>NC_139633.1:20591744-20759244 GCF_964638095.1 Poromitra crassiceps
GTGCATCAGATTCATGCATTTTACTTTAAAATGTACAAAATTTCTTTGTCCAGGGGGGGCACAGCCCCCCCTAGAAACCCCCCAGTCAGACTAATATCTTTATCCTGCTGGTGCTACCTCTTTGCAAAGCCTAGAATTGCCTATGACTGAGTGAGAAACTGAATCTCAGAAACGGAATAATAACATAACAGTATAATACTAATGTTAATTTAAAATTAGATATTCCTCTAAATATGGCGAAAAAACATCCAAACATCCGGACGATGGGTAGGGGGGCCCCTGGGAGCTTCAGTGCCCCGGGGCCCCTGGGGTGTTAATCTGGCTCTGCTGATGTTACACCTCACCCACTAAGTTCCAACCTCGCCATGAATCTCAACAGTAACGGCTAATGGGAAGAGTGAGTCTGCTCAGACCGTACAAACAGTCAGAGGCTGAAGTGACTGCTGGCTCCACGCAGCTTAGCTCAGCAGTTCACAAACCCAGTTGTATCAGCAAACACTCAGCTGAAATATATACAACAATAATACCAGGAGCTGAGGACAGCATTTGAATTCCCACTTGTGCTGCCACAGCTATGCCATCATATGTTTAATAAAGTCCTATTTGAGTCATGAGATTTCCATACTTGCATGATGGGACCCCAACTGGCATCCTTTCTTCTCAGCTAGAAGCACCAGCTGCTCCTTTCCACTGCTTCATAATAGTACTGATGTAGTAGGGTGGCTGGACCGGTCTCAGATCAGCACTCCCAAGATATCTTAAGCATCTCAAAAATATGGCTGTCTATCAAGATATTATAACTTCATCAACCCATCAGGACCAGACCAGTCGCTACGCAGTCACCGGCGTAGCGACTGGTCTGATCCCATTGCAAGATGGTCTCTCTTTTTATTGGTCAATTTGACACTGAATATGTATCATCATCATCATCATTTCCTTTATTTTACCAGGTAGATTATTGAGAACACATTCTCTTTTACAATAATGACCTGGCCAAGAGGGCATAGAGGCATACACAAAAATAGAATCAATACAAATAAAGGCAAATATAGACAGTGTTAAAAATCATTTAGCACAAAAAAGTCACACAGCAAGTCTTAGACTTAACAGACAGGACAAACAAAACATACAGGTAGTGCAGGGTTAGGAGACGGGGCAGGGGAGTCAGGACAATTGGCAATTGCAAGCATGTGTTAAAAATGACTTCAATATACTGCCAAAGGCAGCCAGGACAACAAACTGGTCCAGCTGAAGTGATTTGTTGAGCCCATTCCAAGCAGATGCAGCAGCAGAGTGGAAGGCTTTGCTACCAAAGGAGTTCTTGGTTTTGGGGACGGTGAGAGTGATGACCGCGTTGGATCTGAGGTTGTAAGTAGATGTGGAGATGTGCAGAAGATTGGATAGATAGGCTGGGGTGTGTCCAGTGAGTGCTTTGTAGATCAGGGTGTACCAATGTGACTCACGTCTGGCTTGGAGAGAGGTGAGGCTTATTTGACTGTAAAGAGAGCAGTGGTGAGTACGGTAGGCAGCTCCGGTGGCGAATCTGATGGCTGAGTGGTAGAGGGTATCCAGTTTGGCAAGCGTGGTTTTTGAAGCATGTTGGTAAATGACATCACCATAATCAAAGGCGGGAAGAATGCATGATTTGAAAATGGAGATTCTGGAGGAGTGAGTAAAGCAGAGTTTGTTTCTGTAAAGGAAGCCAAGCTTGGATTTGATGTGAGATTGAAGTTTACTGATGTGAGTGTTAAAGCTGAGGGAGTCATCTAGCCAGATGCCAAGGTATTTGTATGAGTGGACGCGTTCTATGAGGATGTTGTTGAGAGTGGTTAAGGAAAACTGGGTTGGATTAGCTGGAGAAGGTTTCTTATGTGAAAAAATCATGAATTTGGTTTTGGAGGCATTGAGTAGTAGTTTGGAATCAAATAATGTTTTTTGGATGGAGGAGAAGTTATCTTGGAGAATGGATACGGCGGTAAGTGGGTCGGCTGCGGAGGCATATATTACGGTATCATCGGCGTAGAGATGTATGGATGCGTTAGAAATTGTTTCAGGTAGGTTATTTATGTAGATGGAGAAAAGTGTTGGTCCTAATGAGGAGCCTTGGGGAACTCCTTTGGTAGCAGAGCAGGGTTGGGAAGTCAGATGGCCACTACGGACGCACTGTGAGCGCCCGTCGAAGTAGTTGGAAAACCAGGATATGGAGTGATCGGAGAAGCCAGCAAGTGAGAGTTTGTGTAGAAGAATATTGTGATCGACTGTGTCGAAAGCTTTGGATAGATCAATAAACAGTGCAGCACATGAGAGTTTTTGGTCAAGGTTGGAGTATATGTCATTCAGAACTTTGACAGTGGCAGACACACAGCTATGGTTCTTTCGGGGCCAGACTGGGATTCCGAGAGAATACCATTCTCGCGCAGGTAGTTGCATATCTGGCTATTGACCAAATGCTCAAGAAGCTTAGCAAGACAGGGGAGAAGAGATATAGGTCTGTAACAATTTGGGTCAGAGTTGTCCCCTCCTTTAAAAAGCGGCAGGACAAAAGCGGATTTCCAGTCCATCGGGATGGTTGCAGTTTCAAAAGAAAGATTGAAAATGTAAGTAAGAGGGGGGGTGATAAATGGAGAGGCCAGTTTCAAAAAGAGGGGGCCAAGGCCATCAGGACCGGGGGGTTTCTTTACATTGAGCCTTTTAAGGGCATGGAGGACCTCTGACTCAGAGACTGCTTGTAGTGAGAAATGGCGGTCTATAATGGGGGGGCGGTTTAAAGTTGGAGCCTGAGAGGGGGGAGGGATATTGGATGTGGACTTTTCAAACAGGTGGCCAGCAGAAATAAAGTGCTTGTTAAAAAGGTCCACCATACGGGCTTTGTCTGTAGTAACCACGCCATCAAGAGTAATGGAGATGGGTAGTTGTGGGGTGGAGACTTTATTCTGCAGATGCTTAATTGTCTTCCAGAATTTAGCGGGGTTATTAGCTGTAGAGGCAAACTGATTATTGAAGTAGGTGACTTTGGCTTTCCTTGTGGCTTGAGTACACTTATTTCTGATTTGTCGAAAAGTTAGCCAATCTACAGGGCTCTTAGAGGCCCTAGCCTTTCTCCAAGCCTGATTCTTTAGAATGATGAGGTCAGAGAGATCATGTGAGAACCAGGGATTACTACAAGACTTCACTCTATACTGTTTCATAGGAGCGTGTTTGTTTACAATGTCACTAAAGGTGTCTCTAAAAAGGGCCCAAGCATCCTCCACCGAGGGAATGAGAGAAATTCTCTCCCAATTACAGCGGAAGACATCGTGGATAAAGGCTTGCTCATCAAAGTTCCTGAAGTTCCGTTTTTTGATAAGCATGGGAGCAGTTGTTACTTTGACACCAGAGCGGGAGCAGGCTATGAAGCAGTGATCGCTGATATCTTGGGAGAAGACAGCAGGGATATAGAGAGAGGGGGAGTTGGTTAGAATGAGGTCAATCAGTGAGGATCGGTCAGGGTTTTTAAGAGAGATATGAGTAGGAGCAGTTATGATCTGTGTTAGGTTCAAGGCATCAAATTGCAAAGTGACAGCTTCAGGGGGAGTTAGCATGTTCCAATTCAGGTCACCCATTAACAGGAATTCAGACGACAGAAAAGGGGCGACACATTCAGAAATTAGATTCAAAGAGCAGGCAGGAGCAGAGGGGGGTCTGTAACAGCAGGCAAAGGTGATACATTTGTTTGAAGCAAATATGAGTTTGAGAATCAGCAATTCAAACAGTTTAGGAGTAGATTTAGATAGAGACACAGTGCAGGAGAGTGAGTCTTTCACATAGATTGCAACTCCACCTCCTCTAGACAGTCTGTCAGAACGAAACACATTGTAACCAGTTAACTGAATATCACTGTCTGGGGTAGATTTATTAAGCCATGTTTCAGAGATAGCGAGTACTTCAGGTTTAGCACAATCAGCCCATACTCTCACATGGTCAAGTTTAGGGAGCAAACTGCGGATATTAATATGTGCAAAACCAGGAGTATTTCTTTGACAAAAGTCCTCGAAAGAGAGAGGAATGTCATGGGCAGACAGGGAAGGCACCGGGCCTGGATTCGGCTTAATGTTACCAGATGACAGAAGTAGGGCAATAATCAACCAGCGGGAGAGGATCGATGAGAGAGAGAGAGGAACTTTGGAAACCTTGGCAGATTCAGATGAGATAGCAGAGTTTTTATCCGGCTTAAATTGAGCAAGCACATGGCACAGTGATAGAAATACAACATTGGTTTGGTCAAAATGGGTGAAAGCATCAATCCAGTGCACAGTGATATAGGATTGAGGGACTAATTGGTGAATTGAAGTGCCCTTAAAGGGGGCGCAGTCGGTTATGAGGGGATGATGAGTAGTCAGGGGTTTAGTTACATTACAAACAGAGGAGAGTAGAAAACACAGTATGCATAGTAATAGATACATGGCAGCAACAGTAGAGAGAGGACCGTCAGAGAGAAGGTTATTTGGTTATTTTAAAAAACAATAATGAAAACACAATAGTGTGATCTGATATAGCAATAAAGAGCAATCAGGCAATTAGTCCTGTATATGTCCCATTGCATATTTCTACCTGCTTCTATTTCGACTGTGAATTGGGCCTTAAAACCAATGAGTGCAGGCTCCGAATAGCTCTATTGCAAAAAACAAGTTGATTTATGAAGACGTCGTGAAAGCAACATTCGGGCAAAACTGTCATCGTCATGAACGTGACCTTAAATGCATACTTGAACATGCAGTACATGGACTTTTAAAATAGTTCTGTGGGAACTCAGTGTGCCTCATTACTGTAGATAAAATCTGACCAAACTGGAAGTCGGTGTTGAATAGGCATCTCACTCATAGCTGATGTCAGTCGAGATTTATGGAAGTTAATAGGGCTACTTCGGCCGCGCTGTACTTTCACATGGCGTGGTTCAGCTTCTTTCCATGTTTGGGTAATAAAGCTGTGCCGAAGTTAACAATGCCTTTAGCATGAGGGCTGCAACAATGAGCCGCGCCCCTCCGGGGGCTCCGAATGGGATGTGATTGAAACTCCAGCCGCAGCTCGTGCTGAAAATAGCCCTTCAGACAATCACTCGAGTGCCAAGGGGAGCGCCACTGTTTTTCAGATGGAGCTCAGGAGGTTCATCTTCTCACATGGAATGTCAAAGAGCGAGGTACTTGGTGCACGGGGTTACCCGGCATAACGTCTCCCAGCTGGAGGAGGCTTATCGAGTTACAAGTGTGTAATGATGAGGTAGACCTGGCAGTGCAGAGGGGCGGGGCCAGTAAGCCTATAGGGGGAGGGGGTGTGTTGTGTAATGGAGTGGCTTCCTCTGGCAGCCTCTGTAACAGTCTACAGCTGTGTTTCTCACAGAGACATTACCGACCTGACTCTCTGTAACAGTCTGCAGCTGTGTTTCTCACAGAGACATTACCAACCTGACTCTCTGTAACAGTCTGCAGCTGTGTTTCTCACAGAGACATTACCAACCTGACTCTCTCTGTAACAGTCTGCAGCTGTGTTTCTCACAGAGACATTACCGACCTGACTCTCTGTAACAGTCTGCAGCTGTGTTTCTCACAGAGACATTACCAACCTGACTCTCTGTAACAGTCTGCAGCTGTGTTTCTCAGAGACATTACCAACCTGACTCTCTGTAACAGTCTGCAGCTGTGTTTCTCACAGAGACATTACCGACCTGACTCTCTGTAACAGTCTGCAGCTGTGTTTCTCACAGAGACATTACCAACCTGTCTCTCTGTAACAGTCTGCAGCTGTGTTTCTCACAGAGACATTACCGACCTGGCTCTCTGTAACAGTCTGCAGCTGTGTCTCTCACAGGGACATTACCGACCTGACTCTCTGTAACAGTCTGCAGCTGTGTTTCTCACAGAGACATTACCAACCTGACTCTCTGTAACAGTCTGCAGCTGTGTTTCTCACAGGGACATTACCGACCTGACTCTCTGTAACAGTCTGCAGCTGTGTCTCTCACAGGGACATTACCGACCTGACTCTCTGTAACAGTCTGCAGCTGTGTTTCTCACAGAGACATTACCGACCTGACTCTCTGTAACAGTCTGCAGCTGTGTTTCTCACAGAGACATTACCAACCTGACTCTCTGTAACAGTCTGCAGCTGTGTTTCTCACAGAGACATTACCAACCTGACTCTCTGTAACAGTCTGCAGCTGTGTTTCTCACAGGGACATTACCAACCTGACTCTCTGTAACAGTCTGCAGCTGTGTTTCTCACAGGGACATTACCAACCTGACTCTCTGTAACAGTCTGCAGCTGTGTTTCTCACAGAGACATTACCAACCTGACTCTCTGTGTAACAGTCTGCAGCTGTGTTTCTCACAGAGACATTACCAACCTGACTCTCTGTAACAGTCTGCAGCTGTGTTTCTCACAGAGACATTACCAACCTGACTCTCTCTGTAACAGTCTGCAGCTGTGTATCTCACAGAGACATTACCGACCTGACTCTCTGTAACAGTCTGCAGCTGTGTTTCTCAGAGACATTACCGACCTGACTCTCTGTAACAGTCTGCAGCTGTGTTTCTCACATAGACATTACCAACCTGACTCTCTGTAACAGTCTGCAGCTGTGTTTCTCACATATACATTACCAACCTGACTCTCTGTAACAGTCTGCAGCTGTGTATCTCACAGATACATTACCAACCTGACTCTCTCTGTAACAGTCTGCAGCTGTGTATCTCACAGAGACATTACCAACCTGACTCTCTCTGTAACAGTCTGCAGCTGTGTTTCTCACAGAGACATTACCAACCTGACTCTCTCTGTAACAGTCTGCAGCTGTGTATCTCACAGAGACATTACCAACCTGACTCTCTCTGTAACAGTCTGCAGCTGTGTTTCTCACAGAGACATTACCAACCTGACTCTCTGTGTAACAGTCTGCAGCTGTGTTTCTCACAGAGACATTACCAACCTGTCTCTCTGTAACAGTCTGCAGCTGTGTTTCTCACAGAGACATTACCAACCTGACTCTCTGTGTAACAGTCTGCAGCTGTGTTTCTCACAGAGACATTACCAACCTGTCTCTCTGTAACAGTCTGCAGCTGTGTTTCTCACAGAGACATTACCAACCTGTCTCTCTGTAACAGTCTGCAGCTGTTTCTCACAGATACATTAATACCAACCTGACTCTCTGTAACAGTCTGCAGCTGTGTTTCTCACAGAGACATTACCAACCTGACTCTCTGTGTAACAGTCTGCAGCTGTGTTTCTCACAGAGACATTACCAACCTGTCTCTCTGTAACAGTCTGCAGCTGTTTCTCACAGATACATTAATACCAACCTGACTCTCTGTAACAGTCTGCAGCTGTGTTTCTCACAGAGTCATTACCAACCTGACTCTCTGTAACAGTCTGCAGCTGTGTTTCTCACAGAGACATTAATACCAACCTGACTCTCTGTAACAGTCTGCAGCTGTTTCTCACAGATACATTAATACCAACCTGACTCTCTGTAACAGTCTGCAGCTGTGTTTCTCACAGAGACATTACCGACCTGACTCTCTGTAACAGTCTGCAGCTGTTTCTCACAGAGACATTACCAACCTGACTCTCTGTAACAGTCTGCAGCTGTGTTTCTCACAGAGTCATTACCAACCTGACTCTCTGTAACAGTCTGCAGCTGTGTTTCTCACAGAGACATTAATACCAACCTGACTCTCTGTAACAGTCTGCAGCTGTTTCTCACAGATACATTAATACCAACCTGACTCTCTGTAACAGTCTGCAGCTGTGTTTCTCACAGAGACATTACCGACCTGACTCTCTGTAACAGTCTGCAGCTGTGTTTCTCACAGAGACATTAATACCAACCTGACTCTCTGTAACAGTCTGCAGCTGTGTTTCTCACAGAGACATTACCAACCTGACTGGACTTTAAGGCATGGAATAAAAACAGACTCCACTGTCATCTGCTGCCAAACCACAGATGTCAAAATAAGTATGACCCTGGCAAAGTGAAATGCAAGGAGGGGAAAAAAATGCAAGTGTAGGCTGACGGAAGAGAGAAGAGGAGGAGAGGGGGGGGGGGCGTGGCTGAATGTGACAAAACAACGTTAATGTTGTTACTACTGTTACTGTAGCCTTCATGAATGTAACGTTGTTTTTGACTTGCTTCTCGAGGGCAAAGAGACATGCGAGTTCCCATAAGGAAGTGGAGTGAGCACATACAGGTACACACAAAGGCAGGAGCTGGGGTTTCACCTGTCTATTCAGTCAGGATGAAAAGACTGTGGGGAGAAGGGTTGTGGACATGCGCACAAAGACATGAGCGTGTACACACACACGCATGCATTGCACACACGCGCGAGTGCGCGCACGCACACACGCACACACACACACACAAAACACACAAAGACGATTTTTGAGCATTTGAAATACACTAAAGTCCTTGATGGGTGGGACATAGGGATGTAACGATATGAAATTTCATGGTATGTATCTACCGAAATATCACGTTAAATGGTATTTGACGGTATTCATTTCCCCGTCTTTTACATACTATGGCTCATTGAAAACATATTGTCACCACAATCAGAGTAAACCCCAACCCCCCCCCCCCCCCCCCCACACACACACACATGCAAGATGGTCTCTAGTTTTTCAATGTAACGAAACAAACGTTATTTATTCCAGTAGTCGGCCATTGGGCCACAGATCGTACCTGTGAGTGAACATGCCCTTAAAAGTCTCTCTGCCTGTTTGTTTTGTAGTGGAGAGAGCGGTGCAGGGAAGACTGTGGCAGCCAAATACATCATGAGCTACATCTCCAGAGTGTCAGGAGGAGGAGCCAAAGTACAGGTGAGACGGACCTGATGCATTTGACATGATCAATTATATTGATTATATAATAACCTTGTACAGTAGACACATGTAGGTCTGGGCAGTGGCTACTAATTGATTTTTATTCTTTATTGTCTTTTAGTAGAATCATATCATGGAGAAATACACAATTCTGGTCTCTGGATTAATAATTAAAAGCAAATGTGAATTAAAATCTCAACAAATTCGTGAATGTTATTTGAAAATGAGAGTTTGATCATACTCTATATACCAGTTAAATGAAATGAACAACAATCTATTATTTAAGGTGATTTATCATCTAGATATCGTTCTATTTCAACATCAAGTTAATTGCTTAGTTATCGTGATATTAATTTTGCCCATATCACCCAGCCCCACTTCTAGAATCATGACATTCACAGATTAATTGTAGTGCGTAATGTTTGTAGGCCCAAAGCCCTATATGAAATCAGACAGAGATCTGAATCAACCTGTTGCTACTGTAGTCCTACACCCATTCTCTCTTATAAACCCAATCCATCATTTCTGATCCCCCAAACCCCCATTATCAGTCCACCACCATCACCCTCTTACTCACCCAACCCCCCCCCCCCCCAGACATCTGGCAGCCCCCCAGACCAGCAGATGTCCCGTCCCTAAGCCTCCCCTTTCCACTGTCTGCCAAGGCCTGAGTTTGATGAGAAAATGCCTGCTGCACCATGATGCCTCTGGGATATTTACTTATTGTATTTAATCCAGTCAAGAGTTTCTTCCACCAAGGGAACATCATAAATCATCTTCTGGCTTCAAGTTCAGGTTAATAGTAGGGCTGATCGTCTAAGTCAGAGGTTCTCAAATGTTTTTCAGCCAAGGACCCCTTAACAAGATAGAAAATATACCGGAGACCCCCTCATTCTGATTTGTGATTTTGGGCTAAGCTTAATTGTTTCCATGGTAACATGCTCGACTTTTAAATTGATAGGTTTGTTAGATTAGAATGTAATCCATGAACCATTTTAGATTTAAAGCATAACATATTTTCATTGAACTATGAAGCTTTTGCACACACACAAAAAAGAAAAGTTTTTATTTTTATTTTCCTGACAACTTTTCGAAGTTGCGAAGTGCCACGGACCCCTGGGGTTCCCCGGACCCCCATTTGAGAACCACTGGTCTAAGTAGTTAGACAAAGTCCCATGGAATCTATGGCATTATGACTGTTTTCAGTGTTCACCTTCTAAATGATCAAAAATTCTCTTGGCGTTTTTATTGTTTGATGAAACAAAAGCAGTCATTATATTAGCAGAAAACAAGAGAAAGTGTCACACTCTAGCTCCATAGATCTCTTTATTTGATGACATTTCGGCCCTCCAGCTCTTCAAGAGCGAGATACTGTTATATTGGAAACACATTGAGCTCTGTTCAGATCAGATGAGATCCCTCTGGTGTCTCCATTCATACGCTTTGTTTCCCTCTGGCTTCTACGTTCACTGTGTGGTATGTGTGAACTTTATTTCCCAGAGTACACTCTCTGATGCAGTGTGTGTATGGAGGCTTGTGTGTGTGTTTGCACATAATATGGACATGAATAGTTCTGGATACATGTAGAGTGCCGTAATTCTATTTGTCTATCCATCTGTCTGATCATTTGCATCCTCAAAGAGGAAAGTCATATTCCCAGTTAATAATTAACAATAGTTATCAATAATTGATCAATAAATCAAACTTATGGAAGCCAATACAAAAGAGAATAGTGTTGAAAGCATTTCTGTATGGACTGCCTATTTGCTATTACCAAATTAGTGCTTAATAGGACTAAATTATAAAATAAGGATGTACCCTACTAACTACATAAATAACTATATTAAGTTGAACTACAGTAGTACTTTCATACAGGACAAAGGTTCAGGAATGCAAAAGATTCCCAGAAATCCACCGCTGCACTTCTGTGTCCAATAAGAAGAGGGGAATCACTCAGTCTCTGTCGATGCACTGATTTAAAACTCATGTGTTTCTGACATGCAGATGGCTCATGGGAAAAGATAATGTCCTCCAGACTCTGTGTGTGTGTGCGTGCGTGCGTGCGTGCGTGTGTGTGCGCGTGCACGTCGTGCGTGCGTGCACACATGGCTGTCTGTGAGCGGAAACTTCCAGGGTCGTGCACAAAGACCTGTTAACATGAAGGAGGGTATATGAGGTGTGAAGCGTCTACCTGCGTTGGTTCTGCCTCTGCTTTACTTGTTGCTAACTGTGCTGCAGCTAACGGCTCACTGTCTGTCCCCTTCACTGTCTGTCCCCTTCACTGTCTGTCCCCTTCACTGTCTGTCCCCTCGCAGCACGTCAAAGACATCATCCTGCAGTCCAACCCTTTGCTAGAGGCCTTCGGCAATGCCAAGACCGTGAGGAACAACAACTCCAGCAGATTTGTAAGACTTTACTTCCTGTATTGCTGTTTTATCATTTGATAATGGGGTGGCTAGCGTTGCGTTTCTGGTGGTGATTTTTGCCCTGGTTTGATGGAAAACTCTTGGAGTTCTTGTTAAGCAAAGAAAACACACGGATGTCCATTAAGTAAAAAAAGAAAGAAGGGAGTTACAGCTGTGATTTTGAAAATCTCTCTCTAAGGAGGACCCACATTTTTGGTTTTGCCATCTATCTACAGTATAAACCTACATGCATTGTGGGGACTTTGAAAGACTCCATGGCATTATAATGCAGCCAATAGCAAAATGGAAAATGCCTACTCTCAGTACACCTGTGTTACTCAGAGAGAAATATACTGCATGGCTGCCAGTTACTCTGGAACTATTTGGGGGCACTGTGAGCCACCACTGAGTCTCAACCCAGACTTTGAAAAACAATGGCTTACATTCGGGACTCTCTTCTGTCCTCTCTTGCCTCTGGGTGCAACCCTCATGTGTGTCCTGGTTAACCAGAGCTGTGCTGTAAGGACACACATCCACAGCCACTGAGGCACAGCCTCTGCTGCTCACAAAGGAAGTTGGTTAGCAGCATGGACATAGAATTAAGGGCAAGCGCATTTGAGAAAATGTATTCTGTCAGAACCTTTGCCGCAGAGCATAACAGTTAAGTATAATATTCAGGTTAACTTACAAAGCCGTATTGTCTCTGTTGTTGGGATATTTTTAGCTCTAGTTTTGGGGAACTAAATCAGGTTTGGCACTAATGGCCTGGGAATGCGAAGTTTTGAGGTAGTCTTTGGATAAATAGTGTCTCTGTTCACTTTGGGGCTTCAGCCCTCAGCTTGACTGGGGACTGGAATAGATATTACATTACAGACTTGTCTGGAGAGCTGAGAGAGACAGAGAACAGGGTCACGTTTATATAAATATATATATACTGTGTGTATACACAACACACACACACACACACACACACGCACGCACACACACACATATGTGTTTCACTGCTTATAGCTCTGTGTTTAAGTTTTGTTGTGGCCCACTCCAATACTGAAGAACCATGTTCTCATCCATCAAGGGGAAATACTTTGAGATCTGGTTCAGCCGTGGCGGAGAACCAGACGGAGGGAAAATCTCCAACTTCCTCCTGGAGAAGTCACGCGTCGTCATGCGAAATCCCGGAGAGAGGAGCTTCCATATATTCTACCAGGTGAGGCTGTGCCGGTGGCGTAAAAACACAGCGGTGACAATGACACTTCATTTGTTCAATTATTCATTATTTGCCTTTGTCAGCAGCGATCGTGGGACAACAATTGGCTTAGAGAGGCTGTGAGGGAATCTCAGGACACGTTGGATCACAAGTGTCGTTTGGCCGCTGAAAAGAGGGTCAAGCTGTTTTCATGGTGTATGGCCGCTGAAAAGAGGGTCAAGCTATTTTCATGGTGTATGGCTTGAGGTCCCTGGAACAGATAGCAGGGCTCGCTCTTCCCAAAGCACAGTTTCTTCACATGCGAAGCCCAGTACGGAATATAAAGTTAACATCAAAGTGGGTCAAAAAGCCGATGGGGATTTTACAGGGAGAGAGTGTTGAGTTGGCCGTTGCGGAGGCCTTGTGCGGAGCCATGTCTATAAATGCTGTAATTATCCTAACTCGTGCTCTACAGGAGTCTAATAACCTTTCCTTTCCTCAGCTGATTCCTAACTTGTGCTCTACAGGAGTCTAATAACCTCTCCTTTCCTCAGATGATAGAAGGAGCCAGCGGAGAGCAGAAGAGCAGCCTGGGCATCACCAGCCTGGATTACTACACTTACCTCAACCAGTCCGGTTCCTACAAGGTGGAAGACATCGATGACAAGAGTGACTTCAAGGAGACAATGGTGCGTTCGACTCGGAGTCGGTTTCCCTCTGACATAGCTCACGATCACTTACCTGACATCTGTAGTGGTGTTCTGTGTGTCTACTGTCTCACATGAAATAGGCTACTTACTATTTAACTTGCTCCTGAACCTGGTACCTCTAAAGGTCTTTGCACACACAGTCCGTTTGTTTACATATGCTTTTTTTTTTTAATCCATCATCTGAAAACACAGACTCAGCTCGCAAAAAGCTATTGACTGATGCGAAAAACGCAGAAAATCGAACCTGTTCCGAAAACTTTAATGACGGACGGAGGTTTCGGGGTCGGTGTGTAAACATGAGTGACACAACATGAAGTCATATTTAATTTAGAACGTGTGACAAATTCTGACGAAAAATACGGACTTGGTGTGCAAAAGCCTTTAGCCTTCACAAGTGCATCAATATTAGGTGTCGAATCATGAGCTTGGAAAATGGAAATGAAGGACCTCTCAGTTCACACTTTGCAAAGTCATCTCGTGGGCCGGATTGGACCCTTTGGCGGGCCGGTTGGACGTTGGATCTCATACCAGTGTTCCCCTCACAATGTGGCTTATGGCCTTTTCTTTAAATTCCTTTGTCCCGTTACCAATCGCCTTGTGCTTTCTATTCCGACACTCTCCACCTGTTTTTGTTTACCAGTGAAAACCACAAGAGGAGTAATTAGCACGTAAGCTAGGTACCGCGGGAGTAAGTAAATCCACATTGCAGCCCGGGTTTAACATGATCTCCTCTCTTTGCCTTCCCCCCCCCCCTCCCAGCATGCCATGGATGTGATCGGCATCTCTGCGCAGGACCGCACCCTGGTGCTTCAGATCGTGGCCGGAGTCCTGCACCTCGGAAATATCAATTTCAGGGAGGCGGGGAACTACGCCGCCGTGGAGAGCGAAGAGTGTAAGTGCGTTTGACTGGATGTTCCTGGATGCGACTGCGTAACAGGAGTAAAACGCCAATACAGACTCTGTGGGGGGGGTTGGGGTCAACCAGGACGAATGGTGCGCTGATGTTCTGGTTGAGATGGGGGGTGCAGCTCGTGCCCCTGTGAAAGGGTCGTCCTCTCTCCGGTGTCCCGAGCTGCCCTTCAGAGGCTGGTTTTGGACTTAATTTCTCTCTCCTTAAAGTTTTATTGTGTTAATATGGGGCTGCAGCCAAATGTCTGGAGTAATCCGGGCCATGCTGGATTACAGCGAGTAAAACACATTATTATTGAAGGTCTGGACATATGACATCACAGACTAAAATGACTTGGAAAAATGCAGCTCTTCCCGTACGTCCCCATTCCCTCTCGCCTTCTCCTCCCTCTCTCTCTCCCCCTTCCAGCCTGTGTGATGTAGATGAGAAGGTACAAAGCCCGGTTCTGTTCTGTGCAGACGTAACAGCAGCACTCCTTAATCTCTGCCTTTCCTGTTCCCTCCAGCCTCGCTTCCTGTCTGCTTACTCTGCGGCGTGTTATACAAATCCAGCCCCGTGCGCGTCTCCCCCCACGTTCCAAACTGCACCAGCAACCAAATCAGCGTAAACAACATCGGCCGGCGCTCAGCAAAACAAATCAGTGCCTCATCTCTCGTTGAAAGAGATGTTGAGACTACTTCGTTATTCCCAACGAGGTCAGACAATAGTCGGCTGGCCGGGAGATTATTTTGGGTTAAAAAGGAACTTGAGTCAATTGGTGATTTTCTTTCCCAAATAAGTATTTGAGGATCTTCCACTTTTCTATGGGAGAACTCGTTTAAGCTTTGTGGTCATCATTCGATTTTTAAACTTTACTTAAAAAGTTTCTTCTGATGTCAATATCTCTTACGTAAAACATAATATTTCCAATTATAAGAATCATTATATGCATAAAGTCTCGAGCACAGAAAACATGAAGTCGAGGATTTTTTCTAAACAACTAATTATAAAGGAGATATAACTCTAAATAATCCTTATAGATGTTAAGATCTCAATTGGAAAATCTCTCCATTTTCACCGTCGATTCGTTCGTCTTTTCCAAAAAATAATGGCAACAGTGTTGTGCCTTATTTGAGTATTGCTCGTGTCTTTCACGGTCCACAGCATCCGATCCATACCTTTTCTGGCTACGTGTGAACACAAAGGATGGTTTAGCCCGGTGATTTAAGCCGACGTGTGCTCAGTCACACCCTGACGTCCCGAAAGGGCAGCTACTGCAGTGGTCTGATGCATTCCCAGACACAGTGAGACTGCAGGCCTGAGAGCCATTTCCTTCTCGGGGAAGTGAGTCACTGGAATAAGGCAGGGAGGGGCTCTCGGGGGACAATATCAATGCCAGGTTAGGGCTAATGATACAAGGCATGCCCGCTCTCCTTCAGGAGCCTATACCCCGATACACCGGCTATTTTAGATGGAGCTATAATTCAAACCTTATCTGCTCTGTATTCTTTCCAGAAGATGTTTTGCTTCAGCAGTGTGGCGAGGAATAGCCTCAAACCACCGCAGATCCATGTGCTGAGATGATCGATAGACGCTTTTCTCATGTGTGAAACTTTCCTACACACCAATGTGAGCACAAAATCCAGCGTGCGACATGTTTTTTTTGAATGCACAAAGCACACACACACACACACACACACACACACACTTGGCCCACACTTTGAGATATGCAAATGTTGCACGCAGGCCTCCATTCAAATAAATGGAGTTGTGCGTGTTGATTTGCATGTTGGTTTTTAGAGAAATGTGCAGTCTGTTTGCTGTTTGGCAGCACAGTATGCTGCTTTCCTCTTCATTTCTCCCTAGTGGCACAAAGTAACATGGCATCTCATAACAGTATGAGAGCTGAGTCAAAGAGAAGTGACAGGCATTCTCGTGGTGCGACATTGCTGTCTTTCAAATGCTGTAGCGGTCTCATATGAAATATGATATATATATAGTTTCATATGGGCTCATATGAAACTAGAAAATGTGAGGAATCCAGTGCTACCAGGGATATCATGCTAGCTTGTCGGCAAGGGGGTGCAATAATGCTCCAAATTTCGGCAAATCTTTGAGAGGGATTTCTTTTTTTTTGGCATGGCCATTTTCAATGTGCAAAAATTGAAAACAATTATGAGTACAGATTTTTGCAGTAAAACATTTGGGTTTCATGCCTGTCTGATAAATAGTCAGTATTATACAGCGTCTCTTCTTTTGCCTTTATTTGCTCTTTTTGTTTGTCTTTTTACAGTTCTTGCCTTCCCTGCCTTCCTGCTGGGAATTGACCAGAAGCGTCTAAAGGAGAAACTGACCAGCAGGAAGATGGACAGCAAGTGGGGAAGTTCCATGGAATCTATTGACGTGACACTGAATGTGGAGCAGGCGTGTTACACGCGTGACGCGCTCGCCAAGGCCCTGCATGCACGTGTGTTTGACTACCTAGTAGAGGTAAGATTGGACGTTTGTACAGGATTCAGTTTGTGCAACTGTAATATTGTTAATCAAGTACAGCTATAATAAACAATTTTGTTATAGGGAACAAACCTTTATAATAATCTGTAATAAACCCGTATTTTTGGTAACACAATACATTTGATTTCAGTCGATCAACAAAGCCATGCTGAAGGATCATCAGGAACTGAATGTTGGGGTGTTGGATATTTATGGATTTGAAATTTTCCAAGTAAGTGATAGTGGCCATTTCACGAGTGGACTTTTGGCTACTGGATCTTTACTCTACATCCACATGCATAAATATGACCATTTACACAGATTCAACACTAGGGAGCAGACTCATTTGTAAAGTATGTGGATTAAGTCCCATCTATTGATTGAGACACCTTTATAATCTGATTATGTGTTTGTTTGGTTGAAGGGTTTATGGTTATTGATACATGTAGGATTGGGCTTGTTAAGAGAATGAAATGCATTTGTTTTATGTTGGCTTGCAAAGCTCTGATTCCTCATATCGCATACAGATTGTTACTGAAATGATACCCAACCCGATCGGCTAGACAAGGTCTGTCCTTGCAGTTGGTAGGTTTATTGTTTGTATACACAGAGTTACAGGAAGCCATCTGTGCCCAAAGGTCACATGACAGGAAGACGCAGGCGGCCGTCACACAAGGCCCGGGCCCCTGCTCTATTGTAAGCACTGTAAAAATGTACAGCATGCGGGTCTTCCTTCAGTACCGGGTCGGCTGCTGTATGGGCCTCCTCTCCAAACAAAGCCCATTCAGCCTAAGGGATATCCGTACTCTCAGGCCGTGTGCAACACAGCTCCCGTAGACATTGATCGAATCTAACGTGTCGTCTCTTCACCAGAAAAATGGATTTGAACAGTTCTGCATCAACTTTGTGAATGAGAAGCTCCAGCAGATATTTATCGAGCTGACGCTAAAGGCAGAGCAGGTAACGTTTCTCCTCACACTTCTGTTTCTGCAGCTGTGCATTTTGGATTTCCACTTTCGTTATTCGTACTGTACCCTGACTCCTCCTTCTCTGTCTTCATACTGTACACTGACTCCTCCTCCTCTGTCTTCATACTGTACCCTGACTCCTCCTTCTCTGTCTTCATACTGTACCCTGACTCCTCCTTCTCTGTCTTCATACTGTACCCTGACTCCTCCTTCTCTGTCTTCATACTGTACCCTGACTCCTCCTTCTCTGTCTTCATACTGTACCCTGACTCCTCCTTATCTGTCTTCATACTGTACCCTGACTCCTCCTTCTCTGTCTTCATACTGTACCCTGACTCCTCCTCCTCTGTCTACATACTGTACCCTGACTCCTCCTTCTCTGTCTTCATACTGTACCCTGACTCCTCCTTCTCTGTCTTCATACTGTACCCTGACTCCTCCTTCTCTGTCTTCATACTGTACCCTGACTCCTCCTTCTCTGTCTTCATACTGTACCCTGACTCCTCCTCCTCTGTCTTCATACTGTACCCTGACTCCTCCTCCTCTGTCTTCATACTGTACCCTGACTCCTCCTTCTCTGTCTTCATACTGTACCCTGACTCCTCCTTCTCTGTCTTCATACTGTACCCTGACTCCTCCTTCTCTGTCTTCATACTGTACCCTGACTCCTCCTTCTCTGTCTTCATACTGTACCCTGACTCCTCCTTCTCTGTCTTCATACTGTACCCTGACTCCTCCTCCTCTGTCTTCATACTGTACCCTGACTCCTCCTCCTCTGTCTCCTCCCAGGAGGAGTACGTGCAGGAGGGCATCAAATGGACTGCCATTGAATACTTCAACAACAAGATCGTCTGTGATCTCATCGAGAGCAAATTGGTAAACATAAGTTTATTAATATTCTGCGAGCTATGAACTAGGTTAACATCAACTGTTATGACTTGTAATTTGGTATAGTCACTGTCTCTACATGAACCAAATTGGGCCTAACCCTCTGTAAATTGAATTACACGGTGCCTTGCCAAGTTCCCGCACTCTTCCCACGAGCAGCAGCTTAACGTCCTCAAACGTGCCGACATGCCTTTTAATTTGATTCATCTGTCGCACTGAGAGGTCTAATCCATGAAATCCACAACAAGCCTCCCTGTGAGAGGAGCATGCAGGCCGGGGATCTGTATCAGTGTCTGACACTGCAGCTTTTGACGCCGGGCCCATTTGGTTAAATCCAGTGGCAGGTTTACATGTGCCTTTTCAACCGAGATTTACATGCAGAGAGACACTGCTGCCACTCTGCACTCTGAGGGACACTATGGCCACTGTGCCACTCTGCATGCTGAGGGACACTATGGCCACTGTGCCACTCTGCATGCTGAGGGACCCTGGTCAACTGTGGGTGTAGTGGAGCCAAATAGGGCAGCGTGCGGCTATGTGTGTGACATCACTCTCCATGTGCGCGTGTGACGTTTTGAGAGAGGCAGTGTTAAGTCATTTTGAAGCTGCTCAATTAAAATTTGAGTTTTTTACATCTCCTTTAGATGTTTTATTAATGCTTTATTATCTAGATATATAGATTTACTAATGCTTTATTACACAGATATATAGGACGAATCAGCGTGACACTTGACACCCAGAAATGCGGAACCCCCTGGTAGTTAATAGTATGAGTTGTGCCAAACAAACGTTAATATCTCAAAAACTATACATGACATTGCTTATATTATGATATTCTGAGTGAGAGCAGAAGTAGCTCAAGAGTTTGATGTATAATATATGCATGTTGTGTTAAAGTTGTGTGTCACCGTTTTTAAAATGTAAACAGAGTTAGCTGGCTAGAGTCAGATAATCAAGCCTCACGCCACTTGGGCTCCATAGGGTTCCATTGCCGTTGCCACCCAGTGACGCGGTTTGTTTACCAAAATGCTGCTCGGCTGATCCCTCGTATAGATTTAGATCAAGTTTAATATATACAATTTCTTCCAGCAGTTGAGGGCAACCTTATTTCACTGGAACAATAAAAAAAATCCACGCTATTTAGCCAATGTGAGTTTGTTAACCTCTGACAACCTTCAACCTCTGACATGACATGAACCCTCTTTATCAATAAGTGCAAGTCCAAAAAAAGTGTCACGAGAACAAAATGCCAAGTATAAATATTCAGGTTAATTTGCTTGACTTGCTATATGTGTCAGAAGAATGATTTCCAGGCTTTCAAGATGAAAATAGAAGTTGGTGAATGAGGGGATTACTGATTAAAGGAGCAGCCTGTGAAATATGACTTTGAATTTAATCTGTCCTTGTGATCCCAGAACCCCCCTGGCATCATGAGCATCCTGGACGATGTGTGTGCCACCATGCACGCAGTGGGCGAGGGAGCCGACCAGACCATGCTGCAGAAGCTCCGAGTCGCGATCAACACCCACGAGCACTTCAACAGCTGGAACCAAGGCTTCATCATACACCACTACGCCGGCAAGGTTAGGCTGGCCACACTCAGTTAAACTAGGACCGCATTGGCTTTGACTCAGTTAAACTAGGACCACACATCAGCTTTGACTCAGTTAAACTAGGACCACACATCAGCTTTGACTCAGTTAAACTAGGACCACATCAGCTTTGACTCAGTTAAACTAGGACCACACATCAGCTTTGACTCCGTTAAACTAGGACCACATCAGCTTTGACTCAGTTAAACTAGGACCACATCAGCTTTGACTCAGTTAAACTAGGACCACATCAGCTTTGACTCAGTTAAACTAGGACCACACATCAGCTTTGACTCAGTTAAACTAGGACCACATCAGCTTTGACTCAGTTAAACTAGGACCACATCAGCTTTGACTCAGTTAAACTAGGACCACACATCAGCTTTGACTCCGTTAAACTAGGACCACATCAGCTTTGACTCAGTTAAACTAGGACCACATCAGCTTTGACTCAGTTAAACTAGGACCACATCAGCTTTGACTCAGTTAAACTAGGACCACACATCAGCTTTGACTCAGTTAAACTAGGACCACATCAGCTTTGACTCAGTTAAACTAGGACCACATCAGCTTTGACTCAGTTAAACTAGGACCACACATCAGCTTTGACTCAGTTAAACTAGGACCACATCAGCTTTGACTCAGTTAAACTAGGACCACATCAGCTTTGACTCAGTTAAACTAGGACCACATCAGCTTTGACTCAGTTAAACTAGGACCACATCAGCTTTGACTCAGTTAAACTAGGACCACATCAGCTTTTTGACAGCTCCACCCACTGGTGACAATCTCTGTGTCTCAGGCAGATAGCTTTGTCCAGTGCACATGCACACGCTAACACTGTAGCATCCTATAATATGTATGAGTAGAAATTGTGTCCAGGCACAGCTATGCCATTTTACGTGCGATCACGCTGAATCTTTCAGGAAGTGTAAAGAGCAGTGAGAGCACCCCCTGATTTTTTGAATTAGGTAGGGACGACTAAATGGGCAAAAATGGCTAATTAGTGGCCAAAAGGATAGATGGTGCTGAACCCGTGTTCAGCACCATGGAGAGCGCCATTCGTTAGCTACTGATGGAGCACCTGAGTGGAGCAGCACACCCGAGAGGCTGTATGCCAACTCTGTGAGCCTGACTAAATGGCCAATGATTGTGTGCTGCAACGGGTATCAGAATCAGAACTATAATAAGAATACAAAGTATTCTTTATAGAATATAAAGAAATTATGTTTGGCCACAGCTATGCCATTTTCCGTGCGATCGTGCTCAATCTTTCAGGAGGTGTAAAGAGCACCCCCTACGGGTGACTTTGCGATGGCTGCGCAGCTTCCACCGGTCACACAGGGGCGGGTATTCCGCTACTACATACATGTATGTTAAGTAATTATAGGCAACTAGCATTATCCAAAGTATGAAGATAGACCTTTCACTAATGCAAAATCGGTATTGGTTTTCATACTGTCACCTGCAGATTCATAGTGAAGTCGGGGCAAAAACGTTAGCTGTCTGCCTAACTTCACTCACTCACTGTATAAAGTAAACAAGTTACGCTCAAAGCCTCAGGAGAAGAAACTGCCACTGAAGGTAGTTCCAAAGAGGGCATTGTTTTTATGTCTTTTTGACTAATCCCCAAACAAGTCTGACAGGTTTAGACACATGTGGGTAAAATTAACGAAGCATCCAGCCTGAGAGCTGCTGCTGCAGGTTCTCATTTACACCTATGATTACTTAATGGACTGCCTGCACATCAGATAGAGCTACCGGACTCACAGAGATGATGTTGCTGCCAGTCCTCTCGTTGCATATTTGGTAAGGTGACCAATGGGGCCACCCACTGTGTTTCTTTTAATACATGATGCCATTGAATTGCAGAGTGCTTACTGGTCACATTCTTTGTCCTCTGCCATGCGGGTTTCTATTTTGTTGTTGGCCTGTTTTCGCTGCTGATTCAGAGCGGTCCAGTTTTAAAACGGGAGCAAACTCCGCCCGGGCCGGGCCGGTACCACTGGGACTCCTTAAACGAGTGCGTCCTCGATTCCTGCCGTACATCCTGTCCCTCGACTTTGTCTGGTTATTATCACCGCGGTCCCCTCCTTTCTTTCCCTGTGTCGATACACTGTAACAATGTCACACATTTTTCAATACATTTCACCAAACTCTTATTTATTTTTTAATGTTAATTTTCACTCCTGTCCTTGTCACGGTCTGCTGCGGGGTTGTCCCGTGTCATTCTCCAGATGTGCGGTGGCCTCAGCCTGGCACACATGCCGCAGGGCTAATGAGCCGTGGCCATAAAGACTGGAGGGGCTCCCAAGTCCGGCCTCGGAAAACATTCCTCCAATCTAAGACTATGGGAGAAATAACAGTTTAATTTATACACTGTATAACCACTGCTGGTTTTATAAGGAAGCCAGCCCTGGTCGGTGTAAAGCTTGGATCTGCAACCATTCATTTTCTTTCCCCGTAAAATAAAAATTCACGGTATTATTTTCATCACGATATCGCCGTTTTTATTTTCTCCCAGCTGTCATCGTTCATGTTGCCGGGGCACCTAGACTTTTTAAATAGCTCACCCTCCTCACCCTCTCTGATCATGATGAACCTCTCCTGCAGGTGTCCTACGATGCCGAGGGTTTCTGCGAGAGGAACCGGGACGTCCTCTTTACTGACCTCATTGAGTTGATGCAGAGCAGTGAAATGTAAGTAACTCCTATTGGCACATTTTGCTACGACATGTGGTGAGGACTCTCTTTAACGCTCACTTAAGAGGGAGTCTTCTGTGATGATGCATATGGATACGATTGAGGCACATGTGAACGAGAGCTTCGGACATCCCAGACAGTGCAGCTGGAGGCTGGCGGGACTTAACAGACGGGTGCGGCGGGCCGGGTTGCGACTCGCCCCCCTGTCCCCCGACGACGCACGTCTGGCTCCGGTCCAGATACGTGGCTTTTGGGGTTCTGCTCGGACACGACTAGCGAGTGCCGTCTCCCCGCGCGCGGTGCCGCATTGTGCCCCCCCCCCTCCTCCCCATCTTATGGTTTCTTGGGCTTTGCTTTGTGTCAAAGTGGCCATCTGTGCAATGCAAACAGCCCACATTGTCTGTGTCTCCCCCCGCACGCTGCAGACACCGCTGGCCCCTTTGTGAGCAGGTTTTGTGATGCGTGAAAGAGGGTCATGTCAAAATCCCATTCAGACACGTGCTCGAAAATATATGCACACACACACACACACACTTATGCATGCACGCACACACACACACACACGCACACTTATACACACACACACACACACACACACACACACACACACACTTATGCACGCACACACACACACACACACACACACACACACGCACACTTATACACACACACACACACACACACACACACACACACACACACACACACACACACACACACGCACACTTATACACACACACACACACACACACACACACACAGACTTTGGCATACTCAGTCATAAAGGAAGCATGAGGAGGAAGGAAGGAGTCTCATTCCTCAGAGCAGCAGGTCTAAATGGAGAAGAAAGGGGTGAGTGGTATTGTCAGCTGGACAGTATCAGCAGACCTCTGGTCCAGCTGCACACACTACCCGCTGATCCTTTCTGTTCTGTCCATCGCTTTGATTCAAACGTTTCAAAGCAAACAAACAAAATAGCGATGCAGGAGAAAGGCAGCAGATAATAACAAACATCACATGAAAAAGGGCTTTGAAATGCTTTGAAAGCTTTTCAAACGGCTAAATCATCATTACAAAAGCACAGGCCAGCCATATTAAGATGAACGTTAAGAGGAATGCCAGTTAGCGGTATGTGTCAGCTTTAAAAGAGGCCTGTTGATCATCACTTTTACATGTGAGTTTTCAAAGAAACATGAGACAAACTGACAGTTCAAATAGTCAGCGCTTGAATTACAGCTGCATCGACGGTCACAACAACTGAAAGATAATTATCGCGAGGGGAACCATCTTGAAAGTCATGACAACATGGCCACACACGGACAAATGACATCCGCAGAGAGGAACAGTGGGTGTGAGTCGAAGTTCACTAACGGGGACAGACGGACACTTATTGGATAGTTACTAAACGGCACAAAATTCAGCCTCAGAGCTGAATCAACACTTCTTATCTGTGACACAGTCTCGACAAAAGCGTTACTTTGTGAGCTTCACAATGCTGCTATTTATGTCAGCACTGCCATTCATCTAATGCTTCTATCTCAAAGAAATGGAGGCTTTTCCTCCTTGAAGAACGGTCCAGTATCTCAATACACACACAGGAGATCATCATCTTGTATACTGTCAACAGTATATTTCAGGGGCGTCATGCAACCCAAAATTCTGAGGGGGCGACTTTCGGTGGCGACCCAAAGGTCCCCGGCTAAAAAAAATGTCAGTGGCGACCGAAGGTCTGAATAGATCTGCAATGATTCAATCAATCTGCCCAGATAAAGTGTGCTGAATCCATTCATGATTGAATCAGTCCATTTAGCTATTTCTAAAATGTTGGCCATTTGAAGCCAGATTTAGAGGAAGATCTCATTTTAAACTATCATTGGGATTAGAGTGTTGAGATAAACATTCACCAAACCACCAAAACCTTTTGCTGGCGACCTAAGGTCTGAATAGATCTGCGCAATGATTCAATCAGTCTGCCCAGATAAAGTGTAACAGCTCACTGCCATAACAGCTCTGGCTAACATTACAATGCTAACTTTAGCTGCATGGTAGTACAAGTATAGCCAACTAACTTGCTATGCAAACTATACCTATAATTACTAACAGCATGAATTTTACTTCCCCCTTCTTTTCTTTTTTTCAAAAAATCTGAGGTGGCAACTTCCCCCTCAGTTTCAATGGGCATGACGCTTCTGGTATATTTAGAGATGATACGTTTGTCTTTGTCATTCTGTAATGGTCAGTTCCATACCTTCTGCTGCTTAAAGGAACACACTCACTCATTCAAATATAATGTTGACAGATATCTTCTTCAATCGAAATCAGACAAAATCAATGCAACCTGAACAGTGTCCATTTAGCAAAAATCAATAAATCCTGTAGTTCATTGCTCTGAAAAGACTATTCCATAATTACAAGACCCCTGCTACTTCAAAAGCATGTGAGACATACGTTGTAGGTCTCAAAGAAGCATATTCCATAGTCCATAATTATTAGAAGAATACAGCATCGTCCTGGTGGATCAGTACATTTACTCGCAACATCATGGCTTCCTGTTTAAAACGCCGGCTGTTTTACCTGCTCAAACTAGTCTGACTCACCTGGCCAAACCTAGTTTGACTCACATTATGAGTCAGACTAGGGTTTATGAGTCACAGGAAGTGGAAACACAATCAGAACCTCCGATTGTGTTTACACTTCCTGTTAGTCTCTCACTCTCTCTTCTACATAAGGTGAATTAAAAAATGTGAAAGTGACTCAGATACAGACTCATGTATGCTTAGATACAATAACAGACATGAATCAGCGGGACTTTGTGTTGTGATAAATGAGTGTCTGTCTTCTGTTGAAGGCTTATGGAAAGCTCACAAGTAGCTGCCACATTCTGTGCAGCACCGAGACGTCACGGTGGAGGGATGATGTTGTGATGGATGAAACACCTACCTGTAGATTAAAAATAATAGGATTGAGAAAAGCACTTTCCCCAGGTTTTACTTTATATTGCAAAAAAATACAATTCCAAGGATGTGAACCAGGCATATTGTCAAATAGTATAGCACACTTTTAATTTGCAGCAATGGCCTTGGGGAGATTAGTTTGCAGGGAGAAGGAGGGTTTTTACAAATACAGTGTGCACGTGCACGCACACACAAACAGACATACACGTGCGCAAACACACACACACACACACACACACACACACAAACACAGACATACAGTACACGCACGCGAACACACACACGCACACAAACACAGACATACACGCACACACAAACAGACATACGCGCACGTGAACGCACACACACACACACACACACACACACACACGTTTACTTATCCTCACCCAGATTTTACCAGCTGGTCCAGGAATTTAAACCAGTGACCTTTGTGCAATGTCCTTGGTTCTTTAATCATTAAGTGGTCGCTGCTGCTTTTTTTGTTTGTGGTTGCCAGGGAAACGAAGTGAAAAACAGTTTCTGCTCTCCAACTCTGGGCCCCTTCACTGGACCATTACTGCAGTGGTGTTTTGAATGTATATGTCTCTCTATTTGAGTCCTGACTCCGTCTGAACTCTCCTCACCTTTCTCCTCTAACAGCGCTTTCATCAGAGCACTGTTTCCAGAAAACCTCACCGCTGAAAAGAAGGGTCGCCCTACAACTGCAGGCAGCAAAATCAAGGTGCGTTCCACCATGTGTGTGTATGGACATCTACTGTATCAGCCAATCATCTGTGTGCTGTCCTCTCCCTGTCAGGTGCACTGTGGGGAGCTGTGTGTGAAAAGGTCATTGAGCCATGTGTTAGTCTGTGTTATCATAGTCATGACACTGCTAAATGAGGGATGAGCTGCCTGACCTCTCTCTCTGACACCAAACAGCAGAGTCTCTCCAGCACAAAGATCATGTGTGTGCCCTGACCTCTCTCTCTGACACCAAACAGCAGAGTCTCTCCAGCACAAAGATCATGTGTGTGCCCTGACCTCTCTCTCTGACACCAAACAGCAGAGTCTCTCAGCACAAAGATCATGTGTGTGCCCTGACCTCTCTCTCTGACACAAAACAGCAGAGTCTCTCCAGCACAAAGATCATGTGTGTGCCCTGACCTCTCTCACTGACTCAAAACAGCAGAGTCTCTCCAGCACAAAGATCATGTGTGTGCCCTGACCTCTCTCTCTGACACCAAACACCAGAGTCTCTCCAGCACAAAGATCATGTGTGCCCTGACCTCTCTCTCTGACACAAAACAGCAGAGTATCTCCAGCACAAAGATCATGTGTGTGCCCTGACCTCTCTCTCTCTGACACAAAACAGCAGAGTCTCTCCAGCACAAAGATCATGTGTGCCCTGACCTCTCTCTCTGACACAAAACAGCAGAGTATCTCCAGCACAAAGATCATGTGTGTGCCCTGACCTCTCTCTCTGACACAAAACAGCAGAGTCTCTCCAGCACAAAGATCATGTGTGTGCCCTGACCTCTCTCTCTCTGACACAAAACAGCAGAGTCTCTCCAGCACAAAGATCATGTGTGTGCCCTGACCTCTCTCTCTGACACAAAACAGCAGAGTCTCTCCAGCACAAAGATCATGTGTGTGCCCTGACCTCTCTCTGACACCAAACACCAGAGTCTCTCCAGCACAAAGATCATGTGTGTGCGTTCGATTTTCACTCTGATTAGAGTAGTAGTAACATCATCATCATCCTCCTCTTTCTGTCTTTGCTTTTCCTCCACCTTTCAGAAACAAGCCAATGACTTGGTGGGCACACTGATGAAATGCACGCCACACTACATTCGCTGCATCAAACCCAACGAAACCAAGAAGCCCAAAGACTGGGAAGAGAGTCGGTAAGTGATCGATCGGATCTATCTATCTATCTATCTATCTATCTATCTATCTATCTATCTATCTATCTATCTTGATCGATCAAATCTATCTTTCTATCTATCTACCGTAATCTATGCTGCTGATATATACAGATCTTGTGAAAGGTCTATGAAACATAGTACTGTAAGTTTCCAAGTGATATTCCTCCACCTGTTTTGTCTTTTTGTTTTGTTTTTATTTTGTTTTGTCTATTGTATGTCTCTCTTGGTGTTAAGACCAAGTTATGGAGGATGTGTTTTAGACATTCTGCCCCTCTGTTCCCCTCCCCTCTCGTGTGGTCCCTGGTCACAGGGGCCTGGGCACTGCATGTACTGATGCAGGGGGCCGTTGTATTGTTCGGGGCCTAACGACCTTCCTGTTGTGAGCGGGCCTCAGGTCGTCTCGTTTAATTAGCCGCTGTTTTCACAGGAAGCCCGGGTGCATTAAGTCATGAAGTCATGCCTGAGATCTTTTGTTTGAGGAAAGTTAGAGAAACACGGCTCTTTTGCACACAATGAGCCGGAGCAGCCCACCTCTTCCGCTGGAGGCGGAGCTCCATGTGCAGTTTGCACTGTAAAAAAGATTTGATTTCATATTATAATACAATTTATGCTTTATGCTGCAACCATTCAGACACTCTAAGCACTCCTCTTCACACACGGTGTCCCCCTAAAGACAAAGACATGTAGTTTCTCCTTTCTGTCCTTAGAGTAAAGCACCAAGTGGAGTACCTGGGTCTGAAGGAAAACATCAGGGTACGGCGCGCTGGCTACGCCTACCGCAGGATCTTCAAGAAGTTCCTCACCAGGTAACATCATGCCTCAGATCTGAAGCACAGTGAGGGCAGACGGAGTTAGAAGTTCTGTGACTTGCTTCAAAATGACAGCGGCAGCACTTCTTGTTCCACGGTCCGAGCCAGGAGGCTTGGACCGTGCGTCACTCTGCGTCGCATGGCTCTCAGGCAGCCAGGTAGCGTTGACTTGCTCTCAGGCAGCCAGGTAGCGTTGACTTGCTCTCAGGCAGCCAGGTAGCGTTGACTTGCTCTCAGGCAGCCAGGTAGCGTTGACTTGCTCTCAGGCAGCCAGGTAGCGTTGACTTGGCGTTTGTTAGTGTTGGCAGAACCAATGAGACAGGCTGAGCAGAGACACTGCTGAAGCACACCGCAGGCTGGGCTCAGCTGCAACTGTTGTTGGTTTGACAGGAGTATGCAATACCAACGTGCGTAAGTGAAGCAGTTACAGAAGCAGCTTTTGATATTGTGTAGATATTGTGTTCTTTCCTAATCTACCTCAGGTCTAAATCTCTACCTTGTGCAGCATTACTTAATCTCCATTTGCCCTTTCCTTATTTCTGGTTATCCTCCCAAAGGGTCCGAACATATTTGTCCAAAGGTTCATTGAGTTCATCACAATAATATCTTTGCTCATCTTTCTGCAGGTATGCTATCCTGACAAAAGAGTCCTGGCCGTCATGGCGGGGGGACGAGAAACAAGGTGTCCTTCACGTCTTACGCTCCGTCAACATGGACCATGATCAGTATCAGCTTGGACGCACCAAGATCTTCGTTAAAGCCCCGGAGTCGGTAAGTCCCTTCACTGCCCTGCCTCCACACTGTCACACCTTCTACTGCCCTGCCTCCACACTGTCACACCTTCTACTGCCCTGCCTCCACACTGTCGCACCTTCTACTGCCCTGCCTCCACACTGTCGCACCTTCTACTGCCCTGCCTCCACACTGTCACACCTTCTACTGCCCTGCCTCCACACTGTCACACCTTCTACCGCCCTGCCTCCACACTGTCACACCTTCTACTGCCCTGCCTCCACACTGTCACACCTTCTACTGCCCTGCTTCCACACTGTCACACCTCCACTGCCTTGCCTCCACACTGTCACCCCTTCTACTGCCCTGCCTCCACACTGTCACACCTTCTACTGCCCTGCTTCCACACTGTCACACCTTCTACTGCCCTGCCTCCACACTGTCACACCTTCTACTGCCCTGCTTCCACACTGTCACACCTTCTACTGCCCTGCTTCCACACTGTCACACCTTCTACTGCCCTGCCTCCACACTGTCACACCTTCTACTGCCCTGCCTCCACACTGTCACACCTTCTACTGCCCTGCTTCCACACTGTCACACCTCCGCTGCCTTGCCTCCACACTGTCACACCTTCTACTGCCCTGCTTCCACACTGTCACACCTTCTACTGCCCTGCCTCCACACTGTCACACCTTCTACTGCCCTGCTTCCACACTGTCACACCTTCTACTGCCCTGCTTCCACACTGTCACACCTTCTACTGCCCTGCTTCCACACTGTCACACCTTCTACTGCCCTGCCTCCACACTGTCACACCTCCACTGCCCTGCCTCCACACTGTCACACCTTCTGATCTGCATCCACACTGTCACACCTCCGCTACCTTGCCTCCACACTGTCACACCTCCACTGCCCTGCCTCCACACTGTCACACATTCTGTGCTGCCCTGCCTCCACACTGTCACACCTCCGCTGCCTTGCCTCCACACTGTCACACCTCCACTGCCCTGCCTCCACACTGTCACACATTCTGTGCTGCCCTGCCTCCACACTGTCACACCCTCTGTGCTTTGCCTAGGATTTGCCCCGTTTTAATACCATGCCATTAAAGGTTTCCAGGAAAATCCATCAAAAGTTTGCCGCCTCACTTACAGTCCAACTTTTTCACAGAATATGCTTGCGCAGGCCTAGGATTCAATTCGCATGTCAAAATGGCTGCCGGCCGGCAAAAGCCTATTTGTCAGGGGAAAAGCTTAACTCACGATTTTCACACCAAGCAGCATAAAAGGCCCTAGTGTCCCAAATCATGCTCATATGCCTATTCTAGTGTCCCAAATCATGCTCAAATGCCTCTTCTAGGGGAGGAGATTACAGCTGACTGTTGCACCACGTCAGCACTGAGTCAACACTGGAACTATTAACACAAGTACAAGTTGTGGTTGCAGAGTTGGGGGACGTCGTAAGGGCTCGTCTTTTTCCACTAGAACTACAGTTTTCATGGCTGCTATGAAAGCTGCACTTGTGAGAGGCCTGTGAGCTCACTTATTAACATTTGTACACATCGTGCACACACAAGCATGCACGTGCACACACACACACACACACACACACACACACACACACACACACACACACACACGGATGTATGTTTAGAGGCTAAAACACAGACATCTCAGTCTTGCTTCAGGCCTTGCGGCTCGTCCTGAATGCCCTCACTTATTCGTCGTGGCGATGCGCTGCCGAGAGCCCCGCCCCCACACTGCCCCCCCCCCACTGCCCCCCCCCCCCCACTGCCCATCCCCCACACTGCCACACTAAGTCCAAGTCATTGAGGTGTGCTTATGAAACGCAAATATCACATAGGGCACACCGCTGAAACGAGCTGCCAGGTTTCTCAAAACAAGCGCCCCTGTCTGATAAGACACTGACACCAGCTAATTAGTTCATGACTGAGGCGTTTCTCTCGGCACACAATTAAATCAGTTAGTGTGACGCAAAGCCAGATGTCAGCGAAGAACCTGTCTCCCCACGTGATGACTGATGGATCATCCTCTAGTCGACTTCACATCTACTCATCATTAATCCAAACACAGATTGAATATAAATTATGTAAACAGATTGTAAAACATTGTGATAACGACGACCCTCGTACGTAGCTGTGCTATATATTGCACCTGTCAAAGCCTTGAAGTTAAAACAATCGACAGGTCCAGAACTTTGTTTGAGCCCACAGTGACTTTGCTTTTTCTCCCTTGAGCTAATGTTGTCACTAAGCTATATTAGTCGAAACACCACCTGCTCATTAGACTGGTATTTGTTGCCTGGGAAGTTTCACCTGTCTAATTATAGGAAGTATTGATGTCTTAGTGATTACTGTGGTGTACAGTAAGTCAGAGGTTCTCAACGTGGCGTCCGGGGACCAGCAGGGGGCCTTGAAAGAGGAATGGTTCAACTTCAGTATTAATTAATTTACAAGAAGTTAACACTGAGTGAGACAATGTAGAAGAATGACTGTTTTGATCATAGGTTTTTCTGTTATCTCTCTATACCTGCAATACCGATTTCAAGATTCAATGCTTTATTGCCATGTCAACACAGTTGATAGGAATGTGCTTGAGTGCAGCTCCTAAAAACAGACAGAAAACACACAAGTAATAAAAAAGGAAATGGGGAGTAAGAACAGCGAAAACAGTCATCCCATTTATACATTCAAACATACATAATATGATGAAGACCTACTGTAAAACTGTAAAGTGCATTGTTTCATGGAATTATGGACAAAATCATACCTGACAATACAAATATTCTCAGATTTGAGTTCAAGAGATTATCAAATGGACGTCTGCGGTAGTAAATTAGAGAATTAGAATCACTGGTGGAACTTCCCAGATAGATGGGAACTTACCAGATAGATGCCTAATGTATCTACCTAGCTAGATAGAGGCCCATGTGAACTGGTGCATTACTTCTGCGTATCATTTCCCCGCACAGCTTTTGATATGAAAAAGAAACAAAATGCTGTGACCAAACACAAGCACACAGAGTACATTGTTGGTGCTAGTGTTTATAAACAGCCAAGAGCACTGGAAGCACCTATTAATATTAATTGAAGTGCTATAGTCATGATAAAATCATAAAATTAAATGTTCCTTGGGGAACACTTGAGTCAGAATGCATTGTGCGGGGTAGAGTTTTGATAGGCTGTGCCCTGCCCTGTCACAGTGAGTGCTGTGGCAGAGGCCTGCCGCCTGTCGATGCCAGGCTGCCTGAGCACTGCAGAGTGGGCAGGATGTTTAGTCTGCGAGGGAGAGGGCAGGGGAGAGGGCTTGCGTGTCTAGAGGCCCATCAGGAAATGACAAAGACCGGTGAAAAGTGGGTGGTCTGCTGGCATAGTCTCGGGTCTGGGTGCAGGACGGTTGAAATGTCATGACCCCTAGTTTTGACTAAAGACATTGTGAATCAAAAACTTCCTTTTTGATTCAATGCGGAGGACTGTGTTAAGTACAGTGACAGAACAAAACAAAAAGAATCATATCAAGTCAAATCAAAACTCAATATTTTGACACTACTCCAGTAAACCGAATACAAATGTTTGTCATTTTGTTTATTACAGATATTCCTACTCTCCTCGTTCGTCTGTGAATTGAAATTAGAAATGGAATCGGAATTTTTCATTTTGTGGGGCGGTTTCCGAGGAGAAAATGGATAAACAAATTTAACAACAAAGACAGTATGCAATAAAAAAAAAGTAAGTTGGCTAAAGCACAAAGCATGTAATTAAATAACCAAAGTAAGATTATATAATTTAAAGACAATTTTTTGCATAACACCTAAGTTGATAAAAACACGACTGAACCAGCTTTTTAGTATCAAAAGACAAAAAGAGGGGTTTGGCACTGCTGCACCTACAGTATACTGTACTGTACCTGCCTGGGATAAACACACTGGAGCTGCTCAGGATGGCTGTAAAAACACTGAAACAATGGGACGTTTGTTCCTTTAATGGGTACTTTGTTGTTGTGTCAATGTATTTTATTTATTTCACATTATTTTAAAAACAGTCAAGTATATTTGGAGATAGAGGGAACAACCTTTGACCTCGCGTGAACGGCCAAAATGATCAGAAGATCATCAGTGAGAATGACAGCCAAGAATTGGGTTAGTGCGTTCAGCTGTATTGAGGTATGTTCAGTATGTGTGTTCAGTCATCCCTGTCACTCTATGAAGGTGTGTCTGTGTTTGGGTTTGTATGCTGACTGAGGTATGCCTGCCTATTGTGCCCATGCCAGTTTTTGTCGCTCAGCCGGTGTCTGTGTCTCCACAGCTCTTTCTACTGGAAGAGACAAGGGAGCGCAAGTTTGACGGCTACGCCAGGGCCATCCAGAGAGCCTGGAGGAAATATGTGGCCCGCAAGAAGTATGTCCAGATGAGGGAGGAAGGTGAGTGTGCTCAACGTCTCACAGCCTGTCTTTCTGTCTGTCTCGTCTTGTCTGTCTCTCCCTCTCTTGTCTCTCTCCATCTCTCACTCTCGTGTGTCTCTCTCTTCTCTCCCCAGCTTCTGACCTGCTGGTGAACCGTAAGGAGAGGCGGCGACACAGCCTCAACAGAAACTTTGTGGGCGACTACCTGGGAATGGACGACAGGCCCGAGCTCCGGCAGTTTCTGGCCAAGAGAGAGAAGATCGACTTTGCAAACAAGGTCACAAAATACGACCGCCGCTTCAAGGTTAGCAGGCCGCTCCTCTGGCTCCTCGACTGACCAAACATTTATTTAGATGCTCTTGAGATTTCCCGCGTACAATCTGGTTGTATCTGCTGTATCTAGGGAATCAAGAGGGACCTGATCCTGACAGCAAAGTGCATGTACCTGATTGGGAGAGAAAAGGTGAAACAGGGACCAGAGAAAGGACAGGTGACCGAGGTGCTGAAGAGGCGGATCGAGGTGGAGAAGATCTTGGCCGTGTCTCTCAGGTAAGAGCTAAGTCATAATAGGGGCGAAGCACAGTCAGTATAGTCCAGTATTCTTGAGAAGTAGGACAAAATGGGTTGTAATACTAAAATATACAATTGATAACACACCTGTTTGTAGCTATTGATCTATGTTTTGGTGCAATGTCCTGACTTGTCTTGCAGTTCCACACTATCTTTCCAACACTATCAGACATATTAAAAACGAATGATGCATATTAAAAAAACAATGCTATTTATTCTGCTCCACATTCATTTAAAAGAGCATTATTGTCTATATTGTTTGTGTTTCTGTTTAAAAATCATAATACCGTAAATTCCGCACTATAAGCCGCACCGGAGTATAAGCCGCAGCAGCAAAATTGCCTGTTTGTTACATATATAAGCCGCACCGGACTATAAGCCGCAGGTGTTTTAATGTTTTTTTTTTTTTTTTTTTTTTTGTGTTTTAATGTTTAATTACCATATGTAAGGGTTCATGCACAGAGGGGATTGTCGGGAAAGAGATGGCTGTTTGAGGAAGCTCCCATTTATTAACATTTCAACAAAACAACATAACACAACACCACCTGTGTTTTTTTTTACAGTGCACACAGTGTCCGCGGTGTGGTGAAAAGAGGGCAAGAGAGGAAATTAAAACAGAAGTGGATTTATAGTTAGAAAGAGTGCTAAAAAAAGAGAGATTTTTTTTTTTTTTTTTTTTTTTTTTTTCAAAAAAATCCATAGATAAGCCGCACCGTTATATAAGCCGCAGGGCCAAAAAACGGGGAAAAAGCCGCGGCTTATAGTCCGAAATTTACGGTAAATATATATTATAAAAAAATAAAAGAGCATTATTCTTCCATAGTGCTCATAAATATATACTACCTTATGTAGACTCAGACTGATTTTCCTATTGCTTATTCGAATAACTCCTTTTTCAAATGTAGCTTTGTCACTTAAAGCAAAATCTCTTTCAAATCAATATAAAGTCCATCTGGCAATCGGTGACAATAGGCAAAGGAAAAATCATGATAAACATATATGTAGTGAAATATTGCGATTGTAAAAATGTCAGTAACAGTGTAATATAATTAAATGAAAGCCTGTAGCACCACCTAAAGGTCATGTGTGTTGTTAATCCCAAACACCATCATCTCTCTGCTACCGGTATTAACCTATGGACCTACTGCACCTCTACACTGCAAAATCCACTCCCACTGGATACAGTGAAGCACAGGACACCAGAATGTTCTTAAATTGTCAAATCTATGTTAACCCATATAGATGGGAACAGTCCTGCTGGTCGATCATGAGGTATTACAACCAGTGGATGATGTGTTGTTTCAGAGCAAAACAATATAGCATTTCAAAGGCCACCATATATCCAACAGAGGCAGATTGTTACGCGGGGGCCCACCATGTAAAAATGTCGACTTTTGCAGAAAGGCAAGCAGACACTTCAAAGCCGCAGTCTGGATTTCCAATCACACGAGTTCCCATGTTCCTGTAAATGTCACACAAGGGATATCACCAACATATGGAGGATATTAAAACCACCTCATGTACCTCTTGTGTATATGTCTGTCCCTTTGTGTGTGTCCCGGTCTTTTTGAGAGCAATTTGGTCCGCATCTCTAAAATGTTGCACTGATGTAACATACACAGGCAAAACATTCCCGTGCAGGAACGGTGACGAGTTTAGTATAGAATGAAAGCAATAAAAGGAGTATTGCACAAACTGCGTGCCTTGCGGGGGCTTTGTTGTTGATGGGAACGCTGTCGAACTGTTTCTGGAGGTACAAATCACAGAGCTATTCGCACGGGCATATGGTGCTTGAGTCAGTGTGAGAGGGCATATGGTGCTTGAGTCAGTGTGAGAGGGGGGTTGTGGGCTAATATGAACCAGGTGCTGCAGCGAAGGGAAAGCGGCGGTTGTAAAAAGCTCATCAGAGAAATCGGCATTTCATTGGGAGGAACAAAGTATCCCTGTGTGGTTACAGGCGCAGGCTGTCTTCGCTCTTTAGATGCACGCTGCTTTGCCTTGCCCCCCCTCTCTTTGTATGCAAAAGCCGATGCAGACGCTCCATCTGAACTTCCATCAAAGAGGAGAGTAAAGTGTAAGAGAGTAAGTGTAGGTACCGGATCTACTCGGCCTGCCAGATATACGTTTGAGGTCCCGTGGACTACAGATGAACTACACGGCTTCACGCATTGAGATTGGCTGCAGCGGCCAAACAGTGACGTGAGCTAGATATTTGTCCGCGTTAGCAAGTAACCTGATGATCTAACATTGATCATGTTGGATACATTTATAACATTGATAACATTAGATAATGTGTATCCTGGAGCACTGGATTCACTGGAAAGTGATTTTAATAAGGTGCAGTGACTAACGTTGGTCACTGCACCTTATTAAAATCACTTTCTAGTGAATGGAGGGCTCCAGGATCCTCCTTTACTTTATCATACCGTCCTGTTCTGAGAGCACCGACCTCCCACTGTGGAGGGGCTGAGGCGCAAGAGACTCCTTCTACATTAGATAATGTGTCGTCACAAAATCACAAATCACAAAACAAACAGATGTTAATTGCGTACCTTACTTCTGTGCATATATCCCCAGAGAGATTTATTTCCCATCTGATGGCAGGATGAATTTCAGATGTTGCTTCTTCTCCCTGACGGTCGTGTCCCCCTTGCAGCACGCTGCAGGACGACCTGTTGATCCTACACGAGCAGGAGTATGACAGCCTGCTGGAGTGTGCCTTCAAGACCGAGTTCATCAGCCTACTGGCCCGCAGGTTTGAGGAGAAGACCCAGAGGAAGCTACCACTCAAATTTAGTAACACGTGAGTAAAACGCACACCAAATATCTCCTCAACCAAATTACACGAACCAATGAATTGTATCCATCAATAGCAGTCAGACTGTATTTCCCCTCAATAACAAAACTTCCCCTTAGGGATCATTTCAATTTCATATGTTATTATATTGGGGGTGACTTGTTTATTATTTTAATGCTTTCTTCATTCACAACATAAAATTGTATATGACACTAAGACGTTAATTCTGAAAGCAGGGTTCTCAGCATTACATGCTTGGACCCCTTATTATGATTTAAAAGCTTGAAAAACTGTTGCTGGATTCCAAAAAAAACAATGGCCAGACCTAAGTCATACTGATGCATATTTAAGGTTGAGCCATATTGCATAATACAATTACTTTGTAATACTTTAGATTAGTGAACGCATATTAAATATTAACTATGGGTCTTCCCTCCCGCCCTCCCACGGCCGACCCGGGTTTGAATCCGACCCGTGGTCCTTTGCCGCACATGCGTACCGGAAAATTACCTGTAAGTCAATATCGGACATTTCCCTGAATTTCCCTTCACACCTCAGCGTTCGCATGTGGGAATCTCAGTCGTCAAATAGCCGGTATGTTGAGGGGGGGGGGGGGGGGGGGGAGGGGCGGGGGAGAGTGGCCTGGGGTCTGTGCTGCAGGCCAAAAAAACAACAAACATGGAGCCGGCGTCCACTCTTTTGATAATATTGCTGACGCGCTTTTTCCTCAAACGTAGACAGCGACGCAGACAAATTAAGGCGAAAATGGAAAGGGATATACGTGCGAACAGAAACAGATTCATGTTCGCAGTCTTCTCCGCTCAACATCGTGCAGAATATGAAGATAGACTAAACCGGGGACAGATCATGACAGTGTTATGTACCTCTGCGCTGCTGCGTGAGACTAGAGCCGTCTGGAAGCGAGAGAGACCAGGAGGGAATTTATTTTGGGAAGATGCTCTGAACAATTTTGACGACGTGGAATGGAAGCGTCATTTTCGCATGTCCCGGTGTACGTTCGACTACGTGCTGAGTCTGGTCCGACCCGCACTAACACGCAAGATCACCCGGTGGCGAAAACCACTGGAAGCGCGTTTGCGACTGGCATAGTCCTTTGGTGGTACGCAACACCAGGGGAATATCGAACAATCAGCTGTGTATTTGGTGTTGGACTGTCTACTGTGTGCAACCTGGTCCGCGAAGCCCACTGATAGCGGAAAATGACTGGTCCCCTTTCTCACCTGTCTGCCTATCGCGGCATACCGCTCTTCTGACTGGATCGAAACTGGTGAAATGTCGGGGACGACGGGGTCGCGCTTATACCGGCACGGCGCCTTTCTCACATGCAGGCATTACACCACGTTCCGGTCATTTTGCGGTACAAAGCGCATGTGGGAAAAGGGCTTCTCTCTCACCTTTCCTGTCTGCCTACTGTCCTATCAAATAAAGGCAAAAATGCCCCCCCCCCCAAAAAAAAACAACAACAACAACAACAACACAAAAACACAACTACCGTAAATTCCGGACTATAAGCCGCGGCTTTTTTCCCGTTTTTTGGCCCCTGCGGCTTATATAACGGTGCGGCTTATCTATGGATTTTTTCAGAAAAAAAATTTCAAATACAAATAAAATCTCTCTTTTTTAGCACTCTTTCTACCTATAAATCCACTTCTGTTTTAATTTCCTCTGTTGCCCTCTTTTCACCACACCGCGGACACTGTGTGCACTGTCGAAATAAACAAAGGTGTTGTGTTATGTTGTTTTGTTGAAATGTTACGGTAATACGGTAAATGGGAGCTTCCTCAAACAGCCAACAATCCCCTCTGTGCGTGAACCCTTACATATGGTAATTACGGTAAGCAAAGTTCATCAGCCCGGAATCACAACAAGACGAGCAGTCTCTCTCTCACTTACCATGGGGAAGGTACGCAGAAATTCACACGACGCAGCTTTCAAGCTGAAAGCAGTCGAACTCGCACTAAAAGAGGGAAATAGAGCAGCCGCGCGTAACCTGGGCATCGATGAGTCAATGGTGAGGCGTTGGACGGTGCAGCAGGAGGAACTGTCTCAGTGTAAGAAGACAAAAAAGTCCTTCAGAGGCCACAAAAGCAGATGGCCGGAACTTGAAGATTCCCTTGAGGACTGGGTGTTGACCCAGAGAGCAGACGGCCGAGGCGTTTCCACGGTGCAGATCCGACTGAAGGCCAAAACAGTCGCCACCGAGATGAAAATTGAACATTTCAGAGGTGGGCCATCTTGGTGCTTCCGATTCATGAGACGAAAGGGACTGTCCGTCCGGGGGAGAACTACTGAACAACTCCCTCCCGACTACCAGGAGAAAATCACAAACTTCGGCGAATTCACACAAAGGAAGATCACGGAATATTATAGGAGTGTGAAAACATCCACAATCACCAACGGGTTCCAAAACGCTGGACTGCTGCGGGATGAAGAGGATGACGCCACCACAGCTGGCGCTGAGGGCCGTCAGAGGCTTCAGAGGCTGTTCGATGCCGACAGTGATGAAGAGGAGTTCGTTGGTTTTGAGTGACAATGAAGGAGAGAGGAGAGTGGTTGACGAAGCCACCCTGAACCTGTTCGTTTCCGACACTGAAGATGAGGACTTTGGTGGTTTCAGTACGCAGGAAGAAGAGGAAGACGAGGATTAGTGACTTGACTTCTCTGGTTACAGGTTTGCTGCACATATAGCCTATTGTTGTGTGATTTTGTCTGGGGATTAGTGACCTGACTTTTGTTTTGTTTTGTTGAAATGTTAATAAATGGGAGCTTCCCCAAACAGTGATCTCTTTCCCGACATTCCTCTCTGTGCACGAACCCTTTCATATGGTAATTAACTCATTCAGTGCCAGCCACTTTTGGAGAACGGATGCTCCCAGTGCCAGAGTTTTCAGAGCGTTTTCAGTGATTTCTCGAGGCCCACAGAATATTGTGTGATATTACTATGTAAACACCGAACACGCACAAGAACGAGCTGGCTCTATTGTATCATCAGCAAAAAAAAGTTTATTGATACCATTTTCCGTTCTTTAGTTATGAGCCGGAGAAGATAGGTTGTTTTCAGCGTTTTCAGGCTTTTCAAATTATTAGCTGAGATAATCCGCCTTTTGTGAAATGCAGCATTTCAAGCACATTCACTGAGTCTGAAGATAATATTTTCTGATGTAGTGACGTAGTTGTTGTGTGATGCCCTGCGTGCACCACCCCCCTCCCCCCCTCCCCCCGTAAACTCCTCCCCACACTGCACACAGCCTCACGCAACCATTATATTTTCGGAGTGCTGCGTTTGTGTGCTGCTGTCGGCTCTCAGCGCAACAGCAGGGAAGAGCCAACCCGGATTGCTGAATGGTTTGGCGTCAGGGGCTGCTTTCCTGTCTGCTAATCGGGTGGAGAAACTATACAGACAGACAGACAGACAGACAGGGACAGAGGGGCTCAGTTGTGAGCGCGGATTGACTCCTGTTCGGAGCCAATGTCAGCTCCCGCGACAGAGCAAATGGCTCTGGGAGCATGCATCGGGTTGTCTTTGATCCACGGCTTTTAGGCTGTTTCTCGGACCTGTCTCTAATCTGGACTGCACCGAGCAAGCACTGTCGCCACCTAATGAGTCCGTAAAATAGGTTATACACCTCCAATAGCTACTATAGTTGTACAGGAGCTGCGGAAGGCTTTGATCGACGTCCCACCGTCAAAAAACGCATTGGACGTCGAAGGACGTCCGTGGCATTCTACGTCACTATTTAATTGGACGTCGAAGGACGTCCATGGCATTCAATGAGTTAAACATCAAAACACCCGCGGCTTATAGACCGGTGCGGCTTATAGAAGAAAAAAATAGTCAATTTTGGTCCCGCGGCTTATAGACCGGTGCGTCTTATAGTCCGGAATTTACGGTATATGTCTTCCCTCAATAGTTTGATAATTTCCCCTCAATAATACTGTATGTGATACTAGCACCTCATGGACCCATACTGAGTAAACTTTAAAGCCTACTAGGAGCCCAATTATGTTCAACAACTTCCTTACTGACTGCTATAAACAGTAATTAGCAGGCTGTTTAGGGAAACTCATAGGTAATGGACTATACTTGTAGAATACAATAGTGCAGAATAGGGTGCTAATAAGTGGTTTGTAGTGACTAATAATGAACCAATACACTTCTAATATGCATGTTAGTCAATATGTGTTCCCTAATCTAAAGTGTTGAAGACAAGCAAGCAAAATGCACCAAAACTTTAGTTGTGAATGAATCAGCATTTCAAAAACCTCCGCTGAATAAAACAAGGATGAAGTACATTGGGCATGAACAGTTTACAACAGTGATACAGTATCACAGCCGTATGTATGTAAGCTCTGTGCTGTCCCTCAGACTGGAGCTGAAGCTGAAGAAGGAGAACTGGGGCTTCCTGAGTGCTGGTGGCTCCAGGCAGGTGACGTTCTCCCAGGGTCAGGGAGACATGGCTGTGCTCAAGCCCTCCAGCAAAACCCTGCAAGTCACCATCGGCCCTGGACTTCCAAAGAACACACGTGAGTCCCAGCAGACCCCAAGGACATGAGCTATCTTCACATTCACACATCCGCTAAAATATAATCGCGGCTTCTTGGGTATGATTGCTGTCTTTTCTCCTGTTTTCGTCTCGTTTGGTGTGTGAATCTGAACAGTTTTGCAGCTTGTATTTTGTGTTTACAAGTTGGGAATCTGATCCTCAGGCCCCACCAGGAAGAGCTTCAGTCAGGGCCGCTCCAACGTGTCCAGAACCCACCAGAACATCCCATCCCGGGTGGCGCCGGGTCCCCCAGGTGCCTATGCAGTGTTTATTGCCTCCGTCTCACAGGATCTGAATGTCATGTTTTGGCTTTGACATCAGATTGGAATTCAGCAATTTTCTGCCTTATGTGATTTAGTGTTGCTTTGGTCTTTATTAAACGTCCATATCTCCGTATCTTTTCCCCCCAGTTGCTCACCAGAACGGTGGACTGAAAAACACCAACCACATAGCCAATCAGAGGAACTCCTCGCACCACGGAGGCCATCCCAACCCGAGGCCTCCGTCGTCGGGCAACTCGACCCGCCCCTTCCTGCCCAGCAACATCAACCAGCTGAAGGAGCGAGGCAGCAACCGGCCGCAGCCCAACCTGGAGTGTCTGCGGGTCCCAGAGCAGGGAGCTGCAGGGTGAGGAACAGCCACATACACACTGCAGGCTCTCACAACACAAACGGGTGACTTTTTCTTTAGCAAGACACTCTTATCCAGAGTGACTTACACTAAAGTGAACATTCCTCAAAGCATCGGGAGGGTCAGTTGCCAGATAGTTCAGAGTGTTATAGTAGAAGGCAAAAAGTGATGTACTGTAAAATATGAAGATCCTTCCTATCCTGGCTTATTACCCCACACAGATGAATAGTGAAATGTTTTATATAGTAGCTCATATGTGCATCTGCCAGTATTTTTTTATGTTTATAAATAATAATGTGGCTGCTGAGGAATAGTATTATGAGGATCTGTCTGTGTCAATATGGAGTTTCTCGCTTCACATGCAGTTCCACAAACATTTCTGTGTACACACACACACACACACACACACACACACACACACACACACACACACACACACACACGCACACACACGCTTGTCTATAATTTGGCATAATCTGGATAATTCATTCTTTTGTAGTAATGGAGACAGACGGACAGCTTCAAATGGAGGAATGTGAGTTTGCTGTTTGCGGTGTTTTGGGTGGTGGGTCAGGTTTAGGAGAACTCTCGGTGGCAGGATGTGTCGATGCTTCTCCTCTTGGCTTCTTGTACTTTTAGTTTTCTAACTGCTAAAGGTCCAATCAGAAGAAGGCTTATTAGCCCATTGGGCAATTAGTTCAAATAAAGGGGATGTTTTCTTTCTTTTTTGATTGAGTAAAGAGAATCGTTGAGGTCCACGTCTTCCTCCAGCTAATGTTTCATCAGTGATCCTCTTTACTATGAAATTAAAAATGTAAATGAAAGCACATAATTGAAGCACACACACACACACACACATGAACACATTTAAAAGCTTAATACACAACATCCCCCCTAAATTGCCCCCTGGCTAAAAGCCTAGCTTCTGATTGGAGGACCCAATATTCCTTATTCCTTCCTATGATAAGGAACACATCAAAGCCCAGTAAGATGTTAGCGGTCGTGGGAAAACTGACTTTTGGATCATGAATCTTAGCCTCTTTCAAAATCCTTGAATTGTTTTTTATTCAATAAATGACAACACATTTTATAAAGTCACTGACTGTTCCACTGTCTGCTAACTCCTGGGTCCCAGACTGGGGTGATGTCAGTTGTGTCAAAACTACAGATGACCTCGAGCTTGTTTGAATTAGTTTATCCTCAGGTGTTGTGCATCGGTTCACACTGTGTGAAATTTGACATTATTTGAATGCATTTGAAAAATAAATCTCCCAATATTTTGTCCACATTGCATTATAACTACAACAGGGTATTTCAAGAGCTAGTATGGAGCACTATGAGGCCCTGGTTGATTGTGATCTGAAAGGCAGCACTGATTTTGGACTCTGCTGTCAGAGGCTTTATGAGGTGTGCAGACTTGGGGGACTGTTTTCTCTCAGTTCATTTGTTCAGGCAGAGATAGTGTGTATGTATAGCATGCAGTAGATCGCCATCTTGTGGTTGAATTGTGATTAGCTGTACTGAACTGGGAAGCATCATGCACTCGACACTACCATAAACATGTGTTCATTATGTGCTCATATATCTGTCTGCAACATGTTTATGGTCACATTCAGGTGAAAACCTTGTATCTCCACACATGTCAACGTTTCAGAAACTAAGAAAAACAGCCATAATATTTTTAACTTGATGACGATGCTTTCTTGACATTTATCACGATGAGTTTTGTAAAGCTTTCATAAGACCAAGAAGTCAGAGAATTTTCTCAGCCCAGAGTGGATCATGTGTAACCCTTCAATCGACCTTTCCTAGGCCCTTTTCAGAACCTAGGTCACTCCTATGGATACATCATAGCGTGTGTGATGTCACAATTCACTGTACAGTAGCTGACTTTACAGGCTGCTATAAAAGCATCAAACTTAAACTATGATTTCTCAAAAAGTACAAAAGATAAAAGCTGAGTAAGAGTAGTAAACTATTCAAAGTGGTGACCCGGTTAAAATGTGAATGGAGTCTCTAGCTTAAAGTATGGAGGAGTTGTTGGAGTTCAAAGAGGGCATGGTTTGAACAGTCCTCCCATAGACTTACATTGTCTATTATAACAGGAAACGGGAAAGTTGACCTAGGTTCTGAAAAGAGGCGGGGCTTAGGAAAGGTCAAATGAAGTGAAAACATGAAAATCACCCAAATTGGAGTTATGACTTTTTCACGGCATGATAATAGCCTACTCTGTGCACATACATAATATGTATGTAATATTTATGTATGTATACAGGATATTATCCTGTATGTACTCCATGAAACCATCATATTGCACAAACTCACATGGATACAGCTTATGCTCTAACTTCACGGCCGTGGCTATTGCTACACAGTGAACTGAGTCTTTCCTGTAGCTCCACACTGCAGAAGGTTCCTGGTCCACACCCTGACAGTCCTGTGGTCTCCCTCTGTGCCTTGTCCCATCTCAGAGCCCACAGGCCGTCAGCCAGCAGGCCCGCGCCAGGAGGAGGGCGACCCAAACCCGCACCCAAACCCAAACCCCAGGTGCCCCAGTGCAAAGCCCTGTATGCCTACGACGCCCAGGACACAGATGAGCTCAGCTTCAATGCGGACGACGTTATTGACATCATTAAGGAGGGTGAGCATGTGACCAGAAACAAATACTGTAGTACATGACCCAAATCAAAGTTAGGATTTATTTTTCATGCTTACAGTGGTGATGCTAGGATTTTTTTGTGGCAGTGGCGTGGCCATAAGTACATAAGCAAGGACCATATACTGTATACAGTATTTGATTTATAAAGAGAAAACATTGCATGGATGCAACTGGGACATATCCTCAGTGATGTACCCTGGGGTCATAGGATGTTTCGGGTCTCGCAACATCATACACCCTCGCCCAGGTGACCCAGCCGGGGCTGGCCAAGCCCCAACTTACGTCCCAGTAGCTACCCACGGTCAGCCCTCTAGGAAGGGTCGAAGGTGGTCTCGTGGTCAGGGCCACTCAGTCCGCTGCTCCGGAACTACTCTGCCGATTAAATACAATCAAACTACATTGCAGTTTGTGTGTACTCAAGACTCAGCAAATATGTTGGAATATGCTCAGAAACAAGTTATTAAACAAATGATTACTTACAGGACAAATTTTATATGACTGCAACAGCAAGGACTCATTTGACTTGTATATCCCAGTGATTATTTAGATGAAAACAGACTCTGGGCTGGAGTAAATATAAAAATATATAAAGAAACCTAATATCAAGGGGGCATGGTGGCTCAGTGGTAGAGCTGTCGCCTCACAGCTAGAAGGTCCTGGGTTCGATTCCCACCTGGGACGATGTGAGCGCTGAAGGAGTACGTGCCTGTCCGCATGTCCTCGAGTGCCCACCGCCCGGGTGGGGTCGTCAAAAGGGCCTTTCTGTGTGGAGTTTGCATGTTCTCTCCATGCCCCACATGCAATATCCTGGTCGCTGAAGTGGTGCCTCCTCTGGTTGTTCGGGGCGCCTGTTCGGAGGGAGGGGAACTCGTTGGAATAGCGTGATCCTCCCACGTGCTATGTACCACCGGTGAAGCTTCCCCTGTCAGGTGAAAAGAAGCGGCTGGCTACTGCCCATGTCTCGGAGGAAGCATGGAGCCAGTTACGGCTCTCCCCAGATTGGCAGAGGGTGGAGCAGCAACCAGGATAAATAAATTTAAATTAGCACTAATGGGGGATAAAAATGGGATAAAAAAACGGGGGTATTTTATTTATTTTTTTATAAAGAAACCTAATATCGACACCTGTAACACTCTTACGCATTACTCTCTGTCAAAAAGGACACCAGTTGGTCACTTAAACAATGCAATCTCACATTTCAGGCAAATTTCAATTGAGTTAAACAGTTTGGAATGGTACCACGTGTGGCCCATCACCCCTGCATGATAACAGCATATTCTAATAGACTGAAATGTATGATCACACTTCTCCTGTGTCGAGATGTTATGTGGGATCACCTCAGTATGTGGACCCTAATCAGTCCTCTCTCTCTTGACCAGATTCATCTGGATGGTGGACAGGAAGACTTCGTGGAAAGCAAGGACTTTTCCCCAACAACTACGTCAGCAAGATCTAGTAGCTGCCAGTTGATTTGTGCAGCACATGTATCTCTACTGACTCTCTCAAAGGATGGGATGGAGCTGCCTGACCGTCAGCGAAAGAGAGAGAGACAACCAGTGTGAGATTTCTTCTGGAGAGAAACTCGCCATTTTTTCACTACCGCATTGTAGTGACTGAATGTAACTTTGGGTTACAGCAGACCAGAACAACGTCACATCAGGCTTGAAAATGAGGCTCTGCTTTGAAGACAAGAAGACTGTTTGACTCCAGAGGCTGTCCTCCTCCACGGTCCCTCCGAGTACTGAACAAAAACTATTTATTGTATTTATAGCTTTCTACGTTCTCCTTACCATCATTTTCACCTTGCTGAGGTTTTGAGCGAAACTATTTTGAAGCATTGAAATGAAGAATGCGTAATCTGTGATTTTATCTTCGTTTCATTTTAAGATGAAAGTTTGATAGCTGAATCAAAGGCGTTTTTTCCCAGAGGTCGCTGGCTCATTACTGGAAATGTAATTGATGCAAATATTTATTGTGACACCAAACAAAAACTAATTACAGGGAATGGACATTCAGTCATTCATGAGACTGTGATTTTATACTCAAGTAACGCTTTTAATTTGATCAAATATAGCGTAATGGGATGGTTTTAATCACCAAAATTATAAATAAATTGGTTCTGTTCTACAAATGCAATCGCAGAACATAGTCAATCATGAGAATGCCCCCTTCATATTTTTCATGTTTTTATGTAAAACCAGTATCTTAGGCTAGAGTAAAGGCCATGTATACTGAATCTTGAGCATGTTGTCTGTGGTTTATTAGCACTTTATCAGTATAGGTACTACCTTGGACACACAGACATCATCACTTGTTCACGCCACAGCCAGTAAATCAAGTTTATGAAGGACAGATTGCCAAACCAGCAATAAGCCTAGTTACTGAGGAGAATAATGTGTTTACATGAAATTATAATACAGGCATTATGTATTATATGATCTGATTATGTATATCTGTTTATATTTAGGAGTATGTCTCTGTTGTTGGTTAAAATTTAAATTAATTTGTTTTGTGTATTTTCTCTGAGGGATCATAGTATTCTACTTTTCCTCTGCTTTTGATACTCTGCCTTTTTTAAGCTCAGTCATAGATGAATAATATTGATTATTAACACTTATCATAGACTGGGGTGAGAGGATTTTTGTTTCATCACACGCAAACTTGTTTCAGGTGAAGGATAAGAATATAATTTTCCATGGCACTACAAAGAATTTGCTTTTGCTTTTGCTCTACCTTGTCTATACACCTATTGCACTGCTTTTGCCTTACTTACACATTCCTTAGTATGTAGTTTGTAATCAAATAACCACATTATGCTCTAGTCATTAAAACTGCTGGGACTTCTGTCATAGATCTTCAGCATCATCAAAGATAGTTTCATCCTGGATGAGTGAAGACATCCTTGTGCAATAAAAAAAAGCGAATAAGTCTTTTAATAAAGCATGTAATATTGTATATTGCTTGTGTTTTTAATTTATTTTTTATAAGAGGACCAATTAAATTACTTGATCAATCCATCCTTACATGTTTATTATCACATTTGCCCTTGCCACTGTTTCGAAAGATTTTCTGCAGTTATAAATAATCCAACAACTCAATAACCGGGGCAAAAAAATAATGACTGAATACATTTATTTATCGCTTCAACTAAATTATTTTAGTGAGTTGATATTGACATTGTATGACCAATATAACAATTCCTTGAATTATTCAGCTTTCATGAGCTGCTGGCTTTAAACAAGCTAGGCTCTGCAAGCATACAAGTTTGTATACAGTGGATCCTCATCCAAACAGCATTATAACATATCTGTTCCCTTTCTTTTCTTAATGGTCTGATGTCAACTTTAATCATTAATCCCCACTCCCTATGTGAACTGGCATATCACTGTATGTACTGAAGCTTCTGCTCATCTTCTTTGCATGCCTCAGTGAGCTGTACAGAGTGAACAGCCTTATTGAAGGTGCAGTCATGTGCTGTAATGTGGCAGCCTACAGTGTGTTTGCTCACACACTCTCCCCTATCTGCTGCTCAGACTCTATACTAAAGTATTTCCAGTTTAGTTCACCTTCACACTAAAAGAAGCTCTGGAAAGCATAGAGTTTCTTCTCACCAGCACAGAATTGATTACTGCCTGTTTGGATCAATTGCTGCTGCCAGAAACCTGAACACACACTCCTTAAACCCTGTAGTTATACTATAACTACACTCCTTAAACCCTGTAGTTATACTATAATTACACTCCTTAAACCCTGTAGTTATACTATAACTACACTCCTTAAACCCTGTAGTTATACTATAACTACACTCCTTAAACCACGTAGTTATACTATAACTACACTCCTTAAACCCCGTTGTTATACTATAACTACACTCCTTAAACCCCGTTGTTATACTATAACTACACTCCTTAAACCCCGTTGTTATACTATAACTACACTCCTTAAACCCCGTAGTTATACTATAACTACACTCCTTAAACCCCGTAGTTATACTATAACTACACTCCTTAAACCCCGTATACTATAAACCCTGTAGTTATACTATAACTACACTCCTTAAACCCCGTAGTTATACTATAACTACACTCCTTATACCCCATAGTTATACTATAACTACACTCCTGGTACCCGTAGTTATACTATAAGTACAGATATTGTTACCCTCTAGTTAAAGTATTAATTCACTCCTTATACCTTATACCTTATACTTATAATTATAGGCTACTATAACTACACTCCTGGTACCCCTTGTTATACTACTACATGCTTATTTGCGGGCTGTATTCTAAAGCGTTACCTTAATTTTCAACTGTCCCTTGGAACTCCAGTTAGAATTAGAACTGATCATAAATGTCACTTGACAGCTCAGTAATCCGCTCTGCCACTGTGTTGGCTGAAAGGCTGATGTTGCTTAATTGACTTTTTTTTCTGGACAGACGATATAACATATAACAGAAGTGGAGTATTGGCCAGAATGACATGGACATTTGGAAACTTATTCAGCGGGTATCTTGCATGTTGCGTTCAGCAGGTGCATTGTAAAAAAAAAAAAAAAAATGCAATTCCATCGCGGGCCGCACAGGGGGCGCTGGCGGGCCCGCGGGCCGTGAGTTTGAGACCCCTGCGTTTAGTACCTTCCATTCCGAATACATCAAAGAGCCACGTCATTTGCTCTACATTTTAAGATGAGTCAAACATTCAGAGAACTCAAACTGGGAAGTTCTGTCCTTCCTCTGAGTCTGCATAACGAGCCATTCCTCAATCACTCTAGCTAGGCAATTACACCGTGACAAGAGGGTGACATCAAAGGGGAAAGAGACCAGCCAATAAGAGAAGGCCTGTTCAGTAAGCTCAGGAGGTCAAGATACCGCAGAAAGACCGGCAGTGGACCGCAGAGCAGGTCAACCATTTCCACGACAGCCTGCTGAAATTCCTGAAGAAGAACGATGATGACCAGCCATACTTCCAGACGGCTGAGTTCCTCAACTCTGGCAGCTACTTTGAGATGCTTAAAGGACGGCTTTCCCGTGGGTAATATGAATATATATTAAATCTCACGCCCCTAAGGTTTTCGAATCCGTTGAAATTTTTGAAATTGGTTGTTCACAGCCAGAGCTATCAACCAAAATCCACTCTGTGTGTGTGTGTGTGGGGGGGGGGGGGGGGATGGAGGGGAGGGGCGGGTGCGGGGACCCGAAATCCTACACTTCCCACAATGCACTGGGCTCGCGTGGCCTTCGAGTCCACGCCCACCCCTCAGGCATTTGGCTGATATCAAACTCCAGTAGGTGGCGGTAATGCACATATATGCTTGCCAACCGCCATAAAAGTCAAAGAAGAAGAAGAAGAAGAAGGCTTCGACATAAAAACATTAGTAGAACAAGAATAAAATAAAATAAAAATTGCCTCCAAATTGCACCAAATTTAAACGGTAGTATATATGTCGGGAGATGTCTTCATAAAAAAAAATCATGCATTTTAAGGCATTTTCCTAGGAGTTACGCGCATCTGATGTTGTAACTATTTCATGTAAAAAAATCAAAAATCAAAATCAATGCTCAGCGTTGATTTCGTAACTTCAACGCACCTTCTACTAGATGTAAAATTTGACGAGCTTTCCAATGCCGCCAGTCCCGTGTCTGGAGGTGCTTCCCTTCCCGAGATATGGTTCTTTGCAAGGAGCTATGGGGAGCTAACAATAGCTAGCTTAGTCTATGCGGTGAAAAAAGATGGCTGTCTTTTGTTTTGGTACAAGAGTTGTGAAGGGGCGTGGAGGACCTCTAGAGGCGGGACCATGGCGGCACAGGCCCACAACACTTGTAGTTCATAGGTGCTCGACTTCCGCAAGGCGGACTTGGCCCATCTGACGTAAAACGCGTCGGCTGGGCCAAAAAATATGTGAGAGATGGTTGATAGCTCTGGCTGTGAACAACCAATTTCAAAAATTTCAACGGATTCGAAAACCTTATAGGGGCGTGAGATTTTATATATATTCATATTCCCCACGGGAAAGCCGTCCTTTAAGGTCAAGGTTGTGTGACCCCTAAAGGCAAAGTGATCCCTACCTGGGACACAGACTCAGGCTTATCCTCCATTTCAGAGGAGGCAGTACATGTCACCAGGTTTGTGAAGGGTGACATCACAGGGAAAAGAGACCAGCCAATGAGAGAAGGCGTGTTCAGTACCCTATAGGTGTCAGGCTTCACCAAACATTTGGGTTTAGGTGTAGTTACACTGATGGTTTTCTTTTGGTGTTGTTTTGTTCTGCTTTTTTACATTCAAGTCTATGGCACGTGTCTTTTGTGGGTTTTTCCCAGTGGAAAAGTCCCACCCCCACCTTCACGCAAGCATGAAACACACACACACACACACACACACACACACACACACACACACACACACACACACACACACACACACACACACACACACAGACACAGCGCGCTGAGTTTAAGTTTAAGTTTTATTTGCATCCATTAGCTACAGCAAAACTGCAGCTATTCTTCCTGGGGTCCACAAAACAGACTTTACATGGTGACAATGCAACATACACAATGAAATACATGTAACCTTACAAATAAACAAGACAAAAACAACCTAAAAGCATACAAACAAGACAAGCTCCTCACAGGTCAATTGAGCATTTTCATTCATTGTCCAAAGTTAGTTAGTGTCCAATCAGTTTCCCAATCTACTTCAGTCCATAATAAGAGACACATACATACTGTAGCTGTATCACATATGTGTGTCACTCACTCACTCACTCACTCACTCACTCACTCACTCACTCACTCACTCACTCACTCACTCACTCACTCACTCTCACACACACACACACACACACACACACACACACACACACACACACACACACACACACACACACACACACACACACACACACACACACACACACACACACACACATATATATATACTATATCTACTTAATTATATAACTTTACATATCTAATGCTAGAGAGCTAATTTTCGGTTTACGCATAACCACTATGGCGATTTTTTCGAAACTTGGCACATTTGTATAGGGGCACTCCAAATGGACAGGGAGCAAAATTATGAAACCGATTGGTTATAAGGTGGCACTATCATGAGCTAATAGGTGTGGTTTTTGGACAACTTTGAGCAAGCATATCTCCTGCTGCATTTGAGCTACAGGTTAAGGTTAAACAGTTGTAATTAACCAACAGTGTTGGGGGTAACTCATTACAAAAGTAACATATTAGCCTAAATGTAATATATTACTTTTAGCAGTAACTCAGCAATATAACTTATTACTTATAGGATTTCAGTAATATTATACCAGTTAGCCTACTTTATCAAGTAACTCAAGTTACAAATGTAGTTACATTTTATTAAATCAAAGCACATATTTAAAAAAAGATACAATCATTTCCTAATCAAACTGTTTGTTTTTATGCAAATAACCACTATAGATGACAATAACAAAGGAAAAGAATAACATTTAGAATTTTGGATTGTTTACACTGACTTCAAGACGGTTGAAATTATTTTTCGCGATGGTTCTGGGGCAGCGATGTCATTCTGCTGCTGCTGTTGTTTTGGTAAAAGTAATGCAAAAGTAGTGTAATAAGTAACAAGTTACTCTACACAGAAAGTAATATTGTAAAGTAACTTATTTTCAAACGAAAGTAACTAGTAATATGTAGTAGGCTATATTACATTTTGAAAGTAACTTGCCCAACACTGTTAAAGTCCCTGGAAACCAAAATCCACAAAAACGTTCTAACTATGTTATTTAGGGTCTTATGTTAGTAACTGTCTGCCTCAGAAATTATTATGCATTACTTTCAACCCAAAGCCTTAAAATCGACACTTTTCTACAAGATTCTACAAGGTACTTCCTCATTGAAGACAGCAGTGCGCGAGGTGCTAAAATGCAGGAGCTTATGACGTCATAAGCTCTATATAACCTTTGTACACGCGCGCAACTCGCCCTACTGTGTGTGTGTGTGTGTGTCTGTGAGTAACTTCGCGTCACCAGGCTGTGTCGAGCGCTATGCTTCTCTCTCTCTCTCTCTCTCTCTCTCTCTCTCTCTCTCTCTCTCTCTCTCTCACTAGTCCCGAGAGAGAGAGAGAGAGAGAGAGAGAGAGAGAGAGAGAGAGAGAGAGAGAGAGAGAGAGAGAACACACAGAGTGGGAGACGGACACTCAGCGAGCGCTTGGGGGGCAAAGAACGGACAGAGATCTCTTCCTCTCAGAGCCCTCTCTCTCTCTCTCTCTCGGGACTAGTGAGAGAGAGAGAGAGAGAGAGAGCACACAGAGTGGGAGACGGACACTCAGCGAGCGCTTGGGGGGCAAAGAATGGACAGAGATCTCTTCCTCTCAGAGCCGCGGAGCCACGCACGCACACACACACACACACGGTGTGTGCACTCATCTCTCTTTCTCTCTTTCTCCGTTTCCCTCCCCCCTCTCTCGCGCTCTCCGAGAGACAGAAATTTCCCTGCTGTAGATGGGACATGCCCACACAGTCTGCGGGAGAAAATACACTCTAAAAAATAATGAAATCTCATGAGTTTTGCCATGGCTGTCGAACCTAAATTTATATACTTTGCGACGTTCATCATCGTTCAAATTTGGCTGGTGGCTTATTAACATAGGGTCCTGTGATGTGATGAACTCAAAATGCTAAATAATAAAGAAATATTTCTGGTTTCCAGGGACTTTAACCAATAACATCGTTCTCACAAGTTGATGGCCATACAGCGGCTGCTAATCTATTGTAGCCTTTATCAATGAAGAACCGTACATCAAAATTGGCGGGTATGATATAGTAACAGACTGGGCTGCGATAGACGTCGTACTCTGCCAAATCATATGAGTTGTCTTGAGTAAAATCTATGGCCCAATTATAGAAATTATAACTTTTATCGCCCCAGCGGTCTCGATCATAAAAGCCAACCCATGAATAATAAAACACTGTTTTCCAGTCGGATAACGTCTTCTTTATGAAAAGACGTGCACACGCGTGGCCATTTATAGCGTAGAGTTGCAATCTGGCATCATAACCACTGATTTTCACAGGGTTTTTCCCACAGGAGTCACTGATTCCCGGACCCCTCCAGACTGAATTACCATACTTCTCTGTGAATAGCCTCACGTTAAGTCCAGCATTCATAGGCACGGAGGTCTCATAGGAGCCGGACTGCATGCCCTTGACCCACTGATATCCCCCAGAAATGTAGGAACTGTATTCATATGGATCACTGGGATCAATGTCAGTTGGGAACAGCCCCACCCAGGCATTGCTAGTCAGCCCCTCCCCAGAAACACCCCTCCAGACAATCATGGCTTTGCCTTTCTCTGTAGTGTAAACTTTGAGCTGGGGTTTAAGTTGGTCGGAGTTGAAGTTTGAGTCGGTTTTTGTTACGGCTGGACAAACATTGGATCTCTTTGATCTTCTTTTGCTAATATTCTGATTCCGAAGATCTCTCAGGAGACTCGTGGTGATCCGGTAGGTTCTGTTTTGGTCATAATGGTCAGTGATATAAAGATTTTCAACGAAAGTCGTGTGGTCCTGTGTAGAGGGAGAGGCTCCATAACGAGCTTCTACGATAATTCGTGCGGCATTTTCTTGGTTTCGTTCGCACCGGTTTTTTGCATTAATGTATCTTTCTCTGACATATTCAGGTAAGTCATTTGCATGCGAATACGAATTGGGATTCAAATTGCCAATTGTGTAATACTCATGGTTGCATTGTGGTAAAATTCCTTCATTGTTATAGAACCTATGACTTCCATACTCTCCCACTCCAGGCGCAATGCCAGTAATCCTGTCATTGTTATCAATGTTGACATGACGTGAAAACCAGTGGAGAAGCGTAAGCGTCTGTTGGCTTGGGTTTGTATTTCTCAAGTCCTCGATAGTGTTCAGATCTTTGACTGCTAAGAGAGTTGGGAGGATCAGCGCCACCAACAGGAAACACATCTGAAGACTCTTCATTGTGGCCCTGTGAAAGGGTGAGACAAAACAATTTAGCATCAAGGGTTGGCAAGATGGACGATGGCATCGACCATCGTCGATGGGCCGACCCCCATCGACCTCTGAGCCTTCTACATCGGACCATCGTGATGTCCATTTGTGAGCGCAAATATGCGCAAATGTGGTAAAGAAACATATTAATAGTGAATGAATAGTTGACTAATTAATATATCCACCACAGGCTAAATAGCCTCAGCTCTGGTCACAGTTACAGTTTCAGTTTCAGCACCTCCGCCTCCCTCTCTCTGCTGAGTGCTGCGCGCTGTCTGCCCCACCCCCACGCAACAACGATGATGCCATCGTCCATCGTGATGTTTCACTGTGCAACCATGTGAGGGCTATTTGTAAAAAAAAATGTAAAAAAAAAATTGGATTGACGCCAACCCTGATGAGTATATTAAACTTCACCGACATCACAAAGTTTTGCCTTATTTAAATAATTGCACAGATATTGTGTGCATTTGTGAGCCAGGCATGTGAGACAGTGTTTTGTATTTCTTTATTATTTCCTTTGCAGTGCTGTAGCCTACTTACAAGCATGTGTAAGTTTTGTTTGCAGTGTTTAATTATTTTTGGGTTGTTTTGTTGTGTTTCCTTTTGAATTTATGCATGCTCTTATTGTCTAGACTTGGTTTTTTGTTAATTGTCTCAAGCTTGTCCATGGCTACACACCTGTTGCCCATTTGGCATCAATTATCACCAATCTGTGCTGAGTGAAACACACCTGTGGCAGGGGAGATGGACAGTGCAGGTGGCCTATCAGAGAAAAAGGGAGAGCTGAGCCAACCAATTGGCTGACTCCGGAGGACGGACTTAACCTGTTGGTGGGGGGTATAGAAACTGTTGATACAGGAACACAGGAGGACAGTGGAGGACGGTGACTGACAGTGGAGCACACTCAGAGGAGAAGCGGCCGGGAGGGGAGCAGCTGACGGCTCTGCCTGTGGGTAAGGGGTGGGCAACTGCGCCGTTGCGGCTTGGGCCCCTCTCTCTCCCAGCGTACCTATGGGCGCACCGTAGAGGTAGAGGACTGACAGGAAATGGGAGAGAGGGGGGAAGGCCCTAACGTTGCCCACCAAGGCTACTGAGACCCACAGGCGGGGTGAGGCTCCCCGGCTCGCCAGTGGAGCAGCAGAACCAAACGGCAGCAGCCTTCCGCGTAAGTCTCTGACAATCCCGGTGTTTCTTGTGCCTATGGTATTACTGAGTAAAATGGTATAACAAAAAAGGACAGTTGACTCTCCTCCAGTTTCCGCCTGCAGGTTTGACCTGAAGAGGAGAGGAGGCCCCTGGATGGTGGACGGAGGATTCCCCCGGCCCAGTGACCCAACACGTGCACTTTATGGGCCAGGCCCAGAGTTTTAGCCTGGCCATTTTAGCTGCTGCATTTTAAAGAGGACATTTTTAGCTGCTGCATTTTAAAGAGGACATTTTACCTGCTGCATTTTAACTCCGTCTTTTATTTCTTTAGATTTAGATAGTCACTGTGTTTTGTATTTTAATATTTTTAGACATTAAACATTGTTGTTCCCTGGCACTGTGTTCTTGTTCACCTTATTTTTTATACACCACTGGTTTTAACTGCTCTCCACCCAATAGAACGAACCTAATATTTGTTTGGGTCGATTAATTGTGACTTTTCCCCTGTACCTTATACCCTGTCACCCTTATCCCATCCAAATTTTAGTGAGTGCTAGGCTCTTGTTTTAAACCTAGGTGGCGTTGTCGGTTTTTTATATAAGAGTAGGCTACTCGCCTAGTAGCCCCGCCACAGGCGTCACACATTGAATTGAATTCTGAGAGGTCTTCTGACCGACTTTTCCTTTTTTTAATTTTATACATATTTTGGATAATTTATAGTGAATTATCTACACTCAGTGATAACTTTATTAGGTAGACCTGTACACCAGCTTGTTAATGTGAATATACAGTGAGCACCATAATTAATTGGACAGTGTGAAAGGATACAATGAGGTTGAAGTGCAGACTGTCAGCTTTAATTTGAGGGTGTTTTCATCCATATCGGATGAGCTGTTTAGAAATGACAGCACCTTTTGTACATAGTCCCCCCCCCCCCCCCCCCCAATTTTCAGGTATCAAAAAATATTGGACAGTTTAACATAATGTAGAATAAAGTAATCATTTTTAATATTTGGTTGCATATAATTTGCATGCCATGACTTCCCGATGTATGTGACCTATCAACATCATCGGAGTTTGGATATCTTATTTTCAGGTTGTCCTACAAGCGATACAAAAACCCTTTGCATTTGAATGGATCTCTAACTGAATTGGGGGGTGGGACTAGATTCAGCTGTAAATTATGTTGATACAGTATGGAACACATTTGTTAGTCATCAAGGGTCCAAGGTATCAAATGAGCCTAAAAAATCACACTGCTGCCAGATATACCACAGATACAGATGGAACATTTTAGCGGTTGCTTCTCCTGACTAATTTTCCCATTGAACTATAGAGTTACAAATTAGTTTGTATCACGTGTAGGACAACCTGGAAATAAGAAATCCAGAATCTAATGATGTTGATAGGTCACAGACATCAGGACGTCATGGCATGCAAATGATATGCAACCAAATATTTAAAATTATTACGTTATTCTACATTATGTTAAACTGTCCAATGTTTTGATACCTGAAAATGGGGGGGACTATGTACAAAAGGTGCTGTCATTTCTAAACAGCTCATCTGATATGGATGAAGACACCCTCAAATTAAAGCTGACAGTCTGCACTTCAACCTCCCACATGCTGCTCCACCTCTGGATTCAGCTCCTCCACACTGTCTCCCACAGATGCTGCTCCACCTCTGGATTCAGCTCCTCCACACTGTCTCCCACAGACGCTGCTCTGCCCTCTGGATTCAGCTCCTCCACACTGTTTCCCACAGATGCTGCCCCACCTCTGGATTCAGCTCCTCCACACTGTCTCCCACAGATGCTGCTCCACCTCTGGATTCAGCTCCTCCACACTGTCTCCCACAGATGCTGCTCCACCTCTGGATTCAGCTCCTCCACACTGTCTCCCACAGACGCTGCTCTCCCCTCTGGATTCAGCTCCTCCACACTGTCTCCCACAGATGCTGCTCCACCTCTGGATTCAGCTCCTCCACACTGTCTCCCACAGACGCTGCTCTTGTGGAAGATAAATCTTATAAACCAGTCAGACACAGGCTTTAGGTTTCCATCGAAGAGGTCTGTTTATTATAGACTGAAGATCCTTCTTATAGTGCCTTTGCTCATGTTCGTGCGTAATACACTCAGTTACATCCTGTTGTTGAAGTCAGAACACTTTCACTATTACACAACCCTTAGTACAATTGACTCTTGGCACAGACCCTCTCCCTTGGGAGCCTGTGTGCGTGACTGTGTGTGTGTGGGGGGATGTGTGTGTGTGTGTGGGTAAGTGTGTGTCCCATGTTTCTGTGTGTGTGTGTGTGTGTGTCTTCAAATCTTCTATACTGGCATATGCTGTAGCCAAACTGAGTGAGAACTGATAGCGCTCAAACGGTGAATTTATACTGTACATGTACGTACATGCATGCAGTGGATGGAGACAGAGGCGGGCCGACGAGTTTTAACCTGTTTGTCAAGGTTTGACTCAAATACTCCCTTCCCACCATATCTTCTGTTAAATCAAAGCTCAGTCAAGCTCATTATGCGTGTGTGGGGGGAGGGATGTGTGTGTGTGTGTGTGGGTATGTGTGTGTGTCCCATGTTTCTGTGTGTGTGTGTGTGTGTGTGTCTTCAAAACTTCTATACAGTATATCCTCCCTTTATATATAATATATATACTATTTGTCTAATAAGGAAGATACACACAAACACATTCCATACAACACCACACCACATCCCATTTTCCCTTGGTGGGAGTTAAAGTCTTTCTGATTCTGATTCTGATTCTATGTAACACAGCACAATCAGTACATCCTGTTTTTGCTAATCAAACAATCCAGAACATTTTTGGGTGGGTCACGGGATGTTCTCATCAGATAAACACCCCTTAATAGTCATTCCGCACGCCTTGGCACTTTCAAGTCAAACACTACTACAACAGGCTTATAAAAACATAAAAATAACGTATTAGTTTATACAAAAATACAACAAAAGCATATAAAACTGAGTCAACTACTACTGTGACTCCTTCGTGATGATCTTTGACTGAGGGGCATCCAGACTGTACATGTGTGCATGTTTGAGTGAGTATGTTTGTGTGGACTGTGGAGAGAGCGAGTAGACAGAGACAAGGCAGGAAAAATATGGGTTCACTTTTATTATATATATATAGGCTATATATATATATATATATATATATATATATATATATACATACATATATATATATATATATATATATATATATATATATATATATATATATATATATATATATATATATATAGGCTATATATATAGGCTATATATATAAGCTATCTTGACTTGCAAATGTCCAATAGCTTATGCTATGGATTTTTTCTTTGTCTTTCATCATAAGATAAGGAATTCAGATCAAATGTATCTACAACATGCCAATTGGTTATGAGCAGTTGTGTCAATTGTGCTAAAACCTTGAGAAAACGAATATTTACAATTACCAATTAAAAAATAAAACTTACTATTTCATTATTACCGTAGCCCTTGGGGCGGCTTTAGCTGAAAGGGTAGAGCGGGTCACCCGCCAACCATCCTGGTCGGTGGCTCGACTCGCAGCCAGACCACATCGCAAGTGGAGAGAGCGCAGGCAGAACGGACCGGCCGGCATAACAACCACCATAGGACAACACACTGAAAGTACAGAAGCTCAAAAACATCCTTATCACATATTGGCAGAGTTTGATTTTGGGAGGTAATAATTTATAAATAAATTGTGCTTATATTTTAATAGAACTAACCGGGCGTAACTCCGGTGCAATACTGCTAGCTGTATGTAGGCCACTCTCTCCCATCAAACATTGCACTGGATGTTCAGAACCACCCTCAAAAGATTTCAGAACAAATGAAAGTCCTCCTACCGACACAGATTTGTGCCATGGCTTGTACTGAACCTCGGTAAAAATGAGAGGAAAAGACTCTTCGGCAAGTGACAGACTGTGAAGCACCATAACACCAAACATCACTTTATTACCTGCAGGTAGTCTATTATAATTATAAGACCTATAAGCTGATGTAAAATAACACCGGTATTGTCCTAAAGTGGACTTAAGATGCCAGCACAAGGTACGACTTCACGGCAAAGAAAATGCAGTGCCACGCAGGAGCAAGAACACAAACTAAGGAAGGTAGGTGACCATAATTCATTTCAATGTCCGCTCTCGAAATCGCTGTCCGTTCTAAAGAGCTATTCAGTTGGTTCATGAAATCGCTGGGCTGCGTGCCCTCCAGTGTTTGTGGTGTGGGAGATTCCAACTGTCAAAAGAAGAAGACAAAAGACTTGCTCCTGGCCAATCCCGGCGCTTGACTGCTGCGTAGGCGGGCACAGGGCGTGGTTATTGCGTAACCTATGTGCGATTCGAAATCACGCGGCAGTAACACAGTGTATCAGCGTAAGAACTCTCATGGGTCTGGCTTTGAGACTAGCTACTTCCAAGCATTATTACTATAACTAGATAGGCTATTAGTGGTGTGTTTGCTGGACAGCTAACATTCATGCTTTATTAAAATGACTATGCAGTCAGTTAGTTTCTGCTGAGGATATATGGGTCATCTAAGCAAGCATTTGTTCATAACATGAGCAGCAGGTGCATATAGAATCAAAAGGTTATGTGTGAGATCTTACTTTATTCTATTAAGTGTTACAATTGCAAACGTATAGGCTAACTGAGTTATTTAGGCCTACTTAGCCTATTAGCGCAGGCATATGAATGTGTATTTTTTCTTGTCATTAATGTCATCACCTTGTTTCCACTGATTAATATTTAAATTCAAATACATGTCATTCTTGTGTTACAATGAGCTGAATTAGTTCACTGTAAATTACCCTGTTTTATATCACCCTTGATCAATTATCTGTCTAGTATAGGCTACGTGCACTGTCAAGACTAGCGGCAGCATAATAAACCAGATATAGCCTACAGGATACAAACTACAGGATAGCCTTTATTAATCCCACACAAGTGGGAAATTCACTCATTACAGCAGCTAAAGTAGAAGATTAACACTTTAAAATAACTCTAAAAGTAAATACTAAAAGTAAACAAGATAAATACACTATACACACAATAAATACAATTGGTTTAGGCTAGGGCTATACCTGACTCAGCATGTCAGTCCAATCGGATTCGGCTGTTCAATATGAATATTCGACTATTCTTTTTTGTTTTTTTTATAAGACTATCTGGCAATCAGAAAAGCCAATGGCATGAGCTTGTTTGATTTGTTTGTTTAATTGGTACTTGGTTTTATGGTAATAGGCTGATACTTATACCAAAATAGTCGATTATATCCTGATCTATTGGGAGAAACCAAGCAATTTAATGTAAAATCAGACATTCAGCACCCCCATATAGGCAGAATGGAGTGATCCTTATTTCATAACCACATTTTGTGACTATTCGATTGTGCGATTGGCAGTCGAATCAGGCTCCTTCGAACGAATCGTCCACTATTTGGGGTCAGCCCTAGTTTAAAATGATACTGCAAGGATAATCCAATACTCATCAATATGTCCAATAACATGAGGAAAACACTTAAGAACACATTTTCACATAGGGTTGTCCCAGCTACCATAGGCCTATCAAACAAATCATCAAGTCTACCATCTGTAACTGTGCATTACAATTGATGGCAACTGATCTTCTCTATATCAAAGACCAAAGAAAATAGTTTCATTATATTTCTGCAATTTTCACACTGTGCAGAGTCATCCCGTGGGCCGGTTTGGACACTATTATATACCATATTACACACAAACACGTGTTAAGGTCTTGGTTTCACTTTCATGTGACTCATTAGCCATGTTCGGAACGGTTCACTCACTCACTCACTATTCCCCATGTAGTGTTGTAGTGATGGGGAACGACCAAATGAGTTCGTTTTTTTTAATTATGTTGCTAAGGAACAGTTTGGAACCCAGCTATTTTTCAAAATGGGAGGTGGGCCTCCCCAGCAGGACTCCAAACAGTTTGAGGGGAGGCTCAGTGAATGGGAGTGAAAAAAAGATTACATTAGTTAGTACATAAGTTATCAAAAGTAGGTCACATAGAATAGCCAAAAATTGTGCGTGATTTGAGATAGTTCAGAGATATGTTGTTTAGGGGAATTGAACTGTTTTATCACTTTGCCAGAGTCATAAGAAAATAATTGCCTTCACAGACCTTTTTACTGTATGTATTTTTGGTGGTGTAGTCTGAAGTACGTCAACAGCAGTAACAGGTTATCTTGGCTCAATTAATCATGATGGGGAGGGAGGCTTTGTCCAAGCGTCAGTGTCTGAGGGGAGGCCCACAGTCTCAGACTTTGAAAACCCCTGGTCTACATAGTGAATCAAATTAACAGTTGAGAATTCGGACACTGTGCGTGTTCCATTTTTAGATTTCGAACGATTTCGAACACGGCTATGTTTACATTTTGACCATTTTTACCACAGATAGCAATTTTTTATGTACACTACAGTACTACACACACACACACACACACACACAGTAGGCTACATAATTCCATACATAAACACTCAATTCCCCCTCAACCACAGATAGCAATTACATGTTTACTCTCCTGTGTGGATTATCATGTGTCTCTTCAAGCGTCCTTTACGACCAAAACCTTTACCGCAGACTGAGCAATTAAATGGTTTCTCACCTGTGTGGACCATCATGTGTAACTTCAAGTTTTCTTTATGAGCAAAAGCTTTACCACAGACTGAGCAATTAAATTGTTTCTCACCTGTGTGGATTATCATGTGTCTCTCCACGTGTATTTTATGACCAAACGCTTTACCACAGACTGAGCAAATAAATGGTTTCTCACCTGTGTGGACTATCATATGTGACTTCAAGGAACCTTTCAGACCAAAACCTTTACTACAGAATGGGCAATCAAATTGTTTCTCACCTGTGTGGATTATCATGTGTTTCTTCAAGTCTCCTTTATAATGAAAACATTTACCACAGACTGAGCAATTAAATTGTTTCTCACCTGTGTGGATTATCATGTGTCTCTTCAAGTCTCCTTCATAACCAAAACCTTTACCACAGACTGAGCAATTAATTTGTGTCTCACCTGTATGGATTATCGTGTGTCTATTCAAGGCTGATTTAGAACCAAAACCTTTACCACAGACTGAGCAAATACATGGTTTCTCACCTGTGTGGACTATCATGTGTGACTTCAAGTGTGTTTTTTGCCCAAAACCTTTACCACAAACTGAGCAAGAAAATTGTTGCTCACCTGTGTGGACTATCATGTGTCTCTTCAAGTCTCCTTTATAACCAAAACATTTACCACAGACCGAGCAATTAAATTTTTTCTCTCCTGTGTGGACTATCATGTGTGACTTCAAGTTGGCATTTTTACTAAATATTTTACCACAATCTGAGCAACTAAATTGTTTGTTCCCAAGAACTTCACTGTTTTTCTGTGAGTCTAAACCTGACTGAGGTTCACTAGTTTCCATCCATTCACCATCACCGTCTTCAGTCTCAGGTTCAGAAGAGTCTGATACTCCACAGTCCTCTCCACCAGCTTCTCTTTTCATCGGTTCAGTTGAGCTGCTGGCCAGAGGCTCTGCCTCTCTGTTCTCCTCAGTTTGCCTTTGATGAAGCTGTGAGGACTGAGGTTTCTCTTCCTCATATTCACTCTTCACAGCGACTGCAGTGAATGGGAACTTGGTGATATCAGCCTCCTCCGGCCCTTGAAGCTGCTCTCCCTCCTGACTGATCCAGAGTTCCTCCTGTTCCTCTTTAATGTGTGGGGGCTCTGGGTCCTCCTGAAGCTGCTCTCCCTCCTGACTGGTCCAGAGTCCATCTTGTTCCTCTTTAATGTGTGGGGGCTCTGGGTCCTCCTGGAGCCGCTCTCCCTCCTGACCGAGTTCCTCCTGTTTCTCTTTAATATGTGGGGGCTCTGGGTCCTCCTGGAGCCGCTCTCCCTCCTGACCGAGTTCCTCTTTAATGTGTGGGAGCTCTGGGTCCTCCTGGAGCTGCTCTCCCTCCTGACTGGTCCAGAGTTCCTCTTTAATATGTGGGGGCTCTGGGCCCTCCTGGTCCAGACTGGAGCTCCATTCCTGCTGCTCAGCGGGAACCTCTTCTTTAATGACCAACAGCTGCTGGATGTCTGGAGGCAATGCTTCACTGTGCAGGTTCTCGACTTTAGACGTTTTCATTTTCACACAGTGACTGGAACTTTTACTCCTGAACTATTTACTGACAGACGCTATCATTCAAAGCTACAGCTTCACAGCTAACGTTTGCTTCAGCTAAACCTGAGTCCCATAAGATAGGAGATTCTTCGTCCCCTCAGAGTTAAACGGAGCCCCGGGTCCAGTTTATATATTCGTGATAATATCATCCGCACATACGAGTCTTGTGTTTGTAAATTCAACTTCTGAAGTGCCGAGGATATAACCGGGAAATAATACGCTACTGCTAACCGCGTGTCCTGTGTCGGGGTCTGTGTTATTCAGTGTAGCTCGAGGCTAATTAGCCTCAAGCATATTAGCCTGGCTAACATGCTAGCGTGATGCAGGCAGACAGGAGTCGGCTAATTACCATTGGCCGACGTTTTGCAATGAAAGCTAGCTAGAGCAGTTTCTTGAAACGCAGCTAGCTAGAGCAGTTTCTTGAAATGCATTCTAACCAGCCGGTTAGGTTGGGACGTCACCAGGCTCTTCTTCGGCGAGAAGCCAAGCCGGCCTCCGTTTACAAGTGATATCGCCCTAGACAGCTGAAATAGCTCGTTAACTTGACGTCACTAGGCTCTTCTCGGCGAGAAAGAGCCTGGCCTCCGTTTACAAGTGATTTTGTCACCCTGCCTGTTTCCGGCCTAGAGCCCACCCTAGACAGGAAACAACAGCGGAAATAGCTCGTTAACTTGACAATCAAGACACAACGAATAAGAAAATAAAACGGCAAACAATTACCCTCAACACGACTCATCAGTCATTAACAAAATATGGACATACCGAACGAAGTTTTTTAGTAGAAGTTCTTGTAGAAACATTGTGGATTCACATCACAATGTCACATATTTTAAGCCAATACAGAAGCTTTACATTTCAAACAAATGGCCAGTTGATAATATAGGCCTAGTTATATTTGTCTGTCCGCTGTTATCGATAATGGAGGATCAAGTAGGCTACAACAGTTGAAATCCAAAGGCATCTCTGCTCTGCTGCTGCTGCTGGGAAAGACATGTTGCCCCCTCAGTTACAATGGGTAACTGATTTTTGAGAGGTAGCCTAAAAAAAATAAAAAATAAACATAGGCTATAATATTATAGGCTGTGTATGGTAGTTGAAACATAGTTTCAAGTTGACGTTTATTTATGTTTGTAGTTCAAACAAAAACATAAATAGCCTACTGTATAGGCTACATACAGTACAACACAAAAGGCTGTTATTTACCCTTTGTCGCCACCTGGTGAGTAAATATATATGTAACTAAAACCATTCAAATTGACAACCGGTCCGCAACTTTTTTTCCCCATGTATCTACCGGTCCTTGGCCCAAAAAATGTTGGCAACCCCTGCTCTAGAGGACACTAGATGAGACTAATGGAAGAGAAAATATTTGTACCTTCTGAAAAGGCAATACATTGCTTTGAAACGTGTGGTCTCCCTTTTTTGTCAAGTCCATTGAGCCTGGGCAGTGGCAATGTACTTAGTCTGGTAATTATGGATCTTTCCAGGAGGCTGAGCAGTTTGGAAAATAGGCTTATGGTTACACCTGCTCAGTCTGTTAATTTAAAATGAGATATTCCTCTAAATCTGGCTTCCAACCCCAACCCAACTTTATTTATTTAGCTCAGTGCTTCCAACCCCCCCCCCCCTCCCTTTTTTTTGGGGGGGGGGGGGGGGGGCAGAGTTCGCCCTCCCAGATTGTTGGCTTGCATGACGCCCCTGAGTTGTCTGTCCGCTGTTATCGATAATGAAGGATCAATTACAACAGTTGAAATCCAAAGGCAATCTCTGCTCTGCTGCCGGTGCTGGGAAAGACATGGGCATTGATCATAAGATTTCACATGGCGAGTACTCCATTGTCTTTAGCTCTCGGCAGTGACTACTAGAGAAATGTGCTAATGCTACTATACAACTTGTGTTGTTCTTTTTATCAGGCTCTAGCTAGTCTCTAGCTAACGTAACCTCACCGCGTCAAGTTAACGGCAACAAAGACGTTTTTTGGCGCACTTATTTCCGGCATCGTTTCCTGTTTCCTTGGTTTACGCCCCCATGACAAAAAGTGGAGTAAAAGGTGCCCAAACTAGGTTGGGACATGTTCACACTCCATTCAATACGCAGCCAGGCTTTCAAAGCTAAAGGCGCCACACTACGCTTTAACAGCAACACACAGCATGACATTTTCTTCAATTCAAGAACCCAACATTCACTCATTTTCAAACAGAACACCAAAGGAAAGGACTCAAGAAAGAGTTATCCAAGTTTATTAATATTCTTTTTTAAACTAATATAAATCCCACAGAATATGATCCTGGTGCCATTAAGTGGATGAATGCATGGATACCTGCTTTAAGTACTGCATTCCAACACTCCATTCAAAATGTTAGTTTTTCTCTTCTTTTCTTTTTTAAATATTCCTCAGAGTGGAAATACATGGCCTCTGCGCACTGTGTCATATTCATAACTACACTCATATCTTTTTCTCTCTTGTGCAAGTCTATGCAAGTGAGTTAGTCAAAGAGTATTAGTGTTATCCTTTGCCCAGCAGTACAAACGAGACCGCTGCATAACTACAGAGAGACAAAAGAGAGGGTGGATAAAATGATTTGGATTGTGAGAATAAACAGCAAATTATTATCCCAAATTTGAGCGGTGTATTTCCCTCTGAGCAAAGAAACAGGGATCAAATAAGAAAACAAAATAATGAATAAAGCCAATGCCACTGTCAGCATCAAATCGACAAAATGATCTAAGGTTGCAGGCTCATGTGAAAATTGTTACACACGTTTGGGCCTGAGATCCCTTTGTAAGAACCCAGCTCACCCATCTTGGGCCCATCTGCTGTGATAAATCCCAACAAAACGCAGACAAGAAGATTCACAGCAGAGCCCAACAATCATTCAACGTTAGAAAGAACAGTCAAGAGAGGGATGAGACATTAGTTTTCTTTTTTCCTCTCAAATACATCAGATGACTTGTTGTTAATGGTGTCAAAATGAAGATGCAGGAGGGAGGTGTAATTGGTAGCCAAGCATGTGCATATTCTGGAAGTGAGGTGAACATTGGGAGTTTATTTCCACTCTAGAAATACTGGGTGTGCACTAATACAGCAGCTGATCTGTTAACATATTTTCCTAGTTAGGAATGTCTTGATTTACTTAAAAAACATCTTTTTCACTAACAATCCACATCTTCTAAACATAAACTAATCAATACAATGACTGGTAAAATGAATCCTGCAATGTGTTTTTTTTTTAATGGAGGTTGACATTCTATTCCAGTAAAGCAAGGCATTAGGTTTACAGAAATGCTTCTTTACTAGAGCAGCTATCCTTACCTGCAAGTTGTTAGGCCATGTTAAACCCACGTTATATGTGCAAAGAAATGCATTGCAAGGAAACATGCAGAAAACAAAATGAAAAAAAAAAAGACATTTGAGGAAACGATCAAAAGCTACATAAAAGCTTTATAAATACAATTAAATTTTAAACCCTTAATGGAGAATTCTAGCTGTTGTAATAATACGTCATAGCTGGCACTCTAGGCTCAATGCTTTTTTTTTGTCAGATGTTTTTATTTTTTTATTTTTTGTTTTTCTCATAGGAGAGCTGCGCAGGTAATCATGCCATCTTTGGTTGACTGCAGTACTGAAGAGAAAATTAAAATGATCGACAACAAAAAAAGAAAAATTTCAACAAAAGGCTTGTTAGAAAAAAAACAGCATCAACTCTCAGCCGACAACTGCGCCTCAATGTCCACTCTGCATATGGGGCACTTCTTATTGGTGAGGAGCCACTGGTCCACACACAGCTGATGGAAGAGGTGCATACATGGTAGGCGTCTGGAGTGGGAAATAAGAGAAGGGACAGCGGTGTGCTTAGAAGCATTCAGTCTTACGAGTCACACTTAAGCAAAATCGACTTATTTTTTCTTCTTCTTTTTCACATTTGACATAATTCATCCCTATTTCAATCCCAAATTAATAAAAAACAATTACTCCATGCTTTTATAACCAGCAGACTAAAGACTACTGCCAGGCCCTTCTCCTGGTCTAGCAAAAAGTGCAATAAATAACTTCTGCTTGAATCCAGCGGAAGACCAGATAGAGAGCAAGTTTGAGTTGCGCCCATTAAGCCGCCACCTGTTAGTTTTACAACTGATTTACAGATTATTTTATTCGTTATTTATTGCCATAATGACCCCCCGTTATCCGTGTGACTGACTTTTAATGAATACATCTTCTCGAATCTTTTAGCTGTAAACTTTAGCAGGCACTTTTCAGTCCTCATGGCCTTTGTCTTCAGAATACCCTACAAACAGATCTGAGGGGAAGCATGGGCCAAAGTCACATTTTATAAACTTTTACTGCAGTCTTTTTGTTGTTGTTGCAAAGAACAGTTATCAATTCATATAATTTCATCCAATATGAATATCTTAAAAACAACAGAGAGGTGTACATTTTATATTATACTGTATTGTGAAACCCCAAGACATACTGTGCTCATTTTTATATGAATATTTATGAATGGAAGGACTTGAAATATGATCAAACCTCTGAAATGTGGGGGTGTGTGTACGCACACGCACACACACATTTTTAACTGTTAACTGAGACTGTAAACCACAACTGACCAAAAAAGCCAATCTAATAAAGGATTAAGAAATTCAAGATGTCAAAAAGTTGTCTTGGGTTTTACTATAATGGCCTTCACTTATATTATTTTAAGGTATAAACCATTTCTTTGTCAAGAAATACAGTCAAGTAGTTTGTTATAATTTACATTGAAAATCCAAGGTCATACACACTCAGTGAACCGTATACTATACATACTGATACGTAAATGTGTTGAAACCCTGCCTCATTTTGGTTTACTACACAAAATCAAGGGGAAAAATCCAATAGTACCAACAGGGGGCAGAAAATCCTCTTTAGGAAATGAGTGCATTTTCTCTCTCTACATGAGGCCAGTCATTTTGAGCCACTTGGTTTTTGTGCTGATTTCTATAGTTTTGGGTTTTGAAAAATAATCTTTCATCGTCAGGAGACGATGGCGGGGTAGAACAAGCGTACTTGACATGGCACATGTCTGTGTTAAGTGAACACACAACACCCAGGAGAGCAGCCATTTACCTGACATCCTCCCCTTCCTCCAATATTGACAGACAGATGGTGCATTTTTCCTCTGTGTCTTCATCTGCCCCCTCGTCCTCATCCTGCTTATCATGCAGCTTTCTCTGTTTGTGAAAAAAAAAACACATTCAATACATCACTTCAGATATGCGCCATCAATCAGCCAAGTTGCCTCAGCAGATTCATCACATATGGGGGTTACTCCTACAGCATTTATGATACTTTTCTGTAAAATGCTCATAATATCGCTAAACTAAAACACTGTGTTAACATTACAAATACACAATATGGCCTTACTATGTATAGAACAAGCATTTCAACACAAACAAACATTATATTCCTTTTATGGACAGAGAGAATGGTCATTTTGTCCTGGCAACAGAAAAAACTTTCTAATATGTATCTATTCTCTCTATGCTATAGAAGCAAATGCTATTCTAGAGCCGAATTCCCTGGCCCCCCATGACTAACGCTAACATTCCCTGGCCCCCCCCAAAACTAACATCTACTGTACATGTGAGCAGAGACATGTTTCCAAATTGATTTGTTCATTTATTTCTCACCGATTCTGGGGTTGCGTGCATATTTTTCCCAATAGATGCCCATGCTTCAGGGGTTAACTGTTCGTCAATGTCTCTCTCCAACACCTTCTGTATTGGGTGGCAGGGTGTTAGATATTTATATTTAGATACATTTGGAATGAATCTCTACGGAAATCTACCCCCAACAATGTCTTTATAGCTACAATCTCCGATAAAGGACACTACAGCACTTGACTAAAAGCTGGCAATACACGAGGCTTTTGAAACGAGCACAAAAGACCACTGTGCACTCTGTCCCAGAATAAACTGTTACAGACATGCAAAAAATATATAGCTACAAACTCCATAAAACAACATGGTCATGTACACCCACTTATGCAATGATAGCGACACACTTGCCTACAGCCATACTCTCACCTTTTTGTACTTGTGTGGGTAAGTGCACCTCTCTATGGTTCCCTGAGAGGCCCCTCGGTTCACAGTCCCCAACCGTTCCTCTAAATGCAGCAGATCCTGAATGGGAAGAGTAGAATAACAAACCGACGCACTATGAGACTGAGAAGACTCGCACACGCACACGCACACGCACACACACACACACACACACGCACACACACACACACACACACACACAGTTTTTGTTCTAAAGGATGCGATTACCCTTGCCCTGCACAAAGTTGCAGCACACCTGGACAGATGGCACACTTCTGCATGGATGCTTTTTAGAGACTACAGCTTAGCTTTTAATTCAGCGACCCCCCTCTCATTTAGCGGTGAAACTCCGTGACTCGATATGCAAATGGATTTTAGGCCCTTTAACTCATTGAGTGCCAGCCACTTTTGGAGAACGGATGCTCCCAGTGCCAGAGTTTCAGAGCGTTTTCAGTGATTTCTCGAGGCCCACAGAATACTGTGTGATATTACTATGTAAACACTGAACACGCACAAAGAACGATGAGACTCTATTCTATCATCTGCAAAAAAAAGTTTATTGATCCCATTTTCCGTTCTTTAGTTATGAGCCGGAGAAGATAGCTTGATTCATCCAAAAACAGCAATTTTTTTCTAGAAGCTGAGATAATTGGCCTTTTGTGAAATTAAACATTTCAAGCACATCACTGACTCTGAAGCTAATCTTTTCTAATGTAGTCACACCTCAAAAATAATTTCCTTCAATAAAACAGTGAAGGCCAGGGAATTCTGTTTGGCAGAATAATATTTTTTAGCTACAACCAGCAGCGCTGGCCCCTGCGTGCGCTGCTGGTTGCAGCTTCTTGCTGGTCTTGATTTGCTGCTGGTGGGCATCGGATATTCTGGCTTGCGTTTGTCAATCCTGTCCTGCTGCCTGGGTCTGTCTGGGTGTTGCGCGCTGCTCTGCGTGCCCCCCCCCCCCCCCCCCCCCGCCCCGCCCCGCCCCGCCTCGCCTCAACTGCACACTCCTCCTCCTGTCTGTGGTGGCTCTCTGCTGAGTTTGCTGTGCGCACAGTGAAGGGACATCGACATCCTGCTTTTTTACAGCGTTCCGCGTGTGTTTGTCACCGGCAACGATGCTTCCAGTTGAGAATAATAACAACTCGACGGTGTGGATGTGCGGATGTGCTGTCCGGCTCAATTGTGGGAGCAGATTGGCTGCTGCAGGCACAGCTGCAGTAACGTGCTTCAGCATATCGATGCATACGGATGCGATGCGATTTCCGTTTCCATAACGACTTCTTCTTTGTTTTTTCCTTGCCTTTCTGTTATGTGGAGAGCACTGTCGCCACCTAAGGGTTCTGTAAAATAGGTTAGACACATCCAATAGCTATAATATTTGTACATCAGAGGCAGAAGGCTTTGATCGACGCCCCACCGTCAAAAAACGCAATTGACGAACATGTCCGTCCTTGGCACTCTACGTTACTATTTGAAATGACGAACATGTCCGTCCTTGGCACTCAATGAGTTAACAAATAAACCACAAAGGGAGAACGTGAATCATCACAAGTCAGCCATGCGTGTTCTCAGTGCAGGCTCTACCAAAGCTTGTGTATTCAGCCTTTCTGTGCAGGCTGCACTGCACTGCACTGCACTGCCTGATGTGACAAACTTAATCTACTTGCAAAATTGGTCGAAAATGGAGATGACTCCGTCCTGGCCCAGGATGCACTTGTGCACCCTGGGGCTTGTGCTGATTCCAGCCACTGAGCCAACTGGCTACTCTCTGGTCGAGGAAATGAAGCAAGCAAGCACAAGCAAAGAGGGGTCAAACACAAACTTTTTCCAGTGCACGCAGTGTTTAACATTTTCATTGTATGCACTTGCACTATATTAAATTGTACTTTCCGAAGTTGAAATATTTTGTTAACCACTCCTGTACGTTATGTTGTTATTGTACAGAATACTGTTTAACCACTCCTGTACGTTATGTTCTTATTGTACAGAATACTGTTTAACCACTCCTATACGTTATGTTCTTATTGTACAGAATGCTGTTTTGTCACGTTACTGAAGCTATAGTTTTCTCCCTCCTTCACTTTTCCTCCTCTCCCTATGAGCATTCATCCAAATCCAATGTATGCATTTTAATACCTGCAAGTGGCAAATCAACTTTAACTTTGGATACAAGCAGAGCCGTCTATATAGAAGAGTCGCGAAATCTCCATTCACTCCAATGGACCAGTTTTTTACTCTCAAGAGTTCCAGGAAGTAAGGTCCTGGATTAAGCAGCGCTGTCGAGTTGCAGCAAAATGGACAGTTTGTGTTGTACTTCGATTTTTATTTTTTATTTTTATTATACATTATCAGCTTTATTTTAGCATTCAAAAGTAGTGCGAGACCCCTTCCTGGCTGTTCATTGGCTAATGAGTCACGCATTTTGGTCCTCCGGCGCTGATGCCACTCTCTCTCTAAATTGCTCTGGATACAACCATAGGAGATTACTGTGCCTCTCACCTGATCAAAACAACATCAAGACAATGATCGGTTGTGTGCTGATGAAGACACAAATACGGTTTGTATTTGGTGCATTTGTCCTGGGACGCAAACACACTGGCAAACATGGCAGATGCCTTTTGAAAACACCTTACCTCGTAAGTTCTTCCAAAGCCAGTCATTCTAGATGAGATGTAGCGAATGTGCGGGTAGGTCACTTCAGAGATGCCAGTGTGCTGTGAGGGAGAACAGACACAACATCAGACTGTACGTTTAGCCTCAGGTGCTGTGAGGGAGAACAGACACAACATCAGACTGTACGTTTAGCCTCAGGTGCTGTGAGGGAGAACAGACACAACATCAGACTGTACGTTTAGCCTCAGGACATGTGCTGTGAGGGAGAACAGACACAACATCAGACTGTACGTTTAGCCTCAGGAGGACACTTTCTCACAGGCCACCATTGGCTCACTGACTTCATGTGCATTCATAAATGACTTCACTCACTCCTCTTGAATGAAAGGTTCCTATACATCTTCCATTTCAAAATCCCATACTTTTTTTTGCAAACTTTGTATCTTTTATGACTGAATTGGAAGATTCTGGTGTGTGGGCAATCAGTCCCTCCAGGATTTCGCAGAGTTTTTGTGTGATTTGTGATTATTGCGATCATAAATGCCTGATTTTGCGGCGGCTTTTCTCAAAATTTGCGATGCAATTTGCGACATTTTATGTGATTTTTTTGCGGTAAAATTGCGGGAACTGGCAAAAATTGTGGAGTTGCGGAAAAAATTGCAATTTTATTTTTTTATTTTTAATTAAATTTTTTCTTTTCCTCCCTTCATCGTTTCTCTTCTCCTTTCTTCCTCATTCTCAATAATGCTATTATCACTTTGCCTTTTCTCATACTTTTTGCTTAGTGCTTCATATTTTTCCTCTTATCCTTATATTATTTCCTCTTCATGCCTTCCCTGTCCTCCTCATCTCTTGTTCAATATTCAAACTACTAGACCCTAAGCTGTGTGTGTGTGTGTATGTGTGTGTGTGTGTGTGTGTGTGTGTGTGTGTGTGTGTGTGATACACACACATAGTGAGACTGTGAGACAGTCGCTTCTGTGTCTCACTCTGTTTTTACTAAACTATCAACTCTTTCATTGTCTGACCACTGACCAGCTTCAATTTTGTAGGCTGCTCACCTTGATTCTCTCAGCACTCGCCACTGATTTTGATGTAGCTGCTTTGGTGAGTGTGATTTGTCTTTGATGGCGATGCTGGGGTAGTGAGAGCAGTCTCAAATGCTTCACGCTAGCAAAGTGGCTGTCCAATGACGATTTTCCGTTTGTGTTCCTCCATGACAGTGTTGCACAGAGTGCAAAATAGTTTGCCTCCACTTTCATGCAAAACATTTGGTACTTGTTTTGCGGTTATTTTTGTTTGCAAATGTGAGAGGTTTGCCCTCCTCATCGCAATGCAATGACGTGTTACGTTACGTCCCATACTCTCGTCACTTCCTATTGTTGTCCCTCGTTCCCACAGCAACCAGGCAAAATGACAGCGCACACATATCTCAAACCCAGGTAAAGATGCGACATTTTACTAACTTTTTGCGGCAAAATCGCCGGAATTTTGAAAAATTGCAAGCCCCCGCAAATATCGCAGAGTTTGGTTGAATTTGCATTAATTATTGCGATCGCAAAATCGCAATTTCCTGGAGGGACTGGGCAATATTATTGGCTGAGCAATATGACTGTCAACTATGACTTATCACTATATTTGAAGAGTATTTTTAATCGCAAATATCATAATCTGTCCAATCACTAATGATGCCTTTTTCACTGTGCCTGGTTGTTGGCAGAAGACGTGTGTCTATTTAAATGATGCAACTTGTGTTCAGACTTACTATGTCAGAGACAGAGAATACAAAATAGCATCAGCTGGAGGGCTGCTAATATTGGAGTTTATTTCCAAACTATTCAAGGACTCTGGGAGCATCCTAAAGTGAACTGCTGGTGGTGGCGCTCATAAAACCAATGTTATATTCAGTTTAAAAACAAAACAAACATTAGAGGGGCCTCTGAATGGGTTCACATGGGAAATATGACAAAGGTCATATATTAGTATTCATGCAAATAAATTTCGCGCTCTGGATGGTGAACTACAGACAGTCAGAAGACACTTGGAAAAATCCAACAGCACCCTGACCTGATGTGCTGGTGGTGGAGAACTGTTTTTAGAACACAACTAAACGTCGGGATGCTTTGGGGGCAGCCATGGGGAAAAAAGCATTAACGTCCGGAAACTGCCAGCTATATTGTGCGTGGTTTGTCTCAAGGCTTCTGGATGTGTTGAGTGTGCACTTGAAATGCCTGATGAGCCACTATTAATTGCTAATGCATTATTCATATGGTTCACCAAACCATCCTTGAAATAACTGATGTTATGAAGAGGGGCCTAACATCATTAATCTAAGCCAGACTTCAAATAAAAGTGATTCTTTTTCATTTATGCTAATCTATGCATGTGTGCTCAGTGTCTCTCTCACCATGAAGGGGATGGGGAAGTGGTGCAGTCTGGGGGGAGGGTGGTAGTGGGGCAGGTGGGTGTGCAGGTGCCCTGAAGGGTATGGTGCCACAGTCACTCCAGCCTCGATGCCCAGCTCCCTATTGACAAAAACACAAATAGCAGCCATCGTTAAAATATCCAATTTAGCTCTGAAGCAGGTGAACACAACACCAAGACACTGCAGCACCACTCAAACGGATGTTTGATTTGTTAGGATTAAAAAACGAGACATCCACCCAGGCCTCTCTGTTTTTGATACTGACCAAGCTGTCCTCTGCTCAGGCTGGCGAGGGTGGGATGACATCGTCTGTGGCACGTGGATGTGGTGTCCGTGGCCGTAGTTTGGGTGCATTCTGTGGGGGTGTGGAGGAGGACGCTCGTGTGCTCGTCTGGAAGAGAAGGGACATTGCCATTGTTTAGGACAGTTACCCGGGATGGGGAGGGGATACAAACGGGGGGGGGGGGGGATGACAGTACTCACGTGGGGTGCTGCATCATCCTGCGCCTGTGGACCTCCATCCTCTGCAGGATCTCGTGTTGATGGAGCCTCTGCACGGACGCGCTCAGCGCAGGCATGTGTTGCGGCAGGCTCTGATGGTCCGGAGGCAGGTGCTGGGCCAGCGGGGCACTGGTGCTGGAGAGGTGGTGGGCAGGCAGAGGAGGCGGAGGGGCGGGGGGCACGGCGTGGCCCGAGGGGTGGGATGGCATGGGCGCGTGGAAGGCGTGCACAGGGTGGGGGATGACGTAGTCGCCCTGCGGAGGGGGCTGGGGTGGAGGTGGAGGTGGGGGGTTTCCGTGGGAATGGGGACAGGCGGAGGGAGGCTGGTGATGCAGCGAGCGCGCTAGAGAGCCGTCTGCGTTGGATGAAAGAGAGAAGAGGACTTGTCAAAATGTGAGGGGGAAAGTTTCTACATTTGTACATTTGTCCTTAAGCTACCAGACAAACATCTCGGTAGTTATTCCTCATGCAAACCAAATGTTGCTGCTAGCACCAAGCTTGTTTGTTAGCTCGTCATGCTGAGAACATTTCAAAGAGACTTTTTTGACTAAGTAAGTGTTGACACAGAAATGTTTCCTCAATGATGTGACAGGTTCCTAGCAAAGAAAAATCCCACCAGCTGCAACTAACTCTCCGACTACATCCCCAGCAGGGAGCCTCGCCACACCGCTTCAGTCTCCATACGGAGCTATTCTGGGTAGAATGAACAATTACCCGCTCCTGCCTGGTGTCGTTCCCACAGCACTTGGCACATTAACCATCAGGTTGTGTTAATTACTATTAGCACCAGGTTTCAGCAGTGCATCTGTCTGCATAATTTAGCAAGCATGGCTCTCAATGCATTTTCAAAATACAGGAGTAGATCTTTCGATTAGTCAAAATGACGATGAGGCGTACTCACAGGAGGGATGGATGTAATGTCTGCAGGAGGACAGCTGTGGCTGCGGCTGAGGCTGTGGCTGGGCCACCAGTGAGGCGCTGAACGAGTCCACCGCATTGGGCTGGCTGGGCCCAGGTGTGGCCTGGGAAACGTAAGCAGGAGGTCGCGAGGTGGAGCCCGGGCAGCAAGGGTCAAAGGCCGAGTTGCTGCCATGGAAGCCAGCGCCGCCGTTCCCACTGCCCCGCACGCTGCTGTTACTCAGGTCCACTGGCAGAGTTTGCTATGAGAAGAGGACAGCGCTGTTAGAGAGGGAGGAGGGGCACACTGCTCCAATGGTGCATGAAACCAATACATCCTTTTGAGAGCATGAAGCTTTTAGAACATACGAGTTATGGGTTCATAAAGTCAACCACAGATATCCAGGTATCTAATGTGATGTGCTAATTTGCTTTCATTGAGAAAATGTAGGTACAAAAGTCATACAATCTAGTCCTATACAATACAACACAATACCTTTAAATGTGTGAATGCTGCAAACACTGTTGCCCTGTTTTTTGTTTGTTTTTTGCTTCTTCCAATATGGCGTGAATGCAGCACAAGCCTGTGTTGGCCATTTGTTTCTTTAATGCCTGTGTTAGCTTTATGGTTGTCAGCTATCACAGCCTTAGGCTAAAGGCATGTGTTAGTTTTATGTTTGCCGGCTACCACAGCCTCAGGCTAAAGGCCTGTGTTAGCTTTATGTTTGCCGGCTACCACAGCCTCAAGCTAAAGGCCTGTGTTAGCTTTATGGTTGCTGGCTAACACAGCTTCAAGCTAAAGGCCTGTGTTAGCTTTATGGTTGCCGGCTACCACAGCCTCAGGCTAAAGGCCTGTGTTAGCTTTATGTTTGCCGGCTACCACAGCCTCAAGCTAAAGGCCTGTGTTAGCTTTATGTTTGCCGGCTACCACAGCCTCAAGCTAAAGGCCTGTGTTAGCTTTATGGTTGCCGGCTACCACAGCCTCAGGCTAAAGGCCTGTGTTAGCTTTATGGTTGTCGGCTACCACAGCCTCAAGCTAAAGGCCTGTGTTAGCTTTATGGTTGCCGGCTACCACAGCCTCAGGCTAAATGCCATTTCCAGGTAGACAGCTCATCAAGATGAGTGACACATGTCGGGGTGTGAACTTGATGAACTGAGGGGGAGAAGGGGGAGAGCAATACACTTCCTGCCTCAAGAGAAAACCTGCATGTTGTGGTTTTGACGCATTAGAGGAGGAATGTAGGAGAAATCATGGCGGCAACAGTTAACACTTTGATACATCAAACCCAATCTTCTCACCTCATTCAGGCAGTATGCCTTACTGTAAGACCTTTTCTACAGTCACCCCTCACCAAAGGGTGGGGGATTTTGCCCTGTGCCTGCAACATGTCAACCACTTCCTGATGACCCATTTTTGAATACTTGCCCCCAAAACCCCCATAAATGATTGAGGATCCAGTGCACTGAAACAAAGAGTGGGAGTGAAGGCTGCTGAGAATGCTCCTAACCTGACCTGCATTACCCCGCTTTTAACAAGCCTGTTACCAACGTGCCCCACTTCAATGGCAAATAAACTCTGTGGCTCTAACAATGTGAATTATTCAGTGCCAAAATGTGCTTGAAGGCAGGCTTCTAACAAGATCCTTCATAATCATCATGCTAAGATCTTAGCTATATGCAGTTTTATTATCATAAGGATCGTGAGGTCCTCACAATGGGGAACAGACCCCTCTGTACCCCTGACAGAACCACTCAAATTCATTTAAACACCAATATGCTCATATTGGGCTCAGATGAAAATGACATTTTTCACCCTCCACCACTAGGGGTGCTAGCCCCTCCTTATATATATAGGGGTGTGGAATCGCCATTCTCAGCCTTCTTCCCGCCCATGAAGGAAGCACATCAGACCTGTTGCTAGCTCACCAGTGGTTTTGCGACCACATCAAGCGTTAGTTAGCGACAGAGCTTACACCTCCCCTCTATTTTTGAGAAACGCGACTAACTAGTGAGAACAGGTAACCATAAAAAATATGTAATGTTGTAATAACGCATTCATGCGAAACATTACTCTTAACTGGCAAGTGTGCCAGTTTGGGAGAGCAAAACAGCAAGCAGAAGTGAACTAAAACAGGTCAGCCACCATTCCAACACACAACAGAAAAGAAAACACTGAAAACTAAGGGGAAAAGTAGAGATTGGCAGTCGTTCCCACAGGAATACATTTTCACTATTTCGCCTCTAGGAGCTCGCTCATTTTTCCTTACATAATTACCGTTTCCTCAAAGGCTTCTGTCAAACAGGAAAGCAAAGTGAGCATGATAAGTTCTCTGGTGCTGAATGCAGCATACTGTAGGCAGGCATACCTGGTCGTGGTAGTGGGTTGTGGCGCTGCTGCCACTGCCGTTGCCGCCGACTCCAGCGCAGGGCGCGGGCAGGGCGGTGGGGCGCTCCACGGGGCAGCTGGCCTCCTGGAAGGGCAGGGAGGGCGGGTGCTGCGGGGTGGGGTGGTGGAGGTGGTGGAGGAAGTGGTGAGCGTTGCTGTGGCCGTGCTGAGAGCTGCCGGCTTGCTGGGAGGACGAGGCCTGCAAGCAGCTGGAGTGATGGGCGTGGCTCAGGGACAGGTGGGGGGAGGGGCCTCCGCACGGGGAGTGCTGCTGACAGCAGGACGGGAGGCGGGGCATGGCCGTGCCGCCGCTCTCCCCCGCTGTACTTGACAAGCTTGGCCTGCTGTCATCTGATGAGAGCAAGATCAACATTGCAGGTTAGCACTTTAAGCCAATATTCCACTTACGGTAGCTTTGACATGGGAATTATTCAGCACTTGAGCGCCATCGGGAACCAGACTATAAACTACTCAACAAGAGTGGATGCAGATGGGATCAGTTTGTACTTTGTAGCAATCAAGATTTTTCCTTCCTATTAATTTGAATGAGAAAATACATTTAACACGTTGGTGAAGAGATTCAACAACAGATCTATTGTGATTCTCAATGGACTGTGAAGTCCGACGTTTAAGAACATCATTTCACCGAATAGCATTTTTATTGATAAAAGAGAACATCGTGGGCAATCCAGGTAGGCTTGGTCCGGCGTCCATACACGCACAATCGACTATTGTCTGCAGGTGGGAAGCTGGATTAAGGGTATGTGTTCTGTTTGCTGCACTAGTGCCTCCCCTGGTCAGTCAGACACAGTTTTCTTTTTGGGGGGGGGGGGGGGGGGGGGTAACTGGGGGGAATAGCGTGATCTTCCAACGTGGTACGTCCTGCTGGTGAAACTCCTCGCTGGTAGGTGAAATGAAGCGGCTGCCGACTGCACACATGTATCGGAGGAAGCATGTGCTAGTCTACAACTCTCCAAGAGGAGAGGAGGAGGTGGAACAATGACCGGGACAGCAGGAGGAATGGCAAAGTCCAATTGAAGGAGAGAACCGGGGGGGGGGGGGGGATCCAAAAAAAGAATGAGTCCAGTGTCACATTTTGTCCAGCATGTCAGTTAATTTGAACTACCTCCTGGTCATCCTGTCAGTTAATTTGAACTACCTCCTGGCCATCCTGTCAGTTAATTTGAACTACCTCCTGGTCATCCTGTCAGTTAATTTGAACTACCTCCTGGTCATCCTGTCAGTTAATTTGAACTACCTCCTGGTCATCCTGTCAGTTAATTTGAACTACCTCCTGGTCATCCTGTCAGTTAATTTGAAATACCTCCTGGTCATCCTGTCAGTTAATTTGAACTACCTCCTGGTCATCCTGTCAGTTAATTTGAATTACCTCCTGGTCATCCTCCTGTCAGTTAATTTGAACTACCTCCTGGTCATCCTGTCAGTTAATTTGAACTACCTCCTGGCCATCCTGTCAGTTAATTTGAACTACCTCCTGGCCATCCTGTCAGTTAACACATTCACTGCCAGCCGTTTTTCAATACTGTAGTTAGCTTCTGCCAGAGGGGTTTTTTGAGGATTCTGGCTCATCTTTCAAGAGCCGAGGATTCGTTTCTGTTAGGATTTTGTGAACACACAATATCTCAAAAGAACTAATAGAATGTGTGCTTTCTCTGTCTAAAAGAGTTAGTTTGTAGAGTTAGTAGTTATGTAAGCATTAGCAGTTGAATACAGCATGGTTTCAGCGTCTGAAAATTTATTCTGAGATAAACGGCTTTTTGTGAAATTCGATAGAACAGTCACTTTAACCATTCATTTTTGGCATCAGTAAGACGTCAGACATCTAAACAATAGTTTTGAACAGTAATTTCCTCCATAACAGCAGGAAACACCCCTCTCCTTCAAACTCCTCCCTCCGTGTGTGTTCTTCTTGGCTGCAGCGGGCGTGTCACAAGCTCGTTTCTGTTGCTGCTGTAACCTCGCGTCACCAGGCTCACTGCTTTGCTGCTGCTGCCTGTCTGCTGGCGGCCGCTGTGCAAGTCTGGATCGGCTCGCTCGTTTCTTGGGGTTCTGAGAGCTTTGATGAAGCTTTTGCGATTCTGGTCTTATTTATGCTGCGTGTTTCAAAGTGTGTTCCACCCGTAATCTATTGCAAAACCCCACCGCCAGCTCCCAAGCGCGAAAGCGTTTTCGCCAATCCATTTTCATGAGAATGGCTTCCTCACACTGCTTTTTGCTTGCCTTCCTCTAGAATGGAGAGCACTGTCGCCACTTAGTGGGTCGGTGGAATGGGTTGTACATGTTCGGTGGCTCCAATATTTTTATAGGAGACGTGGGGGGCATTGATCCACGTAGCACCGTCAAAAAATTTTTTTTTTTTTTTTTGACGTCTCAACTCGCCATTGGCAGTGAACGTGTTAATTTGAATTACCTCCTGGTGATCCTGTCAGTTAATTTGAATTACCTCCTGGTCATCCTGTCAGTTAATTTGAACTACCTCCTGGTCATCCTGTCAGTTAATTTGAACTACCTCCTGATCATCCTGTCAGTTAATTTGAATTACATCCACAGTCCGCTGTTCACCGAGCAACTGTGAAGATGGAAGAGAGACTGATCACTGCCAACCTGGTTATTACCCTACAGCAAATAACTGAATGATCATAGGAATCTTATAGGCAGCAGCAGTGTGTGTTTGTGTGCTTCCTTTGAGCAAGAGCTGAATGATAGGCTACATGAGCCCTAAGTGTGTGTGTGTATCACTGACAAACAGCCGTACAAACCCTCCACTAATGGCCTGATGCTATGTGAATGCGGTCTAAAAGCAGGATCTGTTGTTGAATGTTCACAAACGTGTTATGTAGCTTTTCAGGCTATTTCAGAAATCTGAACACTGCAAACCCGTCCCAGCTGCATACGATCTGGGTGAGTAATTTATATGATGGTTTTCATGGCGGCGCAATCCGTGCAGAATAAACACGACACCAGACAACAAACACAGCAGCTGGTGTCACGACGCTTGTCCTGCCTTACCCTCTGTGGCCGTGCGAGTGGAGCCATTTGACCTCTGTGCGGTGAGCGGGCCTGGGCAGCTAGTGGAAGGGCCTGGGGCATCATTGAGCTCTGAGGTAGAGGCATGATGGGAGGAGGATGACGAGGATGACCTGACTGTCTGAGGCTGAATGCTGCCAGAGGTGGTCGGCACAACTGTGAGATCTGGGGGGGGGGGGGAAAGAAAGTTTAAGCAAGTGCTAATTTGAGAGGGAGGAATGGTGACACTTAGGCCTTGGCCACACTGATCCGTCAGAAAATGGACAGAATTATTGAAGGAACAGATGTCTGTCCGATGAGAACTGAGTCTACGTCAAACCCCTCGCCGAAAGCGCCAGGGCTGCTCCACGGCCGGCGAGCCTGCCTGCGTGCAGCTCCTTGGAAATGTGACTCGATGCAAATGACATGAACAGCGCGAGTATAATATAATGTAGATCATGTGCAGATAACTGGAGAGAAGTATATGCACTACATTCTTCCCTTGGACTAACTTCTAGTCACTGAAATCCTAGTGAAATCACACAATTTTACTCATTTTGCTGGGGAATCCCTTATAGCCTCGTTCACCGCCTCGGCCATCTTCTTTGAAAAGTTGAAACAAATCTCGGAACGCCTCCTCTCGAGACCTCGACTCTGATTGGCTAAACGGACAGTGACTATCCGACCATCCGACCATCCGATACGTCCGTCCAGAAAAAGTTCATCCCTCTTCAACTTTCTGTCCATCAAAACATATGCAAATTTTCTGGATACGTACGCTTCTGAGTGCTCCACGGACAGTCGGACAGTTGTCATTGAAAATGAATGATTTCAGACGGCAGCCCGTCGATTAAAAAACACGATTTCAGACGGCAGCCCGTCTTTATTGTCACACGAACACTTCAACACATGCATGCGGCCACTACACACACTCATGCTGACGGTGGCCGGTGAAATATGTCCTCTGCATTTGACCCATCCAGGCTTGTCCTTTCCTCCAGGGGGCAGGCCAGGAGCAGTGGTCGCTATTTCTTTCCAGCGCCCGGGGACCTTCATTGGACCATCATTGGACCAACTTCAGATGTTGTCGTCACTGGTCGGATGACGATCTTCTGCATGTTTTTAGTGGGGGGTTATGTACGGAGGAACCCCCTGGGGGGTACGGGGAGAACATGCAAACTCCACACAGAAAGGCCCTTTCGACGAGATAGCCCACCTGGGCAGTAGGCACTGAAGATATGGGGGGGTCACAACTCCAGCGCCCACAGTGTCCCAGGTGGGAATCGAACCCAGGACCTTCGAGCTGTGAGGCGACAGCGCTTACCACTGCACCACCGTACCCCGGAAAAAATAAGGAACGCTTCACGAATTTGCGTGTGAACAGAATGGAAGTGAACAGAGAAATGAACGCACAGGGACAGACACCACGGATCAGTGTGGCCAAGGCCGTACACATATCATCTCCCTCCTTTAAGCTTCCGTGCAATAGAGACTAGACAGCCAAAGTGGAACGCCACTTCCTGCTTCAGCAATGTACCAGAGGATCTTAATCCGCCATTTAAATGGGGCGGTATGCGCATTGCAGTAGGCTATCAATGCGTTATGCGCATTATGTCTTTGATGTTGTTCTGATCAACATGGTCATGTTAAACAGACTGGATTCTTTAGTATGAAAAGTTAATTGCATTAATTGAAGCTCAACCCATGTGTACAAAACGTTTCTTCTTGTAGGGGTGGGGGAAAAAATCGATACACCATAATATCGCAATATTTCTTTTGCCTGACGATATTGTATCGATATTTGGACGCCAAGTATCGATATTAGAAAAAATTTGCAGGCCATGCCATGCCAGGCCACCGGGCATCTGGCCGAAGCGCCCGATGGTGCAGTCCGTGCCTGCAGTGGCGTATTGAGTCCAGAGAAGCTTAATAATGTAGCCTACGTGTGGGGCAAAAACAGTACAAAACAAAAAAACACTGCATGTTACTTCCAGTGAGTGTTCATCTGGTGATTCCCACCCCTATCTTCTTGGTCATTATTATGAGTTTTGGCACACTGAATGACAGAACAACCAACATGATAGAGGAGGGGCTCTCTGCTCAATCGCCTGTTGAGTTGTAAATATCAAACATGTTTGATATGCCCGATTCACAATCGGGAAGAGCCTGACAAGTCAACAGCAGTCTTTGAACCACACACACTACAGGATCATTTGGGCAGATTATCGGTCACGACGAGGCTCAAATCGCGAGCACCCCCAAGATAGTCGGGAGGGGGGAATCTTGGCCACAATCGGGCAAATTCTCATCAGGTCTGGGGGAGGCATAAGCAGCCAAGGGGAAGCCCTTATTAGCATTCCAGTGTGTGCTCCATCTGCTTTTCATAATCACTAATTAATGTCTCCTCCTTCTCCAAAGAAATGCAAATCCTCGATATATCTCAGGGCTCGACTCGTTTGCTATCACTCATGGCCATTGGCTGATTGGACTTAAGTCGCGCTAATGCCGCACTTAAAGAACACACTTGCAAATAAATAATAATATGAATATGAATATATATAAATAAACATGGCACTGCTTGACAAAACATAGCCCAAAGATCCCTTATTCTTATCATTCATGAGTGATCATTTGATGCTTAAAGCTCAATAACAAACCCATTTTTTATTTTTGCCAGCTGGACATGAATTAGCTCACTTTGCCACACTCAATTTCATGATTACACCATTCCTGCCAAATGTTTCATTAATAATTGCCATGTCGCACATTGTGTCTTGTAGTTAACGATTTAATGTCATTTTGAATTATGGCCCACCCCCCCCCCCCCCCCCATCAAGTCCCATTTAGCTTGAAAAAGTCCAGGATGTCAACAACAGTGACTAAAAAGAGAGAGGCCCCATGTCAACCTAACTGAAGCATAAGATGCATCTGTATAAGTTGTAAGCATTTCTTTGCCTTGGCACTCACATCTTGAATTTGATTATGGATATGGGGGCTAATGTGACAGATAACTTAGCATCAGCTTTTGAAATTCCATCTTCAAGGCAGATATTTATGAATCTTTTGAGAAAAGGGCCAGTGTTTTAGGATAGCTGGTCCTGTCACAGAAGACAATGGAGGGGGGAGAAGAAAAGAAAATGTAAAATGAGCTGTGGTGTTCCCAGTCTTATAATTTTGTATTTAAAAAATTCATGTATATTTTTAAAAGATGTATGATGTAGAATATATACATATTATATCTATGTATCTACGGTATATATATTACTAGAAATGTCTAGCTTTGCATACTCGTTTCTAGGTCGCGTGCTCATTTATAACACGTGCGCAGTTGAGCAATTGTGCTCTGTGCAACCCTCCACCTTGTTATAGTAGTGAGATATCTATCTGCATATCATTAATAGGCAACTTAATATACTGTTTCCATGCGGCGATCAAGCACAATGATGTGAACCATCATAAGTAAAAAAAAATTGCATTTACAAAATGTCACCATATAGCTTCTGTATAATAATAAACAGTTCAATGTTTTGAGTACAACTATAGATGAAGATCACACTCATTTTCGATTTTTTATCTTGTATTTCTTCATTCCTTCATGCATCTTTTATATTGGGATGCGTTGATTGCATCTTACTTTCGGTGGGTTCGCAGAGAATGAGATTAATAATTGTGGGTGTAATTATTTCAGTAAACCAGGATCATTGTTTCGACTGGACATGGAGATGATGTGCAAAAAGAAAAAACCTTAAGCCTTCACATAATCTCACAGTGATTTCACATGTCTGGCAGTCACAAAGTGTCCGCTAGGGCTGTCACTTTTTCCCCAAAATAAAATTCGAACGAACTTTAATTGCCCAATATTCGTTCGAATATATTCGAAGTTTTTTGATTAATTAAAAAAAAAAAAAAAAAAAAAATTTTTTTTTTTTTTTTTTTTTTTCTCAGTCCAGCAGCCTCTTGCACCAGCTGAACGTAAGTTCTGTCTTAAGTTAGGGTGTAAAGTCCACACTAACTGCTACGTTCAAACTAGTTAGTTTGACACTAAAGTTGTGTCTTTGTTTGGTTGCACCACGGAGACGTAAGGTACATCTTAACTAGTAGACCCTAAAGTCCATGCTAACCAAAATAGTGTCGCAGACAATGACGTGTACAGTATCTGTGACCAATCAGTGAAAAGCACGGTGGAAACGGTGTTTATTTACGGTTGTTTAAGTGGAGTGAAAACAGGACATGTTGCCCACCGCAAATTAGTGCTTTCATATTTCATCAACACTAATCAAATGAGAACGTTATTGAGTAACGTTCGTTTAGGTTCATATTACTGTTAACGTTTATCTGTGAGCTCTTCATCAGTATTGTAGGCTATACCACCATCCTGCCTCACTAAATTGTTGCGGTTATTTTAATTTGTATGCAGTGCTGCAGCTTGTGGGAAACAAAAGCGTGAGTCATAAATATCAAAGGGTGTAATTTATCACGGAGAGCGCGTTGCGGACGCAAAACAATGATGCGCCACGGTGCCAAGTTGCAATCCGTGCCAACTGCTATTTTACGGAGGACTTTACACCTAGTAAGACGTAGGTGTAAATTTTAAGTTCTAACTTATGCCTACGTTGTAACTATTTCACTTGGTGCAACCCAAATATTTTTAGTAGTGCGTAAACTCGGACTTAGTGAGACTTTACGTTCAAACTAGCTTACGTTTCAACTTACGCACAGCTGGTGCAACCCACTGCAGCCCACCGGGCATCAGCCCGACGTGTTAGCTTGGACGCTCACAGTCACAACACTGCCTCACAAACTTGGCTGCATCCAACTCGAGACAACTTTTCAGACCCTGGAGACAATCTTTCTCAGAAGAGACTAACGCGACAAATCTGGAGACTTTTTCTGACATGGGATTAACATTACCAGCAAGCAGCAGTTGGTTAATTTTGGTTAATAAAAAAAAAAAAAAAAAAAAAAAAAAAAAAAAAATTAATAATAAAAAAAAAAAAAAAAATTCGAACATTCAAATTACATTTCGAAAACGAACCCCTTCCCCCACATTCGAAGTTGCATTCGAATTTCGAATGAAAAGTGACAGCCCTAGTGTCCGCACAGCTGCTTCATCTGCAACATCTGATTTGTGAGCAGGAATTGGCCTGTTAAGTGTAAGTTTAAAGAATAAGAGGGGAAACAAGTCTGTGCACAAAAAGACATTCCAAGCATTTTACCCGTCCTATATGAAGTTAGGACCTGACTGTCAATTTGGTTATCACTTTTTTTGAACAAATAATGCATTTAACTTGGAAAATCGAAATTGAGGTTATACTACAACTATAATTTGGGGAGCATTCAAGACAATTGCTCCATCTAAGATGATATTTTGGTGACATCTAATTTATAGTACAAGCTGGATTTCTAGGGTGGAGAGACTCTGGAGAAACTACCTTTTCCACTTAACTGCCATCAAACGCCTTGCGTTCCATTGGAATATATAAAACATCAACGTCTCAATCATCATCATCATACTTCCATGTCTCCCCCTTCATAGTGGTCCTTACTCCTGGCTGTCTGTACTACTCTTTCTTTCTCTGTCTTTCACTCTCACTCTCTCCTGCACTTCCATTTTCTGTTTCATGAGTTTCTGCAACTCCTCTCTCTGGGCCTAGTTTCACCTCCTCAAGAAATATTCCAGCAGCATCTATCACGATTATTCTAATCAAATCCCACCTCCCGGTTTGGCTTCCAGCTTCCAATAAGACATCTACCAAAAATGCAAGGAGTCACTACCCTCACTGCCCTCACTGCCCTCACTGCCCTCACTAGCCCTCACTGCCCTCACTAGCCCTCACTACCCTCACTACCCTGACAGGTTCAGCTGATCCCCTCACTTTCCTCAAGGCCTCTGCATAGGACATTGTCCCCCCAGGTCTAACTTTTCCACCTTCCACGGCCTCTCCATGATGTTCACAACCTCCGTAGGAAGACACATTACAGCACTTGTCTTCCTCAGCATGACATGGTGCAAATTCATGGTCGCCTCCACATTTTCCCACACCTCCTAGCTCTTCTGCAGACAGCTGCTACGTGCCCAAGCCGCTGACATTTATAACACCGTAATTCGTAAGGTCACTCTCTGGAGTTACTTCTGGTGTTGTTGCTACGCAACGCTAGTGGTACGAGGCTCGCTCTCCTACGAGTTACGCCTACTAACGCCAAACTCAATACAAAAACCTGTCCGTTTTACTGTTGTCTTGCTTGTAGTTGTCACTAAGTGTGCCCCGACTACTATGACATGACTTTAGACCCGTTATGACTCAGTAGGGTCTTTTGTAATATTCGGGCTAAAAACCGAAGCTCAGACCACGTACGTGTCTTGTTTATTTGCAAAATTCACATCCGCGCTCATTGTTTTGAATGGCGGGTTACCCCCAGTTCCGGGTCGCACGCTGCTGCCCCCCCCTTGCTCGCGTGACGTCAGAGTGACCTTACGAATGGAGGACGTATGTACTCTCTCACTTGAAAGCTCATGAATCCTAATTGTACTTCTTTGAAAGTTAGCAACACATCTGTAGCACCCTCTTTAAACCTAAGAGCAGACTCAATCCTAGCTCCCCGACTTAGTATGTCACTTTCGTTTATCTCAGGACTAACATATATCACTCCCTTAACTCTGTTTTGACCGGGTTCATAGCCTTTCTCTGGCCTTCAGATTTACAGAAAACTAGAATAGCTAGCTAGTTCAGCAACATTTTCACATTCAGCAGATCCCCCCATTTTAGCATTTAACTCTCCAGACAACCTTCTCACTCCTCTCTCTTTAAACTTGACAATAAACTTGAATCCACCTTCCTCTTCCAACCTTCAACATTTTCTTCAGTACCTCTTCACCCTCACTCCCCGAACTGTCTCTTTCTTTCCCTTTTCCCCCGTTCTGGATTCTTCTTACCGTCCTTCCCCTCCTTACTGTGGCTACCTCCATAAGCCATAGATAGCCTAGCTTAGCGTCACTGGCTAGCTTAGCGTCACTGGCTAGGCGATGGGCACCTTGGCGTCTTTGATGATCTTCTTCTCTCCTTCAAACAGCAAGAACAACCTCTCCACTTCTCCTTACTTATATTCCCACCACATTATAGCCTCAGCCAGCAAGGATCACTGATGACATAACAATTGCTCGAGTGACATCACTAATGACATCACAATTGCTCGAGTGACATCACTGATGACATCACTGATGAGTGATGACATAATTCACTGATTTATGACATTATCATCATCATCAGCTCTGTCTGTCTGCGATTTTGGTCACGTTTTTGTTCCCACATTGTGTTTGTGATGATTTTTATCAGTAATGATGTCACTGATGATGTCACAATGTCTATGGCATCATCAGTGATGTCACTCGGGCACTCGATGATGTCATCAGTGATGCGAAGTTGGGCAATTGTGCGCTGAGTGATGTCACTCGAGCACTCCATGTGATCAGCGATGGTCACTCGAGCAATTGTGATATCATCAGTGATGCGAAGTTGCTGCGGGCGAGGCCGCGCAGTGGCCGAGCTGCGTATGCGAGCCGGTGGAGAGGGCGAGCTGCAGGGCGGGCAAGGCCGGAGCAGTTTCTACATACTGTAATGCCCATACACATCATCCCCCCAGCCCACTCTGTGTGTCTGACAATTTTATATTAGGATAAGATCACAGCTGCTCGAGTGCATAGACATAAATAATATGGACATATCTATTCCATTAAATTTCGTTTTCCTGTCAGAGTTCAAACGGTGGGTGTCACCATCTTTATTTTTCGTCAGCAGAGTGAGAGGGAATTGGTTGAGTACTTCCGCACCTCACATGAGATGGGAGTTTCCCAGAGCTGCAGCTCCGCCTGCTATTGGTGCGTGATCGGCAAGCTGCGCGATCACTGGACAGGCGATCTGTCAATCACCCCCTTTTCTATCATATCAAGTTATATAAAAATTGACCCCCCTACATTTGTTATGAAAAGGTGAACAGATTGTCGTTAAGGTTTTTGAAATGAATTACAATTTAAAATGGAATTTTATCAAGAGTCACATATTAAAGGTAGTTTTGGTATTTAGGCCTTTAATTAAGCTAATTAATGATTAATGATTTAATGAGTAAATATGTCTATGTCAATGTACTTGCCTTCACATAACACATGGGCAGTATTAATATGAACTCTGTATATTAAAGCATTAAGGAGTTAAAGAAGCTTCAAGAAAATTAGCTTTTCCTTATTAATATGGAAATGTATTCAGCAAGAAGCTCCTAAATCTAATCAGATCATCAGCTCTGTAGGGGGAATCTGCCGAGGTGGAAAGAGTACTGACAAATCCTACTCAAGTGCAAGTATTGTTACTTTAGTGAAAATTAACTCAAGTACAAGTACAAGTACTAGTCCAGAAAATTACTCAAGTAAGAGTAAAAAAGTAGCCTATTTAAAAGTACTCAAGTAAAAGAGTACATTTGCGTTACTTTAAATTTGTTTTATATTTCAATTCCTACCTCATACATTTCACACATCTAGCACATGTTATGTGTTACCTAAGCTGTCCCTGTCTTTGTCTGTCGTGTCTTTCATACTGAACAGCTCGTTCAGATGCAGCCAAGGATGCTCAGTTTGATGATTCTCTCCTTTGCCAGACGAGCTAGAGCTGCTACCAGCAGCAATATCACAATCCGATCCATCCATTTTGCTTTGGCTATCAGCATTCAGCAGTGTCAAATGAAACTGATTTCTAGACTAATGTGATGATGGGGATCATTACAATTTGATCGTCTACACCTGTCTAATTCAATTGGCCAGTCTTTGAGTGTGATTTATTTGAATTGGCCACTGCACTAACAGCCACCAGTTTGTGTGTCCTAAATGCAGAAGTGATTCTGGACCTGTTAGCAATCAAGTAGGATTATTAAAATTACTCAAGCAAGAGTAAAAGTATAGCATTATAAAAAATACTTCAAAAGTACAAATGCTCATAAAAACTACTCAAGTACTTGCATTTGAGTAGTTTCCAGCTCTGGGAATAGTGTAAATATGATGTTTCTATCGTGTGTTTTTCTTTGGTTTTCGTGTTCACAGGAATGTGTCTACACACACATAGACGACATTCCAACACCAACCTGCATATTGTTAAATATTTCACTAAACTAAGTCTAGGGTTGACTTCCTGTATGGTGTTGGGCCGGTGTGTCGCACATACATTTCCTCTTGTGGCATGAAAATAACGAGACATGATATTCATCATATTTTCTGCACAATTTAAAACCTTATTTGTCTTGGTCATGTTTTAAATATTTCTCTTAAATATTTTGTAAATAAGATCTGCATTGGAATAGATTTTTTTCATTTAACTACAGACCAGCCACTACCGGGCTCTGTAGCTGGCCTATAAAGGTTACTACCTACCACGGGTCATTGAGATGAACAGTTCAAACAAGGACCTGAAGAAAATCCTCAGCACACAAGTAGTTGCATAAAAAATGATCAAAACAAAAGATAGAAGGATTAGCATGATCTTATACAGGGAGTCAGTTCAACATAACTAAAGGACTTCTAGGTTTAATCTTACCGTCCTCATCGACAGTGAGGTCCACCACCTCCCCCGCGTTCTGCCGCAGTGGCTGGATGACGGTGGACAGCCGGTGGCGTCCACGAGGCTCCTGGAGCCGGTTCTGGGAGCAGCTACTGGTCCAGATCCTGCCAAGACCCCCCACTGAGCGAGACCTGTGGACATACAGACATTATAAACCATGATTATCTTTTACATTTCCTCAGTGGTCTGTGACTAGCTGCTACTAAACTAGGAGAAAAGGCGAGGGAGGACAATAGTGTTGCAACATTTCTGTGTGGGATTAAAAGCAAACGCCAATGAATCTGACAATTCTTTAACGACGGTCACTGACCCCTCTCCTATTATCTGTTCTGTTGTAGCCAATCAAATGTTGGCTTGTCTTTGTTTAGCCGTAAACTCTTCTTTTAAGTGGTTTTAGATCAAGGGTTTTCAAAGAGGGAGGCGGGCCTCACCAGGGGGGCTCCAAACCGTTTCAGGGGAGGCTCAGTGAATGGAAGTGAAAAAATTGTAAATTAATTTATGACATTAGTATTCAAAAGGGGTGATCCCTTGAATAGCCTATGTGTGTGATTTGGTTAAAGAGATAGTTCAGAGATATGTCATTTGGGTCAATTTTACTGTTTTTCCCACTTACCCAGAATCAGAAACAAATAAATGACCTCAGATAGTATTTGGTGTAGTCTGAAGTATGTCAACAGATGTTGAGTGGCATTGGGATCAAATAACATAATCATGATGTGGGAGGGGGGCTTTGTCCAACCGTCAGTGTCTGAGGGGAGGCCCACAGTCTCAGACTTTGAAAACCCCTGGTTTAGATCAAACCCTGTGAGGCTTTCTTTCATAAGAAACAATTTTTTTTTTTTTTTTTTTACCTTTATTTATACAGGGGGAGTCTCACTGAGAGCAATGCTCTCTTTTTCAGGAGTGCCCTGTTCACATTCTCACACACATTCATACCTGGAAGCTGACCAGTACAACCACAGTCTGATCTGCTGGCCACTGATCAGCTCCACTGGAGCAGTTGGGGTTAAGGGCCTTGCTCAAGGGCACCTCAGTGGTGGTAATGAGGGAGGGGCAAGCACTGCCTTTTCACTTTCCCCACCCAGATTTATCCTGCCGGTCCCGGGGATTGAACCGACGACCTTCCGGTCACAAGCTCGCTTCTCTAACCATTGGGCCACCACTGCCCCAGTGGGGCAGTTTTCCTCAAGTGCTGACTGCCAGTGCCAATAGCATGCAGTAGCATAGCTGATGACTGGATTATTTTAGATTGACTGAAATTTTATTTAGATTTTTTTGTTTTACAGGTACCAATACTAGCTCCATATTTGGTTTTAGTGCTGTGCCACAGCAGCACGGCTTGAACTTTCTGTTTATCGTATCAGCAAATTATGGGGAAACAAAAAAAGAACAATAAAGCAACAGAAATCTTTGGATTCGTCATTAGGTGTAAATGTACGTGAACGTGCTTTACATTTTCATTTTGTGCCGCAATTGATTATATATTATTAGAGAGTTTCCCCTAGAAAAAATGTCAGGCCTGGAGGGATTTCGAAACGTACCCCGACCGCAACGGTGGGGGCCCTCGCTGGTGACGCTAAACTTTTAGCTGACCTGTTCGCAATGGCATCCCAAGTACAGTATCATCATATTATTATGGGATGTGATGCGAATAGTTGTATTATGTGATGTGCGTTTCCCAGGCAACGACACACGTTGACACGTTTTGGAACAGCGCCGCATGCTGGCACGATGCTCCTAAAAGCAAAATGCTTATTGTTTTGAATGATTTGGCATCTTCTATTACTGTCAACACTGTCAACACCAGTATTGTTGTATTGTAATAATATGCCATAAAGGTTTATTGGAATTTTGGGGAGAGCAATATATATATATATATATATATATATATATATATATATATATATATATATATATATATATATATATATATATATATATTGGCCTGGCGGGGTTGTCATTGGCCTGTAGAATGGTAGGGGAAACACTGTATTATTAGGTGGCAAAAAGGTACTGATACTGATGTTCTGCAGTGGTCGACTCTTCACTACTTTTTCAGAACCAAATCAGCCTCATGTTGGGAGCTGCTGGGAAACACGGCTGGAATGTAAATAAGATCCAGCTGACATGATGGCACAGCAGCTAACTCCAAGACACCACACACACACACACACACACACACACACACACACACACACAAACACACACACACACACACACACACACACGCACACACACACACACACGCACACACACACACACAGACACACACACACACACAAAATCACAACAATACAAGATATACATGTTGCAAGAGGGAAATACAGCAAAACAACTAAGAATGGTTTCTGTCATTGAGTTGAGCTTCTTGTTGATCAAATCAAATTCCTAATCGTCTGTCCGAGCGGCAAAACCAAAACGATCAATGAAATAGTTTTTTAAACTAACAATTGCAAAAAAGCTATATTTTCCATCTATGACAAAATCTGCTTTCACAGAAACGATGGTTAGCTGCCTTGTTCTCTCTGTCATTGAGCCCTGCATCCAATAACACCCCGCCCCCCTCCATTTAAATCTTTCCATTCTTTCCTTCCTACATCTCTCATCTATTCTGTACTTCTCTCCCCCTGCCTTCAACCCTCCCTCCTTTCCTCCTTTTAATTTAGTCTCCAAAGCCTCCCGTTGCTCTCTGAGACCAGAGTGAGAGGCCAGGGAATAGCTGCATTTCCCCTCACGGTGCCGTAAAGCGGGATGAGTGGAGGGAGGAGGGAGGAACCCGGGGGAACTGTGTGGGTGCCGTAAAGCTGGATACCATGGAGCTAAGTGGCTAGGGGATAGCACCACTGTTACACAGGAGTAGAGGGAAATGTCATCATAGTTGAGTGTCCTGTAGCACAGCCCTATTAACCACAGCTTGATCTACTATGGAGTTTCTAATGTGCCAAACTGGTTATTATAGTTCAGTGACTTGTTCAATCAATTAAAAAAATACATTTTTCCACGTCTCCGAGGCATTTGGGCTTTACATTGGCAAGAATAAATACTGGAAATCAGGTTCACGCATTTTACATCATTAGGATAATTTAATATATTTGATCATCCATGGTGTTCGGCAAGTTTGTTAGGTTGGCATCTGATGCCATTCCTTCAGTCAACTCAAATAAGACACTATCTGCAACAAGGGCAACTTCAGCCCGGGACCACGTGCGTCATGTAGCAACCAGGAGACCTCGTGCAACTCAAGGAAACCACATCTTTCAACAGGCCAAGTTTGGCAGGTTTAAAGATGTTTTCGATATCTTCAATCTCTGGCAGATGTTCAGCTGTGGAACACTGGAACACAACCATCGCCACGGCAACGACAGAACATACGCAGAACTTCCCAACAGAATCCGTTTCAGAGAAAAACATTCTTAACGAAGACTTGGCCCTCTTACAGTCAAGAAGAGTGAAAATACCTGACAACGAGGATGAAACCACCAAAATATTTGCCGTGACATTATCACTGACAGAGCAAAAACAAAAAATAGCGTCTTTATTTTTTTGTTTTTTGCTCCAAGTTTTATGGTCCCTCACGATTCAGTGGAATCTACGTGATCTGCTGAGTAGATCACGGGTTGGCTTAGTTCCAGAATTGCAACTTGTTATATAAGGATTTTTCCAAATGTCTATGGAGAAAATGAATGGGGAACTCATTTCCGGGGCAGGAAATGTCACGTGACGGTCGAGCTGGAGACCAAATGAAACGCACAGATTACGGATTTCTCTGGGTTCAAACAGTTGGAAAACATTTGGGATAATGAATGTACACAACTAAAAAAGACATCATAGGTCTAGTCGTTTTTAGATACATTTTTAATGTGTAAATGTGACATACCTTTACAGTATAGATGATCCTACATTAAGAAGTTTAATTACGCTTGCGAGAGTTTGCCTTTGATCACATTCCTCCTGACATGTGCTTCGACTCAGGAAATGCCATTGTCACTGCTGCTTGTGATAAGGGGGATTCCCATTAGCTCATACTGCGCTCCATCCAATTTCCTGTCGGACATGCTGCACAACAAAGTGCAATGGAACAGAGGAGGAGGAAGCCTATTAACTTTCCCACTTCACGGGTTAGCGAATGCACACATATACTCACAAACACACAGCTATAACCGTATGAGGAGGAGTTGTTGTGTTGGGGTCTAATTGGCCCAGGCCCCTCAGCTCTGGGCTGGTCCCAGGGAGCAGGTCTGCCCACTGGGGAGGGCTTCGTAATTACCCTGCAAGTAGACCTGGGATTATTTGTAAATATCTGTTTACCACCATGGCCCGCTGGGGGTTAGCTGAGAGGAAAACAGTACACAGTAAACATGAACACTATGGGAATGGGTGGCTTGGCAAAGCTGAGGTTCTAGCCAACCCCATCTGATGTGAGCCAAATATCTGAGGGCTCAGGGGAGGCGGGGGGGGCTGGGCCCTGTGGTAATGTTGGCGTGAACTGTTGTCTAAGTGCCTTATTATTAGGACTGCATGATATGCAAAAAAGCAAAAAAAAAAAAAAATCATATCGCGATTAATGACAGATATTGTGATTGCGATACGATTTTAGTGTAGAAAGCTAAATAATGTTGACTGTCATTATTTTTGTGTTTCCAGTATGTTTTCAGCTGTCTCAAACACAGATGGGTGGGGGACCTATGCTGGAATCCAAACAACATAAATCTGAGTATTAGTAACAACAAAACATTCAATTCTTTGCTTTGCTGGCCGTTCAAATATTTCGTTACCCCAAAAAGGCTGCGGCTGTGGTTTGCGTGTGCTGTGCTGTGCCTATACTGACATAAGACACACTCACGCAAGCATGCGCAAATTAGACCCACGGCGGCGCTGTAAACAAAGCTTCCATTGCTCATCCTGCTGACCTTTGACCTCCCCCCACCAGTCCCCACCCTCGCGCTCCCCGGCCGCCCATCCCCCCTCTTAGGAGAGGCACATCTCCACATTCTCCAGCGAGCCGGGACATCTTTGAGAGTCAGAAAAGCAAAGCAGATAAGAAGACAAAACACACCGACCATAGCGAGGCTTGGCGTGGTGCTCAATCACTTCCTGGAAACATTTCAGGAATATTACGGCCAATATAAATGAGGGAGAGGAGGAGGAGGAGGAGGAGGTGGTGGGAAGCAGAGAGATAAAGGTAAACAGAGCGACTGTAGAGACCAGAGGTCGAGGGATTGAGCCGCATAATAGCCGACATGAAGCGAAAAGAGGACAGTCTTATTAAGAGAACGGAAATAAGATTCTCAGAATGGACTGAGGAAAATGGAGTGGGCTGCAGAGAATGACGACGAGAGAGCGATTCTTATGTCAATGTAATTTCTATCACACTAAATGTTTAGCACTTCTCCTGAGAAAGAGTGTGTCTCTCCTCCCATTTCCGAGGTCAGTCACTCATCTAACCCGACCTGTCCTGGAAGTGCTGCAATCTGAACGTAACTCAAAAAGACAACAGCCAGGGCAGACATTGATATGTCTACACTAACCTGAATAACCAGTAATGCAGTTATTTTCTGCATTACTGACCACGGAGACTTGAAATATGTGGGTTTCGATTAATATGCGGGTGGTGGTGGCACATGACAATACAAGCTGCCAACCTCTGTGAATTGACTAGCTTGCCCCCCCACCGCCCAAATTGCCCATCCAGGAGACAAACGGCAGATGAGTTAATTGAGAGTCAGGCGGGCAGCTGGCTTTGTGTCTGCTGCTTCTACAGAGTGGGACCAGTGGGACGGGGGCAGCGTCGAGTGAAAGGCTGCTTTTGGTGGGACGTGGCTTCACTTGCTATAAACAACCAGGCATGCAGCTGCACTATGCCTGCATTCTCTGGGCCATGTAAGCAGAGATATGGAGCCCATGAGCAGAGCACAGCAAATCCAATGGAGCACGACACCTGCTCTCCCATCATCAGACACACACAGGGTCACCTCATCAACATTAGCAAGCAGACACCTCCTCTCTTACTCGACTCCTTATTGGCTGCAATAATTATATGCCAGTATCTCTGTTCACCTGTAGTGTCTCACCCACAGATACGATGGTGGGCCAGCAGCAAAAAGCATGAGCAGCTGTGTCCCCCAGTTCCCCTCTTAAACAGCGGGTTACTTCCAATACAGGGAAAAGTCATGACAATCCCAACAGTAATTAGTGTGTACAGTCAGCTTGCCACCATGTTTTTTTTTGTTCATATCAAACTGCACTGTAATGTGTAAGTCTGTGTTTTAAAGTGAACGGAGTTAGATAATTACACGCCACAGCGACCTTATATCGAAGTAAGCCAAGCATCTCAACTGGGCTCCTCATAATCAAAGAGTGGGCGCAAATGTGTTATTCTAACCGAGTTGTGCCATTTAAATGCGTCAAAAAAAACGTAGGGTTAATTAAGAACATCATTCTCCATGCATGACGTGTCGTGAAGGTCCCTTCTGATCTGCATCTCGTCTCGTCTCATCTTCATGACCATGGAAACAGACTGTTCATGTTCTTGAGAACTTAGTGCTATTATTGGTCCTCTGCCGCATGAAAATAAAACACCTCTCCGGTCTCCACCCCCAAGCCCTGGATTCCACACACGCACGCTCATACTCACAGGAAGAGTGACACTAAGTCACAGCTAGAGAGAGCGAGTACGACTAACATCTAAGACCTTACATGGAGCACTGCAGCCTGGGTTTTAGAGAACAACAAAAAGAGAAATAAATGACTAGCCTAGCAAACAACAGCCCAAACAAAGCAAAAGCAATATGATCATGTAGCAGTACTGAGGCAGGAAGGGACTCTTCCTGCTCAAAAGAAGGGGAAGCAATGCCTCATGACCGCTCATGCAAGAGACACTGAGAGGCTGCAAGAAGCTTCACCTCAGCCCCAGCCTCAGCCCCAGGCCCCAGCCCCAGTTACAAGCACGCTAGCTAATGTAGCTAGCTAATGCTAGCCAGTTTATCCACGTTAAGCAGCTAAAGTCGGCCGACTTTGTACTTATCGTACACTGCAGTAACTAATAAGTCTTATCGTACACTGCAGTAACTAATAAGACGTTCGTTAAAACAAAAAGTACAAAGTCGGCCAAAGTTGGCTCACTGGCTGCTTAACGCGGAGAAGCTGGCTAGCATTAGCTAGCTACGTTATGTTGTGTAATCTTTATGCCTTTAAGATCACATAATGACGAGACGGAGAGCAGAATATCAGTAACGTGCTCTACTCTTTAGTTTACGTCTGACCAGGAAGTCCGTCACATAAACCGGTCCGTGCGGCAACATCAACCTGCTTTGGCCACAGCTGTTTCTGTTGTGCATGACTGACAACAGCGTTAGCCAATTAGCAGCACCCATCGAAAGATTTTCAACTGGAGAAAAGGCAGTTGCACGTGGCGATTCCAGACCAAGAAGAGTCAAATTCACAACTGTGGATTCACAACTGTGGAGTGGGCGTGGCTTCGAAGGTCTGGAGCCAGGCTAGCATGTTCCCGCTACTCTGTGACAAATGCACTTGAACACGGATTTGTTGGATTATACTCCCAACAGCAGATATACAGTGACTCAAATGAAGGCCTTTCTGCAGTTGCCCTGTCAGATCCTGAGGCAATGGTGGCAAAACACACAAGACAGTGACCCTTTTCATGACGGAAGCAGGCTGAAATCCTACCAGAACAGCGACAAGACATCACAAACAGAAAATGAATTTGGGTTGACAAAGTGACTTTGCTAGCAGCAGTGAAAATCACAGTCCTCCCTATATTTACTAGCTGAGAGTGGGATCATCAAATCAAGCTGATGGAAATGATTGCACCAAGCCGCCTCCAATAATCACTGGGTTTGAGGAGCTGACAGGAGACAAAGGAAGAGTTGAGGACATGAGGGAGGGTCCAACAGTCCCACAGTAAACATCACAGATTGGTCACAACACCTATTTGTCGTGGTGGGAATCGCAGAGTAACTCACGATACGATACTATCAGGATACTTGGCCCTCGATAACGATGGTATCACGATACAGCGATTCTGCGATAATCTATTATGTTATTATGTCCTACACTGTTATTGTCAACCTCCCGCTATACAATAACAACCACTGTTGCCTGCCTGCCTGCCTAATCTATCTACTGTATCTATCTATCCTTCCATCCATCCATCCACCCATCCATGCAAACCCACAGATATATATCATATTCAGTTTCATTCCATTAGTGTTACCTTAGCTTAGATCAACAAAATCCTTTTGTTTTCAACATACCCCCGATCCATACATCCTGAGAGTCAATGACAACCTCAATCGCTTGTTGACAAGTCAAGGTGCCTACCTGAAGCCATCTCCTACAGTGACGATCTCCACCTCACTGTCTGTGGAGGTGACGTTGATCTCCTCACTGGCGAGGACAGGGGGAGCTGGAGCTGGAGTCGCCTCAATCACCACCACATCCTCATCCAGAGCACCTGAAGGTGCCAGAAGAATTCAATGTTATAGCTATATACAAGCAAGCAGAAAACATTCTATGCAGCTTTTAATCAACAGAGAATACATATTTAGAATGAGAAACCCCTTAACTTCCATCCTTTGTCATGTATTTTGTGTTCCATAAGCACCAATACACATGATAAATGACAAACATAAAAGATAAGTGTGTGCATGCTGTCGGAAGTGTCTGCAGGTGGGAAGCCGGACAAGGGTGTGTCCTGCTCGCTGCACTAGCGCCTCCTCTGGTCGGTCAGGGTGCCTGTTCAGCGGGGAGGGGAACTGAGGGGAAATGAACGTGTTACTAGGCACACACGCTATATATCCTCCCGGTGAAACCCCTCGCTGTCAGGTGGCGTCTACACATGTATTGAAGGGGGCATGTGAGAGTCTACACCCTGCCCAGATCGGCAGAGGGGGTGGAGCAATGACCGGGACCACGTTAGACAGGGGAGATTGGCAATGTACAATTCTGATAAAATGGGGGGGGGTTAGGGGGCGTGTTTATTCACACACACACAGCACAAGTAAGATGTACCCCGGTGCTTGTCCTGCTTTCATTTGCCAATCGGACTCAAAAAGCCTCTTCCTCTATGGTTTCATCTTAAAGCAAGAAAGTTGTGGAAGTAGATAGATAGTGTTTCTCCAATATCATCATGCAGGCTAATAGTCTCAGCACTGAGCCTAGCACAAATGTAGGTCAGCAAATCCTGCTCCACACTGTTTGCAGTGGGATTGGCTTTTTCTTCCCGGAGCACCATTACCAAATCTGCCCTGTGATTGGTCGCCTATGGTACCGCTCTCACTCCAGCCCCGCCTGTGATTGGTCGCCTATGGTACCGCTCTCACTCCAGCCCCGCCTGGCCTTGATGTCAAGATGAGGGCCCTCGGGTGTGTTCAATAACGCCGGAACATTTTCAAATGTTGCAATCAGACAGAGGAAGGAAAGAGGAAGCGAGTCATTTTCTCACCAGCAACAACCACAAAAAAAGATTTCTTCTAATCATGGATCTCATTTCTCAGTGTAAATGACAAATTTGCTGACTCTTTGAATCTGCGATACGGGTCAAGGTTTCAACCTCTATCTAACATTCTTAAGCCTCCCATGTCAATCTCGTGCCAAATGTTCATGGCACATAGCAGAGGTCGTCTAAAAATGATCTAAATCGGCCTAATTGACATCTTAACAAAGAATGGACACAGTTGGGATAAATCAATCCGGCGTTGGGTAACGCAATTGGGTAAATGAGTAATTAATGCATCCACACTTGTTTATCAATTTTAGAACATGTGCAGATTTTTCACTTTGGCTGAAATGAAGGTGGCAATCTCATGCTTTACAGCTGGCCAGAGCAGATAAAAAATGCTTTCGATCAAATAATTTGCTATATTACTAGTCATGATGCAACTGATAATAACAAACATAACTGTGCAACTATGACGCTATAATGGTGTAACAGGTTGTCTTTGTGTGCAGTGACTTGCCAAGTTGCCATGCCCATGAACTCCATCATCTCCCAAGGTTATTTCTAATGGCCTCCTGAGAGCTGCTGCTAAGCACCCTCTCCAAGCCTACCTGACCCTGTAGTGAGCCTTGATGCTGTTACACAAACAAGCACAGAAGACCAGGAAGAGAACTTGAAAAATGTGCACTGGTGCATCAGGTGACCATCAACAGATACTAAATGAAATACTAGGAACATAATTATAGAACAAGTATTTCACCAACACATCAAAGGTCCTCCTCCTGAGTGACCACTTATTACGGTTCATTCTAGGTAGGTGGCAACCTTGACCCGTTATTAAGTACAAGAAAACTCATTCTGCATTCAATGCTCAACGTGAATTTGAATATGAGACGTGTCCATCTAACAAACAAACAAACAAAAAAAGTTGCTTAATAAATCAGTGGTGTAAAATGAGCCTTAACAAATGTAAAAACAGCTCATGCTGCAACTCTGGCCAATCAGAAGGCTGTTGCCTCTTCCCACTCTGTTGTAAACAAACATCTTGATTTCCCTCAGAGACTCGTTGTTTCCATGTGGAGGCTGCAGCAGAGAGACTTTTCTCAACCCACGTGGCTCCCCTGACGGAGGCACCTGGCTCCCCTGACGGAGGCACCTGGCTCCCCTGACGGAGGCACGGCAGTACAGTAGCATTTCCCTTGAAGCCCTCCACCCCTCCTTAGGGCCACACTAGCAGGAATACTGCATGGAGAAGTGAAGGAACTGTGGCAGAGGTGAGCCGTATCCAAGGATAGCAGCTAGCATTCAGTCCTCTTGTGAATGCTGCAGCATTCCTGCTCAGTAAACAGATGGTGGCTAACATAGGGTATTGCACACTGGGCTTGTGCCACTTCCCTCTCCCCAGGATGGGAGAAGCAAGCTAGGGTGCTGGTTTGAGGAATCTGCTCTTTGACCAGGTAGAGGGGCTGTGGTTTCCACTACAGCCTGCTAGGGGGGTGGCTCCCTGAAAAGTGGAGGGGGAGCTGTCGACATTCACCTACCAGCTTAGCCCATGATCAGTGCCTTCAGTTCACACCTTCACACTAATGATCCTCATGGACCCACACGTGCCAAACCCATTCCAAACCCCAGCAACGTAACATACAGAAAATAATAGCTGTTTTTCATGGTGTCACCTCTGGTGTAATAAAAGCAGCAGCTGTGTGGCCCTCCGTGGCACATGGGTGCCTCTCCTTGCACAAAAGGATGATGGGGTAGATTTACAGCAGATTTCCCACAACGACGTCGTCACTTCCCTGGACCAATTCATTTACAGGAAATCATTTGTATTTGATTTGATCCAAAAAGGGGAGGCGGCTTTCAATGTGAAGGTGGTCTTAATGATAGCCACTGAACCGTTAACAAACACAGTTTGCAGCATAATATACATGTAAGCGGTGCTTACGCTATACAACAGTGAATTATAAAATGCTAGAAAATGTATTGTGTCTTACATCATAAAAAGATGTAGCTAGACATACTGTAGAATACCATACAGCAGTCTATGCAAAATACTGACTAAAAACCCAGAAATCAGTTTTGCTGTCATGACATTCAAAAAGATTTGTTGTGTGCCTAAAACAAGAGGTTTTGGAGTTGTGACAAAAATCACTGCAAAGATAGTTACAGTTAAGTTCACACAATAATACTACTTACTGTATACTTACTTTTGTTCATTGAACATTGCTCAATAAGGAGCAGATTTGATTGGTAGAAAAAGTGGTGCCGGTGACGACACCAAGACAAAGTTTGATAGCACTCGAGTATAGAGGAATGAAGTGTGTCACCCAGACTGAGTAACCTATTTGGCTGTTGAAGACCACAGCGTAGTGGTGACCACGTTGTGGTTAAAAAAAAGACGTCGGTAGTTAAGAGTGCTATGTGAGGCACCATTTTGGCCCTGGCAGAGGCGTCACTCTGGATATAATATCGTCAGCTAAATGCGCAGCACGTCAAATATAGAAGAAAGGCTTGTCATTTACCTGTGGCTACAGCAGCACTGTTGGGCTGGCTGCTGGTGCTGCTGACATCCACATATAGCTCATCTTCTGCTTCTGTGGAGGAGGGCGACGACGACTCGCTGCTCAGCTCCTCACTGGAGCTACTGGTGCTCTGGAGCAGCGTGTACTTCCGGCGCGCAATCACTTCCCGTTTCTTCCTCTGGAGGAGCAGGCGCTCCTTTTGCTTCTGAGTCCGCGGCGCCCCTCCGGGGGCCGTTTTCACAAAGCGTTTCCTATGCAGAGGACGGCGGCTGCTCAGACACGGCCGCTTCAGCAGCACCGGCTCGGCCTCGGAGCGAACCCACTTGTGCGAGCGGCTGCCCCGAGTTCGACCCAGGATGGGGCGCAGCGCGACGCCGGTCGCCCCTCCCGTCGTCAGGGCCGAGGCCTTGTGTTGGCCCGCTGTCGTCAGGGCCGAGGCCTTGTGTTGGCCCGCCGCGGCGCCAGCTTCCCCCTCGTCCTCCGAGCTCAGAGTCTCTGAGTCCCCGAATCGCAGGCTGGAGGAAGGGGAGGAAGCGCAGTCACTGAAAGAGGACTCGTGATTGTGTTCATCCTCACTGGGGTGCTCTAAGAGATCGACCCTGGGTCGCTGAGGGGCCAGTGAACTCTCACTGATGTGGCCCTCCTTCAGGGAGCAGTCTGAAGGCCCAGCCTGTTGGCTCTTGCGTTTCTTGCGCCCGGGGAGGCTCCTTTCCGAGTCTCTGTGTGTCCCTGTGTCCCTCAGGGACCGGTGCCTGGGCTCAACACACAGCGTTGCAAATTCACTACCTGCCTTCCCAATCACCTCCATGTTACCGGGGAAGCTCTTGGCTGCCTCCATGGGCTCCGGTTTGACCAGTGGCTCCTTCAGATGGTCCTGTCTGCCCGGGGCCTCAGATGGCACCTCACTCTTCATGGCAGCAGCTCCGTCCTCACAGAACAAACACCAAGTCCACTCGCATCAGTTCCTAGGCGTCTATCGGTGGCATCTCACTAGACCTAAAGTAGGGTGGAGTGGGGTAGAAGAAACGAAGAAGAAAGGGAAAGAGTTATTTATACTCACTCAGGTGCACACTGCACAGCACAAGCAACCATGTCATGCACGAAAGGAAATAGCCTAAGTGACAGATTATTTTGTAGTACATCATTTTACTTCAGCTGTGGATTTTATTCTACTAGGAATCTCGCGCGCTACGTGCGCTCGAGTCCTAGGGTGGAGACTCTGGACTGAAAGACAGACACCGCACAACACCTTGGCGCTCTCGTGCAACTGTGCACCATCGGCTCATACCAGGAAGCATTTATTACATCACGGATGACATCAAAATTGCTCGAGTGAAATCACTGACATCACAATTGCTCGAGTGAAATCACTAATGACATCACAATTGCTCAAGTGACATTACTGATGACACCGCCACAGACACCTCCGCCACCACAGAGCTCAGCCCACTTAGCCAATTTTAACTAAAGAAGATGACTAGGCTGCAATCACCAACTTTGTATTTGTACAGCTCTTATTTGCCTGGTCTATGCTCATGTAGGCTGCTGAAACTATGAAACTAAAATAATGTCTTCTTCAAACTTAGTGTCACCTTGTCTGAAATTGTTAGAAAACCTATTACTCTTCCATCATTTCACAACTTTGTTGGTAATAAAAATCACTTGCTTTGTGAAGCAAATATTAAGTAAGTTATGAATACTTATACATCATTTTTGTCATACTATAAAAACAATATGCCGTTTTCAAAACAGTTACAAAGCACTTTACAAAGACTAAAGAAAACGGATGAAATCTACAGCGAAAACTATAAAACCAAGGTAAGAAATATCAGCAGGAAAAACAAAACAAAAGAAGAATCACAAAAGCAACTAAGGGCATTACAAAAAAGCAACTCTATAAAAATGTGAGGTCTCTCTCTCGTTCACACTGTCCTTCCTTTGATCAGCTCCAGGTTTCTCGCTAAGATGCAGATCATGTGGTCACTGTAGATCATCACTCATGCGGTCTGCACTTCAATATATTTAACATTCCTCCATTTTGAAAACAACTTCCTGCAATGCATATCAGATTTACTTCATTGCTAAAATGTTAACTCTGATTATAATACAATTTTAAGACTTTTTAAAACCTACCAAATTGTACACAGGTCTCTAATGAACATGAATGTATGTACACGACACGTGTCATTATTTCATGAAGTTTAAAGTGTGGCAAATTGGGAACACATTTACTACTCACTGCTAGCCGTTATTTGTCACGTGAGCAGGTCAAATTAAGACAGAGAGATCCAGGGTTGATTATTGAGATAGAAAATAAATAACCGCTGCCTGAGTCGAATGTGAGGGCTGAGTCAACTGTGACGTGTTTGCTTTATTGTCAATTCCAGGCATTGCATGAATCAACTATTAGGGACATATTGTTCTAACCATGTCCTACATGTAACCGACTGGAGAATGGGGATAACATAAGATAACATAAGAAAATAAAACCAATGTTATTGCTGGTCCCATTCGCAGCTTTTGGTAAAACAAATTTGTGAACACCACTATTTACTTTCATAACGGCAAACAAAATGAAGGGAAACAGTTTAAAAAATAACACAGCTGCATTTAAGACATTTTAATTATTTTTAAGCACTTAAATTTGGCTAATTCATCTATTTTTGAGGGAGTGTGGATACCCTCTAATAGTGTACTCTCTGTCATATTTGCATATTAAAAACAAATAGTTCAACTATCAGTCAATACAGATGCACCAAGTGATCAGTAACAAATTACTATAGTTCTTTAATCCAAATAGGTCTGTGATTGGCTTACATGATTGATTGATTGATTGATTGATTGTTTATTCATTGTGTCATGCACTTTTGACAGTGCCCAGCCCACATGGGCTTACAAGACACACAAAATACAAAATATACAATACAACACAGGCCAGTGCTATAGTGGCACAACTAAATCACAATATAACATGCTCCTAAAACAAAAAACAGATCATTACATCACTTTCTAAACAGGCCTGGCAGATAAGATTTCCTGTAAACAAGGTTCCTTTCTTAAAACACAACTCAAGTTTTTCATAATCATCCAACAAAAACAAAAATCAACATAAAAGGCTTACATGTGATTGATTACCTACTGTGACACACACAAATTCAGTTTTATGAAGTGGAAAATGCAAGCTGTTTGCATCATCAATTTGTCAACATGCAGTATGTTGCACTGCATTTTGCTACAAGAGATAAACGAGAGACTATGCACTCATTTACTGATTCACATAATATTTAAAAAAATAACATACTAGTTCTGTACTTGAGCTGAAATAGGCTAGGTGTCACAAGGACAACTTTTGTGAAACACGTCTGATGCAGTTGGCAGAGTCTGAGGATGCGGTTTCTCAAGAAATACGTGAAGATATGAACTCAAGCCCCAGCCTGTATCTCCATTGAGACTTTCCCCAGCCTACTGAGTGTTTTAGACCTTCAGATGCCACAGAGCAAGCTGCGCAATGACATGCATGAATACAGGGCACTGATACAGGGGCCCCAAAGGACAGCCCTGGAAGCAAGCTCCCTGTGCACCAAGAGGGGATGCAGATTTCTAAGGAAGAGGAGAAAATGACGACGATGAGTTGCTGATAATCGAGCTAGTTACAGCCGAACTAGTTGTAGGTTGTTTACACGAGATTAGACACTGTGCTACTATGAAAATGGAATCCAATATGTACGAGTACGACCCAGGACTGCTGAGCTGCTGGTAACGATAACGTTACCCTTGTGCTTTCTGTGTTTATGCAACTGAATTAGCCGTCCTGACGACTCCGAGGCAAGCAAAAGAGAGCTATGAACCAAATTCAGCAACGTTATAAACTAGTTAGTTGACTATTTCCCATCAACAACGTTTGCAGTTAACGGTTAGCTCGGGTATTGCCTGCCCCCTCAAACGCTAAAATTGTGTACGTTTAGTGACCAAGTGACTGAGGTCATGGGACGTAAAAACTAACGTTAGTGTTTGTGTAGAAGCACTAAAATACAGTTAATGCTACATAGCTTAACTACAACCAGCAGATGAAGAAAGAAGGAAATGGCAAACTGGACAGTTAGCCACCTAGCCTAACACATAACGTTACTCTTGAGAGAAGACAACAAAGCGAAAGACCAAACATACCTTCTGTCTCTAACGTCGTTAGTCATGTTAAAATGTGTCACCGGTGTTTAATCCCAGTGGGAAATTATGATAAACATTTAAAACATACGGTTATCCAGAATGTTAACCCCAACTATTAAACTAACGTTAGCCTGGCCTGCGTACACATCGCAATCCGAGGACGTTAGTAGCTGGGATTGTGAAACTGACAACACAGTCCCGAGCTGAGCCGAGAAGCAAAATCGAAGGCAACGGGGCCCTGGTTGGCGAGGAGCTAACGTTAAGCTAACGTTAGCTACACTTCACTGGTCAAAGACCCGATTGCACTCAACCATTTTTGATGTTCAAACGAATCCTATAAAGTCTTAACAAACAGTATGATATCTCTAGCATGTTTAAGATATGACAAGATAAAAATACCTCACTATTATCCCTCGACGAAGTTCCCATTCCTGGTCTTTCGAGGCATCCACTGTTGTTTACCCAGCAGGTCGTCTACTCGTCTACTCGCTGGCTACTGCAAACACACACAACAGTTCTGCTCAGAACCACACAGCGGCGCCAGACCGCTGACACCGCTTCACGACACTTTGCGACATTATGGTTCCTGTTGTAATGTGGACTAGTGTAGTCCATTGAGTCCCTTTCAACCTTCAACCATGCCTTTCAATCCCTGGTTAAGCGTGAGACAACATCATCTGTGCATCTATAGTATATCTAGATCTGCTCTGACGAGCTGTTAATGTAAGGAGCAGGAGTTAGCTTACATCATAATTTTGCATGTATGGTTTATTTTATCACCATTCCAAATACGAGCGCGCCCACTAGCGGATTCAGCGGGTGACAGGTCCGTGTGGAAACTTGAGCCCCTGACAAAATTACAAACAAATGAACAAACGTAAACACCTAGGATAAACTCTGACTTATTGTGAGACTCATTCATACCACACCTCCTATTTCTCACTCAAAATGTATCTTTTGTCTGAAAAGGTTTGGGACCGGGGTGATGTCTAGATTGCCTGAATTGCACCGGTGACCGGTCCTACTTATAGCCTCTGCAAGGAAGGATTTATGACCTCACTTTATAGCCTCTGCAAGGAAGGATTTATGACCTCACTGATGATGTCACAATGTCTATGACATCATCAGTGTCTGTCATAAAATCACTGATGATACAAGTACAGAATGTAGGGTACATCTGAGGTGTCATTGCAACATAAAGGATGCCAACTCCCATAAAACACCACAGAAGAAGAAGTTATGACTCCCTCATTCCTTGCAAGCTGTTGATCATGCTTGTCATGCCAGAAAAGGCCTGTAAAACACCCAACTGTGAGAGGCAGCAATGTGCCGCCCGCAAGGCATCCAGTCTGCCGGAAAGCCATTAGAAGAAGAAGGCCTGTAAAACATGATCTGGTCATCAGAGCACATATTCAACCACCCATGGCAGACGGTGACCAATGCCGCAATGCAGAAGTACCCCAATCCGATAAACCCCAGTGTGTTTGCTGTGGATGTGCTGAACAGACACGTGGACACGGCTGGACGGTTACACAGCACCAGACTGCTCAGCACAGGGTGGCAGGTGCCCACCATTGCCAAGTTTATCATTGGTGCAACAAGAATATGCACTTATGTCCAGGAACATTCAGTGATTGACGCCAAAGAGAAGACCTTCAAATTGAAATCTACAAATATCTCCCTCACTAACATGATATCTGTAGACGAGACGTTGACGTACAAGCCGCACCCGCAGGATCCTGAAAAGACGGTGCTGACCCAGGAGGTTCTGATCAATGTAAAAGGCATCAGTCTGAACAGCTACCTCGAGGGCCTCATGGCCAAAAACATCTCCGTCAACGCCAGCAAGGGTCGCGATGCGATTGAGTGGGTCATCGGACGATTAAACACAGAAATCGAGGAGTTGGCGGTGACAGCTCGTGACACCATGCCAGCAGATGTGGCAGACAAATGATCCCCTCCCCTTCTTCCTCCTACATGTGCCATGTGCCAGCCGATCTTTTCACCTGACAGCTTCACTGGCAGGACGTAGCATGTGGGAGGATCACGCTATTCCCACCAGTTCCCTTCCGCCCCGAACAGGCACCCCGACTGACGAGAGGAGGCGCTAGTGCAGCAACCAGGACACACCCCTAATCCGACTTCCCACCCGCAGACACAGCTAGTCAGGCTTGCTCGGGCATCCATACAGGCTATGGATGACCGACCAAGCCGGAGGTAACACGGGGGTGCAAACCTACGAGCCTATAGTCGTGTTGGTAGGCAGGGAATCTACTGCTACACTACATGGATGCTTTTGGTGAGAAACTTGACAGAAAACAATTATATTAGAGAGGGAATTATGCTCTAACTTCCTACACTATTTCTAAGCAGCTTATAATAATATAATCTCATGCTCTACGCGCACTCAATTCCTAGGCGAGGTCGCGCGCAGCTTGGCTGCTGCATGGCCTCGCCTGCTCTATTGGCATGCTAATGAGAATTGCTCAACTTCGCATCACTGACAACATCACAATTGCTTGAGTGACCATCACTGATCAGATCAAGGAGTGTTCGAGTGACATCACTCAGCGCACAATTGTTCAACTTCGCATCACTGATGATGTCAGTAGTGAGAGAAAAGTAGAGTCTGCACATTGCAGGCTTCGCTTCCAGTTTATTTGTATTATTACATTCGGTTTGTGACATCAACAGTGACATCACAATTGCTCGAGTGACCATCACTCGAGTGCTTGATTCACATCACTGATGATGTCATAGACATTGTCACATCATCAGTGACGTCTCATCATTGCTGACCAAAATCACAAATCTCACAATGTGGGACCAAAAACGCAAAGAGACAGAGCCCACTTTGGCAATTTTATGTAATGATGATGATATGATATGATTATGATGATAACGATGATGATTAAACTACTAATGCCATTTTTTAACAAAGCACATTAAATAAAGATACAATCATTATCAAGTTGTGTGTTTTTATGCAAATAACCACTATAGATGACAATAACAAAGGAACAGGATAACATAGAATTTTGGACGGCTTACAATGACTTCAGGATAGTTGAAATTATTTTCCGTGATGTTCGGGACGGTGGTGTCATTCTGTGGTTATTTTGCTGAAAGTAATGCAAAAGTAGTGTAATAAGCAACAAGTTACTCTACACAGACAGTAATATTGTAAACTAACTTATTACTTTCAAATGAAAGTAACTAGTAATAAGGGGGATATTGTTTTATATCTCTGTCTGTTTATGTGTTTGTCGTTATGCGTAGGAACCAGGAAATGCAGGGACTTCTGGGTAAGCCTACAAAAACACGTCATCCCTGGGGGGCAGCTCTCCCAGAGCTACTATGGAGAATGGAGGAAAGCGAGTAGGCTATGCAAGAGGTTCAAGAGTAGCCTGGGTGAACCCAGCCCCCAGTGACCTGCTCTCAGGCTCACCCTGCTACAGTCACAAGGTGACTAGTGACTGGGAACTGAGAGAGCAGGTCACGTGGGGGCTGGGTTTATCTAGGCTAGTTCAAGAGTACCCACTGGCTATCACCAGAAGATTGCAAAACATATATAGCCTAGGTATGATCCATACACATTGAAGGAGGTCCGGACGGAGGTCTTGCTTTACTTCCTGCCTTTAGACATTCTCTAGACACAAAATGGCTGATTTGGGTGGAATGTGAAATATGCTAATAAAGTGGAAGCAAATCATCATATCTCTAGAGGACACAGCCACACAGGACAGCAAAAAAGTGAACATTGGGATGGAGAGATCTAAAGGAAGTCATTTGCATGCCATACAAAATACAGTGGAAGGACTAAACAGAATAACAAAGATTGTATTTCAAGGTTATGGATTGGACATACTATATGAATATCCAGAAGTCAGAAAAAATGATGTTGTTAGATGTCGTGAAGGGCACGGGTAGTTACAGATCTATGACAGGCTGGCATGCAGGACATTACTTTAAAATGGATACTGTATTTTACATAGAGCACTTTAAGGGTGTTAACTTTTAGTTATTACAAATATTACTAGTACTGCCTGGTCGTAGAGGGAGAACCTCCTTGGTTGTACCTGTACCATTCAGTGGGTGGCGGTAATGGGATGCCGAAACTTCACGAAAAAAATGAGACGCAGAAGAAGAAGAAGAAAAAGAACGAAACTGCGTGCGCACGTCCCAGTCCCACAACAGCGATTTTGAGGTAAAATGGCGTCGGGTGCCATTTCCACGGAGGGCAAGAAAATATCAGAATTGCGAGTTATTGATCTTAAATCCGAGCTTAAACGAAGAAATTTGGATGTGTCCGGTGTGAAGAGTGTTCTTATTGCCAGATTGAAACAGGTAACGGTAACTAAGTTAGTCAAGCTTTCTATTTGTGCGAGACTGGGGTTAATGCGATGCAATGGAAATTAGCTTACGGCTCAGGCCATTTCCTGTTAGCGAGCTAACAGTTAACGTTAGCTAAGGTCCTTTATTTGGGCAGGTAACTAGCGTTACATGTAAAACACATCGGGGACGGTACTTCTGTTAGCTCAATGTTGTTTTATGCGTGAAATTAAGTTGGACCACGTGCAAGGATTTGTTTAACGTTTACGGTTCACGCATTTGTCCTGATATGTAACGTTACGTTATCGAATAGCTAGACGGGCTTGCCTTGCATCTTGAAATTTTGGCAAGATGGGACCGAGGGAAGTGGAGCGTCGAAGCGGGTCTTGGCAAATCTAGCGACAGTCAAGACTTGTGTTGTGCACGATGTTGTTCCCTGTGCAGGCGAACGGGCAGAGCATGGCAGGCAGCAAGTAGCACTGGTAAAAAAAAATCTAGATTTAGATGTAGCGTGACCGTCGCCAAACCTGACCACGTTTTTGACAATATTCTATCAAAATTCTGAAAGAGGAAGTACGTCATGAGGGATTTATGACATCACCGATGATGTCACAGTGGGATTTATTACATCACAGTGGGACAATCACAGTGGGACAGAGAAACAGACAGACAGAGCCCTAGCTCCAATTTATATACTGATGATGATGATGATGATAGTGCCCGCTTGCTCCCCTTGTTGTCTGTGAGTTTCTGTAAACCCTGCTAGTTCTCATACAGTAATTAACCTTGATACAAGTCTCAACTATGCTGTGTTGGGTCCTTGAATTTGAGGCAATTGCACCTGGAAAGTCCTTGTTGATGTTTAAGAAGGTGTGGGAACCCTTACTATTCTTGCCATGCATTCACTTCTCTCAATTCTGTTACACCCCCCCCCCCCCCCCCCTTTTAAGGCTGTTGAGGAGGAAGGTGGTGACCCAGAAGACATTCAAATCCAACTCGACACACCCACTCGGAAAAATGCAAAGGCTAAAGGTAATTTAGTGGTGGTAATTTAGTGGTCATGAAGAAGGTTGGCTTAGTATGTATATGTTTTTAATAATAATAGTATATGTTTTTCTAACTGTAGCTTTTTGTACTCTTCCCCCACCACACACACACTTTTTAGGGAAAAGGGTGGATTCAGACGGTGATAACACGCTGGAAGAAGAAACATCTTCCAAGGTGATTGCTGCATGTTTGTTGTTTGTCACTGCACTGTCCCTGTTCTTTGGTCTTTGCCTTAGTTGAAATTTTTAGACACCTCTAACCAATTTTATGACAGGGATCATTCATTTATTTAATCTCATGAAATCGACACATCCAGTCTCCCTGGGTACAAACAGTATTTATCACCTCAGGAATCTAATTGTTCTTTATTTGTCAGTGATGTGAAATTAACAAGTGAGTGGTTTGGACAGCACTAATCTTTTTAGTGAATTGTGCGTGAGGTTGATCAGTTGCGTCCCCGATAGTGCTGCACAGCTGCACACATGTCTGTACACCTTTATTTGATCTGGGACACTGTTGACCCCCCCTTCCCTCTCCAAAAACACAATTTAAAGAATCACCACTATCAAAACCACTCAAATAATAATGAGCTCAAAATTAAGTTATTAAACCTGTAGTGTGTTTGCCTACCTGACTTTTTTTTTTTACCACGGGATCGTGGTCAAGACAAGCCAAATTCAGGTGAGTCAGTCCGGGATGGGAACGCTTACCAGAGGGATGCTCTCACTATATCTAGAAATGTGTTGCTTTGTGAGACGGCCTCTCGTTTCCCAGCGGGGCGGGGTTGGACCATCGCACCAATCACGGTGCTTAAATAGAGCCATTTCCGCCCGACGAGGACGCCGGCCAACTTATAAGGAGCACACCTCCACACTCCACTGTGTGTTAGGGGCGGGCGGGCTCGCTCCCGCCACAGATGCTACATCTCCTTTTTGAAGATCGCTTCTAACATCAATAGGATCAAGACCAGTATCCATTTCTCTCTTCTGTTGTAGGCTGATGTTACCCATTTCATCAAACTGTAGAACTGTCTGTGCAAACACAAACAACGTTCTGTTGTCGGGAACACAAACACAACTTACATGCACTGCTCGCTTCTCCACATACTCGGCCGTGCCAGCTGTGTGCCGTGCCTGACTACAGAGAGAGAGAGCAAGAGAACACCTGATGGAAACTTGAGAATGGACGTCAGTGCTTCCCAGTTGCTGAAAACGTAGTTTCTTAACGGTTATTTACTTTAAATTTTCTTTACATTGTGTCCAATCATGCAATGCAAACTGTTGGAATATGCCAACAGAGGAGGGGGGGAAAGCATGCAAAGTCTACTATGCATGCTGTAGACACTACAGCACTCTTCTCAAGGAGACAACGCTGCATCAATCTCGCAATAATAAAGGAAGCTAGGCGATTTTACCTTCAAAATAAAAGCATTAATTTCTACTTTTTTACTGGGTAGAAAAAAAACATTAAGCTACCATAAAACTTCAAATAAAAGCAGAGTCCCAAATTGACGCTGGGTGTGGCTACATGTTTTGGTAAATAAATGCCTTTCTCAATTAACACATTGACTGCCAGCCGTTTTTTTTTGCTGTAGGTAGCTTCTGCCAAGCCGTTTTTTGAGGATTCTGGCTCATTTTACAAGAGCCGAGGATTCGTTTCAGCTTGGACTTTGTGAACATACAATATCTCAAAAGTACTAATAGAATGTGTACTTTCTCTGTCTAAAAGAGTTAGTTTGTAGAGTTAGTAGTTATGTAAGCATTAGCAGTTGAATACAGCATGGTTTTAGCGTCAGAAAAAATATTCAGAGATAAACGGCTTTTTGTGAAATTGGATAGAACAGTCACTTTAACCATTCATTTTTGGCTCTCTCTCTCTCTCTCTCCCTCCCCCTCTCGCTCTCTCTCTCTCCCTCTCCCTCCCTCTCTCTCTCTCTCTCTCTCTCTCTCTCCCTCCCTCTCGCTCTCCCTCCCTCTCTCTCTCTCTCCCTCCCTCTCGGGAGGGAGACGCACTAGGTTTAATCCTAGTGAGAGGGGGAGAGGGAGAGAGAGAGAGAGAGGGAGGGAGGGAGAGAGAGAGAGCGAGAGAGAGAGAGAGAGAGGGAGAGAGCGAGAGGGAGAGTTGCTTCAACTCCTCCCTCCGTGGGCGTTCTTCTTGGCTGCAGCGCCGTGTAACAAGCACTTTCCTACCTGTGCAAATTCACTTTCTCATACTCTCGACCTCTCAAATACATTTCTGAATAGAAATTAAATTACTCTAAATTAGAGCGAAAAAGAAACAAAAAAGAATGGGTTGAAAATCCCATTCTAAAAGCCTTTTATGGCTGTTTCCAATTTGGTGCTATTTTGCAAGGCAAAATGGCCTGCTGCTTGTCACCAGCCTCACTGCCCCGCTGCCGCTGTGCCTGGCTGTGCCTGTCTGCGTGGCCGCTCCCCGAGGAAGCCCGGCTGGACTCGCCCGCCTCCCGGAGCCCTGGCCGAGAGCTCCGATGAAGCCCCTGCGACTCTGGTCATATTTACGCTGCGTGCCTCAAAGTGTGCTCCATCCGCAATCCACGATGCAAGTTTGCAATCCCGCACCGCCAGCAATCAACGCGAAAACGAAAGCGCCTCCGCCAATCCATTTTCATGAGAATGGAAATGGATCACACTGCTTTTTGCTTGCCTTCCTACTTCCTTGTCGCCACTTAGTGGGTCGGTGGAATGGGTTGTACACGTTGTACACGTCCAATACTTATATAAGATATGTAAAAGGGTTAGATGCACAACCCCCCGTTAAAAAAAAAAAATCGATGCCAAGGACGTGTTTACACGTTGTTGGCAGTCAACAGCTGGATTCTGAAAACGTGTTTACACGTTGTTGGCAGTGAATGTGTTAAATGCCGGGTATTTTTTAAATTGTTTTTAAAACTTGCATTAGTGACGTCACATTTGCTGCGCGACCTGAAGTCACAGTCACGGTAATGACGTGGGCAGTGTGTGTGTGTGTTGTTGGCGGAAGTCAGTCAGGTTTGTTAGAGGCAAGAGGAGAGATTCGAGTAGGCTACTTTCTCCTCCCGTCAAACAGTTTTACGCTTTGTTTCTACATAACCGACATGTTTCAAGTATGCATACTGCATTGTTTGATGCTATGGACTGCACAACATAAACATTAAAAACTCAGCCCCGGAGTCAACGTGTTAGACTGGAGTGGAGACACTGTCTGGTTTCCATAATGACAATGTGGGGAAAGTGAAAGTCCCGCGGTGGAGAAGTTAATGTTAGTTGGGTGTTGTAAAAGTGCATTTCTGTCAGTGGAACAGCGACCGATAAAGAGGATCATGATCAATATTTAGATCTTTTGTCCCACGCCTTTTATAAGCGGTGATTTTGATGTAAAAAATTTGATCTTCAGTATTGGTTGATGTTGCATTTTCAAACTGTAATTGGTCATCATTAGCTGTTACCTTAGCAGACTGATGGACTATTCAGGCATTATGTTTTCGGGTTGTCCGTCCGATGCTCGTTAATGCGATATCTCAGGAATGCCTGGATGGAATTTCTTAAAATTGCCTCAAACCAAACATCCACTTGGCCTCAAGGATCAACAGATTTGATTTTGGTGGTCGAAGTTCAAGGTCACCGGGACCGCCTGTCCATCCGTTCCATTAAGGAGTCAGGATTCGAGGGGGGGGGGGGGGTTGTGGTAATGGCTAGGAGAATGTGTATGGTGGGAGGGGGGTGTGATTATGAAGGGGGTGGGGCTAGGCAAAATTGGTCGTAGCTAGGGATAGGAAGGTCGTAGAGAGTCAGGGTTGGTAGTTGGGAGTGGCTAGGCGGGTGTGAGTGGTGTGAAGGGCCATTGAATGGAAGGGGCCTAGGGGAAAGGGCCCATAGGAAGGTCAGAGAGTCAGGGTTCGAGGCGTGGTGTAGGGGTAGAACTATTTTCCATGTTGAAAACGATTAGCCGTGTTGTTGAGGTATCCTCAAACAATGCCTAAAGTTCTATAAGTTTGAATGTCCACACCACTGTGCCGTGGGCTTCAAGGTATTTGTGCTTGTATTAGTCTGGACAGACATACCGTACATGTAGACTGCAAACTTGACTTGTTGGCAGAGGCATACAACCGTGAGGCGGTTATTTTTAGTTAAGAATATGCATACAGTTGTTGGTAACATGACTGATATACTAAAAGTTGATTGGTTGTATAAACAGTCAGAATTAGCTTTACATGCTCTTTTTTTGTTGTTGGCTTCATCTGTGTTTTCTTCTTTCAGGACATCGAAGAGGATGAATCAGAAAAAGGTATGTTTGTAGTCACACCGATGTAAATTTCTAACTTTGTAGTTTTTTTACAGGTAGCAATTTTAATATTATGGTAAGAAACTCTTCCTGAGTAGAATGCATATCATGCATCTGGTGGTATTTCATGCTTCTGCTAGCTACTTCACCATCTAGGTCGCAAAACATTGAAGGGAGCACAAAGGACACGTTTAAAGGTTATGAAGCACAACACTGGTTTCTGAAGACTCCATTTTTGTGATGGACATGCTACATGAATCATTGAGGTGAAGTGGGTCGCTCAAGGACTGCTTGACTCCTCGGAACATTTTCTGAAAGATGCAGACTCCTTGACTCAAGCTCCTCAAGCAGACTCCTCAAGTTCAAGACAAGTGATGGATTCACTGCAGAAGGCACCCATTGATGTTCCACATCTTGCTACCACCTGACTGCACGATGAGCACTGTGAAGAACTCGACGCGGAGCACCCGACTGCACGATGAGCACTGAAGAACTCGCCGCGGAGCACGGCCCACAGACTTTGCAAGCAATGGTCGCTTTTCTACAGATGATTGAGCAGGATGCAGCAGTGTGGATTCGATGATGAAAGAGGTTTTCCCCCCTCCAAATGCATCTGCTGATGAGGCAGACATTGGTGACATTGATTACCGATGAAGTGAAGATATGGAAGATTTTCGTGAACTCTTGGAGGACTTTCCAGATGATTACATTGACCAACTGGTGATGCATTTTCCATAATGGAAGAAATTGACTGATGGACGACAGAGACATGACATTTTGCCTCGTTTGAACTTGAGCCTTCGGTTCCCCCTGAAGACCAAGCAAGAGAAGTCATCTGGATTTGCACTTTCACTCAAGTATTGGTGGTAACAAGACATGAAGAATACTGAATCATCCACCAGTTTCAATGAGGCTTGTGTGTTTTGTCTCTTCCTGTGGTGTCTTCGCCCTCGATGACGACTAATATTTCATTTGCTTTCTATTCTACTTTCTAGGTCAAGTAACATGCGCCATGTCAATGTTAAAGGTTGTGTTTTTTGCCATGTTTATCCTTATTAAATCCCTCAGATGTAACTGATACAGATGATGGTACTCACGAAAGTTCAAAGCCTCCGCCCAGTGAGGACAGCCTCGTTGAGCCTGAGGCAGAGGCCCAGGCTGAGGCTGAGGCTGAGCTGGAGTCAGACGCTGTGATGGCAGCTGAGGCTGATTCAGAGCCCGAGGTAGATGCCGAACCAGAGGCCGAGGTGGCTGCTGATGAACCAGAGGCCGAGGTGGCTGCTGATGAACCAGAGGCCGAGGAGGAGGCTGAGCCAGAGGCAGAGGAGGAGGCTGAGCCAGAGGCCGTGGAGGAGGCTGAGCCAGAGGCCGTGGAGGAGGCTGAGCCAGAGGCCGAGGAGGAGGCTGATGAACCAGAGCCCGAGGAGGAGGATGATGAACCAGATCCCGAGGAGGAGGCTGAGTCAGAGGCCGAGGAGGAGGCCGAAATGGAAGCTGACATGAATTCCTCTAAAGAAGCCGAGGACGAGCCCCTATCCCTCTCTATCCCCAACGAAGATGCCATCACACTAGATGTCGATGGTGACGATCTCCTGGAAACAGGTAAACATGTGAAACTTCCAGATCCAGAGACCGAGAAGGGCATTGATGAGCCAGAGCCCTCTGCTAAGACGGGCCCAGAGGGTAACATGAAGGCGGAAGAGACGGAGGGCCATAAAGATGGTAAGAAAGATGATGGACCCAAGGTTGACCCCATGAAGAAAGACAGCAGAGAGGCCTTGAAGAAAGCCGAAACGGGAGACAAAGAAAAGGATTCTGGGAAGAAAGGCCCCTCCGCTACTGGGGCGTCAGGTCAAGCAAAGAGGTTTGTCTTTCTATGTCAGTTCTTTGATACTACTACCAAGTTCCAGCTCACTAAGAAAACGCAGCATTGTGGGTAGCGTCAAGATTTTTTTTATTTTTTCCCTTAAGGGGAATGTTCACTGATGTACCTAATCCTGCCCGTTACTACTTTAATTTATTTTTCTGAAGTTGGTTAAATTGTGGCATTAACCAGGAGCCGAAAAAACACCTGTTACTTTCACCTTTCCAGCAGTTGTAATGCCTTTTCCAGTTCCTACGCAAGGCATTGTAAAAGAGCATTAGTCCCCGTGATGGCATTTTTTTGGGCGTCAGAAAAGATTCGCTGTGAAGTTGAACACACTTCTGAAGATTTCATTGGTCCAGGGATTAAATTGGCTGACAACCTCACCCATCTCACCAGTGGAAAAGCAATGAATGAAAGAAGCCTTTGAGAGATTTGTTCAGATCCACACGCCTTGCATACAGGGATTTTTTTTTCTTCCTGAAAAGTATTAAATATGATGTTTTATTGAATAAGATGTTTGTTTTTACCACTCTACACCAGGGCGTTTGTATACTGGCACTCATTTCATCTGTTTATTGTTGCAACATTTGCTTTGTAGCTCTTCAAGAGACAGAGATGGAAAAGCTGCAAAAGATGAAAAGGGTAAGAATTTTTAGGTCCCTGAGGTGCTCAGTTTATGCAACTTGATTCAGAGCTTTAGTACCGTAAATTCCGGACTATAAGCCGCACCGGTGTATAAGCCGCACCTGCAAAGTTGACTATTTTTTTCTTATATAAGCCGCACCGGACTATAAGCCGCGGGTGTTTTAATGGTATTTTTTTTATTTTTTTTTATTGTGTTTTAATGTTTAATTACCATATGTAAGGGTTCATGCACAGAGGGGATTGTCGGGAAAGAGATGGCTGTTTGAGGAAGCTCCCATTTATTAACATTTCAACAAAACAACACAACCTGTGTTGTTTTTTACAGTGCACACAGTGTCATACAGTGTCATACAGTGTGGTGAAAAGAGGGCAAGAGAGGAAATTAAAACTTATTATAGTTATATAGGATTTATAGTTAGAAAGAGTGCTAAAAAAGAGAGATTTTTTTTTTTTTGTTTGTTTTTTTTTTTTGGGGGGAAAAAATCCATAGATAAGCTGCACCGTTATATAAGCCGCAGGGGCCAAAAAAGCCCAAAAAACGGGAAAAAAGGTGCGGCTTATAGTCCGGAATTTACGGTAGTTTATTCGTCTTTTTACAGTGCCTGCTTTTTTGACACCCATTGACTGCTAACATGTGTTTGTTTTGGAAACGTCACAGGAGGCAGTAGCAGCAACAGCAGCTCTTCTCGTAACATATGGGTGAGCGGCCTTTCTTCAAACACCAAAGCAGCTGATCTGAAGAACCTGTTTGGCAAATATGGCAAGGTAAATATCTTTTGCGGCTTTGTTGAAATTAGTTGTTACCTTTTTTTAGGGAAAATGTTCTCCTTTTTGCCTCAATGAAAAAGAAAAGTGCAGTCACCTTATTCATCCCAAAATGGGAGGATTTATGAGTGGTTTTATGTCTGCCCTGGTATCTGTCACCTTTTTCACTATCCATGACTTTGCATCCCTGAGTATGGTTGCCTTTAATATAGGGCTGTGCAATTAATCAGATTTTAATCTCAATTACAATTTTGGCTTCCCACAATTGTGAAAACATGTATGTGTATGTGTATATATATAGATATAGATATAGATATATATATATATATATATATATATATACACACATACATACATATAATTTATTTTAGTTAGCCTATTTATACATCTTTTTTTTGTCAATGAGTAATCACGTTATAATCGTGATCTCAATATCAGCCAAAATAATCGTGATTATGATTTTTGAAAAATTGAGCAGCCCTACGTTAATATTTTCACCCACCCCTACCATACTTAAGCCTCACTATGTTTGCTGTCTAGGAGGCAATGGTGGACAACTCCCAGATGTGCGTGTTTATCAATCTTAAAGACCATGCTGAAAAAGTGCATGTTCAGCAGAACCTTTTTCCTTGATAATGGTTAAAGCCCCTGGAAACCAAAAATAAGTGTTTTGAGTTTGTCACACCACTGAACTATCTGTTAACCACCCATCCAAATTTGAACTATTACAAATGTCGCCAAGTATGTAAAATTTGAGCAGATTTACTCTTTCACACTCAAAATAATAAAACATTAATCTTTTTGATTTAAAAAAAAATACCGTTTCTCACGTAGCTCTGTAGCAAAGATGTGGTGTAGCGCTGATCGTAGTCAAGGATGAAATCTGAATGGCATTTAACTTGAGTAGCTTCACAACTTTGAAGGAGAGATTTGGGTTTCCCTTCACATTCGCCCTTTATTGATGAATGGACCACAATAGACTGCATCACACTTAAGTTTCCTTCCAACAGGTTTTCAGTGCCAAAGTGGTTACAAATGCTCGCAGTCCTGGTTCAAAGTGTTACGGCTTGGTGACCATGTCCTCCAGTGCAGAAGTGATGCGGTGCATCTCCCACCTTGACCGCACCGAGCTCCATGGACAGCAGATATATGTTGAGAAGGTAAGCTGGGAAGGAGAATTCCAGTTCTTTACAACCTGGACCTTATTTCCAGCATTAATGATTTTTAAGTCACACTGAGAAGTGTTTGTTTAAATCGATGCACTACAATGCTAGAATGCGCCGAGCAGCGGCCTGGAACAGAGGAAATAGGGACATGTGTAATGCGTGTATTTTCTGACACAGCGATGCAGCAGCTCATATCGTTATTATATCATAGAGACAATGAGGAAATGAACGCTGTGTTTACCTTGGTGCAGCGTGTTCACCCTGTCTCTGTCTGCTGTCGTGCTACATTATTTTATGGCAAAGGTTTTGTGTGGTTTTGTTAAATCTTGATTCTTGTCCCAAAAAATGTGATAGAGGCTTGCTCTGTTTCTTTTTAGGCTAAAAGTGATCCATTCAAAAAAGAACCCTCAAAGAAGGAAGTAGAGGACAAAACAAGTTCCAGCAAATCAACTGATAAACGCAGTACCACAGGAATAAAGACGACTAACAAGTGGGTGAAGAAGAAGTTGATACATTTCACCTATAATGTTTTAAATGAAAGCAGCTTTAACTCTCCCCCTGTGTTTAAATGAAAGCAGGTTTAACTCTCCCTCCTGTGTTTAAATGAAAGCAGGTTTAACTCTCCCTCCTGTGTTTAAATGAAAGCAGGTTTAACTCTCCCTCCTGTGTTTAAATGAAAGCAGGTTTAACTCTCCCTCCTGTGTTTAAATGAAAGCAGGTTTAACTCTCCCTCCTGTGTTTAAATGAAAGCAGGTTTAACTCTCCCTCCTGTGTTTAAATGAAAGCAGGTTTAACTCTCCCTCCTGTGTTTAAATGAAAGCAGCTTTAACTCTCTCCTCCCTGTGTAGATCCCCACCGTCCTCCAAAAAAGAGGACAAGAAGTCGGACAAACCATCAGAGAAAGACGATAAAGATCCATCCAAGAAAGCAGACTTCAAAAGTGGAAAATCTGAGGCAGCTTCCTCGAGCTCAGGCCAAGATAAGAAAGATGACAAGAAGCAGCATGGCAGTAGGTTTTTATTCCTCTTAGTAGGCAGTAGGTTTTTATTCCTCTTAGTAGGCAGTAGGTTTTTATTCCTCTTGGGATTCAGCCGGTTTTCTGTAAATGGAGTTCAGTGATGCCGAGCATGATGACTTTTGTGTGTTTTTTCCTGTAGGGGCAAAGAGCCCGGGGAAGATGATGGTGATGGATCATGCCAGAAGAGATGCTAACTTTGGCAAAATGAGACCTTTCAGGAGGGGAAGGCATTTTGAAAGGGTAATGTGGAAGGAGGCCTTTGACAGCTGTGTTTATGGATTTGATTTAAGTATCTATTCAAATATCCTTTGTCGTCGCAGGGTGTTGAATGTGTTTCTGTATGATCCTTTTTCAGCCTGCTTTCTTCAACAACATGAATGCTATGCAGCGTCGGCCCAGATGGTTGATTCCTCCTGAAGAGGTCTGAAATGCTTTCTATTTCGTACATTACATCACATAGCATTTTGTTGAACACTTCATCTAAAAGCTTTACATTTTTTTCCAACCAGCTCGAGATGATGAGAGACAAAGGGCGACCTTTCCAAAACAGGGGAGGCAACACTCACATCCTGCCTTTTGAGAAGATGAAGGAGCAGCGAATGCGTGAGCGTGAGGCTCGTATGGAGCGCGCCCGCAGGGCCGTGGAGTTGCGCAGGTAGCTCTCCAGAACAGAACAATACTCAAAACATATACGAGTCCAGTCAAAATGGTGTGGTACATTTATCTGTCATTTCCGTAGTTCTGAGAACAGTGATTCCTGTCTTAGGCGGCGGGAGATCGCGGAGCAAGAACGTCGGGAGCGCGAGGGTATTCGTCTGTTACGGGAGCGCGAAGAACGGGAGAACCTGCTCCGGGAACGCCAGAGGCTGGAGATGGAAAGACAAAAATTGGAAAGGGAGCGCCTGGAGAGGGAGAGGCTTGAAAGAGAGAGGATCCGTATAGAGCAGGTACAATGGGCATGATTTTGAATCGCCATCACCAAATCTCTATACATCTCTGAAAACAGTCCATCTCAGAGATGTCTGATTATCTCCAACAGTCGTGATCCCAGACACAATTTTGAGTTGAATTTCAGGTCGGCAGCGGGGAAATCAAACCGGCATACATGGTTGTCAGTTTAATTTGGCAGGAATCAGTTTTTTGTCGCATGTTGCATGTTGGTAAATTGCTTCCAGGTCTTGTTTTGACATTTGTTTCAAATTGTTTCTTTTGAGGGGGGCTTTAAAGCAACCGCAGATCAGATGAGCAAACTTTAGTTGTATAATGATCTGCAGATCTTTGAATCATTGAGTTGACTCAGTGCACGTTCGTGTTTCCTCTTTCAGGAGCGGCGTAAAGAGGCAGAGCGAATGGCACGTGAGCGCGAGGAGCTGCGGAGGCAGCAGGAGCAGCTGCGTTTCGAGCAGGAGAAGAGAAACCACCTTAAAAGAGGCCGCGATGTGGACAGGTATAGTGTGTCCCACCACAATTTGTTGGTGTCTGTATGATTTAAGTATGACCAAAAATGCTTGCATTTGTGGAAGCTTGTCTGGAAAAAATTACGTTATTTTCTTTCTGTGAGGAATCCTGCTGAAGAAAAATATTAGGATTAATAACAACAATGCTAAGCCCCATGGTTTAGAATGGGACTCGGCATCCAATGTAAAGTCAAGTAACGGGCCCACAGGGAAATAGGAGGGTGCTGCCTGGCCAATAGCCAGCTCATTAAGGCCATCAGAGCTGCCAAACCATTAAGCAGAACTGTGGAGAGCCAGATTGCCAACAGTGACTTGGGACATTATGACAGTCATTTGTCCCACTCAACAACTTGAAGAAACACATCTGTTAAGACATCGGCCTACCACCAACTGTTTTCAGATGACGAAGCCCAGTGCCCTCGCCCGCCCCGCCCCTTTTGACGCTGTCAGAAGAGAAACTACACTCACTCTGTTGAGCAGCTCAGCTGGTACACTGCTGAACACTAGAGCCAGCTAATATAATATTAGGCCTTTCCCTGTCTGCTCCTTTCCTCAAATCAACTAGTGTTCCTGTCCCCTAAAACGAGGTTACCTCTCTTTGACTACAGACCGCTGGACTGACCTCAGTTAATGGTCGATTAACCCGAAACATCTGCACTCAGCATCTAGCACATCTCTGCACTGCAGCATTAATGAGGACATGTCCTAACTTCTTGTGTGTGGGGGTCTGTGGGGGTCTCTATATTGCCTATTTGACCTACACACCTATCAGTCTAGTCAGTCAGTGGACTTCACGGAGACAGTCAGGCACGGAGACTTAGGTTTGTATATAAAATTAAATGACATCAACTTAATGAAATTTGTCTGCAGGCTTTAGTGGTGTCAGTGATGTTGGTGGTAGAGAGTAAGGGTCACAACAAGGACTTCAAACATTTTCTGCAATTCTCCCGGCAATCAAAAATGTGCTTCCTGCTTTCTGGCCATGTCACGCCTGTCCCCAGCCTCTCTATGTTAAGATGAAAACAATTATGTTCTTGTAGAGACCTTGGCCTCAGATGTAAACATCTCATCACATGAATTCTGTCTGTATTTAATATTTCAGTCGGAGGGATGATCCCTACTGGAATGGCAACAAGAAGATGCAAGCTGACTCTGATGTTCGTCTGAGCCAAGGCTCCGACTACAACCGTCAGCAGAACCGCTTCTCCAACTTCAGCCCACGAGAGAGGGCTCGCTTCCCAGAGGCTGCAGCTGAGCAGCCCAACACCTATGACAGGTAACAGTGTTTGCAATGTAGGAATTCAAGGTAGCTCACTGTGGCGATGTCACCCACTGCAGGATGGACATTTTTGAGACACAATATTTCTGCCTTCATTGTCAACAGTTCCCAGTCTAAAGCATTAGGATCCCCCCCTCCTTTTTTTTCTAAATGTCAATTTTAAGGCAAAACTAAGCATTAATAATGCCTGTGCTCAAGAACTGAGTGAGGTAAAATTGTCTTATTGAAGTTGCCACTTTCTTTGTCTTGGGAGTGTATTGTTGAGCAATTTGCTTTTATAAGGTGGCTCCACCCTGTTTCCAGTGTCTCCATATCTATTTTTTATTTTATAAAAAAAAAAAAATGTAAACTATTATGAAGGTGTCTCCTTCTGTTACATGTGTACAGGAATAGGTTTTTGGATCTTAAAAAATAACTCAAATGAAAACTTGGATCAAGATTAACTGGACCAGATAAAAGGTTTTATACATTTGAGGGGAAATGATTCAAACCTGCCATGGTGAAAGATCAATCATTTGGGGAAGATTTTTTTTTTTTTAACTTCTAAAACTTTGTAGCTAGCAAGGGTCCACCTTACTCTTAAATCTAAACTAAAATCATTGTTGCTGCATAGTTCAGTTTTCTTGATGGGGGTGACCTCACCGTCCTTGCGATTTGTTTTGTTTTGTTCCGTCTCTAGACGTAACCGGTTTGACAATGAGCCAGAAGCAAAGAAGAGTCGCCCTGCTCCTCAGAGGGAGAGTTCCGGGTTTGAGCGCTACCCCAAGACCTTTGACGCAGTCCGCAGAGCGGAGCCCCCCCCTCCTCCACGGGCCAACCTCAGAGACACCGACCGCAGGGACCGAGACGAGAGACGGCCTGTGCCCATGCCAGAGCGTCCTGTAGGGGCCAGAGCCGCAATCCCTGGCATGTCGCACAACCGCTCGCCCAGAGACGGAGGGCACGGGGGGTGGAAGAATGATGGCGGCATCAATGCCAACAAGGGAGATATACGGTACAAATGTTCATTAAATGCTTGAGCGGGTAACATTGTCAATTGGCTGTCGTTTCCCCTACAAGTGAAAGCTAACTTGTTGTTTTGATTCTCTTACCTGCCATCATGCTGGGCCGAGCAGTGGAGCTGTGCGTATGCGTTCAGGAAGAGATGGGCCAGGCCCCGCCCTCAGAGGAGGGTCCTCGGCCGCCCGGGGGAGGAGCAGCTTTGGCGAGCGAGAGGGAGGAAGGCCCATGGTGATGGGAGACCAGGTCAGCAATACCTCCTGAATTACAACTGTCTATGCATCGCTCTTAGGCCCTCGTAGTGTCTCACCGGGGGTCTCATTTATCAATATGTGCGTAGAATCCCTACTAAAACTATGACTAGCTTGTCCTGTAACGGTCTACTCGATCCAATCTGTGATTCACAATCTATTCTAGTGTCATCTTGCAAAGGTATTCCACACATAGGTGGTAGTGGTAAAAAAAGAAAGAAAAACACAACCATTATAAAGTAAACAAGACAACTTAGGCCAATAATTTAAGTCAATGTTGACCCTTACAGACAAGTGCCCACCCCTACTGCAGGCAGTTACCTTGTTATGATATCACGGTAAAATACTATTATTGTTACATCCCTACTGGTGAGACATCGGCGCAGTCTCACAGATACATGCTAGGTCTACAATGGGCCCTTTTCATGGTGGCCGTTTTGTGTCGAAAAGGCAGGGTAAACACAGGTGCAAGCAAAACCTCAATGAGGGTTTCCAACTTCCTTTCGACACAAAATGGCAGCTGTGAAAAAGGCCTATTAGGTCTACAATTAAAAATCTATCTTTAGTTTTTTTTTTTTTCCATCAGCAAAATGTGTGTTCTGGCATTCTAACCGGAAAGTCTTGTGTTTAAATTGCAGCTAACGGCTCATAGAAGAATGGCCCCTGGCACAAAGTCTCTGATGTCTGCGCAGACATTTGGCTCTGGCCGCCAGGTGGTGGTGGAGCGGCAGGGCAGGGACCAGGGTCCGAGGAAGGAGTGGCACGGTGGAGCAGGTTCCCAGGGCCGGGGCTTCCCTGATAACCGCAGGATGGGAGACAGCCGGGGCAGCATGATGGCTTCACACTCTAGGTAATAATACCACGATAGCCTATCATTGATGAGAAAGCCCTTAATCTGTCGCAATTCTTCAGCAATCTAAGATTTTGGCTGTGTTTCTCTCTGTTCAGCCATTCCTCGTCTGGTATGGACCGAATTGTACAGATCACCAACAACTCCATGTCCAGCGGCGGCAACGTCGGAGGATTCAAGCCCTTCAAAGGAGCGCCGCGGCGGTTCTAACTGCACCCGACAAGTCAGCCACCTGACAAATTTGCAGACTTTTTCCCAACTTTTTATTTTTGGAATATAAACTTTTAGTTCACTTATTTCCAGCCAGGAAGTTGATGATGATACATTTTGTTTTATTTTATTTTTTGTATAGATGAGTGTTTACCTCAGTGTAGGGTTTTCCTGACAGTTCTGCTGTGATGTTAAACAAACCCTGTGCACATAATTGTTTTAGCAGGATAATAATGTACAGCCCTAGTTCTTTGTAACATGTTTTCATGTGATGTCACTTCTGGAGGTAAATGATGTGATGCTCCAATTTCCTGGCTCGCTTGTCTTTTTCCCCCCAGTGTATGTTGGAGCTTATAAGGAGATGAGAGAGTTAATGCAGTCAAGTTTGAACATGTACTCAGTGAAAAGGATGGGACAGGGCAGGGGACATTTTTCAAAGTACCGTACACAGTTGGGGCGGAGGTCCTGTTAAAATATGTCTGTCAGTCTGTTTTTGTTTTGCTGAAATGGTTAACAGGCCTTATCCTAAAATAGCTTGTGAAGTTCAAGTCTCCCATACTTGCAGGACGTTCAGGGGCATCTCTACAGACAAGGATTAGCTCTACAGTACTACACTCAATGCCCCATTTCAAGTGACCGCAGGCACTTTGATTTTCAGAGCCCCAGAAGTTGAAAAGACCAGACCAAATAGTTTTCATGTTTGCTCATTGTCATTCATGTGTGCACCATGTGAGATGGTCAATGGCAACGATTTAACTAAATCTGATAATGCAACAATGCATCAAATTCGGTCTGTAATCCACCCCCCCCCCCATATATCATTCCACAGCTTGAAGTGGCAATGTTGGACTTTCAACAATTGTAGTTCATAAGCAATGCTATTCTATGCATCCATGCATGAAGTACATTGATGGCATTATCTAGAATCTGAGTCTGCATAAAAATATGCAGACTGAAGATGAAATCTGCACCCTCCTCATTAAACAGGTTTGAGGCAGCAGAGCATGCATTGTTTGTTGTAATGCATCAGCTGTGACTAGATTGCTCCAAGCAGCTCCAAAGCACAGTCAAAGTTTGCTTTTTTTTGCAGTCTAAAGTCACCTTCAGTTGGACCAAATATTATTTCACATACAGTTTGGGAGTTCTCATTTTAGCTCATCTGAATTCTTTTTTTTTCTCATTGAGAAAACGAGCTACCCTCTGACTAAATAAGGGGTTGAGTGAAGTCTTGTTGAGTTTGCCGTTCTCCACGAACTTAAATTATTTTCAATAGCATATTTTTGTCTATATTAAGTTCCTGGGGGGAACAAACATCTGGCAGTTGTAGTCATGGACAAATGCTGAAATTTTCAAATTTGTAAGAACCCAAGGTGGCCAAACAATTTTGGTATTTTTGTCTAATGTCTAGTTTATATTTTGGTATCATCTATCCCTGCCGATCTTGTAGCTTAATGATAGTTGTCACACTGTAAGCAAACCTATAGTCCAGTAATGTGGGTCAACCTCAATTGCAACAAAAACAAACTCAATGGATTTTGTGTCCTCTATGTTCTAAATGAGAGAAAAAAACGTCTTAAGGAATCCTATGAGGGGAAGTTTCGAAAATCACCTAAATATAAATTGATTTTTTTTTTACGACGGTTGACAGTATTTATAGAGTGATAAAAAGAGATCCAAAATTCCCTCTGTAAAAACATTAGGCTCTAATGCAGTGGTCACTAACCAGTAGATCGGGATCTACTGGTAGATCTCAGGGTGCTTACTGGTGGATCCCAAAAATCGTTTTTGGATAATTAGCATAACTTTAGTGTCAGTGTCTCGCAACCAGTCTGTGCATGTTTATTGCAAACGGACAATGTAAATATACATTAATAAATGCTGTTTATTGCTCATTTATTATTGCTTATTGAAATTATAAACAGCATTTAATTTATGGTCATGTCTACCCACACTTAAGTATGGAATACGAGTTTTTTTGTAATTATGTTTTTGTGTGTGTACAGACAGTCTATTGGATTTACTGTACAGCGGAGGGGGGGTGGACAGGTAGATGTGATGTTAAAATGTAAAAGTGGATCTGAGGTGTAAAAACGTTGGGGACCCGTGCTCTAATACAGTGAAAGAATAAGGTTGACTGTTCTGATCACAGGTCTCATTGGTCCCATTATAACAAAATGTAATATAATCTACATGTATCTAGTGGCCAGGATTAGTAGCCAAATCTTTCCTATCTGTCAATGGGACAAGATCATTTCACTTGTTTCCAATGCAAATCAACTTGATTTGAGAATTTTCTTGATACTGGTGGAATGATTTGTCTTACTCTGCTAGAAATGTGAAAAGTGAAACTGCCCTGGGAAAAAGTTGAATATCAAGGACCAACTAATCCGCATTAGATGATGGATCCCCATTTGATAAGACTTTGTCGTCAGAACCACATCTGAGTAGATTTGGCAGTATTTTTCACCTGTTTGAAGAAAAGAAAATCAGTTCAATATTAAACTAATTACTTGTCACGTGATTTAAAATGTAGCTAATATGCTGCATCAGTCTTGTCTGGAACTGAAAGCACCGGTGTAGTAGGATGACAGCATAGCCTGTGTTGACACAAAGTGTAGAAAAATTATATATTTAGTACATTGCATTTCACTCCAGATTAGTGACTTGACCACATGTCACTTTCAAGCACAATACATGCATCGTAGCCTATTTGCAGAAGAGATGAGGTACTTAGCACAATTGAATGCTTTTCTGGAAATACAATGAATCTGTATTTGTGGGTGTCTCACTGTCTCATCAGACTGGAGGGAGTTAATTTGACTCATTTCGCTTTGTCATAAGCTGTTTCTGTCAGTTGGAGGTTTTGATCAAATGAGATTCTTAACAGACTGAAAATTTGAATTCAAAATTTACATCTAGAAATCCTATCTTCTTATTATAATTAGAGAAGTGTCCGTGCGATCGGGCTGAAACTTTCAGGGGTTGACCTGACGGAGGCGGATTTTTTAATTAGGTGATTGCCCTAATTACCTAATGTGATGGCACTAATGATGTGATGTCATCAGTGATGTTATTCTTCCTGGCTGAGGCTAATAAGTTCAGTGATGATGTCATCAGTGATGATGCCATGTTCCAGACCAGGGGGGCCAGGTCCACTAGTAATAAGGATGAGAAGTGTCCGTGTGTGTGCGTGAGCAGAATCTTTGCCGGCCACAGCTATGCCGTTTTACATGCGATCGGGCTAAAACTTTCAGGTGGTGTAAAGAGCACCCATGCGGGTGACCTGACGGAGCCGGATTTTTTAATTAGGTGATTGTCCTAGATGATGTCATCAGCGATGTCATAGAGCAGGCGAGGCCGCGCAGTGGGCGAGCTGCGTATGTGACGCGCAGTGGGCTCTAGGAATAAAACGATTGATGCTTTAGAGTGTTGACAACTCAACAATTTCAAATAAGTCACACATTAACCATTCCTATAACTGTATGAATCAGGTTTTTGGTCAAATTTGCCTTGAGTGTGATTCTGTGATATATATGCCTTACCACAAACCATGACAACAAAGCAACTATTGATTTTAGTATTTTATTATCCTGGTACTTCTAATCAGGTTGAATGTCCCTCGTCTATAAGGCATTTTGTTATATATATCACCATATACATTTTGCGACTGTACTGTGAAAGGCTACATACATTATTTGGTCATTTATGTAAATAGATGAACATTAACCAACACAAAAGATTTATCCTCCCATATTCACAACTACACAGGTTCCTTTTGCTTGTGTTTTTATATAGTGAAATATCAACATAATGGGCCATACAACGAAACTGATATTCTTGGGGGTTTGCTAATGAGATTTTACTCTGCCTTATGTTTCATTCAGCACTATACATGCACCACAAAATAACATCAGGTGTTGATACTGCATTCAAGAAAACGTCTCACTTTAGATTGTTTAGCAGTCTGGATGCACGTCTCATACAACAAGAATCAATAAACATCCTCTCCCTACTACACAGATGACAACACTCAAGCCTTAGAAAACAGCCTTTTCCTCTTTTATGTCAAAGTATGATCATATCACATTACATGTGTGAGAAGCTATGTAACTAAACAGACTTTGACTGGACTGGAAAATAGCTATCTGAATTAGGGATGCACCTATACCCTTTTTTTTTTGCCAATCAAGTCGAGTACCATTGGAGCCAATTTTTATTGCAGTTTTGTCCAATCTACACATTTTCTGACACATTTTACAGAAAAACTTCACATAGCATAAACCTATGTAATCAAATTATACGCACCTATATATTTTTTGTAAATTGAAGGCAAAAAACTCAGCATCATCAAATTAACTGTGTGCTGGTACTTTTTTTGTGCTGGTGCATTTGTATCAATAAGCCTTCTGCCTGGTATAGGTGCACCACTAACCTGAATACATATAAAATTGCAGCACGTTCTATTGAAATGGTTATACTTTCTCAACAAATACACTCCTTAATTTTAAGCCAAAACAGGTTAACAGCCCTTTCATACTTTTACAAATTAACATTTTATTTAACTGGCTTGAGAGCAACGGCTACAAAGTTGAGATAATTCTTTTGGCCATTACTTTTAAAAGGTACCCAAAGAACAATTATAGCACTCTTGCACAATTTCTGTTCTGTATAAAATGAGGTATGTGTCTTTTCTCTTAGTGCATATCAATGTAACAGTGCAAAACCAATTACAATGACTACATGTTCAAAGACCACCTTGTCAAAATACTAATTTTACAGCATTTAACCCACAATCACTTTTACAAGGCATACAAGTCATCACTTGAGACATTGAACACACAATATCCTTCTGATCATTTAAACAAGGGTGAAACTGAAATGCACATTACAACAAAAAGATCAAATCCGGGTAATAAGTGTAATGAATATGAATAGCAAGATAATGCACAGTAGTAAATCTGAAAAAAAAGAAGAAAAAGGTGTGGCATGCAGCAACCTCTTGCCCATACAAACACCAACAAACAAGCTTTTCAGATGAATGAAACTTCCCTAACTGAGGTTCCATTTTTAAACTTCCTTTGGAATGTTTAATCTGCCTGATCACTTAATGGGCCGAGACATGAAGGAGGTCAAATTCGGGTCCCAATGATACTCTAATCTGAATTTAGTCATGAAAGGATCAACAAAAAATAGCACATTGCTGCAGACTGCTGCCGAGGACGCTGCCAGGAACTCTCCTCTCTTCTTACTGCTTCAAGCTATTTTTAAGGATCAGACCTATGGTTCCTCTCTTACTATCTTCTCTCAAGTCTGTAAACAAAAAAATGCATGGAGAGAATTGGCAAGGATTCTGGGAAAGACCAGAGACTAAAACAATGTATTGTAGACCATTTCCCCTCTAACTTAACCTACGGTAGTCATCACTAGTATAAAGGACAAAGCAGCACACCATACAATCTGTACATACTTAATTAACATAGTGTTCCTTTTTGGGGGGTAGTCCAAGTGAACACAAGCGGAGCAGCTTCATTGTGGACTTCAATGAGGATCTTAAATATTGTAGTGTTAAGCCCTCTTACGTGTCCAAATATTCCACGGACTTTCACAGCTATGCACAAGTTTCTCCAAACTATCAAGTTCGCCTATAATCTGTGGTATACTCCTGTGTGTATATATACACACTTGTGATTGTGACTGACTAAAGTGACTACAGGCCAAGGTAGTGCCGATACAAAGCATACCATTTGAAAAAGATACTCGAGGATATGTCCCCTCAGAAAAGGCCTGAGAGTATTTCTGATGCGTGTTAAAATGCATGGATTGTCTCATTCTGGTAGTACGCCTGTTCTCCTTTTGTCCTATAAAATACGTTGAAATGTTGTAAGGCGTTTTATATACAAAGTAAAGCCTTGTGACGGCCAAACAAACAGGGAGGTCAAACTCCAGCCTCCTGAATCAAGCCCATCAGAGAGGCGTCCCATATAGGTCGCCTGCTGCCCCCATCGCATCTTCCTGCCAAGTAGGAAGCAGTCCTTACAACAGGAGGCTTGTTCTTGTTGAACAAAATGGCAACAAACATGGAGACCATTTAACAAGCATTGCAAGGAACTCCCAACTCCAACTGTCTTTCTTGATCTGACAAAAGGCTTGACTCAAGGCATCCAACTGGAATGTATAGATCCAAAGGTTTCTCAGGAGGCAGTCCCGTGGTCGGACAATGGCACAAACTACCAGCCAACTCCACTGTAAGTATACATAGTGTATTTGTTGTGGTGAGGAGTGAACAAGTTAAAAGGTCATGCTACGCAATTTCCGTATTCAAAAAGGTTTTTCCTTTGCCCTAGGACAGGTCAATTTATGAATTAACTTCCACTACTATCCTCTGCATTCCACAAATGATTGACAACTTTGTCCCTCCCTGAATTTGAGAGGTCACATGGATGTGCAGTTCCACTATGAACAGGCTAGAAAAGGTGACAGTGAGGTTACCCAGGGGGAAAACTGAGAGGGGAGGGGGGAAGCTCGTTTGAGTCTACAGCTCAAGCAAGTCAGTTTCACATCGCTGCAACTGTTAACGGATTCAAGTTGTAAATCTCGATGTCACAGATTAGAGGTGCGGATTCAGGCTTTAAGGAGGGAATTCACAAATGTTAATCGAACTTTCCTCCTCTTGAATTGCCTGGTATATTCCTCTTCAACACCTAGCCACAATAGCAAATCCTACACCCAGAATGCAACAGGGGAGGTCACGGTGGCGTCTGCACACAGTACACACACTACATCTCTTTTGCGAGTGGCCAGAAGAGATTGACAGTGAGAATAGAAGGAGGCGCTGGAACCTCTTAAGAGTGTTTGTATGGGATACTGCCATAGCATTTAAACTGGTAGCAATCTAAACGGTTCTCCTTCGTGCTAAGATCGTCTTGGTGTCATTCTAAGTGTTGAGATGTTTTTTGAAAACATGGTGAACTGCATCCTGCAAACCCACAGAAACTAAGTAGTTGTAGTAGTGAAGAATATAAATGACATTAGGATTGTGAGATAAAAACATGAAATGTCCCATAAGTGTAGCTTAACCAATACAATTTAAAACATTTGGCTATTTCCAAATTTAAATTGTGACATCAGCAATGCTCAGCAAATGAGACATGGACACCATACACATGATTATACCATATACATAGCATATGTGTATATACCATACACATCAAAACAACACACACACACATTCACATCCAAACAGAGCAGAATACAACACTGCCATACTCTGGTAAGGCAAATTTGAACAGGGCAAAGTAGCGATGAGGAGTAGTATGTAGCTACAGTATCTGGCGTTAGTAACCCTTTAGAAATCCATGTGATCTGGGTACATAGTGTTTAGAAGGGGGACACAAATGTTATATTAATTTCCAACAGGCAAATATTATGAGAAAATCCCTTTCAACGGACACAAAAATAAAACCTCTCCCAAAAGCTCGCTTTCACACAGACGCATAAATAAAATTAGTATCTTGGCATCATTTAGAGAGGTGTGAATATTTCACACAATTGATGTTCTTGTTACCTCATCTTCAACAAAAGAAAATAGCTCATAGCAAACTCACGATTATTTCAAACCTAAAAGGCCGAAACAGGCTCCACCCACCAATAGCTTACTGAACAAATCCTAAAATGACTTACCGGTATGCATCTCTTGCTCAAAATATCTTCAAAAACTCAAAGAAAACAAAAGCCGGTTTTATCTAGACATGATCTGTAAATACAAAAAAATAGCTTATAAACTGCAATAATGAAAAATGAATGACACTGGTTTTCTTGGAAAAAAATACGGTGAGAGAGTGACATTTTGTTTCTGTAGATTTTGTCTTTTTGCTATAAAATATACCACCCCCGAATAAACTTGACCCCACGTCACAAATATAGTGCACTGTGCGACTTGTAACAAAGTTTGGCCAACTCTACGAAAGATAAGGGGTAGTTGTGTCCCTTCCTCTGATGTCCGGGTTCCACTGAGGATAGAGGATAGCAGGCACCAGTGGTTTGGGAACGGCAAATCCTCTGTTCGTCCCGTCGCATCTCTCCTCCAGCTGTCCCCTTCCCTTCCTGCCCAACCCGTTCTCATCCCAACTCGTTAAAAATGAAGCTTCGCTCAGGATCCCCTGTCGTTACTTTCCGAAGAGAAAGGCAGCGCCCCCTGTCGTTGGAAACCAATGAAACGGGCAAGGGGGCGGGCACGGTGAATTCTTGGAAACGAGGTGTTGAATTCAGAGAAGCGAGGACTATTCCTTGGTGCAGGGCGTCCCTCACGCTTTTAACCACCAGGCGGCGTCGGGGCCGGGGGATTCCCTCCTGAAGGGAGAGCCGGTATAGTCAGGTGTTGAATTCGGACCAGCGTTCAGTCGTGGAGCTTCCTTCCCTAACCTGGACCCATATCCAAACCCTAACCCCAACCAAGTGGCTACCAGTGCCTAACCCTAACCAACCACCAGGGGGACCATTGCCTAACCCCAACCTCATTCAAGAACAACGAGAAAGAGGTACCCCGGGTGTGGAAAAAAAACAACGACAAGGGTTCCTGAGCGAACGTGTTTGAGTTGGGAGTGAGAATGTGTTGTGTTGCCTCTCTGTCGCCAAGTGGGGGCGCTGTGCGTTGTGTGTCAAATCCATGGAGAAACAAATGCTGTCCCCTTTCTCACAGATAAGCAAATGCACAAAAAACACACACACACACACACACTCACGCACGAGTGTGCACGCACGCACGCGCACGCACACACACACACACACACACACACACACAGACACACTGTATGTTACAAAATAACACATTTGTCTTTATCCTTCGGTTCTTTCTTGGGTTTGCGCTCCCCAGCAGAGGGCTGTTTCCCCGGGCTGGGCGCAGGTCCGGCTGCTGTCCCCGTCCCCGTCCCGGCCCCAGCTGCTGCTCCCGCCCCGCCTCGGTCTGCCTCGTCGCCCCCTGCAGGCTCCTGCTGACCCTGCTGCACACACGGGACAGAGGAGAATGGGACAATCAACGTGACTGTGTCTGAGATGTCAAATACTCTCAAACTCCCGAACGGGTCATCTACGGCAGTGATTCTGAACCTGCCTCTCCTCTGCGTGGACCTGCCTCTCCTCCTCTGCGTGGACCTGCATCTCCTCCTCTGCGTGGACCTGCCTCTCGTGCTTGCTCCATTTGCTGCTCACTCCATTGCTGGCTTCCTTCCTGCTCTGCACTGCTGCTGGTGCTACCTCCGACTCAGGTGCCTCTCCTCCCCTGTGCCCGCTCCCATAGCCCACCCCCGCATGCACACGCACACTCTCTCTCACACTTACAAACTGAACTCTCCCATAAGTGAACTGAACTATTTCACTAACTGAACTACATTTACTGATGCACCTCACAAATGATACAATATGCTTGGTTGTGTGTGCTTTTATTGTTTGCTTGTGTGTTGCTTGAGCACTCCTGTCTGTCTTTTAGGCACATTGAGTCTGTGAGCTGCTACCATGTCTGTGTTTTTAATGCGTGTGTGTTGTTACCTCCGATTTGCACGAAACTTTACAGACAGGTTGGTCATGGGCCAACGTAGAAGTGATTAACTTTCCATGCTTCCACTGGCCAAAAGGGGGCGCTGTAATGGCCGTGTTCAATCACAAAAAGGTGATTACAGTAACTTCCACACAGATTCACATAACACCTTTGTAGATAAGTAGGTCATGGGCCAACTTAGAACTGATTAACTTGCCACACCCACTTGCCAAAAGAGGGTGTGGGGCAATGGGCGTGTCCAATCACAGAAAGGCGCCTAAGTTCCAAACAAATTCATATAACATGCACTCTACTGAGTATTGCTGTATTGCTGCTTTCTTGACCAGGGCTCCCTCTTCAAAGGGCTCTTGCAATCTCATTGGGACTAACCTAGTTAAATAAAGATTTAATAATAACAATAATAACAATTTTTAACATTTCATTCATCAGTTCATTTCAGTTCACACTGGTGGTCTCTGGACCCCACGTTGAGAACCATTGATCTACGGCAATCATGTCATGAATGTACGGTGCAGGGTTGGGATCAATTCATGAATGAACTCATCAATTCATCAATCAATTCATTTCAACTGAGGAATTGGAATTTGAAAAAACCTACAGGAAACAGAATTGGACATTCAATCAAATTCTGAATTTTTTTGTTTTGTTTATTCTTACCACATACAGTATCTGTGATTACACAGTGTTATACACTATATTATCATTACTGAATATCACAAAATGTTAGGTCTACCTTTCAGGTTTGATTTCAATGCATTACATTAATAGATACTGTACATTATGATTGAATGTATAATTTTATTGATTCATTGCGTTTGATTTATAATGTTGAGCAAGTCAACACAACCCCCTATCTCCCCCTCCCCACCTGTGCCTGTGCCTGTGCGGCAGCCGCCTGCTCCTGTTCCTGCTCCTGGTAGTACTGGGAGGCGCGCCGGTCCTCCTCCTCCTGGAGCTTTTTAGCCAGCTCCAGGTCACTGATGCCCTCAGGGAGCTGCTCCCACTGCAGGTCCTGGCTCTGCTGCTCCTGCTGCAGCGAAAGTGCCATCAGATAGTCCTAGATACACATGCACAGAGAGAGAGAGACACACGCATGCACAGAGAGAGAGAGAGAGAGAGAGAGAGAGAGAGAGAGAGTTAGTTGCTTTCTTGGTGTTTTACAAGCACACTTGTCAGTGTGATGGCTACCTACAAGCTGCATTGTGACATGCAGTAGATCTACCTACAAGCTGCATTGTGACATGCAGTAGATCAAGGCTACCTACAAGCTGCATTGTGACATGCAGTAGATCAAGTCTTTTTCAGTCCTTAAAGCCCCCGTCCAGTCAGTGTTTCTACCTGTTTAACGATTAATGTTCTTTTTCAAACATTCGGTGAGTGCCGCCTGCCTGGTATACTGTATAATAGCACGTCATCTGATTCTGTGCTACACTATTTTGCGTAAGCTACACCCAGAAAAACAGTGCACGCTACGCCGGAAATAGTATTCACATACATCCCCCTGCAACATCCCCCTGCACTTTAGCCTCAAGGGACCTTGCAGAATTCTCAAAAACCCGGCAAAATGGATGGCACCTCGGTGAACCCACACACAAGCACAGCTGCACCCGCTCGCTGTCAGCCATCTTTGTCTTTATCTTCAATATTTGCCATTTTGTTGTGTTATCTTCAACATGTTCTTTTTGTCATAATTTTGTGTTTTATTCTCTGTTGCTCTGGTCTTTTCGACATGCTATGCTTTACCACCGCAGTGCAATGGCCCAGATTCCCCACAGGGATCATTAGAACTTTCCTCTCATCAAATTGATCATGAGTGTAGAAAAAAAAGTCCCAGTTGATTTTCACGATAAAGCTCTGTCACTGATAAGAGAGTCTGGGCTTGTGCCAATGAGGACATTAAGAAGTGATGTCCTCCATATCCTTATGTGTACCTGTGTGTGTGTGTGTGTGTGTGTGTGTGTGTGTGTGTACCTGTGTGGACCTGTGTGTACGCGAGCAAGGCTGACAATGTGTCAGCCAGCCTGTGTTTGGACCAAACTGGCCAACCAATGAGCAGACAGCTGTGAAAGCAGTAAAACACCTAGGAGACCAAAAGCCTGTGCATTATTAAGGAGAGCGTTGAGGAGTGTGTGCTACAGCTAAGCATGGGGCAGAACAGAGGGGGGCACCATGTATCCCTGCTTTACAGGCTTTCAAGTGTCTAACCAGTGGGGTGTGTGTGTGTGTGTGTGTGTGTGTGTGTGTGTGTGTGTGTGTGTGTGTGTGTGTGCGTGTGCGTGTGCGTGTGCGTGTGTGTGTGTGTGTGTGTCTGTGTTTCTCTCTCTGTCTGCTTAAAATGCACGTATGGAGAGCTTGTCGACATCTATTATTGAGGAACCTTCCCTTACAATGTTGTCAGCTTGGGATGACGGCCACTCTCAAATTCACTTGATTTCCCCTGATTATTTATGCATTTTATTTATGCATTTTGACGACTCTGCGCCATTCTCCTTCTTGGATTTTGATGTCTCTTGTGTTCTGTTTATATGATTTCTGCAAAATGACTACAACTAGAAACACACAGAGCAGCAAGCGTGAGGAGAGTACCACCGGGGGGCACCAAAGATCTGTGTAACGTTACCCGGCACGACACGCTAAAGTGTTTCAGATGTGTGTAACCTTACCCCAGGCACGACACGCTAAAGTGTTTCAGATCTGTGTAACGTTACCAGGCACGACATGCTAAAGTGTTTCAGATGTGTGTAACGTTACCAGGCACGACACGCTAAAGTGTTTCAGATCTGTGTAACGTTACCAGGCACGACATGCTAAAGTGTTTCAGATGTGTGTAACGTTACCAGGCACGACATGCTAAAGTGTTTCAGATCTGTGTAACGTTACCAGGCACGACGCGCTAAAGTGTTTCAGATCTGTGTAACGTTACCAGGCACGACATGCTAAAGTGTTTCAGATCTGTGTAACGTTATCAGGCACGACACGCTAAAGTGTTTCAGATGTGTGTAACGTTACCAGGCACGACACACTAAAGTGTTTCAGATCTGTGCAACGTTATCAGGCACGACATGCTAAAGTGTTTCAGATGTGTGTAACGTTATCAGGCACGACACGCTAAAGTGTTTCAGATCTATGTAATGTTACCAGGCACGACACGCTAAAGTGTTTCAGATCTGTGTAACGTTATCAGGCACGACACGCTAAAGTGTTTCAGATCTATGTAATGTTACCAGGCACGACACGCTAAAGTGTTTCAGATCTGTGTAACGTTACCAGGCACGACATGCTAAAGTGTTTCAGATCTGTGTAACGTTATCAGGCACGACACGCTAAAGTGTTTCAGATGTGTGTAACGTTACCAGGCACGACACGCTAAAGTGTTTCAGATGTGTGTAACATTACCAGGCACGACATGCTAAAGTGTTTCAGATCTGTGTAACGTTACCAGGCACGACATGCTAAAGTGTTTCAGATCTGTGTAACGTTACCAGGCACGACATGCTAAAGTGTTTCAGATCTGTGTAACGTTATCAGGCACGACACGCTAAAGTGTTTCAGATGTGTGTAACGTTACCAGGCACGACATGCTAAAGTGTTTCAGATCTGTGTAACGTTACCAGGCACGACATGCTAAAGTGTTTCAGATCTGTGTAACGTTACCAGGCGTGACACGCTAAAGTGTTTCAGATGTGTGTGACGTTACCAGGCACGACACGCTAAAGTGTTTCAGATGTGTGTAACGTTACCGGGCACGACACGCTAAAGTGTTTCAGATCTGTGTAACGTTACCAGGCACGACACGCTAAAGTGTTTCAGAGCTGTGTAACGTTACCGGGCACGACACGCTAAAGTGTTTCAGATCTGTGTAACGTTACCAGGCGTGACACGCTAAAGTGTTTCAGATCTGTGTAACGTTACCAGGCACGACACGCTAAAGTGTTTCAGATCTGTGTGACGTTACCAGGCACGACATGCTAAAGTGTTTCAGATCTGTGTAACGTTACCAGGCACGACACGCTAAAGTGTTTCAGATCTGTGTAACGTTACCCGGCACGACACGCTAAAGTGTTTCAGATCTGTGTAACGTTACCGGGCACGACACGCTAAAGTGTTTCAGATCTGTGTAACGTTACCAGGCGTGACACGCTAAAGTGTTTCAGATCTGTGTAACGTTACCAGGCACGACACGCTAAAGTGTTTCAGATCTGTGTAACGTTACCAGGCACGACATGCTAAAGTGTTTCAGATCTGTGCAACGTTACCAGGCACGACACGCTAAAGTGTTTCAGATGTGTGTAACGTTACCGGGCACGACATGCCAAAGTGTTTCAGATCTGTGTAACGTTACCAGGCACGACACGCTAAAGTGTTTCGGGTGGATAAATGCTGGGTCTGCCAGCCTTGCCTTCATCAGTGTTCAGACCTGGTCTATCTGGTCCTGCTGTCCGCGGTACACCGTCTCGGGGTCAGAAGGTGGGCGCAGCCGGAAGTCAGAGTCGCAGAAGTTTCCGTCTCCGTCCACATTGTGGAGGCTCTCCCACACCACCTTCTCCTCTGTCAGGAATCCTTGGTCTGTGACCAGGAGGTACAGCTGGCCCTAGGAAACACACAAACACACACACACACACACACACAACGCATTACACACCCGGGTCTTTTAGGTAACTGGCAGGATTGTGTGTTTGTGTCTTGGGTACTCTTAGGTCTTTACCTAAGCGCTACAGGTGTTACACATAGCTTTGCTTACATTGGCAATGGCAACCATACTGTACTGTAGTATGGTACAGTATGGTACTGACCTTTCCTGTAGCTAACAGGAAAGGTTCCTCCCGCTGGAGATACATGTAGGATGCAGAGTGCTGCAGACCTGTAGGTGCTCAACAGGACCTCCTGAAAAGATCACCATGACTTGTCTTGTTACGCTACATAGCCGCTATCATTGAATAGGGAGTTGACATCAGTTTGAAGAACACGATGCAGGGAAGGTGTACAGTGAACTGGAAGCACTGAAGTGTGAGACAGTCTGACAGTTGGGAGAAGCAGAAAGGAGTTTGCCAAGTAATTCAGCTGTTAACAGAAATATTATAACACTGGATAGCAGCAAGGTCCCTGTCTTCATCCGCTGGACATAACAATTAGATATCTTAAAATAGTTATTTTAATCAAAGATCAATTAGATGCATCGTCTCGTGTGTGAAAATCAACAATCCATCAAAAGCACCATTTTACTGAATGGCCCAAAGAGAGGAGTTTGATGAATGCAGAGTTTGTAGTGGTTCGTTCAGACGAAAGAGAAGGCAACTTGTTTTCGAGGGTGAACCTATGTTTGCCTGGACATTAGCAGAGAAGCAGACAGTCCTGTTGCTGGTCTTTGTTTTACCTTGTATTTGATCATGGTGCTGAAGTGGTTGTTCCTGAAGAAGACGCAGAGCTCTCCCTCCTGCACGGTGGATGTGAGCTCACACAGGCCGTGGTAGGTCAGCTGAGTGGCCGTGCTGCTCAGGAACTGCTCGGCCACGATGCCTAGCGGACCGGCGGCAGAAAGAATAAAGATGCAGGGAAAAAAGAGGCAGAGGTTGACCTTTGACCTTTGTGAGTCCATAGCAAATACAGCAACGTGGAGCCCATAACCTGTTGAGTGACACTGTAGGAGCCGTTTCGGTAATATTGACGAGGTACATTTTTGCATGTGTTGTTGGTTTTGCCCTTAGGTTCATGTAATTCATGTACAGAAAACGAACTTCTGAGAGTGGATTCATGTTGTGGATTTGTTTTTCTCGTTATCGTGGTGCTCTTATTTTGAAGTCTTACCTATTGACCTGTGCATAGTTAATTACCTTTTTATTTGGACTATCAACACTTTCATCACCCTGTCATCTAGGTGCCATGTGATACTCGATGCATCACCTAAACCAGTGGTTCTCAAATTCTTTCACATGAGAGACCCCTAAACTGACAAGATTAGACCATCGACCCCCATTTGATATTATTTTGTCCCACAGTCCCCCATATGATAAGATTGATGCTTTTAGATGTTTTATTACAGAAAGTGTATACAACCCATGACCAAAATAGTCATTGTGTTACTTATGAATGGAATTATAGCAAAAATAAATTACCCCCCTTTTGGCTGGGGACCCCCTGGAACCCCCTCAAGGACCCCTGGGGGTCCCCGGACCCCCATTTGAGAACCACTGACCTAAGCTACAATCAACCATCAAACAAGGTCTGCACTTATGCATGCCAGTCATGGCTGGCTTGGAAAGCATGTTGGAAACCCTGCTGTGGCATCCATAGTGGCTGTTTGAGAATGTTGATTCCTTGCATTTGGAAGCCACAGTTACAACAGTAGACTCCACATAAAACATAAACGGACAGGCAGATGGTGAGTGACATCAGTGAGAGTGAGCTTTGAGAAACACAGACAAAATCAGTGTGAAAGACATACGGATGGAAGAATAGATAGACGAAGCCTGGCCTAGAAATGGTGGAATCTGCGCTTAGGAGGCGAACATAACAATTGTGGCTCTTTGATTGGTGTTTGTCCTACACAGTGAAAATATGTAATAATTAAGCCCATTAAAATGTTACAATGACAAATAGGAAGGTGGTTTATGAGGGTTTTATAAGCAGAATGAGACAGCTGAAATGATGTCAGTGCATTTAAAGGCTGCTCCATTTTAAACACGGTGTAAAGTGCTATTTTAGTTGATGGCTGGCCAGCCCATCTCTAGGCTATACAGTGCACAGTCCTCACCACAATGTCTCTAGGCTATATAGTGCCCAGTCCTCACCACAATGTCTAGGCTATATAGTGCCCAGTCCTCACCACAATGTCTAGGCTATACAGTGCACAGTCCTCACCACAATGTCTAGGCTATACAGTGCACAGTCCTCACCACAATGTCTCTAGGCTATACAGTGCACAGTCCTCACCACAATGTCTAGGCTATACAGTGCACAGTCCTCACCACAATGTCTAGGCTATACAGTGCACAGTCCTCACCACAATGTCTCTAGGCTATACAGTGCACAGTCCTCACCACAATGTCTAGGCTATACAGTGCACAGTCCTCACCACAATGTCTAGGCTATACAGTGCACAGTCCTCACCACAATGTCTCTAGGCTATACAGTGCACAGTCCTCACCACAATGTCTCTAGGCTATACAGTGCACAGTCCTCACCACAATGTCTAGGCTATACAGTGCACAGTCCTCACCACAATGTCTAGGCTATACAGTGCACAGTCCTCACCACAATGTCTAGGCTATACAGTGCACACAGTCCTCACCACAATGTCTAGGCTATACAGTGCACAGTCCTCACCACAATGTCTAGGCTATACAGTGCACACAGTCCTCACCACAATGTCTAGGCTATACAGTGCACAGTCCTCACCACAATGTCTAGGCTATACAGTGCACAGTCCTCACCACAATGTCTAGGCTATACAGTGCACAGTCCTCACCACAATGTCTAGGCTATACAGTGCACAGTCCTCACCACAATGTCTAGGCTATACAGTGCACAGTCCTCACCACAATGTCTAGGCTATACAGTGCACAGTCCTCACCACAATGTCTAGGCTATACAGTGCACACAGTCCTCACCACAATGTCTAGGCTATACAGTGCACAGTCCTCACCACAATGTCTCTAGGCTATACAGTGCACAGTCCTCACCACAATGTCTAGGCTATACAGTGCACAGTCCTCACCACAATGTCTCTAGGCTAGGCTATACAGTGCACAGTCCTCACCACAATGTCTAGGCTATACAGTGCACACAGTCCTCACCACAATGTCTAGGCTATACAGTGCACAGTCCTCACCACAATGTCTAGGCTATACAGTGCACACAGTCCTCACCACAATGTCTAGGCTATACAGTGCACAGTCCTCACCACAATGTCTAGGCTATACAGTGCACAGTCCTCACCACAATGTATCTAGGCTATACAGTGCACAGTCCTCACCACAATGTCTAGGCTATACAGTGCACAGTCCTCACCACAATGTCTAGGCTATACAGTGCACAGTCCTCACCACAATGTCTAGGCTATACAGTGCACAGTCCTCACCACAATGTCTCTAGGCTAGGCTATACAGTGCACAGTCCTCACCACAATGTCTAGGCTATACAGTGCACAGTCCTCACCACAATGTCTCTAGGCTAGGCTATACAGTGCACAGTCCTCACCACAATGTCTAGGCTATACAGTGCACAGTCCTCACCACAATGTCTCTAGGCTATACAGTGCACAGTCCTCACCACAATGTCTAGGCTATACAGTGCACAGTCCTCACCACAATGTCTCTAGGCTAGGCTATACAGTGCACAGTCCTCACCACAATGTCTAGGCTATACAGTGCACACAGTCCTCACCACAATGTCTAGGCTATACAGTGCACAGTCCTCACCACAATGTCTAGGCTATACAGTGTATAAAAATATACTATATTTTTGGAACACATGCCTCTTATAGATAAGACACTTAGCTGAGACTGGGCGGGTTCTGTTGTAACTGTGATCTCTGTAAACACAGCTAAATGTCAGGCACATCTATGATGCTGCAGCACAGGAAAACTGAACTGTTGCATTGAGGGGGAAAACGGTCTATAATTAGTGTTAATTTTGTCGTCTATTTTAAAATTTAGTCGTAGTCTTAGTCCTGTGTCAAATGTCCTTGTTAGTTTTTATCATATTTAGTCAAACTCATCCTCTTTTTGTTTAGTCAAGTTTTAGTCGACTAAAGGTTTGAGTATTTTTAGTCTCGTCTTAAGTCAATGAAACTGATAGTCTGAACATTTTAGTCTCGTCTTAGTCTTGGGGAAAAAGGTAGTCGACTAACATTTTTCGTCATAGTTTTTCGTAGACGAAATTAACACTACTCTACAATGTCTAGGCTATACAGTGCAAAAAAGCAATTCAAGTCAGGAGGGGATGGGGGGGGGGGTCTAACAAGTCCAGAACAGAAAGGGATGAACACAACTAGTGTAAATAGAAAGCATGATGTTGAATGAGAGAGTATTTACAGAGGAGAAGTGACACACAGCTGGTAGGGCTGCTGCTGCGAGCTGTGGAAGCAACTCATTGGTTGCGTAGCCACATGTACTTGGCTTTATTTGGACTGGGGGGTACCGGGTCAGTGGTTCTGTGCAGAAGGTGTTTGCACTGGCCAGTGGAACACGCACGCACGCACGCACGCACGCACACACACACACACACACACACACACACACACACACACACACACACACACACACACACACACACACACACACACACACACCATGTAATGGATGTGCAGCTGAGTGAATGTTCTCATCACTCTGCCGGGCTGGACTTGTACCATCCGATGTAAATAATGAAGAACTTGATACTTGACTGCAATGTGGAAACTTCAGAGAAAGAGGACATTATTAAAATGTCAGTCTGTTGTGTTCAGGCCATGACGAGATGTATTATCTTTGTCACGTTATTCTTTTGCTCCGTTATATCCCCTTTAACCACACAGGGAGCAAACTGAGAGGAGTGAATTGTGGGCCTTCTTAAGCAACAGGAAGCCACATTTCAACCGCATGCTGAACTCAACTCAACTCCACTCGCCTTTCTTGGTTTTCCGCTGGTCAAACACCGCGATGAGGCCATCCTTTTTTTTTAGTAGCACCATCATGGAAGTTCAAAGCCAGCTGAGGCGATACCAAAAGGTGACGTGAAAACACTGCAGACTACCGAGGTCAGAGAGAAGCACATATGCTAACATTAGCGACCAGGTTAGCTGGTGTGTAGGATTTCCCAAACTCTCGTGTTTTTTCCTCTCCCCCCAGCAGTCTTTTGTCTTGCTGCCTTCAGCCTCGTCTGAAATAAAATATGTCTCCTTGCTGTGATTAAAGGTCTTTTCACACAAAGGACGAAACCAAAAGATGTCACCTAACCGACCGTATCGCACTGCACTGGCCAGGGGCTCCGGGAACCATACTCGCCCTGCATGGCCAAGCCGGCTGTGGTGCGCTGCTCCCGGGGGAGAGGAGTCAGTGAGATCGGTGTCCCCCCCCCCCCCCCGTCCCGGACAGTTCTTCCCCTCAAACAACCCAGAGCAGAGGCTAGCCATGTGTCGGAGGTAAAATAATATCAGAAGTAATAACAAGTCCAGTTTGAACACAGTGCCAGCGGTGTGCGTTTGGTGAGCTCCGCATTTGGTGATCTAAACGTGTCGTTTTCAAATTTGTGTCAGCCAGGAGTGGGATAATGCCGCTAATATAGCGTTTTATAGCTGAAGAGTGAATCACTTGGTGTAATAACATAATCGAGACATTATAGATTTTCCTCTGATCAAGTTTGTAGGTGCGATGCCGACTTGTTCGCTACCAGTTGTGGGGGCCGGGCCGGTTTTCAATTGTTTTGAGAGAGAAAAAGTCCGCTCCTCAGGAAGCCCTTTGTAGTTGTGTGTAACGTCGGCTCTGCTATGCCGGAGGCGGGGGTTTAGCGAAGCCGGGGTCTTGCCTGGTGAGTTGCCGCCGGGGTAGAGGCTTCCCTTCTCCCCGTAGCGCAGCTCCTGTCCCCCGCACAGTGCATGCATGTGAGTTTGAGTAACAACAAAGTGATATCCATTCTCCTAGCCGATTGTCACATTTGCCCATGTACACTGTAGGTCATTTACAGGCACCAGTATTTCATAACCAGTTTAACAGTTCCGTGTATGGATTAAATTTTAACGTTATAGCCTACTTCGGCTATGGGCGGAGGACAGATATGCGGTCGCTATGACGACCAGGTGTGGGCGGAGGCGAGTAAACTTGCTATGGAAAACAGAGTCTATATCAAGTAGAGACAAGTAAGACCAGGTCGAGTAGAGCTGTACTGTGCTGTTATATGTGGTGGAAATGAGCCATAAACGACCATAAGCGAGTAGAGTTGAGTCAAGTTGAGCCGGTACCATGTGGTGGAACCGTGGCTATAGATGTAGGAGAAGGGAGAGGCAGGGAATAGGTACCATGTGGTGGAACCGTGGCTATAGATGTAGGAGAAGGGAGAGGCAGGGAATAGGTACCATGTGGTGGAAACGTGGCTATAGATGTAGGAGAAGGGAGAGGCAGGGAATAGGTACCATGTGGTGGAAACGTGGCTGTAGATGTAGGAGAAGGGAGAGGCAGGGAATAGGTACCATGTGGTGGAAACGTGGCTATAGATGTAGGAGAAGGGAGAGGCAGGGAATAGGTACCATGTGGTGGAAACGTGGCTGTAGATGTAGGATAAGGGAGAGGCAGGGAATAGGTACCATGTGGTGGAAACGTGGCTGTAGATGTAGGAGAAGGGAGAGGCAGGGAAGAGGGGCGGACAGAGGGAAAGCTAATGACAAGACTAAAGCACTCACCTTCTCCTGCCAGCTCACTGCTGTCTGACTGTTTGCACGATATGATCTTCTCCACCAGCTGGTTGTAGCTGCAGTTGCCCACTGCCTTGACAATGTCACGCATCTGAGAACAAAGAGAACAGATTATTAGGGAGAAGAGCCTTCACAACGCTTTTGTCCTATTGTGTACTATAAACAGAAGAACATAATGTCCTATAATATTTACAACAGAGAAAAAACACAGCTCGTAAGTAACAGGGTGTTCATATTTACGCTAACAGAATATCACAACGGTGGAAGAGGAGAGAGAGAGCTGCGCAGGGAGAGAAGAGAGGTCAAGGAAATAAGTTGGGTGGAGGTCAGTCTCACCTGGGGGTCAACCAGCCAGCCGTGGTAGAGGGGGATGTCCAGCAGATCAAACACAATGCATTCTGGGGTGTACTCAAAGACGCGCACCCCCGTGAACTTCACGTTCACATCCAGACCAGTCTGCAGCTTGTGCAGCACCGCCATGGCATCACTCATGTTCTGGGGAACAAGGAGGACAAGGTCTTGAATTCGGGGCATGACGAGGTTTGCTTCCATATTTACACATATTACAAATTCGGGGCATGACGAGGTTTGCTTCCATATTTACACATATTACAGAAACATAAGCTCCGCCCAGGCTCCACTACATCAGCTCAGCAATAGCATTAGGAAATATTAAAGGATAATACCAGCGTTGTTTGTTTTGTTTGCAACAATTTGTCTAGTTGCCCCTCTCTTCTTTTTTTTTTAATATTATTTTTTTTATCCCATTTTTATCCCTCATTAGTGCTCATTTTAATTTATTTATCCTGGGTGCTGCTCCACCCTCTGCCGATCTGGGGAGAGCCGAAACTGTGGGAGGATCACGCTATTCCAACGAGTTCCCCTCCCTCCGAACAGGCGCCCCGAACGACCAGAGGAGGCACTACTTCAGCGACCAGGATACTGCATGTTTTGGTGAGGGGTTCCTATAGACACTGCATGAAATAGGCCACGCCCATCACGGGGGAAATCGCTCCGCTCACTCCCATTCACCAGCGTCATTTTCCTTGAATTAAACATAGCTTAAAGCTGTTGTGTGGTGGGCTGCGCACACAACAAATGTAAAAAATCGCCAATTAAAGTTTTTTTTGTACTCAAAAACAAGGAAGCCATTGAGCATTCGCAAGAAGAAAATGTGGATTTAGCTGTCACGGAAGTAAGTTGGAGTGTTCATCTTCCATATATATGATCTTTGTGTGCAACACGTGACATAGGAGAACGCCAGCGCATCTGATGCCATCTGTCTGATGTTACACCAGCGTTATTTTCATTAATTTAAACATGCCTAAAAGCTTATGTCATAATATTTCACTTCAGGCCACTGTGTGGGATCGTTTATCCAGCGTTGTTTGGGCAATGAAAAGGGACACTGCTCCAGGCCAACTGAGTTCATTTTCTCAATGTACCTTTCCCTCTCCGTTGGAGGAAGTGTACTGAAATAATCTTTTGACATTATCTAAAAAGAAAACTGTCCAAATCCCTGTAAAACCCCGCAAAACTATTTATATCTGACGAGAGTTCCTCCGTTCGCCCCGGTTAGTCGCGGTTTGTTTTGCTAGCTGCAGTCGTCAGGCAGTGCTTCCTTGTATTTTCCCCCGTCTTGGGCGTGGCTTCTGAATGATGACGCGCGCCGCAGTGTCTCTATATGAAGGAAACCCCCAGGGGGCATGGGGAGAACATGCAAACTCCACACAGAAAGGCCCTCTTTGACGACCCCACCCGGGCGGTGGGCACTCAAGGACATGCGGACGGGCACGCACTCCTTCAGCGCTCACAGCGTCCCAGGTGGGAACTGAACCCAGGACCTTCTAGCTGTGAGGCGACAGCACTACCACTGCGCCACCGTGCCCCCCTCTTCTACTTTAATTCTCATGCTGTCTACACAAAGTCAGCACAGTTGGAGGTATGAGAGCTCGTTTTCCTGCTGTCAATCACCTGACGCCCACAGAAAGAAATTCCAGTACGTAATCATTCAGAAACATGTCACGTTTGACACCATAATCTTGTGTTTTAAAATTATGATAAATGAGTATATATTTAAAAAAATGAAACACACATACCAATCATTGCAAAATGACTGGGGGGATATTTCAACTAGACGTAGAAAGCAGACAGGCTGTAACTCTAAATGACACCCGCGTTCTCCTATAACTGCAGAGAAATTAATCTAAATTAAGTTCACTGTTTAGCATGGCGTCCGGGTAGTGTAGCTGTAGATTCCCTGCCTGCCAACATGAGGGTCGCAGGTTCACGCCCCCGTGTTACCTCCGGCTTGGTCGGGCGTCCATACAGTCACGATTGGCTGTGTCTGCGGGTGGGAAGCCGGATTGAGGGCATGTGACCTGGTCGCTGCACTAGCGCCTCCTCTGGTCGGTCAGGGCGCCTGCTCGGGGAGGGAACTGGTGGGAATGGCGTGATCCTCCCACGTGCTATGTCCTGCCGGTGAAGCTCCCTGCTATCAGGTGAAAAGAAGTGCCTGGCAACTGCGCATGTGTCTGTGGAAGCATGGTGCTAGTCTACGGCTCTCCCCAGATCGGCAGAGGGAGTGGAGCAGCGACCGGGGGAGCAGGGGGAAATTGGCCAAGTACAATTTGGGAGAAAATGGGGGGGAAATCAGAAAAAAAGTTCACTATTTAGTTACTGTACATCAGTGGTTCTCAACTGGTGTAGCCTCAGGACCCACTATTTTCCTTGTCATCAAGTCGCGACCCAAATTTCAGATTTTTTTTTAAACCACTCAAATTTATTGCACAAAAAATAGCGCATTAATTTAATACACAATGCCTTCATGCACTGTTATGAACCTCAAATGAACAAAAAAGTGCAACAGAAGTGCAACTAGGGCTAAAAACCAATTGAAATAAGGCAGTCTTATTTGAACTGTATGAAATATGAAATAAAAGGCAGACTTATCTTGAATTACATGCCTATATGTTTTTAAACAAGTTAATAATAATAATAAAACAAGTTAACCTGGTCATGCTAATCCAGTTTCAATAGTCTGAATTTAACTAATATGAAATAAAAAGGCACACTTTTCTTGAATCACAGGCAGGCTGCTTTTTAGTTAAACTGGTCATAACTTTTAATTAAACTGGGGCCATGCTAATCCAGTTTCAATCATCTGAATTGAACTAAAATTAAATATGAAATGAAAAGGCAGACTTCTCTTGAATTACAGGCAGAGCATATGCTTCAGCTTGTTAAACAAGTAAAACTGGTCAGGCTAATCCAGTTTCAATAATCTGAATTAATAATTAATTAATAATAACTTTTTTTTTTTGGGGGGGGGGGGCCAATGTCCGCGACCCAATCAAAACGGCCCGGCGAGCCACCTTTGGGTCGCGACCCACCAGTTGAGAAACGCTGCTGTACATCATCTGACACACAATGTCTGTGTAAACTTTAATTTTAATCAACATCACTAGATGAGTGACACTTTGCTTTAATATAATCTATGCTGCCTCTTGCATTTCAATCGTATTTCAGTTGCAGGATGAAATATATGACCATGTTTCTGGTTAACTTGAGGCAGGGCAATGGGTGATCAATGCTTATGGTTGATATACCGGGCGGCTGTAGCTCAGGAGGTAAAGCAGGTCGTCCACTAATCGCCTGGGATGAAAGAGGTCGGTGGTTCGATCCCCGCCTCCTCCGGTCTGCATGTCGAAGTGTCCTTGGGCAAGATACTGAACCCCAAATTGCTCACGATGGCTGTGCCAGCATGGTAGCTTGCAGTTGCCACCATCGGTACTAGTGTGTGTGTAAATGGGTGAATGTACCTACAGTACTCATTGTAAAGTGCTTTGGATAAAAGCGCTATATAAATGCTGGCCATTTACCATACTATTTCAGGGCTTAAACATTCAGTCTGAGACAGAGAGGACTATAGGGCAGAGTTCAGCCTGTAGCTGAAATCCTACTTACCGGTAGATGTGCAGTGAATCATAATTATGCTAGCTTTTTGTTGTTGTTGCTTTGCTGAGTTGACCTTCAATGACTGATTTATTCCGTTAACTTGTCCTAATTATGTCATATCTATTCTCTCATATGCTGTAACTTGTAACATGTAAGGAAGGACATACATCATGTGGTTAATTTGCATGGATGGCATCAGTCATAACAATGTCATGGTCTATACAGGTTTCATCAAAATGCATATAAAGCTACACTATGTGCACAACACAGGCCTTCAAGCTCATACAATATCAGATTTTTTTAGATGTTCATTCATTGACAATATGGGATTGATTTGTATGTATTTTGCAAACACTGTATTATGAAATAATGCTATATTCCTGCTTATTCAGTACGCTGTATTAAGAAATTACGACAATTTATACGCTACGAATGGAGATTTTTTTTTATTGACCAGGTGACCGATCATGTGGCCTCTCTAAAAGGCTGTTAATGGAGGTCGTGTTCATTGTCTTTCCTGTCTGATGAAGAGCAAGAGTAACCTGACTCTGCCAGACGGGGGCGGTATAGAGCATAATGGTTTGAAGCATCGCGGCGTAGCCATAGCGCGTGAGATTGCTATGGTGCTTTTTATGAAACACTGAATGTTTGTGGATCATGTATAGTGCTGTAATAGTGCTGCTTTTCTTGGCCAGGTCCCTTTTGAAAGAGAGATTATTAATCTCAATGAGGCTAACCTGAATAAATAAAGGTCACACATGCACGCACGCGCACGTCAGTCTCACACACACACACACACACACACACACACACACACACACACACACACACACACACACACACACACACAGTAAAGAATCCGCTTTCATTTCTTAACGCTGTTCATGACAAGATGCGCCCGGCAGTGCCTGCTGAAACACGGGACTTCCCACGTTCAAACATCATGTGACCTATAAATCCAACTATCATTGAGCCTCAAACTGTTGGAAATAATAACTAAATAGGCCAAGTTTTCCAGCATTGGGGAATTAACCACTTACACAATCTAGCATTCTGATTTTAAATCTAAAAACTAGCAGTGTTCTTCCAAGCAAGGCGCTTGAGCAATACACTGTGCCGGACACAAAATTACAATATCAATGCTCTGGGATTGTACATGCCGACATGAGGCTCTGTCAACTGTAATCTGCATACTCTCTCAGATGTTTGCTCCGTGTGTGTGTGTGTGTGTGTGTGTGTGTGTGTGTGTGTGTGTGTGTGTGTGTGTGTGTGTGTGTGTGTGTGTGTGTGTGTGTGTGTGTGTGTGTGTGTGTGTGTGTGTGTGTGAGTGTGTGTGTGTTTGGTCTGTACACCAATATTACAAATTATTAACAACAGAACCATGAACCAAAAACAACAACCTCAAATCAAAAAGACAGACTGGAGGACAAAAGTAAACCATTACAGTACATAGTTTCCCCTGTAGTTAATGATCAGTTGACAAGGCTACGAGTCCCACAGTGAGCGTGAGATAGCATCATGAAGCAGATGCTGAGTCCCACAGTGAGGGTGAGATAGCATCGTGAAGCAGATGCTGCCACGGCTCTAATGTGTCAGATGGACCATCAAGGCACTGAAGCACTTTGAAAGGTTTTCTGAATGACAATCTGTGACTCCACATGTTTAAAGGGACAGCTCACCCTAAAATCCAAAATACATATTTTTCCTCTCACCTGTACTGGTGCTATTTATCCATCTATATCGTTTTGGGATAGTTGCCTGAGTTTTGGAGATATCGGGCGCAGAGTTTCTACCTTCTCTCCAATACAATGGAACTAGATGGCACTCGGCTTATAGTGCTCGAAGCATCAAAAAAATACATTTGAAAAACTCAGAAGCATTGTCTCTTTCCAGAAATCATGACCCTGTTACTCAAGATAATCCACAGGCTTTGTTGTGAGCAGTTTCATGTAGGAACTATTTTCTTTTGCAGTCTCAAGTAGGAACTAGCTAGCAGCTAGCGGGTGTAGTTCGGTCAAAAGAAAATAGTTCCTTGATGAAACTGCTCATAACAAGGTCTGTGGATTATCTTAAGTAACTGGATCATGATTTCTGGAAAGAGACATTGCTGTTGAGTTTTTCAAATGTGTTTCTTTGGCACTTTGGGCACCACAAGCCGAGTGCCATCCAGTTCCATTGTATTGGAGAGAAGGCAGAAAGTCTGCGGCCGATATCGCCAAAACTCAGGCAACCAACACAAAATGATATCGATGGATAAGTAGCACTGCAGGTGAGAGGGAATATATGTATTTTGGATTTTAGGGTGAGCTGTCCCTTTAAATTACTCCCATGTGAAAAGATAGCCCCAAGTATTCAGTCCTTTTCACGGCTCTATATAGCTTGGAGGTTGTGCTCCTGTTTTCATGTGAGGGCGACAGTATATACTGTATATATATAAAAAAGGCACCACAATGCCAAGTTGGTTTTACTCTACGTCAGGGGTTTTCAAAGTCTGAGACTGTGGGCCTCCCCTCAGACCCCCCCCCCCCCCCTCCCCAATTAGTTTACTTGCTTAGTTTCGCTCGATCATGGATGCATGGGATCATCATCATGATTATGTGATTTGATTCCATGGCATATTAGACACTCAAAAACTGAGTCAAGATAGCCTGATATTGCTGCTTGACATAGCTTAGAGACGACACCACAAAGGTCTGTCTGAAGACAGACTAGAATTTGACTTAGTGCAAGTATGTAGTATGTACTATATATTTTGGCTATTCTACATGATCACCTTTTGATAATGTAATATTTTTTCCACTTCCATTCACTGAGCCTCCCCCTGAAACTGTTTGGACCCCCCCTGGGAAGGCCCGCCTCCCACTTTGAAAAGCTCTGGTCTAGGTTTTATGAGGGAAAGAGAGGAGCCCTCTCTACAGAATCCTCCCTCCTGTTACATGATCTCAGATCAATACTCCACTCTCACATGCCTGCAAGCCAGCTGCATAAAGAGTGATCTGTCTGTTTTCATCCACACGTTACACTTGGGAAAGCACAACCAAATGACCTGATGGAGAAACACACAGAAGCCAACTGTCACAAATACATGTCGGCTTTTATTCCACTAGCACTCTGGATGTGCTTATGGACTGCAAGAGCAACATTTCCATTCTATATGGATATATATATATATATATATATATATATATACACACACTGTATATATATCTTTTTTTTCTTCTTCTTTTTTTTTCTTAGCTGAATTAATTCTTTGGTACAGTCAAAATCTATGTATGTTTGGAAACGCGAGTGGGCAGAAAAAATTCATAGGCATAATAGGCCATTCTATTACACTGGAAACATGTTTAGCTTATTTATGTTTTTAATTTCACCCAAAGTGCGAGTCTCTGATGTCACAGCACTGACTCTCTGATGTCACAGCACTGAGTCTCTGATGTCACAGCACTGAGTCTCTGATGTCACAGGCACAGCACTGACAGTTGTATTGTCTTGGTTGTGGTCACGCCGATGCTTACACGTTTTAAAAACAAGATTTCTTTTTCCACTCATTCCTGACAACAACATTCTATTTCAGAGTGTTTCTTCTCCCGTCTCTTTGTTGTGGATGCTTACTGCTTCCTACTTGCATCACATGACCCTCATGTCAGTCAGCAGCACATTTCATGGGCTTGTCAGGGGCACGTAGCCTATATGCTAATAATGCTAATCGACATCAACAGACGTGCAACAGCCAATTCATGAGAAATTGTCATTCCTCCTCCTCCTCATCGTACAGAACGCCTGAGCGCACGGCACGCGCGCACTAAAGGGCTTGTGCTTGTTTGATGAATCCCACGCTGGTTTTTCTAGGCACTTTTCTCAAGAACAAAAGTAAGAAACGATGCCCATCGTTGGCTCGGCTTCAGTCCATATTTTCACTCCAATTAAACGGAAGAGACATCTTATACTATAGTCGTCTATTTCTTAACACTGGCATCGTGGATGAACGGTCCTGGAAAGCGAAAGAGCGCTTCACAGCTGTGTCCATTGAGGCCGATGCAGAACCAAACTACGCTCCGACTTCCATCCACAGCTCCTCGGAGTGAATATTTAACAAGGATATGAGGATTAGCTCATATCCTCCCGTGACAGATGATGTTTTGAAGCTGAATTTAGAAATAAAACTCGGCCTATATATTATTATGAACTCATACAGCTGCTCTCTTCAAAATCAGGGCAGTTTCAGACACTATTTGTCACGATCCAAAAACAAAGGCAAAAAGCAATGAAAAGACACCTCTCATGAGCACGATGTGATCAAGAGTAGACTTTTTGCACATTAGCATACTAGAGACTCACGCCATAGATATTATATTACTATAGATGGGTCACCGCAGGCTCCGCCAATTCGGTAGCAGCAAGTCTCCTAAATGGGCGTGGTCAACCATTGACTCAGACCTGCCGAAAGTCTCCTAAGTGGGCGTGTCCGTGGCAAACCATGGGCAAAAAAACCCACGTGACAAAATGGCAGGAAGTGAGTTGAAGTTGGGCCATCTTGCTTGAATCCCATCGTCTTTGCTCACTCTCTCTCCTCGCATCCCAGAGCCCTGCCCACTGTAGTAGTCTCCTTCAAACTCCACAGAGCAACCACAGCACCTAGCACAGACACACAGACCCGTTCCATACAGACAGACCTGTCCCGTACAGACAGACCCATCCCGTACAGACAGACCGGTACAGACACATCAGGAGGACACCCATAGGAGAAAGAGCCTGCTGCTCTGGGCCAGCGTCCAGGACCAGACCACCATAATTACTATGCAACACAAACGCTAACCACTCCCTCCGTCGTAACTCTGCGAGCCGAGGACGCCGACGTTTCATTTAAGAGGATGTATTTCAGCTCGACTTAAATTTAGAAAGACCAGGCCGGAGAGCGAGAAGCTACGCCGCACATGGTTTCTTCTCCTCTCTAAACGAGGGACAAGTGTGGATTGAAACCATTCACAGATGTGCTGCTGGTGGAGAGGCAGAGCTCCTCCCACACTGTAGAGATGGGAGGGAGCAGAGGAGCTGGGAGCTCCGTCTCCGAGTGCCTTTCCATGTGAGACACACACACACACACACACACACAACACAACACACAACACACACCCTCAGTGCTAGCCTGGAGCGGAAGCCAGCCATGCATCTCTAAGCGTTCACAGCCATGTGAAACAACATGATCTGACACTGCTGACCCCTGTTGTTCCCTGGGCCTCGCAAGACATTTCTTATGTAACCTATATAGGAGTAGGGCGGGGGGGGGAGATGCACCTACATTATATAGAGAGGCAAAGTGAACGTCACTTCCTGCTTCAGCACTGTACCAGAGATTTTCATCCACCATTTATTTTCCCATAGACATTTTGTAAAATGCTTATAAAAAACAGTCCCGCTATATTTAGAATCGGGAGAGACCATAGAACATTTCACTCAGACCAAAAAAAGAAAAAAGAAAAGAAAAAATATTTTCTTTAAATCCGCAATTCTTTTACATTTTGGTCTGAGTGAAATTGTATGTGGTCTCTCCCGTTTCTAAATATATCTGAACCGTTTGGGTTGAACAAGTAAAACTATTTTTATAAGCATTTGTCTATGGGAAAATAAATGTTGGATGAAAATCTCTGGTACAGAGCTGAAGCAGGAAGTGACGTTCCACTTTGGCTCTCTATAGAAGTGGGGGGGGGAGGGAGGGATGCTAGTAAGCAGCAGTTATATATGGCTCGCAATCAACCCATTGCTAATTTCCATATTAGCGAACATGCGCTGCCCTCTGCGACCTGCCGACCTCAATGCAAATGTTGTGCAAAGCCAGTGGAGTGTATGTGTAACAGGGTTGTTATAGTTTGTTGAAGTTCGACAAAATTCTTTATTATTTTTATCTGGCAAGCTAGTCTTGCAGGTTTATTACTTTCTTTGGTTTTACATTTTGTTAATCTATGCAAGGGTTCTCTTTTTATTTGTTGCACTTAGCGCCCTCTAGTGGCTTGTGGTGGATGGTGGTAAACATAGCAACCAGGAAGTCGTCAGCTCGCCCCCTTTGCTAGCTGACGTCTTCACCTATGGTACGTACTGAAACAGCTCCATGGCTTTTGTCAAATGCTAAGTTATAAATCTAACTTCACTCAGATCAAAGTGTATAGGAAGTGACATGAATAGTCTGGTCACGCTATGTGACTGTCTGTAAGTTGTAGTTCCACCGTCAATGCTGTTGTTTTGATCAGTGAAGTGTGATAGCTTGTGTAGTGGTTAGCTGCTACTGTGTCATGCCCTATCGTTCTAACGAAGTATTGCGCAACTAATGCAACATTGCGACTGCTTCAGTGTGTTGAATGTATTCCTATTCTGGTGTGCAGGGGCATGGAGCTGTGTGTGTAAATGTCACAGTCATCACCATCCACAATCGTGTGTTTGTTTACAGGTATGTTTTGCACTATTTTATGAACACTGTAAAAACTGCATAGAATTATTTTGTTATTTATTTTGTCATATAAATATAGAAAAAATGGGTTCATGGTAGTTTATGTGAGAACACAAAATACATATTTTGTATGTTTTATTTGAAGATGTTTTATTTTATTTTGTAAGAGGAAAAACTATACGATCACTATGTGAGAGAGTTGTACAGTACCCCTTTGCTAGCTGACGTCTTCACCTATGGGGCATGGAGCTGTGTGTGTAAATGTCACAGTCATCACCATCCACAATCGTGTGTTTGTTTACAGTGGAGCTGGAAAATAAATGCCGTGAACCTGAGAGAAGTTGTAGCGTGGTTCTTCAGTCTGCTGTGGGTGAACCAGAAGAAGGGGTTACATCTGGTGCCGTGACCTCGTGACTACAGAAGATCAGCCTACCGCCGATCCAGCCTACAGCGGACTGCATTACGACTCAGTTTTGCACAGACACTAAGGTTTCACTAGCAGTAGGAGAAAAAATATAGTGGAGCAGGAATTAATATTGGCCTAGAGCCGTTTGTTTTGTTTGTGGCTGTTTTAAGTTTCTCTGCCACTCAAGCCAATTTGGAAGGTATTTGGTGACCCTGCTCCATTCTAAATTGTATTTGGCCATATAGCAGTAGAAGTGGCTTTTGAGTTGATCGTCAGTTATCAGCCACTGAGGTTAACCAAAAAAAAAAAAAAAAAAAAAATTATATCCTGCGTTTGTGCAGCTTGTTGTTTTCTGCACTTGGGTGATTTGTTTTTTTCTTTCTTTTCATGTTTTTGATGGTCAGCTTTCACTGATTGAATTGGCCATACGGATGAGCAGATGGCAGAGGGAACAAGCATACAGTTTGACAGTATGCAACCAGGGAACATGGATGTGCGTCCTAAGAGTTTTGGTAGAGGGATGTCTTTACATACTAGCCCAGTAGCTCAGTACCCTTGCCAGGGTACCCCGGGTTATGGTAGGGGCGTTCCTGCTAACGCTGACGAGTGTGGGGCTAGTCTATTGGTTCACCAGGGTGCCCAGTCCCCTTACGCTTCTACTCCTATTCACCCCCACTCTACCCCTATTCACCCCCACTCTACTCCTATTCACCCCCACTCTACTCCTATTCACCCCCACTCTACCCCTATTCACCCCCACTCTACCCCTATTCACCCCCACTCTACCCCTGCTCATCCCCAGTGTGGTGAGACAGACAATACACTCAGGCATTTGAGTGTTTTAATCACAGAGCTGGGGAAACACATAGGAGATTCGGTCACAGCTAGGTTGCTGTCAGATCGGGAGAGTACAAGTAGCCAGGGCAGGGATGGCAGGTGTTCACAGGCTTGTGGCACCACAGTGGACCTTTCACAGCTCAACAGGGTTCTTAAGTCAGACGGTAAAGAACCCTCCGTCTTCCGCGGTGAGGCAACCGACAAATGCTCTGTCCATGAGTGGGTTGATCTAATGTCGATGTACCTGAAAAAGAAGAGGGTTGGCGTTGCGGACCAGGCTGATGAGATTATGGGCAAGCTTATGGGAAGGGCCAGGGATGTGGTGAGGATAGGCATACGCAGTGACCCGTCACTTAGTGTTGAGCAGCAACCTGACACAATCTATGCTATCCTAAAGCAACATTTCAGTGACCTGTCCTACTCATGCATGCCACTTGCTGATTTCTATAGCACGCTTCCCAGGGCTCATGAGAGTCCCATTGACTACTGGGTGCGTCTGAATAAGGTAGCTGATGTAGCAGAAGAATGTCTTGAGCGCCAGGGGAAAAGCATGGGGAACCTTAACAAAGAGGTGGCTATGATGTTTGTGAGACACTGTAATGAGCCTTCCTTGTCTGTTGTATTCAAAAGCAAGCTAGCTGACAGCTGGACAGCAAAAGAGGTCCAAGAGAGGATTGATGAATACCACAGAGAGTCAAAGTCCAGACCCAGTAAACCTACAGCAGAACGCTCTGCCAGACAGGCTGTTGCTGTGGTGGGTAGGGATACACAGGAGGTAGGGAGACCTGAGCCTGAGGTTAGTGTGTTGCATTGCCACAAGCAGAGTGCAAGCCAGCCCCAGCAAGGCGTGGATCTTGCTTCAATACAAAACAGCATGGACAAGATGGCCGAGATGCTTGGCGAGGTGTTGAGTAGTTTAGCTGCCCCTACAAGACCTCCTGCCTTCCGGGGCCACAACCTGTCATTTAGGAAGGGCAGGGTTTCTGGGTCTAGAAGCTGCAGCATTTGCAGTGACAGCTCTCATTCTACCATTGCCCACTGTCAGTTGCACGACCTGTGTTTCCTGTGTCACCAGCCAGGCCACATGAAGCTTCAGTGCCCAAACGCGTCCTCTCATACACCACCGCCTGCCCCTGCCTCCCCTTTGCATCAGGGAAACTAGACAGCCTGCATTTTGAGAGGGGCGGTGTGGGCTTTAGTGATAACTCCCTCAGTGATGATCTACAGTCAGTATACGATTCAGTACGTGAGAGTCTCCCCAGTCACCAGACAGTCGTTCTACAGAACACACAGCGTTTGAGAGGCAGCGATAGTTTGTTTTACACGCCTGTGGTTGTCAATGGGTGTGAAACAGTAAACGCCATGCTAGACACAGGTTCTATGGCATGTTCTGTTAGTGAGGCTGTAGAAGAGAATCTCATTGCTGCTGGTGTCCTGAACAGTGATGTTCAGCAAGACTTAGATATTGTCCTGATCGGATGTGGGGGGCAGAGGGTCACTCCAAAGAGAGTTTGCGATCTGCAGCTTGAAGTATATGGATGTACAGTGAGTGTGCCCACACTGGTTGTTCCCGGTCAGGTGGATGACCTCATCATAGGGACAAATGTAATCAAGCATCTGACACGCAGATTCAAAGAATCAGACAAATACTGGAAGATGGTTTCTGAGACGACTGGTCCTGATATTGGAGGGCGTGATGACTTCCTTGCCATGCTTGCTGGTATCCACCGGTGGAAAGGCGAAGATGTGCCCGACATCGTAGGGACAGTCAAACTCAACAGTGCTGTAACACTCTTGCCTGGACATGAACACCTGGTGTGGGGAAAGCTCCCGGGGAAATCACGCGGATCCCCAGGCTGCACCGTGGTGGTTGAGCCAACACAGTCTCATTCCATCCCAAGAAATGTTCTTGTTGGCAGGGTGGTGACTCCCTTGTGGGGAGATGGATGGGTCCCTATGAAGGTCATAAACCCCACAAACAGGCCAATAACGATCAAGAGGAATGCTAAATTGGCGGATGTGTACCCATGCCTAGCTGTTGAGGAAATCCAGCCTGCTGAGAGTTTGTGTGTCAAGTCCAACAGCCAACATGTCACAGCTGAACGAGCCTCAGAGTTGCCTGACGTGGCAGAAGCCTTGAGGGAACATGGCTTGAGTGACTTGGATCTCGACTCGTGCGAGGTCTCAGATCAATGCAAGACAAAGATGTGCGAGCTCGCCCTGAAATACTCTGACATCTTCTCCAAGCACAGACTTGACTGTGGCGAGGTGAAAGACTTTGTTCACAAGATCCATCTAGTGGATGAAAGACCTTTCAAGCTCCCTTACAGACGTGTGCCACCTGCTCACTACCAGATACTCAGAGTGACGCTGAATGAAATGGAGGAGAAAGGAATCATCAGAAAGTCAACCAGTGAGTTTGCCTCGCCACTCGTCTTAGTCTGGAAGAGGAACGGTGACCTGCGCATCTGTACTGACTTCCGTTGGCTCAACGCCCGGACGGTGAAGGACGCTTACCCCCTTCCACATCAGGCAGACTGCCTTGCTGCTCTGGGGGGTAACGCGCTGTTCAGTACCATGGACCTCACGTCCGGATTTTACAATGTCCCTCTTCACGAAGACCACAAGAAGTTCACAGCCTTTTCCTCACCTGTTGGCCTTCATGAGTATAACAGACTCCCGCAAGGTCTGTGTAACAGCCCGGCAAGTTTCATGCGTATGATGATGATAATTTTTGGTGATCAAAACTTCATGAACTTGCTCTGTTATCTTGATGACCTACTGGTCTTTGCGCCAAGTGAGGAGGAGGCGGTGAGGAGGCTCGAGATGGTCTTTGAGCGGTTGCGGGTACACAACCTTAAGTTGGCCCCCAAGAAGTGTCATCTTCTGCGCCGATCAGTCCGCTTCCTGGGCCACATTGTAGACAGTAGTGGTGTATCGACAGATCCCGATAAGGTGGAAGCCATACATAAAGTGTCTAAGTCAGACTTGATGCTTCCAGATGGTCAGACCCCATGCCCCAAAAAGGTCAAGTCATTCTTGGGGTTAGTCATGTGGTACCAACGCTTTATCCCAGGCTGCTCTGCTGTGGCGAAACCTCTCAACCGGTTGACAGCCGAGTCAAAGGTCAACAATTCAAAGAAAGGGAAGGGGCGAAAGCGCGTGACAGCTTACAGGAAGCTGACAGCTGCGGACTGGACCCCAGAGTGCGACCAGGCACTGCAGAACCTGAAAGACGCCCTGCTCAATAATGTCATACTGGCTCACCCCGATTTCTCCAAGCCCTTCGTCCTTTCCACTGACGCGTCGTCTGACGGCTTAGGTGCTGTCCTGTCCCAGGTAGCCCCAGGTGATGAGCGGGCTCGGCCTATAGCGTTTGCTAGTAAGTCCTTGAACAAGGCCCAGAGCAATTATCCCGCTCACCGCTTGGAGTTTCTGGCGCTAAGATGGGCGGTCTGTGAGAAATTCAGCCACTGGCTCAAAGGTCATGTTTTCACCGCTTGGACAGACAACAACCCGCTCGCCCATATTCTCACCAAGCCAAAGCTAGATGCGTGCGAGCAACGCTGGGTTGCAAAGTTGGCTGCTTACGAGTTTGACATCAAATACGTGCCTGGGCCGAAGAATGTTGTTGCAGACGCCCTCAGTAGAAAGCCTTTTGCAGGGAAGAGGATCGGTGAACGTCTGATCAGTGAGCCATATGGATGTCTACTGGAGGAGTCAGAGGGGCTGTCTGGAGGTGATGTTCAGGAGGCCTTCAGGTGGTCGAATGTCCGCCAATCTACTCAGAAAGCTGAGAGAAGAGGCAAGAAGGCGGCGCCTGTTGCAGCAGCACACTCAGTTGGCTCCCTGTCTGGAGCTGAAGTGTCGGCTCTCCTAGACTCTCATAATAACTGGGACACAGCTGCAAGAATCAGATCCACAGTCCTGGTTGGCCACGTCCAGAGTGTCATGTCTGTTGGCCAAGATGCATTGCCGTCTATCTCGAAGCAAGATCTCAGAGACAAGCAGCGGGAAGATGCCGACTTAACGAGAGTGATGTTCTATGTCGAGCGGCATCGCAGACCTTCAAGGAGGGAGAGACCCAACGAGGCTGTGAGTGCTTTGAGACTGATGAGGCAGTGGGAGAAGTTGGTGCTAGAAGATGGCATCCTGTATCGTGTGTCCAAAGATCCCATCACCAGGAAGAAGAGACACCAGTATGTCGTTCCTTTGTCACTAAGGGAGGCTGCTGTGTGTGGGTGTCATGAAGATGCGGGTCACCAGGGTCAAGACAGGACCTTCTCCCTTGTGAAGCAGAGGTTCTACTGGAGCTCTATGGAGCGGGATGTTAGAGACCACGTGAAGCGCTGTGCCAGGTGTGTGATGGGAAAGACGCCAGAGCCGGATGGCCGTGCGCCGCTTGAGAGCATCAAAACGACAGCGCCCTTGGAATTAGTATGCATAGACTTCTGGACAGCGGAGGATTCCAAGAACCGCAGTGTTGATGTATTGGTCGTGACGGACCACTTCACCAAACTGGCGCACGCATTCCACTGCCCTGACCAGACAGCCAAGCAGGTGGCAAGGAAATTGTGGGATAATTTCTTCTGCTACTATGGCTTCCCCCAGCGAATACACTCAGACCAGGGCGCCAACTTCGAGAGCGAGTTGATAGCGGCCCTTCTTCAGGTCTCAGGCGTCAAGAAGTCCCACACCACAGCTTATCACCCGATGGGGAACGGGTCAGCTGAGCGTTTCAATCGTACATTGGGAAATATGATTAGGACGCTCCCACCACGTGCAAAGCAGAGCTGGCCTCAGATGTTACACACCTTGACGTTTATGTACAACAGCACCACCCATGAGACTACTGGTTTCCCTCCATTCTACCTTATGTTTGGTCGGGTACCTCGTCTGCCAGTCGATGTTCTGTTCAAGTCTGCTCTGAGAGATGATGGTGAGGTCTCGTTCCCACAGTACGTTGAGGGGCTGAAGAAAGATCTGCGAGAGGCCATGGTGCTGGCGGAGAAGCATGCTGGTAATGAGCAGAGGAGACAGGCCGACATATACAACCGGAGGGTCAAGGGGGTGGAGATCGAGCCCGGTGACAGAGTTCTCCTAGCAAACAAGGGAGAGAGAGGGCGCAAGAAGTTGGCGGACCGATGGGGTGATGTGGTTTATACCGTGGTCAACAGCAACCCCAGAACCCACACCTTTGAGGTTCGTCATCCCATCTCAGGCCAGTCGAAGGTTGTCCACCGTAACTTGATGCTCTGTGTGAATTTCTTGCCAGCCTTGCCCGAAGCTGATGAGTGTGACTCCCTAGTCTCTACCTGTGCTTCGGATGATGAGTCGGTGGATCTCTCCACTGGACAGCCTACACAACCTGACTGTCCCTCTCTGATCTCTTCCCGTGCTTCAGATGGGAATGAAGTTCTGGATCTCTCCACTGAACGCCTTGCACAGCCTGACGGTGCAGCAGATCATACCGCCCGTACCCAGCATTGGGTTTCTCAGATTCCTATGGAAGGCACTGATCACACGCTCAAAGTTCTTGTGCCACCGTCAGAGAGTCAGGTCGTGGATGATGTCCATGTAGATGTGTGTCTGGCGGGTTCGTCTCCGGCTGGAGGCGTTCCTTTAAGTATTTCAGACTCTAATAATGGCCAGAGCTGCCAGAGTAACACAGAGCGAGTTGGGTCTGACACTTCTAAGACAGTTGCATCTGATCTATGCCCTGAAAGTGTAACAACTGTCAAGAGCAGGGCTGGCCGTGTCGTTAGACCTGTCAGTAGGCTTATCCAGACTATGAACGGTCAGAAACTGCACACGCAGACTGATAAGCTGAGAACATGGGCTAGTTCCTTGTTTAGTGTGAACACAGTGTGTTAGATTCCTTTCCGTTTTTTTTCCAATTCACCGTTGCTTTCTTCCATACCTCTGTGCCACGCCATTGTAGATGGCTAATCTGAGTTTGAATTGAATGTGAGAAGTGTATACTGGCACTTTTTATGTCATCTGTGAAGGGTTTGTGATAAGCGCTGCACTGCCCTCCTGAGTTCTTTACTGAACAGCTTCATGGCTTGACGGGACACATTGTTGTGTGTTGTTCATTCAAAGTGTTGGTTGTGAGGTATGGAGGGATGCATTTGAAGGTGTTTTGGAATTTTGACGAATTCAGGGGAGGAGAATGTAACAGGGTTGTTATAGTTTGTTGAAGTTCGACAAAATTCTTTATTATTTTTATCTGGCAAGCTAGTCTTGCAGGTTTATTACTTTCTTTGGTTTTACATTTTGTTAATCTATGCAAGGGTTCTCTTTTTATTTGTTGCACTTAGCGCCCTCTAGTGGCTTGTGGTGGATGGTGGTAAACATAGCAACCAGGAAGTCGTCAGCTCGCCCCCTTTGCTAGCTGACGTCTTCACCTATGGTACGTACTGAAACAGCTCCGTGGCTTTTGTCAAATGCTAAGTTATAAATCTAACTTCACTCAGATCAAAGTGTATAGGAAGTGACATGAATAGTCTGGTCACGCTATGTGACTGTCTGTAAGTTGTAGTTCCACCGTCAATGCTGTTGTTTTGATCAGTGAAGTGTGATAGCTTGTGTAGTGGTTAGCTGCTACTGTGTCATGCCCTATCGTTCTAACGAAGTATTGCGCAACTAATGCAACATTGCGACTGCTTCAGTGTGTTGAATGTATTCCTATTCTGGTGTGCAGGGGCATGGAGCTGTGTGTGTAAATGTCACAGTCATCACCATCCACAATCGTGTGTTTGTTTACAGGTATGTTTTGCACTATTTTATGAACACTGTAAAAACTGCATAGAATTATTTTGTTATTTATTTTGTCATATAAATATAGAAAAAATGGGTTCATGGTAGTTTATGTGAGAACACAAAATACATATTTTGTATGTTTTATTTGAAGATGTTTTATTTTATTTTGTAAGAGGAAAAACTATACGATCACTAT
>NC_139633.1:20764244-20849244 GCF_964638095.1 Poromitra crassiceps
AAAACACATGTTAACACTGAATTTGAAAAAGTTATGCATTTCTTTATTTGCAAAGCCTTTGGAAAAGCCCATAAATCATAGATTTACTGCATTATTTCATATCAATGTGAAGAATTTGGCTGATAATGATAACCGATATTAACATTGCAACATCTGACCGATACCGATATGACCGATATGTTAAAAAATGACTAACATCGGCCGATACCGATATGATTGCCGATATATCGTGCATCCCTAGTCCTTGGGCAAGATACTGCACACCAAATTGCTCCTCCTGATGGTTGCATGGTAGCTTGCCCCTAGTCTCTCCCCAGGCTCAAATATTAGGTTGAATCGCTGCGCTCCGCATACTACATAAGTGAATCTGTGCCACTTCACAGCCACTGCTGGTTTTTTAAGGCGGGTTGAAATTTAATGAGCGACAGGTCGTAGCACCGATGAGAGAGTGGTTCGAAAAATGGGCTGCGCCTCCCGTGTTGTTACTGATTGGGGAGGACTGAATCCATCACTGGCATATGACTGGCCAAGTGAACGGTTCCCTCCCATAACCAGCCAGCCAAGGGAAAGTGCTCCAGACCCAGAGAGAGCTCTGCAGCATGCAGTAACGTAGTGCATCAGCGTAAGAACTCTCATGGGTCTGGCGTTGAGACTAGCTTGCCCCCAATGGTGTGTGAATGTAGTAGCAGGCATGTGTTGTAAAGTGCTTTGAGTGGTCGCGTTACACTAGCAAAGCGCTATATAAATGTGTGTTGACCACACACACATACAAGAAAATGGTAAATGGACTCATTTACCATTTTCTTGTCTGTGTGTGGTCAACACACACACAGACGAGCTCAACATTCACATTAAAATGGAGGGGGGGGGGGGGGGGGGGGATACCCTGAAAAACAGAGTTCACATGTTATCTTGTGATCTGGAAGAGTTGAGTCTCCCCATGCAGCCAAAGGGCACTGACAGCTGAGACACTGCAGCCAAACAGAGAGCTGCTGAGAGGAGACAGTAGTAGGGTCTGAGAGAGAGTGCCTGCTGTCATCAGACACTCCACTGAGATATGGGAGAGACACTGGAGTTATGAGGAGGAGCAGCAGGAGGAGCAGCATGCCGCGCACGCAGAGGAGCTGGCTCCTCTTTCATTGACAAAAGCAGAGGCCCGGCGCACCGGGGATTCCCCTTCCTCTGTTGACTCTGGAATACATATCTGACCTTAAGTCAGTTAGAGGGGACATGAAACACAAGTGGTGTTTACAAGTGGGGACACGGGGGGCAGCGCTCGCTCTGCTAAGATGCTGTTCTTTTCTGCAAGGTGGAGAACAGATCAGAAGGAGAGGTGTGACACGAGGAGGAGGAGGGGGGGGGCGCATCCAGTGAGGCAACACCGTTTGTTATTGCTATTATAATGATTTGTTTCCCCCTTCATCAATGATGGCTGTTGGAGACATGCTCTCCTAATAGCTTTCAGAGCTACAAACACTCACCGAGATATTCCATTAGTTGCTCAGCAGTTATAATTTCCATCATAGGTGGCATCTTAACCTGCAACAGAAACACATGAGGAGCACCCATTCATCAAAGTGCCACGATAAATGTTGACCAAAAATAGGCACAAACAGACGTCTCTTATTACCCAATGTCCTGCGGTATACGGGAAGGAGCATTTTAAAAAACAGATTCCCTTTCACAGAAGGTACTTGGGAGGATTGCAGGGGCACCGAGTTTTCGTTTCAGATGTGCATCCATGATACAGCCCATCTCTCATCTGCCATTAGTCATTCTAAATGTTTGATCAATGGTAAGTGATCCAGCAACAGGCTCACATCCAAGATTCAATTAGGGACATTGACATATGAGTGCAGACACTTACAAGAGAGGGCCTGGGCTATATCATAAGAGTTATTTCCTAATATTGCACTCATAATCTGACAGGTAACCTCTAACCTAACTGGAAAAAAGAGATGGGAGGAGATAGAGCACTTTGATTAAAAAAGAAATGCATTCTTATTTCATGATTTCACTGCTGCCCTGATAGTTCGGGGAGCACTCATCACTTAATAGCTAAAGATGCCTATTTGTGTGTTAAGTCAGTCCCTTCATCTGTCAGATTCCTATTGATTGACGCTGATCTCAGAGCCTTTACCTTCCATGCGAGCAGAAGGACATTCATAATTGCCAGTAATGGACACGGGCCGTTCTCGTTCTGGGTGATGATCGGCGTGTTCTCATCCTTCCACTTGATCCACTTGATGTGGTATATGGACTGTCCGGCGGCGGCCCGCTCCTTAGCGCACGAAACCTTACTACTCCCATCCAGCCCGTAGCACTCGCTCTGCAGGGCCAAGGCCAGCCCTCGGTCCTCCAGCCCCCCCTCGCTGTTCGGGTCCGAACTGGGGCACGAGTTGAGGTTTGAGAAGGACTCCAGTGAATCTATGCTTCGAGACTCCCCAGCCAGGCTCGGATCGGGGTCACTCCCACTTGGCAATCCCTCGGATATTGTGTGATCACCGGGTAGCCCCGATTTGACGTTTCCCGTTATTGTATTGTCCGTGCATAGACGTGTCGGTTTGGCAAGTTTCGTCGTCTGGTGCTCGATTTCGGCACATCCCGAACCCTCAGCATCCACCAATGTATCCCCGGCACCCGGTGCCCCAGTGGGAAGAGATAAGGGCAGGCCATCCTTTTTGTTGTTTACTAACTTTGAGGTACCACCCTCCCTATTTCCTGTGGCCAGTACCACCGAGTCATGTCCCATCCCGTTACTGATCTGACCCCCCGCCCCAATGTTCTTTCCCTGCACCGGGAGGACTTCGATCATCTCCGGCGGCATCATGTCCGATTTCTCGGCACTGGGAATGACAGTAACGTTAACGGTGCCGGGAGAAGCAGTACTAGCGGTGCTGTTATTACAACTAACGTTAACCAAAGTGCTGAGAGGAGCAGGCTCACTATTCTTGCATTTATCGGTTGCTCCTTTCATCCCGCCAACAGCCGTAACGTCGTCCATCTCTGCTGCAATGGTGGCACACAAAGAACTGCCCTCCGTATCTCGATGCAGGTTTGCATTTTTCTCCATTTCGATTCACAAACTGTGTCGACAGATTTTAGCTAAATTGCAGCTCTAGCTTCAGTCCCGAAGACGCCATGACAACTCCGCGAGTGACGTCATTAGAGTGAATTTGCTTTCAGACGGAGCAAGGGGGCGGTAGAAAACCAACGGTGTTACGCGCAAATCAACCCCCCTGTACATGCGTGCCCCCCCCTGTGTAAATGCATGCATCCACTAGGGGGCGCATGCACTCCACCATTGAATCTGCCTGTCTTGACTTACTTGAAGCAAACTCATTGGCAAAATCGAGTCTGCACATGTCTGCTGCGGGGGCGGGGCTTGGTGGGGAGGCAGTTTTGTCCGACCAGCAAACAAGCTTTGTTAGAATGAATACACCCAGGTGTATCTTGCTAATACGTTGAATTACCAGGAGATTCATGTTGTATTCTTCAACTTGAAATAGATGAAAACATGCACATCCAAGGACCGAGACTTCGGGTAGGTGCTGAGACTAAAAAATATAACAGTGAAACAAATGAAAAAATCGCTCGCACACTAAAAGGACTCCTTTTTGATAGCTTTATTGCACCAAGTGCAGTGGTAACGTTTCGAGCCAAACAGCTCTTCGTCAGACAGTATTCTTCAACTTCAATTCTTTTTTATTGTCACTTTTTACTGTGATTGTAATTTTTTTCCTGATGTAATTTCATGTGTTCCATTGTTGTATTGTTTTATCTCTTCTATTTCTGTAAAGCACTTTGAATTGTTTTTGGCATTAAATAAAGTTGCCTTGCCTTGCCTTGCCTTGCCTTCAACATTAAGCTTCTACTAAGGCCTCAGAATCTTTCATAAGCATTCCTTACCCAGACTTGTGCTAGAGTCAAAATGGTTTTTCGTCAATATTCTGTTGTTTTCTATTTGGTCAAGTACTATTTTAAATAAACAAGTTAAATGCAATTATTAGCCTCATTTTGATATGCAGGCAGGCTCCTTCTTTCTTTCTGTGTTCAAAGCAAGTCACAAGGCTGTCTGAAACAAAACAGATAGCCTATAGGTTTTAATCTAGTTAGTGACAGATGCTGAAATGCTATTATTTTCAAGCAAAACACATGTAGGCCTATTTCTTGTTGATCAGTCTACCAACCATGAATACATGTTATTTCAAGAACCTTTGCTTGTTGCATTCTCTCACACATGCAATACATGAAAGAGACAGACATGGTTAGCATGATGATTGTGAGAAACAACCTGCAACAAGGTGTGGTCAATCTAATTGTGCCTGTACAGAATAGAAAAAATTGCCTCTTCACATTAAGTGTCTTTCTAAAGGATATTAACACAATAAATGCATGAATCTCCCAATTGAGGAATTTATCATCAGAGAGCTTGTAATCTTGACGTCAAAATTACCACTTACGGTCATATTGTGACCCCAATAAAGAGGAACTAGAAAGACTAGAGCAAGGTGTTTGGTTTTCCCAGTCACCTGGTGGCAGAAATGTGGTACAGCAGGGGACACTTCTGCATGAGGCGTACACATATGCATGAGGCGTACACATAGACAGTGGAAGAGATGTGAGGTCTTGGGGACAAGCATGTATGGGAGGGCAGAATTGCCCATAGAGAGGAATTAACTAATGCAAAAGACAGCAACAGTCATCAAAGCTCTCTGTGGTGCAGTGGTTTAAGAGCTGACTTTTGGCTGCAGAGGCCTTGGGTTCGAACCCCACTGTCTGTTACATGTCTTTATAACGGTTTGTCTACTTACTTGAAAGGCCATGCATTCGTTAGTCGATTAATTGATTGATTGATTGATTGATTGATTGATTACTAACACCTATTTTTACAGTCCATCCTTTGGCAAGAGATGAAATGTTGGTACTCCAATTAATTCAAAACCTAAATATAGGCTACATTTGGAAACCTTTCCCTTTAAATGGGCTAGTGTGTACAGACGAGACTTGATGAGGTTCCATTCTTTTATAAGCCTCCATGGGAGAAACATTTGTACACATGGTGGTGGAAATGCGGTACTGCAGGGGGGCCTTTCTGTCCAGACACAAGTGGAAGGTGTGGAGAGGTGTTTAGACAGGGGGGACAATCACGTACGGGAGAGCAAGGTTGCACATAGAAACGATTTAACTAATGCAAAACACACCAATTGCCATTAATGGTCTCTGTGGTGGAGTGGGTTAAGCGCTGACTTCTGGTCCATGTTGCAGATTAGGGAGGCATGAGTTCAAATCCCAGTTGTAATGTGTTTTGCATGTCCTTATTATAACAGAGTATGTCTACAGCACGTAGCCTATAGCCTACTTGTCAAGTCATGATTTTTTATTTATTTATTTTCTTAATTACAAATACACGTTTTTACAATCCAACTTTAGACGGTTTTAACTTGACTATTGGCATTCTAAATGGTCCCTAGCTTACTTCCAGTTGCAGTGTTTGCTAATACAATAACTGTCAGGAATTAAGCTAGGTTTCAAACTGTTCCCTAGCAACATCGTTCCGTGAAAACTGTCTATATTTAGTGAGATTTGAAGATCTGTGGTAACGTACTGTCTGCCTGTAAATGTAGCAGTGTTTTTATGTCCAGATGACACCTGGCGGCTAAAATGTGGTACTACGGGGGGCAGGTCTGTCCAATGCGTTTGTTTACATAGGGGGGCGCGCATGTACAGGGGGGCCGATTTGCGCGTAACACCGGCAAGCGGTGATGCGTTTACGTGTCCTCGTAACCCGTAAGCTCTACTTCAAAACGTTGAATGAGGTTGGTTAATTACATTTTACAAGTCCCAGCCATGGAGGTCCCAGCAGTTAAAGCTGATGGTTTGTGATGTTTCATAAAACGAAGACTTTATTTGTGTTTTCCCCAGCATAAACGTCGTGAATCATCGAGCTAGCCCAAGGCCCAAATTGCATTTATTAATGTACGAGATCTGTCTGGATCAACAATACTGCTTGACCACTGAGCTTGACATGCAGCCATCATGCAGCAGAGAAACAAGCGCAGGTGTTGGCCCGTTTACGAGGATCATTGAATGCAGCATGAACCTGTCGTGTGCGCGCGTACGTATGGTCTGCATGCACGCGTATGTGTGCGCAGGCGCATGTGTGAGGAGTTGTTTTGACTGCTCAGAACAATCTGCATGCGCGGACTTGGGACAGCCGCTTGGTGGCAGAAGCTGCTTGAGCGAGCACAGAACAGCTAATTCAGAAACTATCCTATCTGAAAATGGGATCCCTGGAAATCCCAATCAAAACAATGATTGTGATTGTGATTGTGATCTTGAAATATAAAGGAGGTTCACAAACAGATGTTCGCATGGAGGTCACTGATAAATGCACACACACACACACACACACACACACACACACACACACACACACACACACACACACACACACACACACACACACATATATACATATGAAATCGTGCTGACAAGACTGTCGACTCGACTCAACTATATTTGACTATAGCTGGGAGACACAAAAAAGCCTAGACGTGACAGCATTTGAAATATCAATATCAGATAACTTTAGAATTTTTTATACTTTTTATTTTTTTGATCTAAAATCTTTGCAGATCGTTTGAGATGTGTGTCGTTTCCCTTCAACACTAAGCTTCTTATAGCCTATTGCTTGTTCCTTTTGCATTTGGTTGAATGGTGTAATCAATCATTCAATCAACTTTTATTGGCAGACACATATTAAAAAAAAAAAAAAGCAAACAGACACACAACAATTAAAAGAAAACACAAAAATACAGTAAAACTATAAAAGGCATGCCTTTTGATATCTACTGCACTTATACAAAAATATGTGACTGGTATCTCACATCACTAAAACCAGGATTAGTCAGCAGCATGATAATGGCATTCTGAGAAACATTCAGACATAACATCAGATTTCTCAATAGCACCTGAAAAGTGTTGACTCCTGCCTTACAAAATAGGTCACTAGCACTACTCCTTTCCAGCAATATTCTCCGACCACATCATATAGTCAATATAAGCAACCTGAAGTTTATGGAGGCTCGCTTTTTCATATTTCACCCACAAGGGGGCAGTATAAATAGGGGCACAGTATGCCCTAATCAGATATTATTGCTATCTTCGTTTACTCTCGCAGGAATTACAATATAGACAATGTGTTTCATAGATTTGATTTGTGTTTTTCTGGACTTGGTTTAATTTGAGTTGTTTCAACATTCAGTTTTATTTTCCTCAAATCATGCCAATACTTGAGACCATGCCCAATGCTCACTCAGAAAGCATCTACATCATGGCAACATATTTGTCTGTCTCTGAGTGAGTACCAACTTTGTAATGCTAACAGATATTAACAGACTGGTAACATTGCTTGCTTTTTTGCTGTACCTAACAATAAAGTGGATGCCATAGAAAGAAGAGGAAATCCGCACACTGTTGACGCTCCAGCGACCACAATTTTATTTAAGGCTCACAGTGTGAGCCAGGACCTTAAATAAAATTGTGGTCACAGTGTGAGCCTTAAATAAAATTGTGGTCGCTGGAGCGTCAACAGTGTGCAGACTTCCTCTTCTTTCTATGGTGTGTATTTTTGAGTCCAGCACCTGCAAATTTTTACGGAGATGTGCGTGCTTCCCTTTTTGTTCTGAATAAAGTGGATGCCCCGTTAATCTGTAGAACATTTTAGTAGCATTTTAGCCTAGGTGCAAACTTTGTGTTGTAAAGTGGTGGGGCTCAATGTGGAGCTCAGATGAAAACACAAACATTTTAACAATCTTCAACATATCGATGTCAAGATTCAATATTCATTTTAATAGCCATAGTGAGGAATTAGATTACAAACAAGGCATTTGACTTAGTCCAAGTATGCAGCACAGCGGTCACATCACCAGCAGAAGATGGGGCAAAACAGAAAACAATCTCAAATTATAAAGTGCAAAGTAAAGATCTTCCCTACTGTATCACCACTGTGTGAAAGGTGTCAGGTGTCGGAGGGCACACTATCTCATGCCTTTTGGTTCTGCCCTTCACTAACGGGGTTCTGGGCCAAAATATTTGACTGGTACTCTAAGGCCTACAAAGTAACCCTTCAGCCGGAGGCAGAACTCGCCATCTTCGGCTGCTCGGAGTCTTCTCTGAATTTTCCTACAGCTGTGCAATGGTCTCTGACACAGGGGACAACTGTTGCCAAGAAACTAATCCTGAAGGAATGGAAGTCCCCCTCTTCACCCTCTTTTTAGTGGCTGACGGGTATGACCTCTGTTGTACGGATGGAGAGACTTAGGTTCCTTTGAGGACCAACTCACTTAAGAAATTATCTGCCATTTGGGACCCATTTCTGGCCTACCTCGTTGAGGTTGGGGGCAACGGGTGATTCACCAGGCTGGTTCCTCATGGACCCCCTGTGTGGGATCCCAGACACAATACCTCTTACAAGCAAGCACCTTACGCGACTGGTAGCACCACTTAATATTGAATGTTGATATGTGGGGGGGGGGGGGGGGGGGGGTAGAATAGGGACATTAGTCGTCTGCCATGGGGGAGGGCCCTGAAGAGTTTATGACCTGGGTGGGTGAGGTCGGCCATGATTTTCTGAGACCGCTTTAGCATCCTGGCAGTGTGAAGGTCCTGAAGGGATGGCAGGCTGCACCCGACCCCGTCTTTGCGGGCAGCAGCAGCATACCAGAGGTCAAACAACATTGTGGGAGTTTGAGCTGAGGTCACTTAGAATGAATCAACACTATGCTATAACGTCACCAGTGAGGTGAGATACATTTTTGATCGATTACAGCTTGCGCCACAGTCAGTGTACACAGTGTGACATGAAATTCACACCTCTGCCTGTGCAGCGGGAGCAAAAGACAATCGACGGGCTTCATTTATTTCAGATACGAGACTATAACACCCCCCTCATGCGATTTTAGGCAATGTAAAGGGGGATCAGTCTAGATTAGACACAGTGAGAAATGCATAACGGCACATCAAAAGGGCATAGCATAGCCTATAGGCTACTTACTACATAGTTGACAATATGAAAATACTCAGCATAAAATGCACATTGACCATACAAGTACAGTCATCCATAATGCATCACATCCACAGCTGCAACACCATGTCAATCGAGCAATGCATGCATGAACAATGAATTGATATTCATTGACATGCACTGGTGCCTTCTAGATGTGATCATCTAGAAGGCACCAGTCATGTCAGTCAGCCCAGCGATATCAATATCTGATATCACTGCCCTAAAATATGACAACGTAGAAACAACTGAAAGAATAATGTTACTCTTTTGGACAATGCAATTTTTTTTCTTCTATACTTGCATTGCATTGTAATGTTTTCTTAACTATCTATAAAAGGGGCAATGTGGGCAATGTTTGTTCTCTGTTTCAATTTTTGTCCCACTGATGATGACATAGTGACATCACTGTGATGTCATAAATCACTGATGATGTCATCAGTGATGTCATAAGATGCGAAGTTGTGACATCATCAGTGATGTCATAAGAGCAAGCGAGCCTGCACAGCGGTCGAGCTGCAGAGTGGGCTCGGCTATGGCATTGTGACATCATCAGTGATGTCATAAGAGCAGTTGTGATGTCATCAGTGATGCGAAGTTGTGACATCATCCGTGATCATCAGTGATGTCATAAGAGCAGGTGAGCCCCCACAGCGGTCAAGGCCGCGTAGCGGCCGAGCTGCGTTTGCGAGCTGTAGGGCCAGCTCGACGAGCTGCAGGGTGGGTGAGCCTGCGCAGATGCATAGTTGTGCACAGTGCAAATAATCATTTCACAAAGTGCTCTCATTTGTTAGTTAACATTTCTTGGTGCAAGCTATTTTTCCATCACATTTTTAACAAATCTTTAAAAAAAGTGATGGACAAAAGTGCCCTGGGCATTTCAAAAAGTGGTGTGGACATGTCCCCAGGCATCCCCCAGGCCCCAGTGTAATGACGCCTATGCCAAGGTTGGTAAACACGGAAGTCTAGTTTCTAATGAGCGACTGAACCCTGAACGCACAAAGACATGAGATTTGCGGAAGCAAACAATTCAAGAGCTGGTCGGGGAAAACATTGGCCGAAAAAGGATAGTTTGTTGCAAAGCACTGGTAGCAGGCTAGCAGCACTATGACTTGTAGACTGAAGGATTTACACAGTGGGATAGGGATCAAGGTGGTTCAAGGGATGGGCGTGACCAGTTCCTCTTGGCGAAAATAAAACATCTCTGGTAGACAGCGGAAGGGAGGGCCTGCTGGTCTGTCTGACGTCACACTGCTGGAGATCCGGAGACAGAGCGGTGTTGTGATGGTAGCCGATGGTAGCTCGTGCACAGTACGGAGGGGCGGCTGTACCTTTAAGTGAAAAACGAAACAAGAAAGCAAATTACGATATCAGGACTACCGCTTAACGTTAGCTAGTTTATTTGGCTTTCAAGGAATTTAATCGATATGATATTGGCTAAACTCCTTCTCATGTTTTGCTGCCTACGAGATATTAAAGGTAAGTTTGTCATTGATTCACAGGGCAAGGAAAGTGTTCAGTGATGTCGCTAATGGAGCTAACGCTAATCGGATCTAGGAAATAATAGCAGTTGTGCTCTGTGGCTATCAAATTTAGCTATAGCTAACGTTAACAGTAACTGTAGGTTAGTGTAACTGCTAACCTGTGTAATGTTACACGGGTTACAGCCGAGGTGTGCCAATGTTGAGGATAGTTCGGTTCATTTGGTGATAAACAGCTGTTGTTATTTCGCCCTGTGATTTGACAGCTTGCAAGCCGAGTTAACTAGTTACGTTAGGGAGATATTTGACTCGTGAACGTCACTAACGTTAGACTCAGAAGTATACTTGTCTATGATAACGTCAAACAAATATAGCTAACGTTACGCTGGCTAACGACGTATTCAGTTAACGTTAGCTAGACATTAACAGCGAAATGACTCACATAAGTGATTAACAAGCAGAATACTGTTTGGATTGCCATGGGAACTAACTAAGTTAACGTTAGCAAGCTATACAGAGTGCTCTATCTAAATTTGGTCGCTAAGAACGTAGGTTGCTGTTATTAGGTAACGCTATGGGACGGTGTGCTGCTGCAGCGATGGACAGCTACAGTATCAGCTTTTGAAACAATCATATTTTCAGGCTAAATGTGTGTCCTCCCTGGCCTGTAATTATGAGGCTAACGTTACCTTAAAACAAAGTTTTGTGTGGAAGGGCGTTGTTTACAACAGCACATTATTATTTTGGCTTTACTTAAAAACAATATATTATAAAAGGGAGCAAGTGGGCAGTGTTCTGTTTACATTTTTGTCCCACTGATGATGTCATAGGAGGCATTGTGACATCACTGATGATGTCATAAGAGCAAAATCATCTTATGACATCGGAACTGATGTAAACTTAAGGGGCACACACACATCCACGCACATGTAAACTTAAAGAGATCTGCAACACTTTTTCCACTTTTAAGTTATTGCAATAACATTTTATGAGCAACACACACACACCCGCATGCGGGGGGCAATAGGGCAGGCGTGGCCATGCAGCCGCCGACCTGCGGGCGAGGCCGGGCAGTGGCCGAGCTGCGTATGTGAGCTGCAGGGCCAGCTCGGCGAGCTGCAGGGCGGGCGAGCCCTAGCGAGCCCAGGAATCGCCTAGTAAAATAAATGGTCATTGCTACGTAATGTTACCTTACTAATATGCTACCAAATACTAACTAGTAGTTACGGCTTCACTGTAAAATGTAGTACTGCTTAAGATATATCAGCCAACAATATTGTTGTTGCTTGAAACTTGTGTTTTTGAGATTCAGATTGAGAGGAACCCAGCATCCGCTTGTCACTTAAAGGGACACTCCACCGAAAAACAATGCAGATTTTGCACATAATCTCACATACAGTATATCTGAACAGTTTTGCAGGCATTCATCTAGTTTGACAGTTATTGAGAGTTGATTTGAGTTAGGTTTTGGACCAGTGATGTCATTCATGCACAAATGACATCACTAACAAGCAAAATATTTGTGTTAATACATGTTTTGACACTGGTGCAAACTAAAGCAGTTTCTGAAGTGCTGAGTGAGCCGTGCCCATGTCAAGCCAGGATCAGCTGCCTGTCTCATTTGCATAACATTAGTAAGACTGATGGTGAAGTTGGAAATCACTTGATTAGATGTTGTGGGCTCCGTACAATGACACCAGAATTCAGTTTCATGTTGACTGTGTCCTTGCATGGGTCTAAAAACAAGAAACAAAATCACACCACCCACTGCACAGAAAGACGTTTATTTGTTCCAGTGCCTGGGGGACACAGTTAACCTGACATCAGACTAAATTGTCAACTGGTTACACTCCAGCCAAAACTCAACTCAGTGGAGTGGGCGGATTCGAAGGTCTAGACATAGTTGCAGGAAGTGGTAGCTGACTGTGGGTACTGTACATGCACAAAAACAGAGAGACAAACAGTATTTCCTTTCGAGGTGATTGATGTCAGTTGTCATTGGCATGTTGTAGACTTACTGCCAGGGCTGTTACAGGATATTACAAGATTCTGCATTGATTGACTCAAAATGGACCTTTTCCCATAAAGGAGCAGCTTAGAATCTGTGGCACCTGTAAAACGTGCATTCTAAAATAATGTATTACAGTACACAAGTGCACTTAGCGCTTTGTAGGATATGCAACAAACATCCGCCTCAAAGTTCGACATGTTGCATTCTGAGATGCTTTTCTGCTCACCACAGTTATAAGGAGGTTATCTGAGTTTCCGTCCGCAGAACTGCTGCTCATTGGATGTTTTTTCTTCTTCTTTGCACCATTCCGTGTAAGCTCTAGAGCAGGGCTTTTCCAAGTATGAGACTGTGGGCCTCCCCTCAAACAAAGCTTGGGGACAAAGCTAGCCTGGGTAAACCCAGCCCCCAGTGACCTGCTCTCAGACAGACCCTGCTGACTAGTGAGCAGGTCTGAGAGCAGGTCACGTGGGGGCTGGCTTTACCCAGGCTAGGACAAAGCGCCCTCCACCCCCAGTTTACTTGCTTACCGTACTTTAGCAAAATTCCTGGGTGCCTATTGGATCATGATTATATTTGATCCCATAGAGACAGTAACTCAACAATTGAGCCACATATTTCAGACTAATTACTATACATGAAAAATGTAATAACTACAATCTTTTTTCACTTCCATTCTTGCTCTTCTGAAACTGTTTGGAGCCCCCCTGGGGAGGCCCGCCTTCCACTTTGAAAACCTCTGTTGTGCGTGAAGATCCCAGCAGATCAGCAGTTTCATAAATACTCAGACCAGCCCGTCTGCGCCTGGTCTGGCACCAACAACCACGCCACAGTCAAAGTCATTGAGATCACATTTTTCCACCATTCTGATGTTTGATGTGTGAACATCAACTGAAGCTGCTGACCTGGATCTGCATGATCTTATCCATTACGCTGCTGCCACATGATTGGCTGATTGGATAATTGCATGAATAAGCAGGTGTACAGGGTTCCTAATAAAGTGCTCAGCAGTGTTAATTTGGTTGACTAAAACTGAAGAAAAATGTTCGTCAACGACCCTTTTTCACTGACGAAAACTAGATGTTAAAGGTATACTATTATATGCAACAAAAACATACACTCATACAAATGTTTTCCCTCTAAATCAGGGGTCTTCAATTTCTTTCAGGCCAAGGGGCGGCTTTAGCTCAGGAGGTAGAGCGGGTCGGCCAATGACGCAAGGGTTGGCGGCTCGATCCCCGCTCCCTCCCAGCTGCTGTCGCTGTGTCCTTGGGCAAGACACCTAACCCTCCTTGCTCCCGATGGTGTGTAGGCACCCTGCGTGGCAGCCTGCCGCCATCGGTGTATGAATGGGTGAATGTAGACTATCTACTGATTGTAAAGCGCTTTGGATAAAAGCGCTATATAAATGCAGGCCATTTACCATTTACCAAGGACCCCCCTTGGTTGATAGAGAAACAGAGCAGGGACCCCCTACGATTTGAAATAAAATAAAATTGCATTTTATACGTGGCCTATAATAACATTTATCAGAATCACTTAGAATAACTTTATTGATCCCCCAGGGGAAATTGAGTCATGCTACAGTTGCTCAATGCTCACACTCGGATAGGGAAGAATATAAAGTCAAACATAGAGACATTATACGAAGCATAGGAATAGACGGTAAAAAAAATGTATAATGCAGGATATCAGGATTGAGACTTATTTTTATTAATAAAACATTAAAAAAGCAAGAAGGAGTGAACGTTTCACATTATCAGATTCGCTTTGTAGCTTATTGGTGCCTATTAATGTTTGGAGTTTACTCAATATTATTATTTTCGTGGTCTAAAAAGACTCTAAAATACATTTTTACAATTTTCACAAACTATGACAGAAATTGCCGGACCCCCTGTTGAAGACCACTGCTCTAAATCATCATATTGTGTGGTGGTGTGTTTATGTGCAGAGACTCTGCCCCCTGTGTGCATTTTCATGTTTCCACAAACCGGAGACATTTGGGACCCTGAGCTGTGAGATGTCTTGATGTGTCATGACATGTAGCTCAGGAGGTAGAGCGGGTTGTCCACTAATCGCTTTGGATAAAAGAGGTCGGTGGTTCGATTCCCGCCTCCTCCGCTCTGCATGTCGAAGTGTCCTTGGGCAAGATACTGAACCCCAAATTGCTCCTGATGGTGTGCCAGCACCCTGCGTGGTAGCCTGCCACCATCGGTGTATGAATGGGTGAATGTACATACTGATTGTAAAGCGCTTTGGATAAAAGCGCTATATAAATGCAGGCCATTTACCATTTACCATTTCAGGCAGGCAGTTATATTAGTAATGTGACGGTGGGGGATGAGTTGTGACTGTGGTCCATCACTGTTACTTACCACTTCCTCTGTTCCTGTCAATGATTTCTTGCATTGCACGTCACTGGGGCAAGTGAGGCTGAAATGCACCTCACGGAAATCATGTTGCCTCTACATTGAAGCTACATTGAAGCTAACTGCCAGTGTTTTGTCAGCTTGTCACTGTCAGTCCAAGACATTTGAGCTACTAGCACTTAATGAGCGAGTCTGTTCAGGTCCAAATAGAGTTGTGTGGACATTTCCTCGTGTAAATTGAGATGTTACTTAACTCTTACCGGTGTTTTCATGTGCCTTGTCGCAGTTTGTTAGCCTGGTATCCAGGCTCATTTGAATTGCAGATGTCGGCACTCTCCATAATGGTCTGGTCCACTGACCTAAATCATATGGACAAAGCCATCCACGATTTTTTGGACTCAAGTTTTGCTGCAGCTCCGCCTGCTATTCGTCCGTGATCGGCAAGCTGCGCGATCACTGGACAGGCGACCTGTCAATCACCCCATTTTCTATCATTTATTTTACTCCAAACGGGCGATTTATGTAAAAAAATGACCCGCCCTACAGTTGTTATGAAAAGGTGAAATGAGCTATAGAGGGCAAAACCATGTTTCGGTCCAGGCTGTAAAGATTCTTTCACTGTTACAAAGTGGGGCATTTTAACATGGGGGTGAACGGGAACGACGGCACTTCCGGGCCCTGCCTCAAGTGGCCATTCGAGGAACTACAGCTTTCATGATAACTTCCGTGTATTCATAGGAAAACCGCAGAGCTTGCCCACTGGTCTGGATGCAAGCCCATCCATTGGCGGTTATTCAGGACAGATACTGTCTGGGATGCTTGATTGGCTGGTCGATGAAGGCAGCAGAACTAATCAAACATGACCAATGATGCATTACAGAGCGCTGCCTGCAACAACACACATGTATGTTTATTGTTTTGTAATGTTTCTACATGTTTTGATTGTAACAGGGTGCCCTGTAACAGAGCTAGGAACCTGTAACTGCAGGGAGGATTTGGTGTTGGTGATCATTTAAATCCCACCCTTGCCCATTCCCTCCTTGAAGTAGACTATTTATCCAATTGTCCAACTTTAGTGACCAATCTGTTTGTTAAAGTTTTTATTTCTTTCTTGGAGATGTCTTTGATGGCAAGCAGTCGTTTCAACACTGCTCTTCACAGAGATCCCTTTACAATCTTAAGCGGAAAACATGCTTGTGCGTCAGCCTCGACTTGGAGCGTTCCCGACGGCAGCTAGACCTATATATATACTCGAACGTCAGCCTGACGAGGGGTCGCAGGGGAGTCCCCAGCACAATGAGTAAATTTCACTAGTATCCCAATGACTAGAAGTTAGGCCAAGGAGAGAATGTAGCGCATATACTTGGTCATAGCTTTCACTCTCTCCTGTTATCTCTCACCATCTACATACTTGCGTTGTTTTCGCTGTGTGTCGAGTCACATTTTCGGGGAGCTGCACACCAGCTGCGCCCGCAGGCTCACCAGGCCATGGCACAACCCTCACATTCAGCAAGGGCTTTGACGCTGTAGCATGGAAAAGGTTTAACCCATTGATACCTGATGCAGCATTTGTGTGTGTATCCCTTTAAGACCGCGAACCGCGTGACGCGGTTCGCGGTCTTAAAGGGATACACACACAAATGAGGGATATACACGCAAATGCTGCATCAGGTATGAATGGGTTAACTGTGTTTGCTGTGTTGTGTTCTTTGTGTTTGTGTGTAATCAATGCATGCCACCAGCACATGCAAGACCCCTGCTGTGGAGAACAGAGTGGCAAAAATGCGATATGAGCCACTTCCGCTGTAACTGTGAGCCATAAGTGGCGCGGGCAGGGAGGGGGGGGGGGGGGGGGGGGGGGGCGGCTGCTTTTGAGGTGTGAGGCTGTGCACCTGTGTTAAAAATGGATTGCTGCTCAGTGTTTACACATGCGTTTGAGACTAATGTGCTGTCGAGTGGCTGCCCGCCTCTATGAGAGATGCACTCAGTGCACTGGAAGCAAAATTTGCTTGGATTTTCATAACGAAAAGATTTCCAATAGAAGTAGACTTATGAAAATGTGGGGTGGAACCAAATCAAAACAAGATTATATAGCTGCCACATCCTTTTGTGACTTTTGTTGTTTGTTTTATTATTATTATTATTTTTTAACGAATGGTGGTTAACGTGAGGTATTGTGCGTGTTATCGCGTGTCAGAAATCACCGACCTGACTGCTAAGTTATTACGGTACCATGCAATTAACCGTCGGTTAAGCAAATGAGTGGCACAGCTTTGTGCTGCGGCGTTATTGCATATTCATGGAGCTGTCACGTCCTTGTGAGGACGCTGATCTGGCCCATCTGAGCTGGCAGTGTTTGTTTGTGTTCGTACAAAAGCATAGATTCACCACTTAACGAAGCCGACTCACATCAGAGCCCATCCCGTGCTTTTTCACACCGGTTGTTACAGTTCAGTCGAGCTGTTGTCCCCCGTCGGCGTCGCTGTGGAAATGAGGCTGGAGAAGCTGATTGTTTGAATGTTTTCTGCCTGCATTCATGAACATGTTTCTGCTGGCCTGGTACAGCCTCTCCCTGTTTGGAGAGGAGTCACCCCCCAGCCCCACCACACTGAGGCCTCACAGTAGCAACAAAACAGTATAGTAGCACATACAGGCAAAGGTGTGTGTGTGTGTGTGTGTGTGTGTGTGTGTGTGTGTGTGTGTGTGTGTGTGTGTGTGTGTGTTGATTCTAAGGTCATTATCCAGTGTCTCTGCCACCGTATGCGTATGAATTACCTTCCCAAGTTGTATTTTAGATCATAGCAAAGCTTCTCCAGTTAGAACCAGTGGGGCAAGCCCACCCCCTTCCCTCTGAGGATGCGGAGGTGAATTGAAAAGCTGTAGCTCCTCGAATGGCCACTAGGCGTCGGGGGCAGTAGGCATTCCCTCCATGTTAAAATGCCCGACTTTGTAACACGATTAAACATCTTTCCAGTTAGGGGCAAAACACGGTTTTGGTCTATATAGCTAATTTCACCTTTTCATAACAACTGTAGGGGGGTCATTTTTTATATAACTTTTATATAACTCTATATGGCTCTGGGAAACTCCCATCTCACGTGAGATGCGGAAGGAAGGACTCAACCCATTCCCTCCCACTCTGCTGATGAAAAATCAAGATGGTGACACCCACCGTTTGAACTCCGCCAGGGAGAAGAAATTTAATGGGATAGATACGTCCATATTATTTATGTCTATGGTTATAACCCAGCACTTCAGACAGATGTAAGGGTATATAATAGCATTCATTATGTAGACTAGCCTTTAAATGGCTAGCAGGTACCGGTAGTTAAGTGTTAACTGAATACTAAGCATGACACATTACTGAAACAGAACCTGAGTGACCTGGTGTGGCCCACACCACACATGCTCCTCACTGACCACTTTCTTCTTTGTTCAAACAACAAAACTATCCCGTAAGCGTGCTGGATTAACTGTGTGGGCTCGCCTTCATAATCCGCGTCAACCTGTTAAGCATGGCTAGCGACTGACAGATTGTGGCTATAGTTGGCCACTGTTGCAGAGATTCATCCCCGCATCCCCATCCTGGCTCCACTGGTCAGAGATGTGTGCAGCCAGGCAAGTGGGCATGCTGCTGCCAGAGTAGGGCAGAGCGCCACCTGGTGTTGAGAATCTGAAAAAGGTTCCCATCACTGTCACACCGCTTTAACGAAACCGAGAGCGTGTCATGTCTAAATCTCTATATTGTGCAGCGGACCGCCCTCCACTCAGGATCAAAGCTTACATAGCCTAGCCGTGTGTGTGTGTGTGTGTGTGTGTGTGTGTGTGTGTGTGTACTGTCTGCATGTGTACTGTCTGCGGCTCACGTCACACCTTCATACCTTCATGAGGTAATTTCACTGCTTTTTTTGTCCGTTTTTTCCATTTCTCGTTGTCGTTCGTTTTCAGTTTTCTTTTACTAGTGAGCATCCAGTTCACAACAACTATTTTTGATATATGTAGCCAGGCCAAGGGAGGCTCTCTCCTATTGTCTCGGATAGGGGTTGGCAAAACAAAACAAAAAAATCCAGAGGGCCATACTGACAGATAAGTGAAGGGCACATTAGACAATTGAATTGACACATGAAACGCATAGTACTGATGAATAATGTGAAACTAAATGAATTTGGTAGACATGGCAGATTGCTTATTACAGGAGCAGACCTGGGCATTATGCGGCCCAGGGGCCAGAACCAGTCCTCATGATGGTTCTGCCTGGCCCGGGAGGTCTAAGACAAACCACATCATATTTTTATTTTATTTGTGAAGCTAAAAACTGTGAATGCCTAAATTGGCTGTTTGGAGTGATTTCAATATAATAAATTCTGAAGAATAAGTGTTTTCTATCATTTTAATCTAGTGACAAAATGAGAGGTTACAGCATGACAATACTTTTTTGGCCCCCGGCAACAACCAGTATTTTTCATGTGGGCTGCTGCCCCCCAGGACAAATAATGGTGATGTTGAGGGCTGGATTGAGATGCTCCATGGCCATGGGACGGTTCCAGCCCTGGGCCATGTGTGGTGAGGACTGCGTTAATATTTGTAATTCAGCTAAGTCACCATACTGTAGGAACAATGAGTCAGCAATTCAAGAGAGACTATCCAATATTCCGCCCACCTTGATGCCGGCTGTTTGTCATGTTCTTTACTAGACAAATGGGAGCCACTGCATCTGAAAACTCTTAGAAGTGTCGCGTTTTGTGCCCAGAAAGTCAATCGGTCAAAGCTGTGATATGCAACGTTTTTGAGACATTATTTGACAATGTTATACCTTATTCATCTCTGACTGTGTCTGACCCATTGTTTGCACATGCCCGTTTGCCAATTATGTCTGGGATGCTTTTTGCAACAAAGGCAATCATAGCAACAATGCTGAAAAGCAGTTAGAAATGAAAGAACAGTGAAACTAAACGTGAGGTAGGCAAGACACATTGAAAAACACACTCGTATAACTGATGGCACGTAGTTGTGAGGGCCTCTCTGCAAAGGGTTCACCATGAGGCTCCATACATTGCCACCTATGTATGAAGTTGTGGGTACTGGGGTAGGCATAACTAATCAATCATGATGAATGATTAGTTATGTCACAGAAATGGGCGGGGGCATGGCAGAAAACATAGAAAACAATTGTATGGTCTCAAATCATTGCATAAAGAGAGGCTTGTTGTTGATCTCACCAGTGGAGGCTATTCAATGCTGCCCTAGCAGTATTACTGTCAGATATAAAGGGATTTGACGAACAAGATGGGAAATATGCACTCATAAAACCTAGAGATCAAATATTGGTAGTGATGTTGATACTGGTCTCTGCTTATGGGCCCAATTATTTCACCCAGTTGCATTTTGGAATGCACATTATTTTTCTCAATTCAATGCTCTCCTTCTCCATGTCGCTGATGGAAAATACGCAGCTCATAATCTGGTTCCTTCAAATGAATTGCTTAATTACTTGCGTATGCTCGCTTGCACACCGTAGCAGTGTACCTTTTGAGATAGTTTCTTCAGGACCGTCATGAGTGTGTAGTGTGTGAACTAGGGTTGGCACGATGGACGATGGCATCGACCATCGTCGATGGGCCGACCCCCATCGACCTCTGAGCCTTCTACATCGGACCATCGTGATTAATTATTTGTTTGAATTAAAATTTTACAGTTTTAATAATAAAAAAGGCCAAGTCCACTCACCGGGGGACGCGCGAGCAGCATTAAACAAGCGCACCCAGTTCAGAGAAGCGGTAGAGCGGAGGAGGAGGATGGGCGGATAAGCAGAAGTAGGTTGTGTTGTTGTGAAAATGTTAAGACAAAGAAGAAACTTCACATTCTTTCCTGTTTTCAACCCAATGTAATGTCACAAGTCTTTAACTCGCCTGTTTCCATGCCTGTTTCCTGCTGCTGTGTTTCTATTTCTTCTTAACGTTAGGTTCACAACTGAGCCCACACGAATCTAATGTTATATCCCCCAGTAATTCTGTCAGTGTCTGTAATCTGTAACTTTAACGTTGTTTTGCAGCGTTCAATATTGCTGGTAGTGACAGCCACTGCTTCAGTCACCTGGCTCTGTGCTGTAGTAGTAGCCTATCCAAGCCTGCTGGGCTCATGTAGAGCTCAGCTGTCCTGTTGGAAACCTGAACGTGCGGCAGACAAACGGCGTTACGGCACCGCAGCAACAACCCCCCCCCCCCCCCCCCCCCCCCCCTCACGACGATGCCATCGTCGATCGCGATGTTTCACTGTGGAAACATCACAATTAGAGCTGGGTATTGGTTCAAATTTCAAGAATCGATTCGATTCCGATTCACAAGGTTGCGAATCGATTAATTTCGATTCGATTCGATTCGATTCGATTCGATTCCGATTCGACCAATTTTCAATATTGATTTGGTTAGTGATACCAAAACGTGGTTTTTGAGCTGTACCCTGAATTACATGACTGTCCAGTTATGTAACACAGGGGTTTCCAACCAGCCAAGTAGATACACGGGGAAAAAAAGTTGCAGACCTGTTGTCAATTTTAATGGTTTTAGTTACACATATATTTACTCACCACGTGGTGACAAAGGGTAAATAACAGCCTTTTCATCTGTCAATAAAGACACTTTCACAATTATGCACAGTGATTTGATTTCAGCCTATATAATTTCTAAAAGTAGATATTAATAATGATCAAACATTTCCATTCATGTAGCCTACAGTATTTATGTTTTTGTTTCAACTACAAACATAATTAAACGTCAACTTGAAACTATGTTTCAACTACCACACACAGCACAATTAGCCTGTTTAGTAAAAGAAAAAAAAAAAAAAAAAAAAAAAAATGTAATAAAAAAAAAATCGATCTCTGGACATATGAATCGATAATCGAGGATTAAAATGAAAATCGATTAAAAATCGGAGAATCGATTTTTTGAACCCAGCCCTAATCACAATGGCTATTTGGTTGACATCGCACAACCCTAGTGTGAACATTGTCACCAACATCATCGGCTTCCCGGAGATTTGAAAACCTAGTTGAAACCACATTTCTAAAGCATACTCTATAGCACATTGTGAACCCTGATCGTATTTTCTTTCTCTCAGTGCTCACTCATAATATAAGTCCAGGGAACTGGATTAGAACAATACATTTACATGTTTTAGAAACTGGTCACAGTTTGTTTACATGCTGTGCATAGGCAAATTTGACATTGATGGCACAAGGCTACACAAAGTACACAATGACTGAATAATAATAATAATCTAATCTAATAATAATAATATCATAGATAGACCTAAAGTCACTCCTATCATATCCTATATAAAATGGATAGATATTGAGACTTACAATGAAATACCAAATTAAAAATGTTGCCTTTCTTCACTTCACTACCTTGCAGCAAATGTTTGATTCCTAATTAGTTTTTTGATCAACCACTGAACTCTGTTTCAGGTCAGAGTGGGAAACCTTTGAACAAATACATCCGGCATTATGAGGGGCTGTCGTACGACACAGAAGCCCTGCACAGCAGCCACCAGAGAGCCAAGAGGGCCGTCTCTCCCCAGGACAGGACCCTGCAGCTGGACTTCCACGCTCATGGAAGGTCAGTTCAAGTACAAAAACCTGCCTCCACACTCTTTCACCCTCACGTCCTGCTTTCTAACGTAGCCTCATATCATGCTGCCTGATTTGTTTTACCTCCGCCAACAGAGTTAGGGAGGTTGTTTTAGCTCATGTTTCTTTGGGATACCTCAAAAAGTTATGAACGGATTTGTACAAAACTTGTTTGAAAAGTAGTTCACGGGCCAACTTAGAAGTAATTAACTTTCCATGCCCACTGGCCAAAAGGGTAGCCTCAGCCTGGTATCCAGCCCCATATGAATCGCAGTTGTCAGCACTCTTATGGGTCTGGACGCAAGGTGTCCACTGGTGGTTATTCAGGACAGATACTGTCCGTGATGCCTGATTGGCTGGTCGATGTATTGTAGGCGGCCGGTAGCCTGGTAAACCAGCACATCACGTGAACTCACATTTCATTTATGTGAGTTCACGTGACGGGCTGGTTTACCAGGCTAGGCGGCGGGACTAATCTAACGTCACCGATGACTCATTACAGAGCGCTGCAACGATACACCTGTATGTTAAATGGCTAGTTAGCTGTTAGCTACGATAGCTAAGCCCACTACTGCTGCTGTAACCACTTCGCCGAGCTCAAAATGCCAGTGTGAGTGACCAAACGTTTCTCTTGTTAACCAGTTTGACTCACGCTCTTTCCAGTAAGCCCATCCGCTTTGAAATCCGTTGGCCGGTTGTTGAGCTGCTTGCAGCTAAACGTAACGTTTTGCGCTAGTTACCGGGTAGGTACTGGATGTAGCAGCGCTCCCGCCTTGATGTTGCAGTGGAACAACCTATTGGACTTCAGTTCTTATCAATTTACGTTCTTTGGCGCAGAATCGTCGAAGTTGTCCTGCTTCCAAACGGAGTCACTTAACACCATGAAGCTTTGTAGAAAGTTTGGCGGAGGTATGCACTCTACCGAGTGCCCTCTACTTTTTTAAATAATTTGTATTCTACCCGATTCTAGGTGTACACTGGGATAAAAACAAGCTTAAAATCTACTCAACAATATTTTCTGTAAAATGCAGCAATAATTTTATTGAGTAGATTTAAGGATACATAATATACTTGTACTTTTGCTCAAGGGTTTACTTGCACAGTTTTCACTTATCATTTATACTTGATACTTGATAGAGTTGATTCCATTACTCTGGGCAGAGTTGGGTTAATTAAACCCATTAGCGAATAATTTAGACCGTAGTGCACGCTGAGCAGTGCCTCTTGTGATTATCTCGCCATCATAGTTTGTACTATTTTATCTGCATTTGCATAAACAATTAAGCAAAGCATGTCAATGTTATTAAGGAAATGATGTTCTCCCACTATTCTCCCAATAATTGCATAAATCATACTTTGGTTAGATGTGACATATTTTTATTTATGTAAACAGATTAGATTATTTCCTTGTTGAAAACATCAGGTTATGCAAAGTTTGGTTTAGTTTAGTTTAGCCCAAGATACTGAAGAACATTGAGCGATTGCATAAATACTCGAAAGTAGAGCCTGTATGTTGCAAGTTTTCTGGAAAGGCCATCATGTGGAGAAAGTGCACAGTGCTGCGAGTGTCTAGTTGCCACAGGACCGTGTGCAGGTCCTGCTGCAGGAGATGTATGAGATTTTGGTGGTGGTGAGAAGTTGGAGGGAACACGGATGACCTTATTGAGTAGCTTCTGTTACCTTGTGTAACTGACACCGGCCCTGACAGCACAGGCTCCTCTGGGAGCCCCAGAGGCAGCGCTGTGGTTATCTGAAGCTCTCGACAGACCAGACTAACCACATTTCTGCAAGCATTAACCAGAAGATCTCCATTGACTTTAATCCTACTTCTGACGGGGGAGCACCCCTGCGTGTGCGTCTTTTCCCATTCCGTTTTTTACAAACCTGCAGTTGGAGATGACTTCTTGTCAAGACGAAGCTTATTTGAATATAGTGGCGCCATCCCTGTTTTGGAAACATTAGATTACTTCAGGCAGTAACACTTTTAAAACATCCTCCGATTTGCGTCTGTGGAGTTCTTTTCCTGTATGCAAGTCAAATTGCAGCGGTGAATTAAGAAAGTAAAATTTCCATTCGCTATCAATGGTTTGTGTTCATTTGCAGAACATTTAGGAAGGGGAATATAGATTACGAGGTGCAAGGCTGAACCAAATCAGATTTTGTGGCAAATTAACTAGGTGTGGGGGGCTCACCTGGTAGAGCGCCTACCACAAAGGATTAGTCCTTCGCACGGCTGACCCGGGTTTGAATCCGACCCGTGGTCCTTTGCCGGAATTGCCGCATGCCATCCCCTCTCTCTTTCCCCATCTTTCCTGTCTGCCTACTGTCTAATAAAGGCAAAAATGCCAAATAAATAAATGAAAAATAACTAGGTGAATAGTGAATAAAATGCTGCCCTCTTTAATTTCGCTCTTCCATGACCTTTTACACATGCTGCTTAACAATACTTGCGAGGACATTGCCATTGTATACTTTTAGAAATGACTGTATAGTAAGTGTACCGCAGGGATTACGTTTTTTTGTAGGCTTGCCCAGAAGTCCCTGCATTTCCTGGTTCTTAGGGGGAAAAGGCAATGGGATTTTTGGGAACGCCTTTTACACTTTGTCAGCATGACAAAGGCCAAGCAGATGTTGTGAAATGTGGGCTAATTTGTGTTTCAAGCTGCAAACAATGCTGTTGCCTAATCAATCCTACGGAGTCAGACTAAGGCGGTGGCCACTCTGATCCGTGGTGTCTGTCCGTCTGCGTTCATTTCTCTGTTCACTTCCATTCATTTTCAAGACAGCTGTCCGTCTGTCCGTGGAGCGGACGTATCCTGCAAATTTGAATATGTTTTGATGGACAGAAAGTTCAAGAGGGCTCAACTTTTTCTGGATGGACCTATGGGATGGACGCATAGACGCATAGTCACCGTCTGTTTAGCCAATCAGAGTCGAGGAGGCGTTCTCCGAGAGGAAATGGAGGGGCGGAAATTGCCGCCATGACAGTTGCCCACAGAGATAAAAATGCTATTTTAGAGCCACAATACTGTTATAAATATCAACAACAACTAGCCAACAGATATCAAAGGTGGTGGGCTTTATGGGAAGAGCATGACTCGAACTGGCCGACCGTTACATCAAACTGGTCATTCAGTGGCGTTTTATTGCCACATAAGTAACGTAGCGCACAGAGCTAACAGTTAGCTACAGCTTTCTTCTTGTCTCGGTTTATAGGCAGGTCGCTGACCCATTCAAGGTGCTTACCGCCACCTGTTGTCCAAGTAGGTTACTTGTACATGCAACGGACATGCATCTATCCGTTTTATAATTCTGTCCATTTTCTGATCAGTGTGGCCACGCCACGGCCTAACTCAGTTTAGTAAGTCTTAGTGAGTTTCCATGAGTGAGGCAAGATGAAAAGAAACAATTGATATGTGGTGATTTTTGCCTAAAATAGTCTAGTGGTCTCTGAATAATAAAGTGAATGTTCACAGAGATGTCAATATAAAAAAATAGAGGCAGTGTACAAATATAGGATAAGTCCACCACATTATATTCAGGCACCTAAATACTTATACAAGCCTTTTTTCTTCTTCTTCTGGAGGCCTGGTGGATATCAGTCTCCTTCTCCTGCTTGTGTCAATTTTAAATGAGGCCCCCACATGTACTGGCTAGGCAGGCCGGTCTTTATGTCAGTGACTGTAGCCCTCAGTCAACCCTCACTGTAGTCTGCCTGCTGCCCCTGCGCTGGACCAGAGCTTCTAATGACACCGTGCCCCAGGACATGACGTCCAAAAGGTAGCTTGAGCTTCTCTTTAGCTGGCTTGTCTTGGACCCATGTCCTTAGATTGCTGCCTGCTGCCTCTGATGTGTACATGTGCTTCACCCTGTGCACACTATCTTGTGATCCCAGTGCAGCTCTGCCTCTATGGCTGCAGGCAGTATCCCAGCAGTGAAGCTCATTCCCTCTATTCCCCTCTCTCTAGCGCTCGCCTCTACATGCATCTGCCTTCATCCCTTTGTCTTTATTTGCTCTGAAAATAGTTTATTCCTAGTCTGATATCATCAGACTGAATTGTCAACTCGTTAAACTCCATTTACATCTTTTAGTCTGAGATTGCCCCCTGTTTAAGCAAATTCTATGAGGGGGAATCCCCCAGGGGAATTCAGACCTGCCCAACCTGCACGCATTTTGTGTAGCAGGCAGGCACGCATTTTGACATAAGTACGCTGGTATGATTTGCCACTTAAAACTATGCACAAATGCGTTGACGCCTGTGAATTCAATTGTGCATGTACAGTTGTGATGTGTGGGCTGCAGTTATATCCACACTGGCCGCTGATATCCCGCGGTGCGGGTGGGGGCGGATCATAAAAATGAACATTGTGATTAATAGGGGATTGGTTGCAGGCAGGTGAAAAGCAGGATAAACAGGATGGGGACTTGAGGAGGGTGTGGATTTGCAGTTTTCCCCCCAATATTTTATTTTCAATTCTTCTTAGAACAATACACAAATGAACAGGCTCAGACACAGGAACAGAAAAGAAAGATAAAGCATACATACATCGGGGATTGCAGTTTAATGTAAAAAGTAAAACGGACAATTTTTGGACAACTGGACAATACATCAAATGTAAACAATATACATTTAGTCATAGTAGTAGTGTGGAAACAGTGTGTGAGCAGGCAGCATTTCTCAAATACAGCCTTACATGGACGCATGTATAAATCAGCACAGTAAGAGAGGAGTCCAGTCTAGTTCCATTGCACAAGAAAAGAGCACTCGATGTGAGAGAGGTGTATTAACGGTTAAGATGGAGGATATGAGGAAGGGATGAGGAAGGAAGTGTCAATCTGATTGCTGTTACCATAGATCTTCTATTACTATCTAGATGGTTCACCGCAGGCTCCGCCAATTCTAACAACTGGTAGCAGCTCTCTTAAATGCAAATGGTCACATGGTCACCTCTCCCCAAGTGTTGTTACCCCCCTCCGCCCCACTTGTTTTCTTCTTCAAGCAGGCTTTAAGCAGGGTTAGTGCTGACCTAGCAAGCTAACTTGAAATAGAGATCGTGAGTTCCCAAACTCCACACAAACCACACATATAAACACAAAGCTGCCCCTTGTTAGCTCAATACAGTTGAATCTAAGATAATCCATTAAAAAAAACTTTTTTTCTAGCCTCAGATTTAGCTACTACATCAACGAACTTCACATTTAGCTTTAGCTATATTGCTCCCTGGCCGCTAACATGAGTTCCTGTTGCCAAATCTCACAAGAGTGTGTTGCTGAGATAGAGACATGTCTTGAAGACTTGAACAAGTTTCATTTTCTCCTGATCTCTCTGTCTGAAAAATGCCATTTTACTCTCAGAATATTCTGAAGATATGTGGCTTCGGAGAATGGGGCGAATATTTACTTGAATGAATATGGGGGCGAAGGGATCTGTCATAATCTGAGATCACGTTGACTTTTCCCATTGACTCCAATAGACTCAGACCTGCCGAAAATCTCTTAGTGGGCGTGTCCGTGGAAAGCCATGAGCCGCGTGCCAAAATGACAGGAAGTGAGTTGAAGTTCGACCGTCTTGCTTGAAATCCCCATCGTGTTTGCTGTTACACATTAACATAATAAGCACTCATGCTAATGGTTGTGAAGAAGAGTTATTGTCATTGTTGTTGTGGGGTGACGGTGTGCTTGCTAGGAAGTTGAGTGACATCATTGGCTGCAGTAATAAATGTTCCAGTACTCTGCAGGGCTTTAGTCCTCTGGCCAACAGTCAGGAGTGGGAAAGGGTGACGCTTTAGAATAGATGATATACCAACCGATCCTGACAGCAACATTTGAATTGATCATCAGCTCATTTTACTCCTGAATGTTGTCAGACCATAGTCTGTATAATAATTATACAGTACAATAGACCAAAGGCACAGACTGTCAAGCTGCGGGTGCTGATACTTTAGTGACAAGGTCTGAGAGCTAGAATGTCTCTCAGCCAATCACAATGCACATCCAGCGCTATTCTATAATAACATATAAACATAAAAACAGAACAAAATCTAAGAACAGAAAAGTAAATATTGTGTAAATGTTCATCTATGTATTGGTAAATTGCTAATTACCTCTGCCAAGTAGGTTGCATGTTTCTGGTGGCGTCTGACAGACAGGACAGACAGTTTGTCTGGTAGCAGGATTATGGAAAAATGACTGGGGCGGTTTTTCATGAAACTTGGTGGAAGGGTGTAGCATTAGCCAAGGAAGAACCCATTACATTTTGGACCAGATCCAATCCCGGTTGGGTAAAGGGAGGGGGGCGGGGCTAGGGAAAATGGGCCGTAGTCAGGGATAGGAAGGTCGTAGAGAGTCAGGATTCGAGGGATGGGTAGGGGGAGTGGCTGGGGGATGTGGATGGATGGATCAGGGTTAAGGTTCTGATCTGTGCTCTCCAAGTGAATTTCTAGTTTATAGTGAGGCTCAAGTTAGCCAGGCTTTGAGATGTGTTGTTGGCGGTCTGTAGACATGGTTAAGAGGCTCAAGTTAGCCAGGCTTTGAGATGTGTTGTTGGAGGTCTGTAGACACGGTTAAGAGGCTCAAGTTAGCCGGGCTTTGAGATGTGTTGTTGGCGGTCTGTAGACACGGTTAAGAGGCTCAAGTTAGCCAGGCTTTGAGATGTGTTGTTGGCGGTCTGTAGACACGGTTAAGAGGCTCAAGTTAGCCGGGCTTTGAGATGTGTTGTTGGCGGTCTGTAGACACGGTTAAGAGGCTCAAGTTAGCCGGGCTTTGAGATGTGTTGTTGGCGGTCTGTAGACACGGTTAAGAGGCTCAAGTTAGCCAGGCTTTGAGATGTGTTGTTGGCGGTCTGTAGACACGGTTAAGAGGCTCAAGTTAGCCGGGCTTTGAGATGGATGGAAGCCAGACAGCGGCCGTAAAGCTTTTATCTTGCTCCTCAAATCTTTACTGACTTCAGTGGGTTTGCTTGTGACTTCCTCTCCACATCCGTGCCACATGCATCCACGCGGGCGGGCACACACACACACACACACACACACACACACACACACACACACACACACACACACACATATACACACACACACACACACATACACACACACACACACACACACACACACACACACATATACACACACCCACACACACACACACACAGACACACACACACACACACACACACACACACACACACACACACACACACACACACACACACACAGTCTCCCATCTGAGGAACAGGGCCGTGTGGCACTATAGAGGTTTGTTGTAACAAGAGAAAAGCTTTCTTGTGTATTCCCTCACATGAGTTTGTGTGGCTGGATCAGGTGACGGCCGGATGAGGCAGAGCAGACGCTTCCCTCTATGGAGGGCTTCTTCTTTACAGAGAGAGATGCCAAAAACTAGTCAAGCAGTTGGCCAATATAACGGTGGTGTGAGTGAAGTTTCAGTTTAGTGTCTATGCTTTGCAGGAATCACACTCATTTGTCAGACAGTCAAACTAACAAAGAAATGATGGATTACTTGGCAATGATGAGAGCACAGCGTTGTTCAGTTTAGACTTAATAGCACAACAGCATTCCTTTTAGAGCTACTAGCATTCTCCAGCTAGCTCTCAGTGCTATCTTACAGCAGTTACAGTGGCAGGAGGCCCTTTACTGCAGTCAATTTACTGTGTTATCCTCAGCCACTATTCATCCAGTGTTTCTTTATATATGTGTGAGGGTGAGTGTATATTTCCTATCTATCTCCCCCAGGACAGGAGTCACTTGGTAAGCCAAGGTCATACCGCATGCCAGAGGTCAACTAACAGGAGTACGTCTAACTGCTGAGTGACAAAACAACAACAAATAATACAGAACAAAATTGGACAAAAAGAGTCAGCCGTGTTGGCTGATTGAATAGTGGAGCTGGGTGTTGGACTCCATAAAGGACAAGTTCTCTGTTTTCAGGTCCTCTTAGGAGTAGTGAAGGCAGGCATGTGTGTGATGAACTTGAGAACCTGTGTCGAATTAAGGCTGGTGCACATTAGAGGATTTTCACATCTTAACCATTTTTTTTAAACGTCGGAGGCCACAGGCACATAATTTAGATTTAGATCATTTAGATTGTACCAATTTTCTTCACTCTTTGTGAGAGTGATAGTCCAGCAATCTGGGAGGACCTTGGTGTTGATCTGCTGCTCCTCTATATTGACTATTGAGAGGAGCCAGTTGAGGTGGTTTGGTCACCGAATGAGGATGCCCCCCAGGTGCCTCCCTTTGAAGATGTACCAGTTACTACCAACTGGGAGGAGACCCTGAGCAGAGCCAGAACAAACTGGGAGGATTATCTTCCAGCTGGCCTGGGAACACCTGGGGATCCCCTGGAGGAGCTGGAAGACGTTGCTGAGGAAAAGGAGATCTGGGCTGCTCTGCTTGCCTTGTTACCACCGCATCTGACCCAGATAAGCAGTTAGAACATGGATGGATGAAGAACTTCTCCGGCATTCCCATTATAGCACAGCATAATGGTGCTTCCTAGCAAGCCCCAGTGGCATGATCAACACTCTGTGTGCACATTGAAAGTTTCTGCCAATTAAGCTACATACAGTCTATGTTCCTTGCAATGCGGCAACACCAGGAATCTCATGAAACACTTGACATTTCAGCGTTAATTTGAAGCAATGCAGTGTTTTTCTGCTTGATGAGATTCCAGGGGGTGACTGACTTTTCGACTAAGCGTCTTGTCAAAAGTTTCTACAAAAGATTGAATTCCACAGTACCTGGGCTGTAGGCCTAGAGATAATTAAACGCAGCACTGTAAGCGCTGGTTAGTAGAGTCTGTACATCGCTAGCTGCTAGCTGTTAGCTACAGATTGCTAGCTGTAGCTAGCTGACATGACCAGCTGCATGTTGTTTTTCTAATGCCCCTTCTCCCTCCCTATAAAAAGTGCTCTGAGAAGGCATTATTTGGCCTACACATTTGTGATGGGGTCACAGGTGGGCCACGGAAAGTTTAGAGATTTTCAAATGGGCCCTGAGTTGGAAAAGTTTGGGAACCGCTGGCTTCGTGAAATACGTTTGTGAAGGTAAAGTTTTTTTTTCAGTGAATTCTTCGCACTTTTAAGGTCATTTGCCAACAGGAGAAACTGAATTTCAAGTCTCCAATATGGGTCTTTGATGATTTGAGGAACAACATAATTTGACTGAATATTTTTGACTACTTTTTCACTATAACAGAAATCTGAAATTATATCAAATATTCTACTGTTATTAATTGTGTAAACTAAAATCGTGACATGTGATGTTATATTTTATTCATTGTGCTCCTCGGATGCATAACGTGGCCCTGACCACTGTACTGTAGCTCTTCTCTAGGGATGATGTGTGTGTTCCTGAAGGTGCCTGTGTGGACAGTGTACATCTCAGTCTTCTGTTTGCTTTGGGTTTGGATGTGTGGGTTATGGACTGTCCTAGAGACCATTTCAAAAGAAGTCTACCTTCTTTCTTGATGCTGGCCTGCCAACTGAGCAAGCTGTATGACTGTCAGATGCTCAAGTCAGTGTGTTCAGCATTCAGCGTAGGTCTGAATAATTTATCAGTCAGCTGCTGCCTTGTGTTGAGCAGCACTGCCTTGATCGTAAACCCAGGGGCGTCATGCAAACCAAAACTCTGAGGGGGGCGACATTCGGTGGCGACCAAAGGTCCCCGGCTAAAAGATTTCAGTGGCGACCGAAGGTCTGAATAGATCTGCAATGATTCAATCAGTCTGCCCAGATAAAGTGTAACAGCTCACTGCCATAACAGCCCTGGCTAACATTACAATGCTAACTTTAGCTGCATGGTAGTACAAGTATAGCCAACTACATTAACTTGCTAGGCAAACTATACCTATAATAACTAACAGCATGAATTTTACTTCCCCCTTCTTTTCTTTTTTTCAAAAAATCTGAGGTGGCAACTGCCCCCTCAGTTTCAATGGGCATGACGCTTCTGCGTAAACCCCTCCCTTCTCTCTCTCTCTGTTGCTAGTTTTTATGTGTACATTTGTGATGACGTGGCAAAAATGCTAATAATGCCAATGCTAATAATGCCAATAATTGCCAAAAATTATGTATTACTTTGCATTGAAGAGTATTTAGATGGCCGATCGCCATCTAAATACGATCGGCCACCTCTGGAAGCTTAGACTACTAAGCCGTTCAAAGAGCAAAACAAAAACACAAAAACACAAACCTGAAGATCTCCTTTTGGACAAAACCAGAGAAAAAGATAAAAGTTTCATCATCTACTAGAATCATTGTGAACACAGGAATATGGGTAAAGAAAGATACGGGTAGTGTGAGTGAAAACAATTTCACAAGTGGTGCCATTGCTGCTTATCAACATACCTCCACCCTTTTCCTGTGAAAACCCATGAGTCAAACAAAACCACTTTAGTTATCTACTGTTTGGATGCTTCAATGCTTCACTTGCCATAGTCTCGCTGGCCAGCCTCCTCTCCCTTCCGTCCGAGGAGTCTGGCGCCGCGTGTCTCCATAGTGGGATTACGATGGGCGGCGCTTGGCGGCAGTGCCCTTGGAAAATAGTTTCCAACAATCCAACTTGCCTTTCTCAGCATGTAGCAACGACCTAGCGTGTAGGTTTCTGCCGTTAGCTTGCTAGCTAGTTAGCGTTTTTGTTTTCACTGCGGCGGCAGGGCACTATTTACAGTGACACACAGGGAGGAGGGAGCGGAAGCCGCTCTGATTGACATGGTCGGAGCCAATGACAGAGCTTGTAATAAGCCGGGAGCAGACATCCGGCTGCCACCGAAATAGTCGCTCAAATGGGATAGCAGAGTAGAGCAGGGGAGGGTTTATCCCAGTTATGGAGACCTGCGGCGCCAGACTCCTCGGACAGAAGGGAGAGGAGGCTGGCCAGCGACACTACACTTGCCATAATGTAGCCATCTGTGAAAAGTAGTGTGCCAGCTGAGTGCCATCATATAATGCCTTCTGTCCAATACATTGAAGTGTGTCTAATCATATAGATAGCACTATATCAGAAATTAATATTTGAACTCTGTGTTTATCAATAGATGGAAATAGTGGATTAATACAATAACTCTCACGTCACTCTCAGAATGCCGTGTTCAGAAAGGAGCTCAATTTAATTTGCGTGCATCTCTTTGTGCTGTGCTCCTGGCAATTCTGAAATAAAAAATAAAGGCCACTTACGAGTACATCGGCCCTTTCAAATTCCATTAGTGCTGAATGGCACATGAGCATAAACAACACATGTACACCTACAGTGTGATCAGTGACATGAAGTATTTAGAACATCTATTGGCCAGTTATGATGGGTGCATCCATATTGTGTTAAAGGAAGCCTAGGATGAACAAAATACTATTACAAATCCAGGTTAAAATGATTAGGCCTGACCAATGATAACTCATTTTACATCACATTTTGAATCCTTACAGCTCCAAAATGATACACAATCAGAAGTAGACGATGTAGAGTAGTTGTAATCAGTAGTAGTTTTCTGTGTCAGCGCGGTTATAACTGCGGCCCGTGCATCACTAATGTCTACATACTTGCCAATAAAGCTGATTCTGATACCAAGGAGTGCCTTGGCAGTATTCCTGTCGCAACAGAAACGTTGCATATTGTAGCTTTAAAGTAACAAGGGCATATTGGTGTTCTCTAAAATGCTCCTCAGTCAGTGTTGCTTTTCTCTCAATAACATTTGACTCAAAATGCTTAGATTGTCTCTCACTGCAGCAGAGCAGTGTCTGCCTGCCAGTCAATAAGCAGAATGCGGCGCAGCTCCCTCATAATGCCGATGAGATTTCTAACTAAATGGCCTGCTTGTGGATTCAGCTGTGGCCGTGTGACCAGTGTGCCATGGCGGATGCATGGCAAGATGGAGCTTGTTATGAGGCAGAATAGATGAAGTCATGAGGTCCTATTGATTGTTGCAGAGGCCATTAATAAAGCAGGGAGAGGCCAGTGGGTGTGCCAGCATGAATAGCAAACAGAGGAAGTGGTATTAAATCTATTCTCAGATCATCTCTGTGCTGCCACGCTGCCTTCAAACCACAGGTCACACTGAGCGCTCTTAGTTCCACATTACATGCAGTGTTTCTCTCGCTCCTCCACTCCTTTTTGTTTGCTTTTTGCCCACATTGTCCTTTTTTACTTTCACTGTTCTTCTCTGGGCTTCATCTCCTCTCTCATACCACTTTCAGACAGACACGGTTCTGGTTCTGGTTCTGGCTCTGGTTCCGTTCTGGAGTCTCAGAACCATGGTGCTTTCTGGCGAACCAGGCCGCATTCACACCAGTTTAAGCGGAACCAAAGTGGAAGGACATTATTCAGGAGTCCTTCAGTTTTTTAAGTTTATTAATTACTTGGTCTGGCGTTCGAGTGAACCATACGACTTGCTCTTTCTTGTACTGCTTTCTAGCTTTTTTTTAAATTCGGTAGATACCCAAATCGCCACTAAACAATTTGGTTTCCTCAGCAGACCACTGCAAATTATTTTTCTCCATGTTGTCACTGCCTTCTTCTCCTTCCTGCTCGTTTTCACAGCCAAGAATAAGACCACTGATGATGTCACGGTTCCCAAGGAAAAACCAACTATCTTTTGGTTCCGCTGAGAACCAACTTTTCAGGTTCCGAACCAATTATTTATTCGGGCTGAACGCGCCGGCCGGTTCAAATTTGGGTTCGAGAAGCGGAACCGGCACGGAGCCCTGCCGGTGTGAAAGCCCTATCACTGTTCTTCTCTGGGCTTCATCTCCTATCTCACGCTCCTAAAGCTTTCTGTTCTTCTCCTCCTCAAACTGTGCTCTCTCAATTTCTCCTTTATTTTCTTTCTTCTCTGGTTCATGTTCTCCTCCCATCTCCGTGTGTGTGGTGCCAGTGTATTAGGCCCAAGTGTGTTTTCACTTTCTTCAGCCCTTCTCGTCCTCTTAAACACACATGCCCATGCTTCGTATCCGTGGCTAAAGTACGGTAGATATTAATAGTGTGCTGAGTCCCTGAGTGGCTCAGGAGGAATTACCCCCCTCGTCCGGGCTCTTCCACCATATTTCACATGGGCCGCTGGGACAGAACAGGTTAGAGGAGCGCACCGGCAGGGGTGGAATGATGGACTGGACATGGCACTGGCCTTGACCAGTTGCTTTCAGTGAGTGCGTTCAAGACACTCACTTTACATGTTGGAGAGGCCCAGACCATAAAACACAGTTTACAGTTTAGCCCAGTGATCCTCACTATTTCTTCGATGAGAGCCGCACTGGCAGGACAAAGTCAATAGGAGAGCCACTTTTACCGCAAAACACCAAAAGCCACCCCAACCAAGCACATCTGCCTACCATTTTTTTGTGTTTTATTGTTTTCCACACACACATATACCAGTTTCCCCTAGAAAATCTTTCAGGCCTGGAGGGATTTCGAAATGTACCCCGACCGCAACGGTGGGGGCCATCGCTGGCGACGCTAAAGTTTTAGCTAACCTGTTCACATCTATGTTCGCAATGGCATCCCAAGTATCATACTATTATGGGATGCGATGCGAACAGTTGTATTATGGGATGTGCGTTTCCCAGGCAATGACACACACGTTTTGGAACAGCGCTGCACGCTGGCACAATACTCCTAAAAGCAAAATGCTTATTGTTTTTATTGATTTAGATTCTTGATGATTTGGCACCTTCTATTACTGTCAACACCAGTATTGTTGTATTGTAATAATATGCCATAAAGGTTTATTGAAATTTTGGGGAGAGCAGGGGGGGGGGGGATCTTTTAAAAAAAAAAAATCCCAATTTCTTCGAGCCGCCAACTAAAGCTTCGAGAGCCGCCAGCGTCTCGCGAGCCACGCAATGAGGAACTAGGGTTTAGCCAATCACATCCAGTATACCTCATCCATCCAGCCGTCAATAATATGATACATAATAGATACATCATATACATCCATAATATGATATATTGGTCAGAGGGCAGGGCCAGCGACAGAACAGCACCCACATGGGGTTGGGACTGAAATGATTTAGCCAACACTTAAAGGAACACTGGCGATTTTCAACCAGCTTTCTATCATTACAAACTAAATGAATGACTGCAAAACTGTTTACAGTTTTCGGATAGTCTACTGTTTTTGTAATGATTCAAATCTGGTTGAAAATCGCTGTAGTGTTGCTTTAAGAAGAGGCCTGTCACTGCGTTGTTGTGATGTAGAGATGGCAGAAAGAAACATGACATGGGGCAGGAGGTGGTAGGCCCAGGCTGGACTCATCTGTCCACAACAACAGCTGAGCAGACACAACAGGCAGTTGAGTGACGTGTTGATGAGACATCGCTAAAGTTTGGAATCTCCATATTTTCAGGGGATGACGATGAAAACAATGCAAGGGACTGCTCATCATGATTGCAGTAATACTTACAAGGGCTCTCTATTGTCTGGCTCACAGAAATGTTATGTGAAAATTGGCCAGTGGATGGCCAAAAAATATACTCTGTAGATACTGAGTAGATACCTTTTTCTACTTTTTATTTGTTTAGGAAAGACAGAGTTTTGCTAGCTTACACTAAAGACAGACGATTAAAAAAGGGAGCTAGATATAGACGACTTCAAAGGAAATAATTCTGGACAGCTGTCTTTCAAATATTTAATTTGAATCCGACCAATCGTACTTGTAGTTGTAGTCAACATGAGAGTCCTTGTTTTGGCCTGTTGTGGACTGAACAGCCAAGGGAGGCAGATGTAGTGCAATCAATAAATGATTCATATTGAGTCATGTGAAGTGAACCTCCTTTGAGTCATATCTGAGGAATGTTCCTACAAGCGGAGGTCAAGTCACGTGATGATGATCACTCTGGAGATGCCTGCTTGCTAAAGAGCTTACCAATGAACTATTCATTCCATTCCTCCAGTTTTCTTGGAAGCTAGTAGGTCATATGCACCTCATGTGATGCCTTTTTGTGTGTCTTTGACACCGGAACTTACAGTAACAAGAGGATTACACAGCACAGCATGGGCGCACACATATTCTCATGTGCTTTTCCTCATGACAGAATCCGTCCTCTCATTCAGTGAGCAGAGCATGACACTCTCATGGGAGTCTGAGTCACATTTGGAATACTCTCTTGTGTAAGGGGGCGTGGCCAGTAGAATTTAATTTCCCTATTTCAGAGTTTTCTGTGGCAAGAATAAAAAAAAAGTTCTGCACACTTAGATCCAAGCAAGTTTCTTTACTTGGTCAGATGCCAAGCTTTCGGTCACAAGACCGTCATCAGGGCAAAGCAGCCTAGTTCACAATGAACAAGGAAAGGTACAGACATGAACAACAGCGCAATCAGCAGAATAGTTCACACAACTGTGCTGTGTTCCTCTTGCTCAGAAGGGAACTTGGGAAATGTAGTGCACTACATACTTAGTGTAGTCCTCTCTAGATACCAGTGGGCAAGCTCTGAGGTTTCCCCACAAGGATGCGGAGCAGCGGAAGTATCCCTGAAAGCTGTAATTCCTCGAATGGCCACTTGAGGCAGGACTCAGAAGTCGCGTCGTTCCCGTTCACCCTCATGTTAAAATGCCCCACTTTGTAACAGTGATTAATAGGGGTGTCACAATATATCGTCCCACGAAATTTCGCGATAGTAAAACGTCACGATATGTATCGTTGAGATGAAATCTCATATCGTGAAAAAAAAAAAAAAAAAAAAAAAACTTTTTTTTTTTTTTTTTTTCAAAAATAGACAAATAAACGTCTTTGTTTGTTGAAGTTCAATGTGTGGAAAGTAGTTCAGTTGAACAAGTCTCTGAAGAGACACATAAGAAGTTATACAGGAGAGAAACCATTCAATTGAGTTTCTGGCAAAACTGTTTACTTGACAGGAAAAACTGAAGATGCATAAAAAATAGACTAAGAAAAGTCTTGTTGTTTGAGTTTGAAGAAAAACTGAAGATGCATAATGAGAATTTATACTGCTGAGAAACCTTTTAGTTCAAAGTAAATCTAAGTGACGGTGTAACTCATTCTATTTCAAGATAAGCCTTGGATCCAATCTCATGTTTTTTCTAGTTGTTATTGTAATAACAATTTCCCACAACAGCATGTTTTGTATTTGTGCATTTCAAATAAAATACTACTTTTCCAGTCATATATTGTCATTATTCAAGTTTAAAAAAATATTGTTAAAATCGTATCGTATCGTATCGTTATCGTGAACCCAGTATCGTGATACGTATCGTATCGTGAACTGAGTGTATCGTGACACCCCTAGTGATTAAGCATCTTTACAGCCTGGACTGAAACAGGGTTTTGGTCTATAATATAATATAGCTAATTTCACCTTTTCATAATAACTGTAGGGGGGTCATTTCTTAAATAACTTGCCCTTTTTGGAGTAAAATAGATGATAGAAAAGGGGGTGATTGACAGATCGCCTGTCCAGTGATCGCGCAGCTTGCCGATCACGGACCAATAGCAGGCGGAGCTGCGGCTCTGGGAAACCCCCCCTCACGTGAGCTGCGCATGGACCCCAAGATGGCGACAGGCAACACTTTGCTGCAAAATGTGCGTCCAAAAAATAGTGGATGGGTTTGTCCATATTATTTAGTTCAGTGCTAGATACAGTACACACAGACATACATATAGAAACTAGATAGAGCAAAAGAGGATGTACAGTATAATCAATATCGTACTGTAAGTGTGAACACTTAAACACAGTGTGCAAAAAAAAATAAAAAAGTAATCAACAAATGACTTAAGGGAAAGATTTATGTGACACCGTCCTGGCATGATGAGTGAGCGACCGACATCACATGACACTGCATCTTGAGCCAAAACAGTAAATGACAAAGCGTTATTACACCGTCACGCGCTGAGGAAGGCATTGTCTTTCAGTGGACTGTTGCTCCAAAAAAAAATGATAAAATTGTAAGAAGAGAACGGTGACTGCTCTCCTTTATTGTCTGTAAGCATTATTAGAGTATTTTGAATCTTGATATATATTACCTATTCCCTCGATGTTTCTGTTGGCTATCTGCTAATTACAGTAACTTACGGATCTCTACACAGTGAAAATCTGACTAGAGATGAGTAGAATTGTATACCTTGGCTCAGGATGACGATAACGTGCTTCATCAATTCAATAGAATAAATTTGAAGACCAAGTCCTCACAGGCAGAACAGTCACAGTGCTGCTCCCTGATTGGCCAACAACACCAGCTTCAGTCAAATCAATGAGGTAAACCCACTTTCCAGTGGATGTGTCAGTCAGTACAAAATGCTGCAACCTTGCCTGGGGATTGCGGCGGTAGTTGTTAAATGAGAGGAGCACATCCGGTCGTGATGATGTGTTTACTGCCATTTGACTCACTACACACACATGAGTGCACAAAGGAGAATGGCGGCTAGGCTACATTGTCTTCTTGTTTAGGGGGGGTTCAGTTCCTGGCTTTTGCTCTGAGTCTGCTGTTGATGTTTTTCATGGCAGCTGTATGGTCTGTGTTTGTTCAGGTTATCTGGCATGCACCCGCTCTGTGCCTGGATCATTCAAAGATTATATTGTGTGTTGCTGCCCCTCCCTCCACCTCTGCTAACTAGACTGAGAGGAGCTGACTTACTGCCAGGCCCAAAGGGAGAGGAGATTTTCCTATTCATCCTATTCTTCTTCAGCAGCGGGTTTTAGCCACACACACACATGTCTGAATAGTAAAGGCTGCTTTTTCTGTCAAATGTCTATGTGCTGTCTTGGTCATTGGTTAGAGCATGGCATTAAGACACTGCATAGAAATATATGCAGTCATGTTACTGGATGGTGCTTTAGATTAGTGTTTCCTACACTTTTTTTTTTCCTGGGGCCCTATTTAATTTTTTTTTACAAACCAACGCGACCCAATTCACAATAGGCCTTATCTATAAATTATGAGAAGATCACATTTGTGCATAAATGAACGTTCTCGACTATTTTTATATTTTTACTGCTGTTTTCCGCCTCGACTTATTATCTTGAATAGAGCTCAACAGTCATGTGACGTCTCCCCATTCATTTTCTCCATAGACATTTCAAAACATTCTTATATAACGAGTTTTAAGACTGGAAGCAGGCCAACCAGTGACCTACTGAATCATGAGTGACCGTAAAACATTTTACTTTTAGCAAAAAATAAAGACGGGGGTGGGGGGGTGCGGGGGGTGAGATGAAATAATGCAGTAAATCTATGATTTATGGGCTTTTACAAATGTTTTTGAAATAAAGAAATGTATAACTTTTTCAAATTCAGTGTTTACATGTGTTTTTCAGTATGTACAAAATGTTATTATCATAGAAATGTGTTTTTATCCAGATCATATCGACATCGGTAAATAAATATCGGTTATCTTTTTAATGTCCATTTTATTCTCTTCTTTTCTTTCCTTTTCCTGTCAACCATTTTATGTGAAGCACTTTGAATTGCCTCTGTGTATGAAATGTGCTATACAAATAAACTTGACTTGACTTGACTTGACTTATCGGCCATAACAGCAATGTTAATATCGGTTATCGGCATCGGCCAAAATTTTCATATTGGTGCATCCCTAATTATAATGTATGACATCATCACCTGTTTTGACCAACAGCTTATTTTGAGGACTTTGAGCACAAAATAAGGTTATTTGTCAACAAATACAGTGGTGAAAAGTGTGGTTAATCAACAGACCAGGTCATGACTCACCAACACATGAAATATCTTAAAAATGACTAAATACACTGGAGGGGTTTTAAGTTTAGGAATTGGGAGTGCTACTTAAAAGAGGAGGAAAAGCTCACAGCAGAGGTCAATATGGTTGTGTTTTAACATGGTTCAATGGGGTTTAATGTTAAAGAAAAGTCATAACACAGTTTACACTATGATTCACTGGTGTACTCTGAATGAAAAGGGGAAACGAGTATGGATTCATTCATGTCTGGAGGAGGCCAGGGATGCACCTTGCTGCCTATTCAGATGAACATAACAAGATGGACAGGTAATTAAATCAGGGCATTTAAATTAACTTAACCTAATAGCATTAGGCTCAGCTTGGTCACACGCACGCAGTACATGTACCACTACCAGACGCTATCAGTAGCAAAGATACCATAATCAGTTTACTGTCATAGAAGACTACTACTACAGAAACCAGAAAATATTCACATTTAAGAGGCTGGAGCCAGATCATTTCAGATTTTTTCGTTCTTAAAAATTAGTCTAAACGATTAATCAATATAAAAATAGTTGGCGATTAATTTTCTGTCGATCGATTAATCGACTAATCGTTGCAGCATTCGTGTTGTATGTGCGAGTCATTGGAGACAAATCTGTTCCTACCTCCCCCCATACCTCCCTCTCTCACTTCGTTTTCTGTCCCTCTCTTTTTTACACACACACACACACACACACACACACACACGCACACACACACACACACACACACACACACACACACACACACACACACACACACACACAGATGGATAAGCATCTGCAAAGCTGTGCTAGCCCACTTGGTATTACAAGGATATCATTGCAAATTCTTTTGGCTCTCTGCCTTGTTCATATTGACTTTAATTTTTGTCCTGGGCCGCACGCACGCACGCACACACACACACACACACACACGCACACACACACGCACACACACACACACCCTCCCATACCTACCTACCTTTTTAGGTCCTCTGGTGACTGTGACGATAGCTGTGCTGTTCGTAGGGTTTTCTCATGCATACTAATGAGCTGTTGACTCAGAAAATAACACTTTTTGTTAAGGGAACTCACTTTGTAAGAATTCACTTTATTTCTGGGGCCCAGGATGGTTCAGTCAATATCTGTAAACTTGTATCTGTTAAAGCTCGACATCAGAGAGGGAACCCCTTGAATTTGTATCTTTAGCCATTTGACTCTTCCAACAACTTTTTTTTACTCTTGATTTAATGTGTCGGTATGGTGGTGTGTTATTTATACTACAATAATAATAATAATAATAATGTTTTTTTAATCGCAATATATCTCCTTGCTTACAGTATCGCAATATATTGAATCACAGCCCCTGTATCATATCACCAGATTCTTGTTAATACACAGCCCGTCAGTCAAATCAATGGCTGCTCCATAGAATGGGGCAGTACCACTGCAAAGACCCAGGGTCATAATTCCCACCAGAATGAATGAATGAATGAACTAGTGCCTCCGCTGGTCGGTCGGGGCGCCTGTTCAGAGGGGAGGGGCACCCACTTACCCCCTTCTACAATATGCCCCTCCTCTACCCACTCACACAAATATATTCACAACTGCTACTAGCTGCTCAACACCATCATATTCTCATGCTGGAGCGACGCCAATGAAGCAGTTGGTGCTTAAGTATATGGCTCAAGGGTATAAATAATGATGGTATTTTTTCAAGGAAAGGAGAATGCATTGCTCATTCAATTCACCCACCTAGTTTCTCCCCAGCTGGTACCAGGATTTCAACTAGCAGCCTTCCAGTCACAAGCTGGAGTCACTAATGTTTAGTGCTGCCCTGCACTGTGCAGCACTGTGTTAGTGCTGCCCTGCACTGTGCAGCACTGTGTTAGTGCTGCCCTGCACTGTGCAGCACTGTGCAGCACTGTGCAGCACTGTGTTAGTGCTGCCCTGCACTGTGCAGCACTGTGTTAGTGCTGCCCTGCACTGTGCAGCACTGTGCAGCACTGTCCATAATGACAAGCATCTGATTTAGCTACTTCACTTCAGAGAGGCCTGTTATGTGCTGTAGCCAGCAGACCATCTGTGACACAACAACCATGGAGACAATCTGTTATCTCTCTGTCTGTGTGCAAGTCTCTTACTCCCTCTTCTCATCGCCTTGTCCATCTCCTTTGCTTTCTTAGTATATGCTGCTCGATCTATTTCCACCCAGCCAGCCCACCATGCTTCCTCTTTGTCTCTGATTGCCAGGCAGTGAGGGCTTCTGGTAAACGCTCGCCTCACGCACACACACACACACACACGCACACACACACACACACACACACACACACACACACACACACACACACACACACACACACACACACACAGACAGACACACACACACACACAGACAGACACACACACACAGCTGTCTCTCTGCTGCCAAAGCTCTAAAAATACTGTGTGCCACATTTAGAAATGAAAGTCTGAAAATCAGCCTAATTTCCCAACGAGCCTGGTGTGCGTGCGTGTGCGTGTGTGTGTGTGTGTGTGTGCGTGCGTGCGTGTGTGTGTGCGTGTGAGCACTGAGCAGATGCTGCAGCTCATGTATTGATCATATAAGTTTAGTTGATTATAGGTACAGGACCACTGCATAGCTATTTTTGAATCTATGCTGTATTTCACTTTGCTTTGTATTTCTGTCACAATGTCTATGACATCATCAGTGATGTCACTCGAGCACTCGATGATGCGAAGTTGAGCAATTGTGCGCTGCGTGCGCATGCCAATAGAGCAGGAGAGGAATCGAGCCTAGGAATCGAGCGTGCATTGCAAGATTTCTCGTTCATTAAAAAATCCTACATGCACATGCACGCGCGCGCACGCACGCACACACACACACACACACACACACACACACACACACACACACACACACACACACACACACACACACACATACATACATATATACATACATACACACACACACACACACACACACACACACACACACACACACACACACACACACACACACACACAGAAAAGAATGGAGGTTGTTTCCCTGACTTTTTTCGTCCTCTTGCTGGAGGCTGCTGTTTGGAGATTTTAAGGCTTTGTTGCTTGCTGTCATCTTCTGTTCTGTTTGTTGTCTCTTTTTTCTCTTTATAAATGCTTTCTCATCTTTATTTCCGTATCTGCTGGATTGCTATTTACACCACTATCACATTCAGGCAGGATGTTAGAGGTGCGACATGGAGTTTGAGGGCTTTACTAAGACATGTTTTCATCTTCTTGTCTTTAGGCATTTCAACTTGCGGATGAAGAGGGACACGACCCTGTTCTCCCCAGATCTCATCGTAGAGGTATCGGGAGAGCAGACACCCGTTGATACCTCCCACATTTACACCGGGGAAATCTTTGGTAAGTCCAGCAGTGATTTATTTTCAGAGCCGCAGAGGTGCAATGATCAGTCTTTACCAGAGAAGGTCTCAAATCCAATTTTGGTCGTTTTTATTTTTCATTTCAATTGAAAGTCTGCATCATCCCTTATGAACCCCCGAGTTTCGTGACCCCTAGCAACCAAGGAGCAAGCTTTTCATCTATAACAGCATTGCTATTTTTGTCTGATCAAAGTGTGGGTGTGTACGACTGTACGCACAAGTGCATTGTAGGATTGTGTGAGTCTCTTTTTAAGTATTTAGTGGGCGTGTGCACAATGTGGTTACCTTGTATCCAGTTCCTCCTCCCACTGCTTATCCCTTCCCTTCCTGGACCTCTTCCTCCTCCCTGTCTGTCTCCGGCCAGGCTCAAACCAACACCAGATTAAACCAAGGCTGTTTGTCCTGTCCTGTCATGGGATCTGTGTGTGTGTGTGTGTGTGTGTGTGTGTGTGTGTGTGTGTGTGTGTGTGTGTGTGTGTGTGTGTGTGTGAGAAACTGAGATGCCAGTGGGCTCTACTTCCCCAGCTTTTCTTGGACATTGTGATCTCTGATGAAAAGACGCTGACGCTGTCCAAATGGTCCTGGTACTAGCTACTGATCAGGCTTTTTAGCATTCTGAAGACACAAAATAGTTTTTATTCAATCTCGCGTAGCTACTGTATGTTTTGCATGTTATATCAATGCAGATGAATATCTTTATTGTCATCATTACTGACATCAAATCTGCCTTTTGCTCCTTTACTCGTGTAAGGGCTTAAACCGTTTGACTGAAGGACTGTTGTGTTGTATTTTAGCTCTGCGATGTGGTGTGTGATCTAGCACAGTGGTCCCCAACCACCGGGCCGCAGAGCGGTACCAGGCCGCAACGCATTTGGTACCGGGCCGCGAGCCGGTCCAAAAACAAAACAAACAAACAAACAAAAAAAAAAAAATCTTTTTTATAAACATAGGCTATAATATTATAGGCTGTGTGTGTGGTAGTTGAAACATAGTTTCAAGTTGACGTTTATTTATGTTTGTAGTTCAAACAAAAACATAAATACTGTATAGGCTACAGTACATACAGTACAACACAAAAAAGGCTGTTATTTACCCTTTGTCGTCACCTGGTGAGTAAATATATATGTAACTAAAACCTTTAAAATTGACAACCGGTCCGCAACTTTTTTTCCCATGTATCTACCGGTCCTTGGCACAAAAAAGGTTGGGAACCCCTGATCTAGCATGTCGGTCATTGATGTGACAGTAAACAAAGAAGCAGATCAAGTGGCCAGGAAATCCCTGCTAAATGTGGCTGCAGAGTGATAACAGTCTTGAGTAGTACTGTCTTGTCATTATTGGTTATTTTTATGCACAAACAGAGATACAAACAGAGATTCCAGGATGTCAAGCCCACGTGATTGTGAATAAGTGTAATATTTGTTACAGAGATGTAAACAGATGTACAGCTGCTAGTATACTATGCAGTTGTGGATGCAAGTATGCACCAAAACAAATTGTGAACAATCAGAACTATAAAAACATGCAAACAAAGTCAGGCTTGTCTACTCTGAACATAAGGACCGTAGATCGTATAAAAATACGGACGCAGTCACGTGACGTCACCCATTGGTTTGTGGACTCCTGTTTTGAAGCCTCGAGTTTGGCATTTTGACGCTCGCCATCTTTGTTTTTGGGAGCCAGAAGTCACCATATTTAGATGAGCAGACAGCTAGCCACCTGTCACTCAAAGCAACAGAAATGTAAGCCTTAATAAAATGTAAATGGGTGGGTTGAGGTTCTATTTCTTTTACCAGGCTGTAAACATGTTTCTTTCTGCTGTCAAGTTGTTTTGCTGTGATACTCCATGATTGTTTTGTGTACTAAAAAAACTTCACTGGTCCACCAGAGCGCCACCTGCTGTTACAATTGTACACTACACCTCCATCACAGATCAAATCCAGCCATTACCAATAAGCGTGAATATTATGATGGATACGTGATGTGAAGGGCGAGTGGGGGTGAACCCATAACACTTCTGATCTCAGTGATACCATTTCAAACTTCTACTTCAGTTCTGTGTTTCCCAGCTAAACCTGCACAGACAGAAAATGGTGAAGGCATTTTGCTCTGTGGGGCAAATGTTTGCAAAGGTCTGCATTCATTGTGCTGTTTTCATTATCTCCAGTGTAGGAAAGTGTAATCATCATGCAGCAGCAGAATGCACTGGGCTTTCTGCCTGTGGGAAGACAACCAAACTTGATAGGCTGGCTGTTTCCCTGGCTGAGCTCAGTTCAAGTGTCCCCTCAGGAGAAGAGACAGTATGTAGACAAACAAACCATGAGGTTTTCCCAGCTGCTATTCTGAGTATAGGTGATGATGGCAGCTTTCTCTAACATAAAGAGAATATATATTTTGCCATTCAACACTAAATTCTGTTATCTCCACTTTGCCTGTTTGTCTATTGTCCGTTATTATTTAGTTTTTCTCTGAATTGCCTGTTGTTGTGACAACATGTTAGTTGGTTCTTTCCACTAGGTATCACTGCAGTTGTTATCTTAAATGTTAAACCACCTGGATAACATACCTTTTTAATGTGCTAGGCCTTTGCTTCCTGTCTGTGGTTAGCTAAGAATATGTGCTAGTGCAGTTGTTCCAAAACTGGGGTACCCCCTAGGGGTCAGTGGTAGTACTACAGCGGGGGGGGGGGGGGGGGGGGGGGGGGGGGGGGGGTGGGGTACTTGAGAGAAAGGGGGACATGGAAAACTGTAAGAATAAATCACGAAAATAAATGTTGAGTTTCCTCTAATGCGTCCCTCTCTCCTCCCCTCCTCGTCCTCTGTGTTTCATCCCTCTCTCCTCCTCATCCTCTGTGTTTCATCCCTCTCTCCTCCCCTCCTCGTCCTCTGTGTTTCATCCCTCTCTCCTCCTCTGTTGTGTTTCAGGTGAACTTGGCACCCTGACCCATGGCTCTGTCGTCGACGGGCGCTTTGAGGGCTTCATCCAAACGCACCAAGGAACATACTACGTGGAACCCTCTGAGAGGTACCTCAAAGACAACGATGTGCCCTTCCACTCCATCATCTATCACGAGGACGACATCAGTAAGTCATCTATCTGCTGCCAAACTTACTTTAAAGCTGGAGTGTCGATAGCCATGTCATTTCCCCAAATACGTCCATGGTCATTTTCTATCTGTATTCTCTGACACATGTACTTCCACACACTCAACCCCGCCCCCTTATGTACATCCACACTCTAGTGACAGAAAAGAGATGCTACGCGGAGTCATGCATATGACGATGCAAGGGCAGAGGGTTGGACAGAGTGATTGATGGATGAACAGACAAATCAGTGGGGCTGGTGTTAAATGGATTGGCATGCGTGTTGTCAATAAAGCGATAGACGGTATGCTAAGCAGTACATAGAGAAGCTTCACACGTGTGGAGAGAGCGTTATCTTTGACAGACTGGTACCAGCGGGACTTTGGCTCTGGCTGCTCTCATTATTGACACTGGAGGCAGGGTTGTAGTCAGTGGGACATAGGCATCATGGCCCACAGCCATAGAGCCAAGGTGGCCAACTGAGAGATGCACATGATGTCAGGAGACAGCAAGCTTCCCAACCTTCTTCTCAAGACCAGACAACTCTGGAACTCTTTGAAGCTGTAATTACTCATTGCAGACGTGAAAGGTGTGGTTGTGGGCTAAGATGTTCTGATTGTACAATCGTAGCTCTATTCCAAAGAACTGCATTTAGCTGGCAGACAGGCAGTAAGACTGAGAGAAGCACCACACTTGCTCTGGTGTGGCTGATCGCTGCCAGGTACTCCTGGCTGCTGCTCTGTAAACACACACATTCTCACCTGCAGAGGAGGGTAAAAGTCCGACCCCCCCACCGCTCTGTAAAATCTTGGGCTGCTGAAGGAAAATGTAGAAAATTGAATTTAAATCAAAGTCTATTTGAGAGTGGATTGGGATGTGATGAAATGTTCCACCCATTGATGGTGCATGTGTCCTATTAGTAGTGACACTGAGACACTGACGGGAGAGGAACCCGGGTGGAGTGGCACGTAGCAGGTGGAGTGGCACGTAGCAGGTGGAGTGGCACCTAGCAGGTGGAGTGGCACGTAGCAGGTGGAGTGGCACGTAGCAGGTGAAGTGGCACGTAGCATGTGGAGTGGCACGTAGCATGTGGAGTGGCGCGTAGCATGTGGAGTGGCGCGTAGCATGTGGAGTGGCGCGTAGCATGTGGAGTGGCACGTAGCATGTGGAGTGGCGCGTAGCATGTGGAGTGGCACGTAGCATGTGGAGTGGCGCGTAGCAGGTGGAGTGGTATGTAGCAGGTGGGAGCCAAAGTGAACTGCGTATAGCCAAAGTTGTGTTATGGAGAACAAGAAGCATATAATTTATATGACTTATTTTAGGGCTGGGCGATATGACTTCAATATTACAATTATTTCAAACTTTTACCTGGATTATTACGATTAATCAACAATTATTTATTTCATACCTTTTTTTAACACTGCCCTCATGATAGTTCTCTGACAACGTCTGTGCTGTTCTGTACTGTTTGGCTGAACATGGACTAACATTGGTTGGATGGGGCAGAGGTGCGTGACTGAACACGACGTAGTATTTCTAAGGGGACGGTTCATTGGAGAAAATATTACCGAAGTTAACATGAATTAATTGACATGACCCAGATTAAGATTTCACATTGTAAGATTGATCTTGTGTATCTGTCTTCTATTTGTGACATATCTGACCAACCCTTGACGTTCAAGCCTGATCACAGAAGTCTCCACCCGGCTTTCCATGCTAAGTGGGAGGAGATGGTGGACAAAAAATTGGCAAAGGCCTCGTTTCTCACTTTGCTCTTCTTGCATTTCTCTTTTTTTCCTCCATTTGCAAAGAGCCTTTTGGATTTGCACTTGAATAAGACGGCATTCACTGTCGGCACAATGAGGGCTTCTCTTCTCTGTCCAGATTGGAAACACATTGTCGGTGGTTGAATGCATTGTTTCCATGCGTGTCAAGTCAGTTCAGTGACCAGCAGCACGGGACTTTACACTACTCGAGTCTTTGCTCAATGACCAGTGTGCTACATAAGAGCCGCACACTAAATCTCTTGCCCCCCTCAGAGGTAGATGACGCATTAGTTCAAAGTAGTGTTTGTTTGAAACGTACATTATTACGACACCACATTAATTTATAGGCCCAGTTCAACGTTTTCTCTCATTTAAAAAGAAATCAAACAAGCACTTTTTTGGCATCTTTTGCCTTTAATGGGCAAATGAATTAAAGTGGAACGAGACAGCAAAGATGAGGGTAGAGAGAGAGGGCCCAGGTCTGGCCCCAATCCACTAAATTGCAGTCACATTGCACAGGCCACAGACCATTGAGTCACCAATACACCCTAAAATCCATATTTGTAGTCACGCCTTAGTACACTGGTGTGTGTGTGTGTGTGTGTGTGTGTGTGTGTGTGAGTGTGTGTGAGTGTGAGAAACACATTGACCTCTGCGTCCCATGACTAGAGGTGCTTTGTACACATGAAATGACTCGTCGTGCTACTACATAGAGCTGAATGCAAAGTTAGTTGGACATAGGCCTCAACTCGCCTGCTGTTTCTGGAAGGCTGTGCTGGTCCAGCATCACTTATGCCCATGACTTTGATGGAAAAGGTCTATACTATGGAAGAAGCTGGCAGGGAAACTGCTCCTCCGGCACTTCTCTGCTGTTGAGGGCTGTGAGTCCGATGAGACAGCATTTTGTGCTAAATTAAAGGCCAATTGACCTGGTCTTCTGTATGTATTTGTAAGAGGAGTCCAAAGATGTATTAAATGTCTTAGCCTGGTTAAAACTAGGGATGGGCATTTCTAGCAAAAACACTATTCGAAATTCGCTGGCCAAATTCGAATTTAATTCGAAATTCGATAATAAAAATAAAAATGTAAACAAAATTAAAAATGTAATTTTTTTTTTTTTTTTTTTTTGTGAGTGAAATGTTGCATTGTCTCCCCTGATTCTAAGTCTACGGCTTTATTAATTAATATAAAAAGCTTCTGCTGTGGATTTTTAGCTCAAACAAGCATTGCACCACTGAAGTAAACAACATGTTACATGACATTGACATTTTCGAAAATAAAAAACAGTTTTGACAATCATGAGTGGTTCATTAAATATTTAGTAGGCTCAGGTCTGAGTGCCAAAGGGGTGCCAAAGTCACCCCCTCTCCGTCTTCATGGGATTTCATCCGCCATTCATTTTTCCATAAACCTTGCTTAAAATGCTTATAAAAATTGTTTTACTTGCTCAAACCAAGCGATTTGACTATACTTAGAATCAGGGGAGACAATGCAACATTTCACTCAAAAAAAAAAAAAATTTCGAATTTCAATAATAAAAGTCGACCTTGATAATAACAACGATTATTCGAAAATTCGAAATTCGATGCCCATCCCTAGTTAAAACCATCCAGATCCCTGAACTCACATTCTGTGGATCTGTCTGGACTCCCAGCTGTGCACAGTCATTTCAGTGGGTGGAAGCAGCCAGTCCTTCAGCCAATCAGTGTCAGATCCACTCAAATCCAAATCCACTCAGAAGAACGGCGAAAAAAAAACATATTTTACGCCAATAAACTCCGCTGTTGCATATTCCTGATCTTGTTTAATTGTTGTTATTGAGTCTATTTCTGCAATAACTGCCCTTATGGCTGTTTAACTCACCTTGTCTGTTGTAACCCACAGCATAAGAATTTCACACGTGCGTACTTGTACTACGGTACGGAGTGACAATAAAAATGTTGAATCTTGAAACGTGACTCTAAACTGGAGATCCATAAATGGGATGTAAGCTCTTTCCAATCCATCCATCTCTCTTCTTTCTGCCAGATTATCCGCACAAGTATGGCTCCGAGGGCGGCTGTGCTGACCACTCAGTGTTCGAGAAGATGAGGAAGTACCAGACATCAGCGATAGAGGAGCCAGTCAAGGTGAGTTCCTGCATCACACCAGAGCCCCCCAGCCCCTAATTCAACTCACAGTTGGACAAGGCCTGGACAATTGATAAGACCCTGTCCCACATCTAATGCATCTTAACCCATTGATACCTGATGCAGCATTTGCGTGTATATCCCTCATTTGTGTGTGTATCCCTTTAAGCGTGACGCGGTTCACGGTCTTAAAAGGATACACACACAAATGCTGCATCAGGTATCAATGGGTTAATGCTCTTTATGCTCCATTTTCTTACGAAAATAAATACGTCCGTTTCAAACGATGTAACTGTCACTGCCCAGTGCCCACATACTTTCATGCATCCTTCACGTTGGCATCATGTTGAACAATACATCCACTAGTGGGCAGTAGAGAGTCAAACGTGTGTGTAGATGCATTTCATCCATATCCGTAAGCTTTCAGAAAATGTGCACAATTCCGCACAAAATGAACGCAGAGTACGAACAGAAGGCTCTGTCTGTATCCATATTTAATGTTGAGCATGACTCAGCCTTTACACTCTCAGAAGTGCATGATACCGCTATACATGTATACTTCTTTAGCATAGGTCGACATAGAGTTAGTGTCACACACACATCAAGCTATTCACCTTATGCAGAAGAGACCGCCTGGCTTGAGGAACTAACAATACAATACAATCGGAACTTCGGAACAATACAATCGGAACTTCCGATTGTATTTACACTTCCTGTGACTCATAAACTAGTCTGACTCATAATGTGAGTCAAACTAGGTTTGACCAGGTGAGTCAGACTAGTTTGAGCAGGTAAAACAGCTGGCATTTTGAACAGGAAGTTGTGATACAATGGGTCAAGTGGGCGGGGCTGCATAAGGTGAATACAGTGCATGTCAAATTTCTGATGGACTGCTTTAGTGTGAATTCAATTGAATATTGAATTGAATATTATTATTTATTGTCCACCAGGGTGGAAAATAGTCTTCGGCTCACCAAACACCAAAAACAACAACATAAGAAGCCAGAAGGCAATTAGTGAGAGAAAAGGTGGACATAGAAGCCCTGTCAGAGTGATTGATGGGCTTTAAGAGCCTGAGAGCTGTTTGGGTTTCAAATTGGGCCTGGACTGTTAGGCTGGAACTGTAGTATGATGCTATTTCAAGCTGTGAATCACATTATTATCTGATGCCCTTTCTCACTGCTTGTGTGTTGTAGGGTATTTTTTTTTATATTGTTTTCATGAAGCCTTTCATTCTGTGACAGATATCAATGCATATCTTTCTCATAGGTAGTTTGTGCACGCACTCGTGCGTACGTTTACACCCACACATGATGACTGCCGTGCTTTCATGTGTGTAGCTATGTGACTTGACACGACTGTGTCTTTGATTGCTTTACTGTTTAATATTTTCTGTCGTTTTTAAGGGGAGCAGCCGCTTCTTACTGTACCACAGCAACACTAAAAGTAGAAAAAAGTTACTTTCCCTAGTAACTAATTACTTTTATTATGTAGTCATTAAAGTAATTCAATTACTTTTTGAGAGAAGTAACTAGTCGTAACTGTAATTACTAAGTTTCAGTAACTTGCCCAACACTGCTTACAAGACAAGTTGCTAGCATTTGGCTGGTGGTCAGTGTAAATTTCACACCCCAGCCTCCTCATCTCCTGACGACCTTGCCTTCCCTCTGCTCTCCTCCTCTTGACGGCTGATGGTGGTGGTTGTTGCTGCTACAGGAGGTGAGCAGTCTGCTGGAGGCGAGCTTCCAGGGTCCACTCGTCCTGAGGAGGAAGAGGGCGGCGGGCATCGAGCAGAACACCTGCCAGCTCTTCATCCAGACGGACCACCTCTTCTTCAAATACTACGGCACGAGGGAGGCTGTCATCGCTCAGGTATGGTGCATGAAAATGACTTCAGACCATTTTCTGGCTAAAAAGATGTGTCACAATGTCATAGTATCAGCATTTGGACAGACAGAAATGGCAGCATCTAGAAATGTTCTGCACCTTTTTGTTATTGGACCCTTTTCCATCAATTTACTGTATGTATTAAATTATTGATTGTATCATAAGCCTCTGGTTTGACTCTCTTGTGGAGAGAATTTCAAAGCTGTTGTAATACCTCCCTCAAGACTTAGGGGGCGCTATCTGCAGTAAGCTGCTCTCTGTCATAGGACTTCATGTGAAAGGTTATAAAAGGATGTGAGTGGGGGAGTTCCGGGTCAGTCCCCTAAGCCAGGAGAGGAGAGGGGGTTGAACCACAGAGCTCTGTAACTTTGCTTCTTGTAAATAAATCATTTTAATACTTTTTAACTTGTAGAATATTGTTTTTTATTATGTTAGAATAGTAATTTTACCACATTCTCCCTATGCAACCTCTTCATATATTGCTTATTATTTTTGGAATGTATGCACTGTTAGTTGACCATTATATGGGCTTGGTTCTTAGAGCAGGGCAGACACAGAGCAATTTCTATTTTGCATCTATGGACAGGCGAGAATGGAGCCTGTTGGGGTTTCAGGGTTTCTCTCTCTCTCTCTCTCTCTCTCTCTCTCTCCCTCCCGCTTCCCCGCCTCTCTCTCTTTCGTTCTCTCTCTCTGTCTCTTCCTCCCTCCATCCCTCTGTCTCGCACACCTCTCCACTTATTCAATAAGAGAAACTGGATTGAAAAGGCTCAGGCTATTCGTTGCAGTGAAAATAGCAGAAACCGTGTGTAGGCTTGATGAGCTGAGAGAAACTATAGTTTGTGTGTAATTTGACAAGACAGACAGTGTTGAGCTCCTCCCCCTGCTCTTCAATATCTAATGGATAAGGACTGTGTATTTAGAGAGACATTGTTTGTGATAAGACTATTCATAACAATAAATGGAACTTGCGATACGCTTTTGAAGAACTCAAAGCCACCTAGTGGTTAACAAGGCTGTGCTGTCAGGGTGTTCCTGTTATTACTGCTGATCTAAACAGCTTGCTTTCTCTTCAGATCTCCAGCCATGTAAAGGCTATTGACTCCATTTACCAGACCACAGACTTCCTTGGCATCCGAAACATCAGCTTCATGGTCAAAAGGATTAAGGTGAGTTAAGGCTCAATGACGGGTTTATTTGAAGGGTGGTGTTAACTAAACACCTTACCTAACAGGGCTGAAGCTGGCAACATTTGAACTAGAATACATTCCAAGTACCTTTCTCATCGAAAATAGCAGCTGCCATAGCTAACTTTGCAATGCTAATGTGAACGTTATGGTGTAGTAGACACAGTTTTTCTCAGTGTGAATGAATGCTCTCTTTATCAGTTTGGAGATCTCTTCCGTAACGGCACCAAATCTCTTCCGTTCAGATCAACACGACCAACGACGAGAGGGACAAGTCCAATCCCTTCCGCTTTGCCAACATCGGAGTGGAGAAGTTTTTGGAGCTGAACTCGGAGCAGAACCACGACGACTACTGCCTGGCCTACGTCTTCACCGACAGGGACTTTGATGATGGGGTGCTTGGCTTAGCTTGGGTCGGGGCTCCCTCAGGTTGGTACAATACACACACACACACACACACACACACACAAGAATGTGAGAGTATACTGTATAATAATAATGATGCTTCTATTTATCCCTGGCGGTCAACTACAGCTAAAGAACGCCCCCCCCTGCTGTTCCCATGTGCTGAGTGCGAGGCATTTTCTGTTGTTTTGTTTTGCTGACAGGCTCAGATAATTTCATCTGTGCTTCTGACTTGTTCATTTTCAGATGAGTTGAGTTTGGGCTCGCAGCTCTGAGTAGCAGAATTGTGTTTATGAGCAGAGGAACCAGAGACTCACTGGACTGCTGGTTGCCTGCTCAGCCATCTGCCTCGTGCTACTGTGATGTTCACTGGAATAACGATTCTCAGATAGGTCTCTGTCTCCATTAACCCCGGCAGACCCTGATAAGCTTTATCATCTCGTGCCTATTAACCACACATACGCGCGCGCACACACACACACGCGCACACGCAGACACACACACACACACACACGCGCACGTGGGCACACGCACACTCTCTCTCTCAGTAAAAGTGTAATTTTCTTCCCAAGAACAAGCCAAGCTAATGTGAATTTTTTAGTTGTGGGATTTTGTCACGTCAGCGTTTCGCCTTTAGATTTCCAATTCCATTAGTGTAGGAGTTGGTCATAGCTGCAGAGCCTCTCACGGCAGGTTCAACCAGGGACGCACAGAGAGCCTCACTCACTAGAGCCTTTACTTTGAATCAAATTCAAGCAACACCCAAGATTTGTAAAGACTTGATCTCAATGCCCAAATCAACAGGTTATGTTGATTTCATTTTTGTGATGTCTATGCGGCTTAAACTAATATCATTATTCATAGTATGAAGTTATGAACATATCTATCTTGTTTGCATCTTATTCTTCTAATCAGGGGTTTTCAAAGTCTGAGACTGTGGGCCTCCCCCCAGACAACGCTTGGAAAAAGGTGCCCCCCTCGCTCAATTCCTGGATGCCTATTGGATCATGATTATGTTATTTGATTCCATAAACACTCAACATCTATGCCAGGATAGCCTGATATTGCTGTCAGACTACAGCAAATACATAGAAAATTGGGGAAAATAGTAAATTTCCACAAAACTACTGTATCTCTGAACTATCTCTTTAACTAAATCACACACATTTAGGCTATTCTAGGTGATCTCCTTTTGATAACTAATGTAACATTTTTTCACTTCCATTCACTGAGCCTCCCCTGAAACCGCTGGCGAGGCCCGCCTCCCACTTTGAAAACCCCTGTTCTAACTTAGTGATACTGCACTGGAGTCTAGCACTGTGTTGAAAAGCGTTGACAGAAATGAGGCCAGTAATCTATAATAGGCTTGCACCCCTCAATGGAGTTTGCTAGAGGGAAGTTACAGGCAGAACCTGAGTCCATGCAGTTTGGTGTGTATTTAAATATTCACTTCCTTTTTTACATTCTAATCTCATCCACTCTCTCCCCTGTAGTCCAGCCTGTTAGACTGCTGTCAGCGCAGAGGTTATTAGGACAAAGGGAATCAATACAGTTCAATCCTTGTTCATTCATACATTTCTATATAAACCAAAGCAGTAGTGATGCGACAGCGTTGCTACAGGAGTGTGATGATGCGTTCATCACACAAACTCTCACCTCTGAATGCTGCTCACACTTTGGAATGAAGAACACGATGATGCGTGGAGTAACTGGGCGTATGAACCCAGCTCACCTCGGTGCCAAGGAGAGCTTGGAGATTCAGGCTGTGGCTGTGGTTTGGATAATGGTCATGATTATTTCAAATGCTTAATAACTGCTTTGTGTGTTGTGCTTTGCTAAACCTGTCCTGACATATGAGTAGAAAAGCCCTGAGAATAGAAAATCCCGTATACTCCTCAATCCCCACACACAGTGCATTTACTGCAGCACAAATTCACGGTTGTTTCTTGATCTTTATCACAAGCATGTCTCAGAGGACTGTCACTAGAGTCGAACTAGATCTAACTGATCATTCAACAATCAACCATAGAACAGAATGATGTAGGACAAATATCAGGAAGCACAAGACACACATTGTAGCAATGTGTACTGTTGATCCCCCCTCCTCCCTCTGTATCTATCACAGAATGAGTAGCCATCGTGTTGGCGTATGATTAACTAACAAGCAATGTTGACTTGATTATGTTTACAGCTGGTTATTTGTGGCGGTGTCTGTCCCCCATAGTCGAGCTCTGGGTGTTTTTCCCAACGGCACTAGATGCATGAACGGTCATGTCGGTGGTTTTGCTTGGCTCTCCTGCCTGTGCGTTTGATTGAGTTCAGACGGCACACCCGCAACACGAAGAAAACAACAAACTCTCCGGCGATCGATACGGGCAAATTAGCAATGCTGCGTGCTGAAGGCATCGATCCAGGAGCAGAGAAGAAGGAGCGGGGAGGGAGCGAGCCTGTGGGCTGAATGCCTGAGCACAGTCCACAACAAATGGCCATCAGGGATCGTGGTCAAGCACAGCTAATGGTCCTCTGATTGGATTGGATGTGACTTGGCTTGAGACAGACACAAATGTACAGTCATATGCACTGACACACATAGTGGTGCACACATCATTTACTGCCTTAAGTGCTTGCTCTCATGTTTCTGTGTGGCTAGCAGCTGTCTCTGCTGTAGCCTGCTAATGACTGGACGTACGGCTGATGGGAAGTGAAAGCTTCCAGGCTCCGTGGGGGCGGGGCTCTGCTTCATGCTTCCTGGACTTGCTTACCCAATTGCACCTCTGCTGCCATAAATACCGGCTTTTTGTTGAGACAGTGTTTGAAATGTTGATCCAATTCTGTGGTGATTTTTCAGGCGATAGTTTTGTGGTGTTTCACAATTCTCCTGTATGTGTTCATTTATCCGTGAGTTGTGACTTGCGATTAGCATTCCTCATGGCTGATGCTGTCAGTCAGTCTGTGTTCAGCATAATGTTATGATTCTTGACTGTTCTCTTTGCCTGCAGAATTAATTTAGCTTTTTTTTTGGGTGGCCCAGCGACCTGCAATTCAGCCACCAACTATTTAGCCTTTTTGGAGCTCTTAACCCATTGATACCTGATGCAGCATTTGTGTGTGTATCCCTTTAAGACCGCAAACCACGTCACGCGGTTCGTGGTCTTAAAGGGATACACACACAAATGAGGGATATACACGCAAATGCTGCATCAGTAGCCTGTACTACGAAGCTAGTTTAATGCCTTATCCGAGTAAGTTTGAGTTTAAACCTGGTTTAGTCGTACTACAAAGCAAGTTAACTTTCAATCACCATGGCAACTGACGCTGCAAAGCTAACCTGGTCGCGACCAGGTTAGCTTCAGAGGATAAGATCAAAATCCATGAGAGACCCATATAATATCGGCTCTCTGGAGTCACTCACCATTCATAAGATCGCCATATGAAAAATAGATTGCAGCTAACTGAGAATTAGAACAAGCAAAACATTCGTGGCTCTGTAGGCTACATAATTAAATTAAGCCTACTTACCACTTTATGTCTTAACAGCTCAACGATGCGTGGAGAAATATGATCACTATTAATCACCGCGGCGCATATCATGAACGGACCCTCAAATGGAGTGAGGGTGATATTCTCCTACATACCAGAAAAGCCTATACATATAATATAGATATTAGTTTAAATATGGGATAGCCCCAATACTAAATATGCAGGCTATTCTTGCATCTTTCAGCTGGAACTGTGTCCTGTAGGCTGTATGCCAATATATGAGCAAAAATAGGCTAGTTTTTATCAATGATAACTATGCCCGCATCGTCTCAATTCAGTTCAGCAGTTTTCTCTTTTATAGTAGGCTATTAGGCTTTATACTAGGCTATTTTATATATGAATTATTCGATCAGTGCAACCACACACATGAGTGATAGAGATCATTATTCATTGAGCATGCGTTTCTAAATCTATGGTCTAAATAGGCTTACAGATTGTGGAAATGTATAGACTGAGATTACACTTTTACATTTGTTGCTGCTGCCTGTATCAATGCAGCTGTATCAGACAGAAATCGCTGATCAAAGTAAATCAAATTACTGATGTGAATACAAGCTGCTGCTTTAGACAGCCCTTCAGCAGACTATCCAACGCGGATTTTCATTCTGACATTAAATCGCGGATACATTAAATATCCGCAAAAATCTCTGATCACACTGTGGCTGCGCTGAATGAGGAAATGGGTGTGGAAATGGGTGTGGGCGTGGATCAACTCAGCTGTTCATAATGTGATTGGCTAGCGCACCTCTTTCGCGTGGACGCGCGCCTGTGCACGAGCGAAAAACGTGCGCGTGCACAGGCAGATCCCAGGTCCACTTACCGAGTAGAAAACCAGCGTCGTAGTATCAGTTAACTACATAGCTTTGATCCTGTTCAGTCAAACCAGATCAAAGGGACTTATCGCGGATCTGTTAAACTAGCTTCGTAGTACAGGGTACAGGTATCAATGGGTTAAGTTAAACTGCTGACTTTCCCAAAAGAACATACCCTGCTGACTTACAATAGACCCTTTTCACGGTGGCCATTTTGTGTCGAAAAGGCAGGGTAAACACAGGTGCAAGCAAAACACTAATGAGGGTTTCCAACTTCCAATCATGGAAGTTGGAAACCCTCATTATTAGTGAAAAGGGTCTATAGCTTAAGTCAGAGGGTTTCCAAAGTCGGACACTGTGGGCCTCCCCTCGGCCATCAGACAAAGACTGGAAGCCCCCCCCCCCCCCCCCCCCAGTTTACTAGATGCCTATGGGATCGTCACATATTATGTTATTTGATCCCATAGAGTAGACACTCAATCATTGAGCCAAGATAGCCTGATATTGCTGTTGGACTTCAGACTACATCAAAAGGTCTGTCTGAAGGGATTTATTTGTTTCTGACTGTGAGAGTCACACACATTTAGGTTATTCTATGTGATCTCCTTTTGACGACTATTAACTAATGGAATATTTCTTCACTTCCATTCACTGAGTCTCCCCTGAAAATGTTTGGAGCCCCCCTGTGTGTGTGTGTGTGTGTGTGTGTGTGTGTGTGTGTGTGTGTGTGTGTGTGTGTGTGTGTGTGTGTGTGTGTGTGTGTGTGTGTGTGTGTGTGTGTGCGCGTGTGTGTGTGGGTGTGTGTGTGTGTGTGTGTGCGTGTGTGTGTGTGTGTGTGTGTGTGTGTGTGTGTGTGTCTCTGTGTGAGTGTGTGTCTCTGTGTGAGTGTGTGTCTCTGTGTGGGAGAGTGAGCGTGTGTGTGTGTGTGTGTGTGTGTGTGTGTGTCTCTGTGTGTGAGCGATTGAGCGGGTGTGTGTGTGTGTGTGTGTGTGTGTGTGTGTGTGTGTGTGTGTGTGTGTGCACCTGCATGCTCATGCGTGTGTTTAACCTGCAAGATTACCTGGCTGAACAGTCAGCTGTCCAGACCTGCTAGTCACAGCTTGTCCCACAGGAGCAAGCATGTTTTTGGTTTGTTGTTGTTGTTGTTGTTGTTGTTTTTTTTGGGGGGGGGGGGGGGGTGTTGAGAATGTAGGCCCATATTACTTCCATGCTTCCACTCGACCCCCCCCTTCCCCCCCGCCACCGCATTTGTTGCTGCTGTTGCCAGGTGTTAAGAGTCCACATTATCATTCAGTGTGTCTGCTTTTCTCTTTGCTTTTTTTTGAGTCGGATGATATATTCCAACACTCTCAACACCTTTCTACTCTGCTCTCCCAGGAAGCTCCGGGGGGATCTGTGAGAAGAGTAAGCTGTACTCTGACGGGAAGAGGAAGTCTCTGAATACCGGCATCATCACTGTGCAGAACTACGCCTCCCATGTGCCTCCCAAGGTCTCACACATCACCTTCGCCCATGAGGTCGGCCACAACTTTGGCTCCCCTGTAAGTGCTGTGATATCCACCTGGCCTCGACCACTTAGGCCTCCTCTCTCTTGTGCGTCAAATGTTTCCCTTAGCCAGCTGTGCAACATACTGTATATACAGTAGTCGGGTTTCCATCTACCTTTTTTATGCAACATTTCAATTTGTAAACATGAAAACTGAGTGGAAACGCTGCAAAATTCGCAAAAACCTCCAAATGTCGCAAAAACGTTTTCACGCTTGAGGGAGGTGGAAAAGTCGGGTATATCGATAAAAGGAAAATGCGATAAGTGCAGTGGAAACAGATTAAGCGATATTCTGTTGTCTCTCCCTTTCAAAAACCACACAGTTTGCCTTGATCACTGCAAAACATGACATGCCGTGTAGCCTCCACAATAGGGCTACACACGGTAAATAATGGTAAATAGGCTACGCAGCACAATACCCGCCGTGGTAAACAGAAGAAGACTGGGATATTAACTTTGAGGTGACTCACTTCTAGAATTGAATGAAATTGCATGTATTCACTTACTATCTGCTCTGTGGATTATAACGTTATGCCTGCAGAGTCGCACCGGGTAATCCAGAAATTGCGTTATGGCACCCTTTGTACATTACATTACATTACATTACATTACGTCATTTGGCAGACGCTTTTATCCAAAGCGACTTACAATAACACATTTTTTGTCAGCAATAGAGCAATCAACTATGGAGCACAGTCTATGACAACTACAACTTCTGAAGGAACAGTGGTACAAGTTTAGGTTAGTGGTACAAGGTTGGTTAGCTTTTTTTTTTTTTTTTTTTTTTTTTTTTTTCAAGAAGGGCCCAGATGGAGCCTGAAAAGGTGTGTCTTTAGTCTTTTCCGAAAGATCGGCAGTGATTCAGCTGTCCTGACCGAAGGTGGAAGCTCGTTCCACCATTGAGGTGCCAGGGATGAGAAGAGTCGAGATCGGGATGAGCGACTTTTGAGCCCCCGTAGCGAAGGAGGGGCGAGGCGACCTGCACTGGTGGAGGAGCGAAGGGAGCGCTGAGAGGTTTGGAACCTGACCATGGATTGGAGGTACCGGGGAGCTGACTGGTGTACTGCCCTGTAGGCCACTTTGTCTACTTGTAGATCATCAAGACACTTTAAATGAATATGTGTTTAATAGAGCCGTATCGGGTCTAGGAGCTGATCAGCAGCTCAAACAGCCTCAAACACCAGGTGATTGACAGCTCTATAATTCGGATAATAGCAGCAGATGGAAACGCGCATTATTTCGCATTTTGTTTTGCCGACTTTCTGAAAATTCGCTTAACATTTGCGATACCTTTGGATGGAAACCCAACTATTGTGTAGCTCTCTCTCTCTCATATGTCTCTCAACCCTCTGTTCTCCTTTATTTCCTGACTTTTGTTTCACAGCACGACTCTGGGATCGAATGCACGCCAGGAGAGTCTAAGATGCAGGACAAGAAGGAGCAGGGCAACTACATCATGTACGCCAGAGCCACCTCAGGAGACAAGCTCAACAACAACAAGTTCTCCATCTGCAGTGTCCGCAACATCAGCCAGGTGCTGGATAAGAAGAGGGGAAGCTGTTTTGTCGGTAAATGCCCTTTTATGATCAAACTATTCTGGGTGTGCGTGTGTGTGTGTGTGTGTGTGTGTGTGTGTGTGAGAGTGTGTGTGTGAGAGACGGAGAGAGAGAGCGCGAGCGAGATCCTCACTTAATCGTGTCTGTCTGCAGAGTCTGGCCAGCCCATCTGTGGTAATGGGCTCGTGGAGACAGGGGAACAGTGTGACTGCGGCTACAGCGATCAGTGTAAAGACCCATGCTGCTATAACGCCAACGAGGCTGACAGCAATAAGTGCAAACTCAAGCCTGGAAAAATCTGCAGGTCAGATGTCATTGGCATGCAGCCAGACGGTTAATCAGCACACGTATTTTGTAGCATGTATTCAAAGTAAAAAAATATATATATATATTTTGTATAACATTTGGTTGACTGATTGCATGTGAATCGTTTCTCACAGTCCCAGTCAAGGCCCGTGTTGCACACCAGAGTGCACCTTTAAGGGCAACAATGAGAAGTGCAGGCCGGATTCGGAGTGCGCCCACGAGGGCATGTGCAATGGAGGCACGCCCCTCTGTCCCACCTCCGAACCCAAGGCCAACTTCACCGCCTGCCACGGAGAGACACAAGTCTGCCTCAATGGGGTAAGTTGGAATGGAAGCATTGATGAGTGAGCATGCATGTGTTTGCGAAAGAGCTGTACATGGCTTTGGCGTGACTCATGATGGACTTGACCCATCTAATCCTGCCTGACCCGTGTGTGTGTGCTGCTCAGGGCTGCTCTGGTTCTATCTGTGAGAAGTACGGTCTGGAGGTTTGCACCTGTGCCGTCCAGGAGGGCAAGGACGAGGCGGCTGAGCTGTGCCACGTCTGCTGCATGGACAAAAGTGAGCGGCAGCCTACACACAACACACAAACACATTTGATCCATCCCAGATGGCACTTCAACTGTTACAGCAGCAACACTCACTGGAAAGCTTGCAACGAAAATAAACACCAGAACAAAATGTGCTATAATAAAGCGAAAACACTGCTTCTTCTTTTTGTCCCGTCATACAATCACCAGACCTACTGACATGTCAAAATGACACGGTGCTCATAGTAATGACTTGATATTGTGCAGGACTTAATTGATTGATTGGTTGTTTCTCTGTGTGTTCACATCACACAACACGTCATATTTTTTCAGAAATATTTGCTGTGCTCTAACCTCTTGTTAAAATTCAAGTCGTTACAGATCCGTATTTTATCTGTATACCCACAGCCAGCATCTGTTCAAGTGCAAAGCTCCAGTCTCAGTCTGACAGACTTAAGTTCTCATCAATATCAAAGATGGCCAGATCACTCCCTCTCCCTCTGCCTACAGTGAAACCCAACACCTGCAGCAGCACCGGCTCAGAGAAATGGCTGGCTTTCTTCAACAAGAAGATCACCACACTGCAGCCCGGCTCGCCCTGCAACGACTTCAAGGGCTACTGTGATGTGTTCATGAAGTGTCGCCTGGTGGACGCTGACGGGCCTCTGGCCAGGCTCAAGAAGGCCATCTTCAATGCAGAACTCTACGAGAACATCGCCGAGTGGATAGTGGTGAGTGTCACACTTGCGATTCTGTCCCAGTGGAGCCAACACTAAAGATTGGTCAACACAATGTGACACACACACACATATATATATCCTGGACCTGTAACAGTCCCGTGCATTTCTGTAAGAAGTGTTTTTGACGTGGTTAAGAGACCGTTGTTTTTCGATGTCCTCTAAAACGCGTGTGTGTTTCTCAGGCTCACTGGTGGGCGGTGCTGCTGATGGGTATCGCTCTCATCATGCTAATGGCGGGCTTCATCAAGATCTGCAGCGTCCACACCCCCAGCAGCAACCCCAAGCTGCCCCCACCAAAGCCACTGCCAGGTACACCTTCCTATACTCTGTGTGTGTGTGTGTGTGTGTGTGTGTGTGTGTGTGTGTGTGTGTGTGTGTGTGTGTGTGTGTGTGTGTGTGTGTGTGTGTGTCTCTGATGAATTCTGTTGAAAGTATGGCTCCTTGCTTTTTTGAGAAAATAATAAAACGTGTGCAGGTTGCCACATAGTGCATTTGCAAAGCTAACCAAAACTACTTGTAAAGCTGTGAGGCAGATTTTCAATGCCACACACACACACACACACACACACACACACAGTAAGTAAACTGTGATCCTTTGTGTTGGCGCTCTTGAAATCTGTGATCACAAGGCTTTCTCTGACTAGTGGCAGGAATCCTTGCTCGTCGGGATTATTGGCTATCCAGCTCACTTTTGTGGGTTTTGGATTTTCTTGGATCAATGAGTTGTGTGTGTTCTCAGGCTGTGTTGATGATCCTCATGGCATGAAGGTCATTTTGTACATGCATGTGATCCCTGTCTCTGTCTCATCATCTGGGGTGGCTGGTGCTCAGGAGGTAAAGCGGGTTGTCCACTACTCGCTTTGGATAAAAGAGGTCGGTGGTTCGATCCCCGGCTCCTCCAGTCCGCATGTCGACGTGTCCTTGGGCAAGTCACTGAACCCCAAATTGCTGCCGATGGCTGTGCTAACACCCTGCCTGGCAGCTTGCTGCCATCAGTGTATGAGTGGGTGAATGTAGGCAGTTTGGATAAAAGCGCTGTATAAATGCAGTCCGTTTACCCTCGATTTACCGTCTGTTGTGTGCACCTTGCTGATGGTGTAACAAGGAACGTGTGAAGAGCAAAATCATTGTAGAGTAACATTCACTTTCACCGTTTTTGGACTTCAAAATCAGAATCAGTCAGAACTTTAATCACCAAGTACAATGTAAAAGGAATTTCTCTAGGTACAGGTGTCAACATGCAGTCTAATTAGAAAAATATAAAAATATATATACAATACAATACTGCAGTGCACGGTGGTGCAGTGTTAGCACTGTCACCTCGCAGTTAGAAGGTCCTGGATTTGATTCCCGCCTGGGGCACTGAGGGTGTCTTCAGTGCCTACTGCCCAGGTGGGCTATCTCATCAAAAGGGCCTTTCTGTGTGGAGTTTGCATGTTCTCCCTGTGCTCCCCTGGGGTTCCTCCATACAACATCGGTATGGACCCCCCACTAAAACATGCAGAAGATCAGAAGACAATGTTTGAAGATGGTGCCTGGGCGCTGTACACAAGAAAGCTGCCCACTGCTCCTGGCTGCCCCCCGGAGGGAGGACAAGCCTGGATGGGACAAATGCAGAGACAATATTTCACCAGCCACCGTCAGCATGAATGTGTGTGTGGCCGCATGCGTGTGTTGGGTTGTTGTGTGAAAAATAAAGACGGGTTTGTCCGTCCAGTTGTTCTTCTAATAAAAGATGTGAAGTTAGTTATGTCCAGATGTCTGCAGTGAGTAGTACAGGTCCCTTTTGATCAGTGATATGTACAGTTAAAGTGCAGGTTTTATTCATAGTAAAAGTAATTGTGTGTGTGTCCAGCCTTACTGACATGTTTGTGTCCTTCAGGTACATTGGGGAGAAGACAGCGTGCAAACCCACAGCCCCAGGCGCAGCGCCACCAGCGCCAGGCGCGAGAGAACTATCAGATGGGTCAGATGAGACGCTGAGACACTGGTCTTCTCTTTGCCTTGGTTCTTCCTCGTGCCTACTATGGGAGCACTTCACTCCAAAGAGTTACCTTTACCACCACCTATTGCAACTTTCTGAAAACTGGCAACTGAACTGATTTCACTGGACAAAGCCCAGCGTTTACTGGGCCTTAACAAAACTCACCTCGCACCTCTGCTCTGAGAGCCAGATTAGCAGCGGTTCACACAGCTTTTACAGGAAATAAATAAGATCACTTTTTCACGGAAGGACGGGAGGAGAAAATCACTTGTTTCTGTTATGTGGTCTTTATCTTTTACATTTTAATGCATTTTTTTTAACCTGAATGGGGGAGAGAGAGGAGGAGCCTTTTGGTAGAATCCTCTTCTTCCCTCCTCCTTTCACGCTATCCTTTCTTTTGCTTTTCCTCTCTGAGGTGCTGCCATCGTCAGCACGATAACAAGACTGCAAGTCCCGTGAGTTTTTTTGCTGCCAATCAAAACCAGGATTGAGACATTGTATCGGAAGAAAACTCTTTTTTTGCCAATGTAATTATAGAGTGTTTTAAATCAAAACACAATGGAAAGCCGAAGCTTTTATTTCTAAAGCATACATGTCCTTTCTGTGTGCAATTGTACAGATGTTGCAATATAGGGCTTTTGTTTTGTGTGTTTCATATGAGTTTTATTTTCTGTCTGATGATTATTTACTGTTTTAATTCACTTTCTCAGGATTAATAAACAACAGCAAGCAAGTGTATGAGGGGTGGAGCTGGAAAGATGGCTGCCTTTGTGTTCCAGGCAGGGGGAAAGTCCCTCCTGGCTGCCCACCTGCGGTTCACGCAGTCGCTGCCAGGGGGCGTAATGTGTGCGCAGCCTGGTAGAATGTAGCGAGAAGCTGAATACGATTACAGAGTCATCTACGATAAAGGATTGAGCGTTGCTGAGGTGATGGATTTGGATGTATATATTTTCTGGTGTGGTTTTGTGGGGTGTTATGTGGAAAGGTTTACAGTGCAGGCTGACATGAATGGTAAGAGAATAGCTTCTTTTTTCATTTTTGATTGTATCACACCTCTATTGTGTCACTGTTTCCCCCTGACTCATTGCTTTGCCGCTGATTTGTGACACATTTGTAAAACAACCACTTTACACTACAGATGTGCTCATCTGTTCATTCCAAGTGAATGATTGATGAGAATAGGGCGAGGAAACGGGGGAATCTATTCTATTGCTTTATTGCAGAAGTGTGTTGGCAGACTAGGCCGTTGGCCAAGAGGTTGATAGATGTTCTCCTTCAAGGCAAAGGCTCTTGGCTGAAGTCTGGGGACACAGGTAGGCCATAGGAAGCTAGAAAGCCACAATGTCCCAGTGTGATTGTCCTGGCTGTATTCTCATTTGTTCTGTTGTTCCCCGCCGGAGTACAGATACTTGGGGCTGTTCTTTAATTTAAAAAAGAAAAAGGAAAGTTGTTCTAAAAACCACTCCAAGCCAGTTAGTGGATTCTCCTGGGCCTTCGGGCCACGCATTACAAACGTAATGATAAGTGGGTTGCTTGTTGAAGAACCAGGCTGGTTTTAATGTGATTGTGGATTTTGCTTTTAGTGATTTTACTTGCCGTTCAGATAATTTGTATATGTGGAAAAGAACCGAATCAATTGATGACAAATAGAAATTCTAATTTTATTGTGGCTTCATTGCTGTGAGTTGTCCAGCTGAGTTCTGCTGGTGTTAACTGAAATTTACTAGGGCAAACAATCGACTATCTCTGTGTGTCCTGTCCTCTCCTCTCTCTTCCTGATCCTGACCTTCATGATCAGGATTAACTCAAGGGATTTTCTTACCCACCACTAGAGACCTTTGTCCCCCCCCTCCCATGCTTTGTGTTATGCCATTAAAAACGTGCCTACTCGGAGCAGAGTGTGATTGAAGTCAGTGTCTCATTGCCACTGATCTACCAAGGCAGAAGCCGTAGTGAGGTGGCAGTTCATCCAAAGTCAAAGACGCTGAGGAAACATAGTGCAAACAAAGTGATTAGGGCTGGGAAATAAAGACAATATGATAAGTTTTGAGAATAAATTATTTTAATGTATATTTGTCAACTTAAATTGAGCAAATTGATGTTCATTCATTGCATTTAACTCTTTAAAATAATGATCCTTAAGTTGTTTCTGATTTCATTTCGTGAGACACTTTAATTAGTACAATATTTGCTTTTTGTCATTAATTAGACATCAGAAACTATTATTGCGCCATCCCTATATGATTTTCTATTTTGTAACCCAGCCCTAATTCGGCTTGACATGGGTTTCCAGCGACCTCCGGCCCGGGCAAATCCATAGGTCAACTTCACTGGTCTGGTGCGAATGCAGGGTACTCTCCTGAGTTGTGTTACTGGCAAAATATAGAAATATATGTATAGTTTCTTAAAATTGATTTGAGAGAGAACAAAACTTCTCAAGCAAAGATAGACTGAATATTTTTTTCCTAATCCTTGGAAAGAGTTGTATCCAGTATCATTGTATTCCATAGCAAGGTGTGAGGATGAGGATAATGTCTCATTAGATAAGATTCTATGCAGTGTATCACGGAGAGTTAAGCCGCCTCACAGAGAAATGCCTTCATTGTTTTCTCTCAAATGGGTACATGGGAAATTCTATTTTGTTTTCAGAACAAAATATTTCTCCATATCCATTGCAACAACAAAGGTTCTGAAAAGAGACAAATGTACAGTCATTTGGTTTTAAGATATTTTTGTTTGTCTATTTGGTGCTAATGGTAAGGCTTTTTCCTGGGTGGGAATATAAAGAAGGTTGTCATTTTCTTTTGCAGATTGTAAAGTTTATTTTAGTGTGAACTGCTTTGCGAAATCATCCTGTCATTCTTATCTTTTTTTCCTCTTGGTATGGTCTGATCAGGGCAATAGATGGGTGTTTAGGGTGTTAATTCTTTCGCATTTCCTGCTATACGATGTTGAGAAATCTGCACTGAAATGTAAGCGATGTAAACAGAGAGAATCCAAAATGGTGTAAGTCCAATACTACTGTCTGATTTTAATGTCTGTGTTTTATACTGTCTTCAATGGTCTTTTGTTTTTATTGATTTTTTTTCTATATTTCCCATTCTGCTCACTTTGAAAATTTTACTAAAACTGCAAAAGCATTGTGCAAAGATGTAATTTCTTTTGAAGTACTTGAAATGCATTAATAAAAATAGACTTGGTCAAGATATCCTTTGCACTTGTCTGTACATAATTGCAAAAGGCAGACAGACTGTGATATTCTAGCTGATCTACTGATGGTTTCTCAGGTCAATGGATGCATCTCATTTGTACATTTGTTTAGTATAAATCAGTGAAGGGGCAGATTATGGAGCCGACTCCCCTGGTTCAGCAGGACAAAGTTCAACTCGTCAGGTCTGACTTTCCAACTTTTCTGAGGTGACTGCTGACTTTTCCAGCTTTCTCACCACTCACTCGCTTTCTGCAGTTACAACCTGCTTATTTCTCTCTGACTCCACGGCCTGCTGCCTGTTACAACCTGCTTATTTCTCTCTGACTCCACGGCCTGCTGCCTGTTACAACCTGCTTATTTCACAGCCTGCTGCCTGTTGCAACCTGCTTATTTCTCTCCGACTCCACAGCCTGCTGCCTGTTACAACCTGCTTATTTCTCTCTGACTCCACGGCCTGCTGCCTGTTACAACCTGCTTATTTCTCTCTGACTCCACAGCCTGCTGCCTGTTACAACCTGCTTATTTCTCTCTGACTCCACAGCCTGCTGCCTGTTGCAACCTGCTTATTTCTCTCTGACTCCACGGCCTGCTGCCTGTTACAACCTGCTTATTTCTCTCTGACTCCACAGCCAGCTGCTGCCTGTTACAACCTGCTTATTTCTCTCCGACTCCACAGCCTGCTGCCTGTTACAACCTGCTTATTTCTCTCTGACTCCACAGCCTGCTGCCTGTTGCAACCTGCTTATTTCTCTCTGACTCCACGGCCTGCTGCCTGTTACAACCTGCTTATTTCTCTCTGACTCCACGGCCTGCTGCCTGTTACAACCTGCTTATTTCTCTCTGACTCCACAGCCAGCTGCTGCCTGTTACAACCTGCTTATTTCTCTCTGACTCCACGGCCTGCTGCCTGTTACAACCTGCTTATTTCTCTCCGACTCCACGGCCTGCTGCCTGTTACAACCTGCTTATTTCTCTCTGACTCCATGGCCTGCTGCCTGTTACAACCTGCTTATTTCTCTCCGACTCCACGGCCTGCTGCCTGTTACAACCTGCTTATTTCTCTCTGACTCCACGGCCTGCTGCCTGTTACAACCTGCTTATTTCTCTCTGACTCCACGGCCTGCTGCCTGTTACAACCTGATTATTTCTCTCTGACTCCACAGCCTGCTGCCTGTTACAACCTGCTTATTTCTCTCCGACTCCACGGCCTGCTGCCTGTTACAACCTGCTTATTTCTCTCTTGACTCCACGGCCTCCACAGCCTGCTTGCTGCCTGTTACAACCTGCTTATTTCTCTCCGACTCCACGGCCTGCTGCCTGTTGCAACCTGCTTATTTCTCTCTGACTCCATGGCCTGCTACCTGTTACAACCTGCTTATTTCTCTCCGACTCCACGGCCTGCTGCCTGTTACAACCTGATTATTTCTCTCTGACTCCACAGCCTGCTGCCTGTTACAACCTGCTTATTTCTCTCCGACTCCACGGCCTGCTGCCTGTTACAACCTGCTTATTTCTCTCTTGACTCCACGGCCTCCACAGCCTGCTTGCTGCCTGTTACAACCTGCTTATTTCTCTCCGACTCCACGGCCTGCTGCCTGTTGCAACCTGCTTATTTCTCTCTGACTCCATGGCCTGCTACCTGTTACAACCTGCTTATTTCTCTCTTGACTCCACGGCCTCCACAGCCTGCTTGCTGCCTGTTGCAACCTGCTTATTTCTCTCTGACTCCACGGCCTGCTACCTGTTACAACCTGCTTATTTCTCTCTGACTCCATGGCCTGCTACCTGTTACAACCTGCTTATTTCTCTCCGACTCCACGGCCTGCTGCCTGTTGCAACCTGCTTATTTCTCTCTGACTCCACGGCCTGCTGCCTGTTACAACCTGCTTATTTCTCTCTGACTCCATGGCCTGCTACCTGTTACAACCTGCTTATTTCTCTCTGACTCCACGGCCTGCTGCCTGTTACAACCTGCTTATTTCTCTCTGACTCCACGGCCTGCTGCCTGTTACAACCTGCTGCCTGAACTTGCTGCTTTCTGCACTCGCCACTTGTCAACTGCTTTCTGTTTGTGGTTACTGCCTGCTTTCTGTTTTGCCTTTTGAGCTTTCTGCTTGCCCTCCTGCTGTCTGAGCTGATTTCTGTTGCTAATTTACTCCCAGTCCTTTCTTACTATCTTGGACTTTTTGGTGACTTTTTGATGATCTAGACATAATTTACAGATACTGCACACAACCAGCTGTACATGCATTGGGAAAAGTCTGACTATAAAAGAAAAAGTATAGAAGAGAGGAAATTATCTTTATAACAAAGGTGTACTTGTCTTCTTATTGGTAATAATTCAAGTTTGTTTATTCAAAAACAGCATTTAGATACTTCAGGATTACATGCAAGTTTTGTTACAGAGAGACACTTGCTCTGTTACATTCCAGTTTGTGGAAAGCCAATGCATCTTCTATGAGACGCATTCAATTCAAATAAGTCTTAGCTTCACACATCCTGTAGAATTAAGGTCATCAAAATCTCAGTGAACGGCCCACTTGAAATTGTCTGGGTACATGATATAAACTAACTTTCAAAATATAGTGCTTATGTGCATAACATTAAACCTCTGACTACATTCACTCTCTATGGTCCATATTTGAATTGGCAAACTTCCTGAAGTATTTAGAGCCCTAAAAGGCTTAAATCTGTAGTGTATATGTATATAGTGTGTGTGAAACTGCTTCTGAAACAGCTATAATTTGTCAGGCCTTTGGAATCTGGCAGTAAAACTTTGTTCCACCTATAGTTTGGCCATTATTATGTTTATTCCATCTTATCTTTTTTAGTTAAAATTGGCTAAGTGGTGTCTGTGACACACGGTGTGTCACGATTGTGATGTCATCAGTGATGTCACACTTGAGCAATTGTGATGTCATCAGTGATGTCACTCGAGCAACTGTGATGTCATCTGTGGAGTAGGGCACAAGTGGCGCATCATTTCCAGAGTAGTGGCAGGACTATAAGTAAGGAGAAGAGGACAAGTGGCGCATCATCTCCAGAGTCTCCACCCTAGGATGTGAGATTCCTAGTAATAATAAACCAGACAGAAGTAAAAAAAAATAGGGTGGTGGTTCTTAAAGCTATGAGGAAAAATTGGCTGGTAGATCTCATCACTTAACCAACTAATACAATTTTGAAGCAAAGTGATCCAACAGTAAATCTAAAGAAGCCTTCTTTCTGTATGTTGTAAATGTGCCGGGAGGGCAGGAACACCACAGCCACACGGTTGGTTTCCAACTTGTGTTCAGCAGTGTTCCAGGGATCCAATCTTCCTCTTAAACTTTCAGTTTATTTAATCGGCAATATAACTATACCATTAACTTGTTTGACAATTCATGGTTTCAAATTATTTCCTTCCTAAAACGGCACAGACTCACTTTGAGGAGTTCATAGAATTTCATCCCGATGTGAACTTCGCAAGTGTGAGGTAACATTTCATTGCCCCTGCCATCAGAGATCTTCGATCTGTTGCACAGACACACAGCTGATAGTATAGCCTGTCTCCTCCTGATGCACAGAGACAAAGGCTATCACAGTCCATTAGCTGTGCTTTCTCCGGCGCTGTCTGGGGCTGTCTTCTTTGCAGCGAACAAATACTTTATCCTCCGACACCTCGACATGCTGTCCGTCTGTCATGGCACAGAAGGTTGTCCTAAAAACACAAACCATGGTTGGTTACTCTTTATTGGAACAGTGCAAAAGTTGGATATGACTTGAATGGAGAATTATTATTATTATTATTATTATTATTATTATTATTATTATTATTATTATTTTGCGAAATAAGGCCTTGCGTTTAGTGATATCTCTTAACCCTCTGGTGTTAATAGAAACAATTGAAGAAGACAAAGTTTAAACCTAGAGATTTGAATGGAGAAGTGTAACAGAGAGCAGTCAGTCTGTGATGATAAATGTTTAAAATAATGTGTGTTGGGGAAATAATCCACTAGGTGGCGGTGAAAGACTACTACGCTGTGCCGAGGTATTCTACTGGATGCTGTGGTTGCTCCTTTAAGTTGTTATTGGAAAACGGAGAGGCAATCCGGTGGTTTGTTGGAATTGTTGTGTATATGGGCATTTGAAATCATTAGGCATGATTTATGCCAGTAAATGTTTAAAAATTTGAGTGTACTTCAAGTAGTTGCCAATCCTTTGTAGAATTCACAGGCCTACTCCTTTGATGATATTTGGCTGCATAGCACAGTTTACAATAGAGTGTATGGCATACACTATAGCACAATATGTGACAGCTGCTTTAGATAAAGCATTTAATGTTATGCATCTCCCTCTTGTGTTGCCTGCTGTCTCTAATTCTCCAGGTGGGTGGGCCGTTTAGGTATAATGAGAGGACCAGAGCCAAAAAGACATGTTAACAGAGATGGAGCTTCCTCTGTCTGGCTGCTGCCTTTTCACACTCTGAACTCTTAACGGCCCTGGTTTGCAGAGGTGGAAAGAGTAGGCTACTGGCAAATCCTACTCAAGTGTTCTTACTTTAGTGAAAGTTAACTCGAGTACAAGTAAAAGTAGTAGTCTTGGAAATTACTCAAAGTAAGAGTAAAAAAAAAGTAGCCTATTTAAAAATAATCAAAGTACTCAAGTATAAGTACATTTGCGTTACTTTAAAAATGGTTTATATTTGAATTATGTACCCTAATTATATTTCACACATCTAGCACATGTTATGTGTCCCCTAAGCTGTCCCTGTCTTTGTCTGTCGTGTCTTTCATACTGAACAGCTCGTTCAGATGCAGCCAAGGATGCTCAGTTTGATGATTCTCTCCTTTGCCAGATGAGCTAGAACTGCTAGCAGCAGCGATCAGGGGCGGATCTAGAGAAATATTCATGTGGTGGCAAGAGGGTAGCATGGGGGGGGGCAACCGTAGATCCACCCCTGACAGTGATATCACAATCACATACATCCATTTAGCTAAGGACTCAAGATATTTATTATCACTCCATTGTACAACTACAATCGTGTGAAATGCTTAAAGGAACACTCCGCCCATTTTCAACCAGCTTTGTATCATTAGAACATCAGTAGTATATCAGAAAACTGTAAACGGTTTTGAAGTCTGTCATTTAATTTGACAGTTATTGAGTGTTAAAGTGTGGACCAGTGACATCACTGGTCCACACTAACTCAAATTAATAACTCATTAACTCAAATCAACTCTCAATAACTGTCAAACTATTCATCATTCATCTAGTTTGACAGTTATTGAGAGTTGATTTGAGTTAATGAGTTATTAATTTGCGTTAGTGTGGACCAGTGATGTCACTGGTCCACACTTTAACACTCAATAACTGTCAAATTAAATGACAGACTTCAAAACCGTTTACAGTTTTCTGATATACTACTGATGTTCTAATGATACAAAGCTGGTTGAAAATGGGCGGAGTGTTCCTTTAATGCTGGGGGGGGGGGTGTCCATTACAAGACATAGCGCAAGTACAGTAGGTACATAGTCACTCACAAGTAATACGTACGTAAGGCAAACAGTAAATAAGGCAAATAAGGCAAACAGTAGAGGGGGGGAGACTATTACAATAAAATAGAATAAATAATAAAAATAAGACCACCTGTCACAGTCAGTGGAAGGTGCAGTCTATCAGCAGCTTGTGAAACTGAGATTTCTGAACGAATGTGACGATGGGAGATCATTACAATTTGATCGTCGACACCCGTCTAATTCAATTGGCCAGTCTTGAACATGAGTTTGGGCGCCCTAAATACAGAAGTGATTCTGGACCTGTTACTGTAGCGAGCAGTCCCAATGCTACTGTGCTGTTTTCATAGTGCGGTGTGCAAAACAAACATCAGAATTTACTCATTTACTCAGTGTACGTTTAAAAATACTCACGTAGAATATCTATTACTCAAGTAGGAGTAAAAGTATAGCATTTTAAAAATAGGCTACTTAAAAAGTACAAATCCTCAAAGAAACTACTCAAGTACGTGGAGTTGATTACTTGTACTTGAGTACTTTCCACCTCTGCTGGTTTGCCTCTACCCTGAACAGCCTTCAGCCTCACAGCGACGTACCTCTCTTGTGTCTCGCCTGCTTTGACCGTGAGCTTGCCCACAGTGAGCTGAGGTCTGCTGCCCGCGCCTCCCCACGGGATCATGGTCTGCACCCGGGTCCACATGCTCTCCCACAGAGCGCCCTCCCAGTGGAACTTGAGCAGCATCAGATCCCCGATGTCTCTGTCCAGGGTGATCAGGAAGGTGTAGGTCTTGTTGCTTGAAATCGTCTCAATGCTGGTGGGGGAGAGTTTGAAATGACAGAAAGCAAGAAATTAGACAGAGAAGGTTATATTATTAGAATGGGGGGGATTTCCACCAACCAACAACGGGCCATCACAGCTTTTTGTTTCAAAAGCAAAGACCCAGTTGTGATATAGCCAACTGCAACTAACCCATTGATACCTGATGCAGCATTTGTGTGTGTATCCCTTTAAGACCGCGAACCGCGTCACAAATGGAGGGATATACACACAAATGCTGCATCAGCGAACCGCGTTGACGCGGTTCGCTGATGCAGCATTTGCGTGTGTATCCCTCATTTGTGTGTGTATTGCTTTAAGACCGCGAACCGCGTTGCCGCGGTTCGCGGTCTTAAAGGGATACACACACAAATGCTGCATCAGGTATCAATGGGCTAAAGGGATACACACACAAATGAGGGATATACACACAAATGCTGCATCAGGTATCAATGGGCTAAAGGGATACACACACAAATGAGGGATATACACACAAATGCTGCATCAGGTATCAATGGGCTAAAGTAGGCCGACACGTGAGACTCTCTGCCTGTAATGTTCTTCATTTGAGTTGATATACAGAACATGAAGGATAACGACAATACGCACACACAACAAGTAAATTATTTATTCGATCATCCCCATTTATAGTTCTTTCATGCGGCAGCATGAACTGTTGCCACGTGTTGTCAGCTGCTCTCATTGCTCTCGTTCTTATCGAGTTGGGAGCAGCTGCATATTGCATGTATGAAGGCCTGAGGATACACCGAGTGGAGAATCACTAGAGACAAACGACTCGGCACAAGGCAACATAACACATGCATGGCCGTAGCCAGGGTTTGAGGAATACCGAGGTCATTTTAGTGCGGCGTGGGGGGTCCAGGGGGGGGGGGGTGCCCCCCGTTTAGAAAATGTTGTCCATTTTAAAGTAAAATGCTTCAATCTGGTGCACTTTGAGAGAAAATTTAAGAGGCTAGATCTATAAAGAACTACAGACTTTATTAGATTAATATCCTCTTTACTGTGCTGTTGCTTTACAATGATACAAAAAATAAATGTCTCCCCACATACCGTAATATATCTTCTGCATACAGGTCACATATGGCAGAATTATACTGCTCAATTCAATACAATGGCCCATCTACACAAACATCACTTACAGGGGAGTGACTTACCCATTCACTTCAATAGAACTGTCCCCAAAGTAGGGATGGGCATTTCTAGCAAAAACACTATTCGAAATTCGCTGGCCAAATTCGAATTTAATTCGAATTTCGAAAAAAAAAAAAAAAATGTAAAAAAAAAAAAAAAAAAAAAAAAAAAAAAATTGTGAGTGAAATGTTGCATTGTCTCCCCTGATTCTAAGTCTACGGCTTTATTAATTAATATAAAAAGCTTCTGCTGTGGATTTTTAGCTCAAACAAGCATTGCACCACTGAAGTAAAGAACATGTTACATGACATTGACATTTTCGAAAATAAAAAACAGTTTTGACAATCATGAGTGGTTCATTAAATATTTAGTAGGCTCAGGTCTGAGTGCCAAAGGGGTGCCAAAGTCACCCCCTCTCCCTCTTCATGGGATTTCATCTGCCATTAATTTTTCCATAAACCTTGCTTAAAATGCTTATAAAAATTGTTTTACTTGCTCAAACCAAGCGATTTGACTATACTTAGAATCAGGGGAGACAATGCAACATTTCACTCAAAAAAAAAAAAAAAAAAAAAAAAAAAAAAAAATCGAATTTCGAATTTCAATAATAAAAGTCGACCTTGATAATAACAACGATTATTCGAAAATTCGAAATTCGATGCCCATCCCTACCCCAAAGTCTAGCCCCAATCTAGCCCCAATGCAAAATGTGAACGTTGTGGGGAGTTATGTCTCTTCCTTCTATATAGCACACAGAGAGGAAGCAAATTGTTGCATTTCTGATCAACTGTCATATATCATGTTATTTATGAGGGCTTTAAAACATCAATGACAGATGAATAGATCTGGGGGCCGGGGCTATTTCTTTTATTTTCTTAATACCGAGGTCATGACCTCGGTGTCCTCAAGGGTAGTTACGGGCATGAACACATGCAATGTAAGACTGGCACTCACAAGGAGATGGGGAAATCGCCACTTTCTTCCTTTGTTCCGGTGAGAGAGATGGTCAGAGACGGCTCAATCCCCTCAATCTGGTTGATGAACTGTATCCTGAACTGGTAATGGTAGACTGCAGAGACAGAAGACAACGGATGAAACCATGACAGCCTCCCAACAGGCCAAATATCACAGCTTTTCAACCTGGTCGGGCAACAACCCCCTGTTCAATTCTATATTTAAAATCAAAACACCTTTATTTAGCTATTTTACAATGATTAATCCTCTTGAATCAGTGTTATGCCAATCAATATTAATGGCTTCCAGTAGGGCCGCATGGTGTTACTATCAGCAAGCACAACTCTTACTGGCTATTTACTATCAGCAAGCACAACTCTTACTGGCTATTTACTATCAGCAAGCACAACTCTTACTGGCTATTTTGGTTTCAAAGAAAGACAAGCTATTCACCTTATGCAGCCCCGTTGTATCACGACTTCCTGTTCAAAACGCCGACTGTCTTACCTGCTCAAACTAGTCTTACTCACCTGGTCAAACCTAGTTTGACTCACATTATGAGTCAGACTAGGTTTATGAGTCACAGTTAGTTCACTGTTAGTCTCTCAAGCCAGACGGTCTCTTCTGCATAAGGTGAATAAAGTGTTTTTTGTTGGCTGTGATCCACAGAGGAAAGATTTGGCCTAAGTCTGTTTCAGTGAAGCCACAATATCAGATTTCTAAGCCCACACTGCAAAACTACTCAACAGACCACCATGTCACATCTTACCCCATTACAACACACAAAAAAAGTCTACTTTCACTTCAAAACCTACCAACACTGCCGTTTTCTAATGACTGCTTATTAATAGGCTACAGGACTAAACATTTGCCTTAATTATTTATCTCTCCAACATGATCCCCATTATACATGTAACATGTATCTCCAAAATCATGCGAGGGCACATTTCCCTGGAACATTTAACTAATTTCCAAGGAAATGACGCAACACTGCAGGACGTTTTGTTTTGGAGCACACAGTGACATCCAACACAACACAGCTGAGCACAAAGTATATTTGTTTAGACCAGAGATTCTACATGACACTACCCAGTCTAACCTTTGAACACACACACACACATTTTTCTTTCTTTCTTTTTCTTACTATTCTTCACATTTTTAGTATAATAGTATAGACATCAAAACTATAACACAATTATTGAATGATGCATTGACCAACAAAAGTGTTAAACAATCAAAACTATCTTTCTATCTGATTTTAGATTCTCCAGTAGTAGCTGCGATTGCCTTGATGGAAAGTCAAAGGCTTTGGAAAGAAATGAATAGCCTGCAGGCATCAACTTCACTGTTTACTTTACTATAAAAACAGAAACAAATTTGATGTATTCAAGCATAAGCCTTTATCTCAAAATGGCTTAAGATAATGAAAAACATAGTACAGTCAATATCTCCGTGAAGTGAGCAACAATCTCCCACAATTTGACTTCCGGTTTAACGATTTTAACCCTAACCCTGACCCTAACCCTAACCGTAACCCTAAAACAACCTGAAACAACCTAACCCAAAAAGTTGTTGCTGGCTAAAATTGTTGCTAGCTTTATCCCGTTACAGTCCAATCAGGTGTGTCCAAACGTTTGACCGGTAGTGCACGTGGCCGTTGAAATGTGAGGTAAAACCACATACGTTTGTAGGGCATCCGGGGGCCGGTCTTCAGGTACAGCCTCTTGCTGGTGGTGGGGCGGACCTGCTTGATGTCATAGCCCAGGGTGTTGCAGCGCTTCTTTCGACAGTCCAGGCAGATGCCTTGCTCAAAGGCATGGTTGTTGCTGCACCTGTACGCCATGCTCTGCTTGTCTTGATTCAGGAGGGAGTCGATGAAGAGGTGAACCGAGCGCTCGTGAGGACATTTCACCGTCTGCTCAAAACCTGAGAGGAAACAGAAATATGGTGGAAATGTATAAAGTCGTACATAGTGACTGACATCTCCTCAGTTATCTGAAACACCCTTGATGTCCGTTTCAACAGATCATTTCCATATGCGGACTTATTGGTTATTACAAAACTCTCCTGAGAATTCAAGGCTGTCATCATCTCTATCGTTACTTGGCCATTATCTGTGGATTAGGTTCATTATCCCCCAAAGCCAGACCTCTGTCAGAGACAGACTGTCCTCCTGTCGGAGACAGACTGTCCTCCTATCAGAGACAGAGTGTCCTCCTGTCACATCGCCTCAAAGCATCTCATTATGTCTGCTGCTGTCTGCTCTAAAGCCTTTCTCTCAGCAGGAGCACATCTGAAGTTCCTGAGGAGATCCCTGTAGCCTGGAGGCAGAGTCTCTGAAGGATGGACAGAGGGAGCAGAGGAAGAGGCGTATATGTTACTAATTAACTCATGAGGACGACAGATGCTTTAATGTGATCCTCACTTTTATATTCTGCCGACATGTTTTTGATTGAGAAGCAGCATAAATCCCAGGGCCACTTATGTTAGATTTAGGGGAATTAAATTCATATAGCTGCACACCGCGGAAGAGAAGCTGTCGGAGAGCAAAACATGAATTATTTCCCTAGATACCCGGAGATTAAACAAATTGAATTTCATTGATGGAAACCCTCAGCTAGTCTGAAGAAACTGACCCGGCTTCTCATATCGTCTCTCTGTGGCAAGGTCTGATTAACAAAACCAGTGTACTTATCGAGAGCAAATGAACAAGCCGTGTTTAATGAGCAGAACATTCCCCCAATTTGATTTACGCATTTGCTCTTCAGATGCAGCCTTCCTCAGTAATTAATGACACTTGTAAAAAAGCCCCCGGCCATGTGAGAGAGAGGCATGTCTGTGCTCAGTCAGGAGGGAAAGACTTGCTTCTGTCTGAGACAGTGTCTCTGCATCACTGCTGGACAGCAACGAGCAGCCTCAACCTCTGTCTCACTGAGGCCTTCTCTCTCTCTCTCTCTCTCTCTCTCTCTCTCGCACGCACATGTGCGCACGCAACCGACAATATGCTGATTTAAAATATATATATATATATACAGTATATATATTTTTTTTTTGTTCTGATCCGTATGGGTTACCTTACCATGGATCCCGTACTCGGATATGTGATCGTAAAGGTTCTGCAGGTTACATCCTGGCTGGAATTCTCCACCATTGGGGTAAAAGTCATAGTGTCCCACGGCCTGCTTGATGCCCACACTCAGGCCCATGCGTAACTGGGTGAAGGTATGGATGGCGTCCACAAAATCAGCATCATCGGGAGACAGTCTCTCTGTGTGAGACATGCCCTCAAACAGCGGCCCTGCTGGATCCAGACCTGGACACACACCGTTTGTAATGAGGAAGTCAGTGGCTTGTTACAGGACCACCAGATAAACGGATGGATTATCTGAAATGTCCTATAGAAATGAACACACATTTTGACCCAATTGCCTTCAACGTTTCTCACATTGGCAAAACCTCACCAGTAATTCTTCCAATCTTCTGCGAACCTCCCAGATAGCTTCCAGCAAATCCAGAGCTGTGAGCGCCGAGGCTATAGCCAATCAGATGAACTCTTTTGGCTGGAAATTTGTAGTGCTCCTGTTGGTGGTTTATGACACATTAAGACATGTGGCATGCATCGTGTTTTATACTACCTCTTCTGAAAGTGTGAAATTGACCAAATGAACACATGTTATTTCAGAACAGAGTATACATGCTGAAAACAAAGCATCATTCAGCATAAAAGCATATTATCTGTTGACCTGAAGCGACTGCAGCAGGTAGGCTATGTCATGTCCCACGGCGCGGGTGTTCTGTGCAGCGATGGGATAGTGTTGGTGGGCCAGGGAGAGCCAGTCAGTGATCACAACGTTGATGTCTCCTAGTCTCGTCTTCAGGGCCGTGGCGAGCCTGGGCACCCAGCTCTCCATCATGCCATCCACCTTAGGAAACAACACCGAGTTTTGTCTCTCATCTAGAGAAAGTAGATACACTCTATATATACCCCAGGTGCTTCATTCTGCTCCCTGAATATCTAGGGACCTCACTCAATTCCAGTTTTGGAGATCCAGTGCCCTGCACGTTTTATCTACCGGACCCCAGGTGTGGTTGATCAGCTTTTTGTTTCTAAGTTCTAAACTAACTAACTTCTTTGTTAAATCCAATAATCAATAAACTAGAGACCATCTTGCAATGGGATCAGACCAGCTGACCATTTCACAGCAAACGTTTTTTGAGGTGGTAAAAGCAGGAAGTAAAGCAGGTGTAACTAATACCATTAATTATGCTTCCATTAGGTTTAGGTGTTCAAGTGCCAGGTGCCCTCATTAATGCTAATGATTACACCTGTGTTACTTCCTGCTTTACCACCTCAAAAGGTTGCTGTGAAATGAGCCTTTTCCCACCCATGACTTAAAATGAATGTGGGCCAGAGGCATAAAGTGTGTGTGTGTGTGTGTGTGTGTGTGTGTGTGTGTGTGTGTGTGTGTGTGTGTGTGTGTGTGTGTGTGTGTGTGTGTGCGTGCCTGCGTGCGTGCGTGCGTGCGTGCGTGCGTGAGTTGAAGTGGATGTTTGAGCCAAAATTTAAGAAATTCCCTCAAGGCGTTCTTGAGATATCGCGTTAACAAGCATGAAAATGGCAGTTGTGAGGTCATAGTGATTTTGACCTTTGACCACCAGAATCTAATCAGGTCATCCTTGAGTCCAAGTGCATGTTTGAGCCAAATTCAAAGAAATTCCGTCAAGGCATTCCTGAGATATAGCATTAATGAGCATGAAGCATGAGCATCATGATGTCACAGTGACCTTGAACTTTGACCTTTGACCACCAAAATCCAATAAGTTCATCCTTGAGTCCAAGTGCATGTTTGAGGCAAATTTGAAGCAATTCCATCAAGACGTTCCTGAGATATCACGTTAACGAACATCGGATGTACGGACAGACAAACCCGAAAACATAATGCCTCTGGCCCGGCTTTCGCCGGCGGAGGCATAAAAAGGCCAAAAATTTAAATCTTCGCATGTTCATTTCATATTTTGATATTTCCGTCAATTTCAGGGTTCATTTCCTCTTCTCCTATGCAACTTCTATGACTGAAAAATGATATGTTCATATGTATCCATGTTTTGTTTCTGTCATCGTCTGCTCATCCCTATGCAAATGTCCTGTATCCAGTGCGTTTCCTATTGACTGGAAAGTGGGAGTTGTCCTTACCGACCATCCGTGAGTGATGATGATGAGGGGATGACTGCTGTTAAAGCCACAGAGGGGCAGAGTGTGAGGCTGCAGAAGGTCCAGTTCGCAGCTGTCCTCCACATACTCCTCCTCTGAAAACAGCCTGAAGACTGAACTGCCGATGTATGGCCCTTTCATCGTCAGCACCCCCCTCTGCTCTGTGTCCGGCACTACACATGGGAATACAAAGAAAGGAGCTTCCTGTTTGCTCTTGCTGCACATATCTCACAGACATGATGGGTGGGGGGTGGGCAGTGGATATATTTACTTTGAGGTGAATTATTACAAAGCTAAGATTCACTTTATTTGTCCATGGCAGTCAGAGTGATGTAATTCATTCACGTGCCTCACACAGAAAAGGCACATGCAGTGTATTCAGCCCAGGCAGGAACGATTATCTCTCTCTTAGCATTGATTTTCCTCGTTACTAAACGCTGGTTTATTCTAATCCCTTTTTCATTTTGGACGAGCAGATCAGTAAACAACGTTAATGCATCTTAGTGAAGCGATAATGTTGTGAATCCCCCTGTTTAGACTATTTATCTGAGCAAATGCTGAAGTATCATCCCTTCCTTTGTGACTCATTTGCACTGTACTCTGCTGATGGCCTTTCAGAGACATGTTGCCAGGTCATTTAAACCTATTTGGCAGAGAGAGAAAAACCCTTTCAAGTGAAACTCTGCCATCGTCTTGTCATAAGTTGTTAGATAACAGCTCCCCCCTTTAACAGAGTTGGAGCCTCAGGTTAAAACCTGGCTCCCTCACAGACATTTCTCAGTACCATTCATTATGAGTAGGCTGCAGAAACCATTTTCAGGCAGATTTAGAAATCCAGACAGATAGTGAACATTCATTGATGATTACCAACCATCTGCTCAACATTGTCTGCTAGTTTAAAACTATAACTATGTTGCTATATGAACTTGGGGCGAGAATCTGTTTGACAATAAATAAATACACGTCTGGTTCATTCGTAACAGAACCCAAACAGACTCTATATTCAACGTTTTTCTAAATGGAATTAGTACGTTGTAATTCATGCTTTCCACCTTTGCCAATAATGTTGATTAAATGGCCCAAACAAAATCCTCTCCAGCAGGGCCTGCCTGTGCTGTGTAGAGTGATTAAAGTTGTGTATATTCAGAACGGGCTTTTAACATACATGTGGCTCAAATATTGCTATTGCCACGACTATTTTATCTTTCTTTTTAGATTGAGGATTCAGATTAACTCAACATTAAGACACTATCAAATTATGTGATGCAGAAATGTGATTGAGAAAAACTTTATGTTGTTTGTAAACTTTGAAGCCAAATGAGTTTGTGTTCTCATTGGTAGAATATAAAACTTTATATAATGTAATAATGTAAAGAGATTATTACATTTAAGCCTTTCAATTGTCTTTCTCAGATCAAAGCAAAAATAAACAAAATGTCATCTCAACTGTAAAAACAGATCAATTTAAAAACATGGTGATTCTTCTACATTTATGCTCTGTAGTCTCCAGCTGAGCAGTTTGTAATTGCAACATAGTGCCCCCTGTTGGAAAACTGCAAGCAGGAACTTCACTTTAATTACGTCTTGATTTAACATTGAAATGTACTGTCTGAGCTTTTGATATGAGGACTGACGCTATGCGATGGCTAAATATAAGTTATACATTTTACATTTATATTGAGGCTCAGGTTTTTGGATAAATACTGGGTAAAAAAAATCAGACCTGTATTTTGTCATGATGAGATAGGTCCAAATGGTTTATTTCAATCTACCAGCGAAACTCTTCGAGAAAGCTGTCTCTTTGACATTCAAATGTATGTGAATACAAAAGACAGTCAAACTGAAAAGAAAAGAAAAAACATTTGTGAACGTGTTGCATCTTTCCTGTGATAGTTTAAATGTGACAATTCACTCACCTATTCGATTCCCCTTGCTTTTCCTCCCCTCACTCAGGTGATATGTGAGCAGCAAACAACACAGGATTCTGAGCACAGCCATGGTGTCACTATCAACACAAGCACTTAGCTAA
>NC_139633.1:20854244-20871744 GCF_964638095.1 Poromitra crassiceps
CAGTTCTGGGAACAGAGAATACTCTATACTCCATGTTCAACCCAGAATAAACAGCGGAATCTCTATTGAATGGAAAGGACATACTGGCACTGGCTTTACACCAAGGGCCACCTTCCCGCTGCACAGACAGTATCATCTGACAGTTTCTGTCATTTTTAAAGTGTCGGTTCAACTGACAACAATAGGACGTGTTTCATCAGCATAAGACAGTGAGAAATGAGGTGAAATACGGCATCTCACAGTGATACCTACACAATACATTATCAATTTATACTATCCTAAAAATACATCTTGGTGACATTGTTTTGTGTTTCTTGTGACACATTCACATCTGTATACACAGGAGTTCAAACCACATTTAGGCTATTAAAGTAAAATACCAGTGTTTTTCCCTTCATCGCACCTCTATTTTACATTTACAAATGTCAATGTCCCTTTGAATAGCTTCATTGTGAGCATTTGGGCAGCATCCCTACTAGGTCACGTAGTGATGCTGTCATTTATCAGCATAAGTCAGCAGCACCAACTAAAGACTTGTTAAGCCTAAAACAAGCCAAATGTATTTTCTTATACCTTTTTTCCCTTGATCACTGGACACGCGTGGAAGAGTTCCTTATGTAAACAAGTATCCTCATACCTGCATTGATTCAAACACTGCTTATCCAGGAATTCACTGGCATTTACAGAAGTTAAGTCTCTACTATACAGGATGTGGACACCCACATTTTTCACGTTGAATTATGCCTTTTCAAAAAGCAGTAATGCAATTACGTCATCCAACAACGTAATGCAACTTTGGGTGTTACAATGCCATGTATGCACTGGACAACAGCGGGATTTGAAACAGCAGAGGAGATACAGTAACTGAGATGGAAAAGTGGAAAACTATATTCAAGGATAATTTCCTACATTCTCACAAAGTTTTAGCAGCTGTGCTTAATATATTTAACACCTGTTTTCTTACATAGTGAGGTGTAAAAAAGTATAACTGCTATATAGAAACTTGGCAAATATTTCTAACCAGAGGTGAATAACCCAGTTAGGAAACAGGACACGATGGGAATGCTTGACATGCCTGAGATATTGGATAGTGAAAATAAGCTAGAAACAGTTTCAATATTTTTGATATTTGAACGAATATCCAGGGCAGATAAAGCCTGATTTCTATAAATAGACAAGGTACAAAAAAAGATCATCGCTTTTTAAACGTAATCTTAGAAAGGCTTCATAAAGCATTAATGCATATTTTATAATTTAAGTGTACAGTCATTTTAGGTAATATACTGTGTTCATAATATTAAATGCCTTGTACAATTTGTAATGCACATCTTGTATTAAAGCATTATGAAATGTAAAATCTCAAAAAAGCGACTTTGAAAATGCTTCATTGCTTCATTGAGATGAACATGTTTGCCTGTTGAGGACAAGAAAAGGGGGCAGCTGCCATGACTTTGTTGCTTTACAGCCTCGTTCTCCCATTTAACTCATAGTTATGATTTCATATTTGTCCTTGACGTTGTTCTCCTCGTGTTTTTCAGGCTCTGGGTGGTGCAGCTCAATGAAGACAAAGTATATGGCAGCGCCCACCGCTCCGCCCACCATGGGCCCCACCACAGGAATCCACCACCAGCAACCTCCAGCTCTGCAGACACACAGACACGCACGCACACACACGCACGCACGCACGCGCACACGCACACGCACGCACGCACACACACACGCACGCACGCGCACACGCACATACACACACACACACACACACACACACACACACACACACACACGTGCACACACACACACACACACACACACACGCACACACACGCACGCACACAAGCACACACACGCACGCACGCACGCACGCACGCACACACACACACACACACACACACACACACACACACACACACACACACACACAATCTCAGTCCCCTTTTATTTCAGTGAAGTCAAGTGCATCTCCGATATGTTTCTATATGATTATATTGATGCTCAAAAGATGTTACTACCAACCATCTTACTTGGTGCTAGTTACAGTATATTGATAAGCAGTTATCCCAGATTACAATAAAGTCTCAAGCTCTCTGCATATGCCCTCATTCTCACTCGACAGTGCCTGATCGGTTTGACCTCAGAACGACCTTGCCAGAGGCAGATTAGCATCCCGCTGGTCATTGTGTGTTACTGCAGGTGGAAGGGCCTCAGTGGACAGAGCTGACGCACCGTGGCACGGGCGGGGAAGTCAACAAGCGTCTGAGCAGCTCGTCTTTATTCCCAGCAAGTATTCAGGAAGTGGATGTCGACTACAGAAGATAGGCTGCTGGATTATAGACTTTAATCTACGGGCACAGCTAAGATTATCAGGCCGGAAGACAGACAGAAGGCAGGTCACATTGACGCCGTGTGGACCAACCACAGAGCCTCTCTAGACTTACAAATCTGACTTAATGCATGTAGTGTTGTGATGTTGTTAGTGTTGTGATTACTGAACTGCAGGGACTTTCTCTGCTTATATCACAAATGTAAAAGGTCAGATTATGTCAGATTTAGCACAAGATTTAGCTTGATAAACCTGAGGGTACCAGAGGTTTATATACAGTACATTAGAGCGCACTAATCTTAGTATAGTCATTTGATTTGATAGATGTGATGAGACTTATAGGGTATGGCTTTTTGGTTGCCTGAAATAAGGTCTGTGGTTAACAAAAGTTTACGGGACTTGTTCAGCGAGATGATGTAAATGCAGTCGCGAGAAATGCGCTGATTTAATTTACGCTTCAAAGATCCTTAAAAAGGTGTAGCAGAGGGATCACACTGCTCTTCCTCTCAAGGAAAGCTTAAATGATCATTTGTGGAGGGTTTCCAGGGAAACGTACTACAACAACAACAACAACAACAGCAACAACAGCAACAACAAACAAACAAAAAGTCTCCATACTTCTCGTCTGGTGTAATCCAAGTCTCCACAAGCCCCAAGATGCCAAGTTCACTTGAAAAGACGTAATTTACACCATGTTTTTAGCTGAAATATTCACTGTAGCAGGCTACAGCAGCAGGACCCATTCTTCCTTCATTTGACAGCTACAGTGAAGATTTCAGCTACAAACAGGGTGTAAATGATCTCTTTTCAAGTCAACTTGGCATCTCAGAGCTTGTGGAGATTTGGATTACGCCAGGCGAGCAGTATGGATAATTTTTTTTTCATTATTATTATTATTATTATTATTCCCCCTGTTGTTGTTTTTCATGTTTGTGAAAGCTGTTTGTATTTTTTTTTTTTTTTGCAATGCTCTGGCGGACCACCTGGCGGAGCCCCGCGGACCACGACCACAGTTTGGGAACGGTTTCAGCAGAATGCTGCAATGGTGTTTTGCTGTGAAACTCCAGGACTGTTGGATGGACTAAAAAACTTCACCCATCCTTCCATCGGCATGGATGTGAGTAGATAATAATCTTATAATTTAAGCCGAAGTTCTGGAGCGGAGACTTCAGCCAATGAGACTCAGGGTCAGGAGGAATTTGTCCTGGTCATATAACAGTGGACCAACTTTTTACCCTTTCACAGATAATTGAAGGGTCATAGTAGTTTGTTAATCCATCCAGTATACTGTATGTATTTTATGAATTATGAAAGGAACTTTGAAAGGACTCTGGTCCAGAGTCAGCTGTTGGTTGAAACAGTGAGCTTCCTTGCTAGACGTCTTGCTGCTATAGAGTCTAAGGGTTTGTCAAAATATCTCCAAAAAGCGTGTAGGCTCCAGAGGAGAGTTGAGAATATGACATGATGAGTTTGTTAGAAGACTACTATCCACTGAGTGGAAATGGTGCAATGCTGCTGCTCTCTGGGCTACAACTATATAAATACATCAGTTGCTCTCCATGTTGTTTTTACATTGTTTCACCATATTCTCCATGCCAAGTACAAGATACCCTCTGGCAGACGATAACCCAAAAGCAAACTCAACTGCTTTAAAAACTTTTGTTTATAATGTTCCTTGAGGCTGTATGGGGTTGTGCAATAGCTTCATGGTGTTCTTATCACTAGTTGTTATGTGGACTGTGCAATACATGGTGTGCAATAAGGTGGAATGCACAAATATGTGGAATGTTATTGTATTGTATCGTATTGTACCCTTTAAGGATATTTCCACCTTACGTCAAATATTTTGACGACTTCTAAAACGGTCGCAGGAACAGCTGTGATGACTGGAGGAAAACGAAAGAGATTCAGAAAGAGGCTGAGGAACACACCATTGCGCCATTTTAGTCATGAAGCACTCAATATTTAATATTTACAATGTGCTCAGAATCTCACTCTGTTCACTTAAATCCCACGATCCTTTTTCAAAAGGCAGGGAACGCACACGTGATCATTGAAATATTAATTGAGATTGTCAAGAGAGCAGAGGCGGAGCTATAAACGCAGGCTCTTCTTGTACGGGAGGAAAGAGGACGTGCAGCCATTGGTCTTAACTCCCAGGCTCCATAACGGGCTTCTTGCTCCCTCAGGCAGGTGGCACGCTCAAGAAGGGCATCCCTGCTGCATCAAGTTTTGATGAATATTTCAGATATAATCCCAATTTAGTACTGCATATTAGAGCTTATGGAGGCCAAGATAAACAATTAAAAAGTGCAAATGGCATGGGGGGAATCAAAACATTAGCATTTTTTGCAACCTTCCACTTTAGGAGGTGTCTTAACTGATTTCTAAACCTTTCTATCTCAATGACGGGCATAGATTACCTGAAAACGTCCATGCCCCACCCAGCCACAGCAGTGAAGAACCTGGGGCTGAGGTCTCTTGCAGGGTTGATTGGATACCCGCAGTTCAGGCCCATGGACACCCCGATGGCCATGATGATCAGCCCGATGCACAGAGGCTCCATGCCTTTTGGAGCACCAATGTTCTTCCCGTCGGTGATGGCGAGGATGCACAGGATCAGTGCTCCAGTTGCAATTACCTGCACAAAAATAAGCTTCAGTCAACTCTCATCGCATCAGTTGCATTCACTCATTGCGACACCAGTGCACAAAGATTTTTATGCGGGAGAAATATAAGTTCTTGTTTTTCGTGTTTCTGTTGTTATTGTTTTGAGTGGGTGCTTTTCAGTTACATCATCTGTTGTCTGCTGACCCCTTGCCCTCTGTTATTTAGCCTAAGCCTATTAAGGGGCTTCCCCTTTCCCCTGGTTGAAGGCTGCACAAGGCAGCTTTAAAAGATGGTCCCCATATGGCTGTTTATTATGAAAAGACCATAATGTGGCATTATCAAAGGATACGATTCATCTCTATCACACCTTAAATAAACCTAGGGGTTAAAAGTGTTTATTTGGTTGTTTTGGTTAGTAGTTCAATTCTACGTCGACCGCTTAGTGTCCCCTTTCTGTAAACAAATACACAAATGCCTGCTCGACCCGTGACCATTCAGCACAGATGGGAGTTATTCTCAGCATCACAGCAGCATATTGTTCATACTTCAGCAAACAACACACTTTGTCCATTTATGCTTACTTTTATGCCCATGGCTGCACTAAACGCATGCTCACACATGCATGTACGCTCTAAAAGCTTCCAGAAATACAAGACATTTTTGTTTTTGTTTTATTTATTATTTTTGCTATCAGTAAACATTTTAGAAATACTGATGATGACAAACAAAAATATATTATTCTTATGAGGCAAACCAAAGCCAATAACTTCAAAAAGATTCAAAAACATGTTTTACTTTCATGTTATTAAGCAGTTCGCAAGAGTATCATGTTAGTTTTCCTCGTGTGTGCATGGTGCATTTTCTTGGGATGAAACCCCACATGTACATGCAGGTATATCACACTTCACCTGATCTACGAATCCATTTAGGACTGAGAGATGTTTGGCAGGATAGGATGCAAATATGTTGGCTGTGGCGTTCACACCAGTGACAGCGAGTTCTCCATTGGTATGTTCCATCAACGCATCTGTGGATGGAAAAAATAAAAAGCTTGGCATGCTGCATATTATATGAATCACTATAGCATGACCTATATCAAAGTTCTATTTATACCAATTTTACTTATAAGCTCAGCTAATGTGTGTGCGCACATGTGTGTGTGTGTGTGTGTGTGTGTGTGTGTGTGTGTGTGGCAGATGTACTATGTAGCGATAATGGGTATGTGTCTTTTCAGAATGATATTTGTTATCATTTGCCACTTCAAATCAAACGCAGTTCTGGAGACGGGGCAGTGACGACATTACAATTCACCCACCATAATACAAGCCATAGACAGCACAGGATCCAGCAAAGGCACCCAGAAACTGGGCCGCCACGTACACAGGGAACTTCTTTATAGGCAGCTTGCCCAAGATCACCATGGCCAGAGAGACCGCAGGGTTCACGTGGGCTCCTGGAGCAATGGACAGACAAAAATCAGATTTAAAATTGTGACATATTTCACAAGGTGCACAGAACAAATATGGGGATGACTAAAAACATCTGCAAAAGTCATAACAAAACTAAACTAAACTAAACTAAACTAAACTAAACTAAACAAAACAGAAGAAACATAAAATGACATCAATTGCCAAGCTGAAGAAATGGGCATCAGCAAGCATTTCAAAAGCAAAATCTCTTACAAGATGAGGTCAGCTGGGGTCAATGTGTAAAAACAGCTTTAGGTGACACAGGGCCGTGGCCGGTTGGTTGTTACTCAGATCCGTTGGTGCTCACTGATCATCACAGCTGTCAGGCAGTTCTCACAAAAATATCCGTGGAGTTTGAGAGTGTTTTCTATGCAAACCTACAAAGGCATGTTTGGACACATTCCAGCCTAATTTCCCTGGGCTCTGCTGCCAGCAAGGGGTCATTTATTTAACACTCTGGGATCTTGGCTTTGACCTCGCCACAGTAACACCACTGGGGGTATCAGCCCTGCGCTCATTGTTAATCTCTCCATCCTGTTCACAAACGCCGGCCGCGGCAACCAGCTGAAACTGCCAGTCTGAATTGCATCTGACATAATCTGCCTGAATCTGCTTAAGGCACGCGTGGACTGCAGGTCATTAGAGTGACCGTGATGTGTCACACTTACGGTACACTGTCATTGAAATTGGGAGAGTACAAAGTGAAAGGAATGGTGTTTTCTTCTCCGATGGAGCCAGCCTGCCAGGGAAGCCCAGAAAGCAAGGCTCCTCACACCTGAACCCCCTCCTCTCCAGAGACCCATGGCCCAGGAAAGCTCATTAGTCCAATACCTATGATGATCATCAGAGATGTCAGTGAACAGTGTGGAGGCTTCCCACTGCTCCACAGACCCCAGGCTCAAATGGCCCAGTCATGCAGCAAAAACACTCCATATATTAACCCCAACTCTCCTCCTCATGCTGCAACTATCCCTCTGAAGCTGTATAACTATGTCTCCTCCATTAGGCATGTAGTAGGGGGGATGTTGCACTGTTACATGAGTCAGATTGGTCAGAATAGGCATAGGCCTACAGTAAGAGTGAGATTAAAATCCCTGTTTTACTTAGTATGTACCATAATAGAGAGCCCCAGGAACGAGTCCGGAAAACATCGATGCTAACTAACACTTCCTGGTTCTTCACTGTTTTCGCCTATGGGATTTTTGAATGGGTTTTTGGTGCGATGCTTCTAATAAGGTCTCTGGGCAACGCAAGCTTAATCAAACACGAACCAGTGTTCAGTAGGATAATCTTCACACATGAGGACCACTTTTATGAGTTTTTAAGCTTTTACATGCCGTTAAAAGGGCGGCTACGCTAGCAAACGGCTAAATGAGACTACACTGTTGAGTCGACGGGGATATTATACGTCAATAACGTCATCACTTCAAAGGATGAACGCGGAAATTCTCTTTCCCTCACCTGGTTCAGCCCGGGGTAATCAGTGCACAGCAGCGCACACATCAACAACAGTCCAGGTTGAGTGGTGACGTGACGGGGAAGCCTATGCGACACTGTGTGTAGTTCTGGATTAGCTTAGCTCGAGCTTTTTACTTCTAGGGCTCGCATTTACGCTTCAAAACTCATGAAAGTGGTCCTTGTGTGAAGATTATCCCGCTGAACACTGGTTCGCGTTTGATTAAGCTTGCGTTGCCCACAGACCTTATTTGATAGCCTGGGTAAACCCAGCCTCCACGTGACCTGCTCTCAGACCTGCTCTGCTCTCGAGAGCAGGTGAGAGCAGGTCACGTGGAGGCTGGGTTTACCCAGGCTACTTATTTGAAGCATCGTGGCAAAAACCCATTCAAAAATAAACAGTGAAGAACCAGGAAGTCCGGGACTTCCGTGTTCCGACTACAAAAATACGTCATCCCTGGGGCTCTATAAAGTCTCTAGATAGAAATTTAGTAGATAGAAATTACATTTCTCTGTGAGTCATTTAAATCTCTCCAAATGTACCATACATTTATTTGTTTTCCGACCGTCTGGTGTAAGATACTGTAGTCTGGTGTAAGATACTGTAGTCTGGTGTAAGATACTGTGTAGGGGAAAGAGTCTGGTGTAAGATACTGTAGTCTGGTGTAAGATACTGTAGGGGAAAGAGTCTGGTGTAAGATACTGTAGGGGAAAAAGGAAAGGTTCTCCACTGGGACTATTTGGCAAAAAATACGTCTGTGATCACTCTGTGCCAGCATGTTTTAAAGGTTAAAAGCACATTCAATTTGGCTCATATAACCATGAATACAGCTCATATGCCACAGCGTTTAGCTTATCTCTTTTGAGTTCAAATTAAAAGCTTATCTTGGACAACGCTCTCCCCCTTCCCAGCAGTGATGGAAATTACTGAGATCATTTTAATTTACAACTCATTTCCCCATTGCAATCCTAATGAAAGCCATGATTGCTGATTAACAGGCACTCACCGTCTTGGCTCAGCCAGGCCATGCGAGGCACTGTGACATTTAGAAGTGATTCACCCCCTATCCCTATCATTGCTAGCCAAGCACTTCCCTTGTAATCCTCAAGGAATGCACCCACTAAAGTCCGCTTTATACATTAGGACACATACGCCTGCGGCCTTTAACGCTAGCTCACATGCACACTTACTATGCCACTGTCTGAGCCTGAAAAGCCTATGGGAGTGTGTCATCAAATAATAGCTCTCTTAATATAATTCTCTTTCTATCAACCCTTATTTTTTTTAATTATTGTACTCAGCTCCAGTAGTTGTTTGGTACCAGAAACCATATTGTACACACCGTGATACGCAGAATGCTATATGTTGAATGGTCTCTCCATTATGTAACATTGCACGTTCACAACAATGACCTACATTGGTCTTCACAGTCCATTACTGTATAGTTACATGTTCATTCAGTGTGAGCGTAGATCACTGAGCTAACGCAATGATGCCACTGATCCATGATGAGAGAGCAGTACTGTTAGCTTTCCTTTTTGCAGAATTTTTTTGAATGTTTGATACCTTGCGATTGTATAGACGGAGGCCCCAGTGACAGAATAACCTGGATGTTTAGTATCCAAGAGCAAAAACAGAGACAGATATCCACGGCCAAAGATCACAATCAGATAAAGCATGTCGACCACTGACCTTTGTTACCGGCACGTTTTGTTTTTTTGGTGGTATTTTTGCCTTTATTTGATAGTTCAAAGTTGAGAGAAACAGGAACGGCTATAGTGGGAGGTGGTATGGGTGCCGGGCCATGGTCCATGTGCCATGTACATGGCATCCTGCATGAACCCAGGAGATGTACATGGCATCCTGCATGAACCCAGGAGATGTACATGTCATCCTGCATGAACCCAGGAGATGTACATGTCATCCTGCATGAACCCAGGAGATGTACATGTCATCCTGCATGAACCCAGGAGATGTACATGGCATCCTGCATGAACCCAGGAGATGTACATGTCATCCTGCATGAACCCAGGAGACAAAAACTAAATCCAGGAAGTCTTGCCTGATATTGATCCTTAGATGTAGAGTCTGCAGACAACCATGGAAAAAAGCTAAGGCACTCCGTCTCCAAGTGAAATAATGATGCATTTATTTATTCTTGTTGTTCACACTGTTTTACATGGCACATAGACTACTGAGCCACCAGGGATGCCTCCCCTGCATGTGTTTTTCAAACCAATCGGTTTTCTAGGAATTTAAGGACAAATTATTTGTAGACTCAAATGACAAATTGCCATGTTCTCCTCATTTCTGTTTCACCAACAACAACCCCAGTCAGCTGAGGAAAAGGTTTGGCTTTAGAGAAGAACACTAGCTACTTGACGACAAAAACACTCCCAGAATAACCGCCTGATTTAACGATGTCAAAAAGCAAGGCCACTGAATCAGCTCCTGCAGTACTGCATGTGTACACACAAAGTACCTGACACTCCTCCTGCCATGTAGACCGCCATCATGACTCCCAGAGTGAAGCCGATGTGGATAGTCAGCGGCTCTCCGAGAGCCCCTTTGCTCAGCACCGTCTGGGCCACCGACCCACATCCAAAGAGCTGGCACACAGACAGGGACACATGTCAAAATGTAACATAATACTACATATTACTAGTTACTTTCATTTGAAAGTAATAAGTTACTTTACAATATTACTGTCTATGTAGAGTAACTCGTTACTTATTACACTACTTTTGCGTTTGCTTTTGCCAAAACGACAGCAGCAGCAGAATGACATCGCTGCCCCGGAACCATCCCGAAAAATAATTTCAACCGCTTTGAACTCAGTGTAAACAATCCAAAATTCGAAATGTTATTATTTTCCTTTGTTATTGTCATCTATAGTGGTTATTTGCATACAAACACAGTTTGATTAGGAAATGATTGTATCTTTTTTAAATATGTGCTAAAGCTTTGATTATTTTTTTTTAACTCAATTTGTTACTTGAGTTACTTGACAAAGTAACTGGTATAATATTACTGAAATCCTATAAGTAATAAGTTATATTACTGAGTTACTGCTAAAAGTAATATATTACATGTAATATGTTACTTTTGTAATGAGTTACCCCCAACACTGGGTGGAGGTAGAAAGACCCACTGTTTTTAATTATTCCAATTATACCCCAGTAACCCCACCATTAACACTAGCCTTCTTGTCCAGCAACAGCCTTCACCTGCCACAGATAATTTGTCTAATTTGAAGCTTGGAAAATAATGAATCTCCCACTTATTTCGCAAAAGGCAGAGGTAATTCCGAAAAAATAGTGTTGAGAGAAGGGCAGTCATCCAAACATAAATGGGGCTGTATCAGTGAAACACAGTCCCATTAAGCGTGCTGAGACAGAGGCAGTGACAGGTGGAGCTCAGAGGTGACAGGTGCAGGGCAGGACAGTCTGACAAACCCCTAATCACAGAAAAACAATACGTTCTCTAAAGGAATGACAGGGAAGCATATAGCAAAACAACATAAGAACTATAGTACTGTATTGAGAATTAAACTTGGTAATCTAATAGGCTATCTAATCTATTTACATTCTACCTACATTCTACTGCCCAATTAAAAAAAATCTATAGAGACAAAAAGACATTTGTAGTGGGTTATAATTTATTGGAGTACTCTTTTGGTGTTAGGCGAAAGAAAAGCAGTCCTGTGCCACTCACATCTCGTTTTCTAAGCAATCTTTGTTAGGAGGAAATTATAGATGAACACATCAAAGAGAAGTATTTTCATTAGGCTATATATAGGCATATTCAACGTCTGTTTATCGAGCGAGGCATACAGTAGAAGACAGCAGTTACCGTCCCACGAGACTCGTTATTATCATCCTGGTTCAAAGCTTGAAAGCGGTCGTTATAGGCAGATGACAGGTGCAGCAGAGGTTACTCACTATTAGGACGAATATCCCCAGAAATTCAGCGAGGAACTCTTTGAAGATGTCATGCCTCAGGGCAAATCTCTTCCTTAATTTTCTCTTACTCTCCTGTTCCATATTTCTGCAGATCCTTGATGTCTCACTCCGGTCAGAACAAACAGCTAACAAGTACAAGTGAGTGAGTCTCTAATCTATGTCGGCTAGCCGCCTCCCACCCACTCGGTGCGCTCGTACCGTGTGTAGCCCTCAGCAGGCGCGCATCTTCTCGCTCTTCATATTTTTCTCGTCATAACCACACGGGGTCTAGGCTACTCTTTTTGGCGTAGGTTTCAGATTAGGCGAATTGCACTGCTATTATCTATTCTTTGTGCCACAACAAAAACAAATGTCACCTAGGCCAGTGGTTTTTAAAGTGGGGGTCGGGACCCCCTGGGGGGCCGCCAGGGGGCACTAGAGGGGCCTCAGCAAATTAATGGAAATGCTATAAAAAAAAACTTTATGGGGGAGGAAATATTCAGTTATACTTGTTAATACTACAGTATATTAAATACATAAATAATATATTTTTTTTAATTATATTTGATAATTATATTTAGTGTAGTATATATACAAATATCCTACAAATATAGCCTAATTGAATCCTTTCCTTACACATAAAAATCCTATTTGCCATGCACATCTGTCTAATTGCCTGTCAGCCAAAACGTCATCAGAATCATTGTCATTCCCCCTGGTGTGGGTAATAGTCTGGAACAATGTTTATAACGGAAAACAGAAATAGTTGAATGAATAAATATTGAAGAAAATTAGAAAAGATTTGAGATACAAATGTAATTAGCCTATTAGGTTTACATTAGTAAAAGTAATAGGCCTACTGTATATTCTGAGGTTGTATGGATGTGATTTTTGACATTTTCAATATGCTATTTTCAATGGGTTTCTTTCTCCTTGCGATGGGGGCCGTGACGAAAAGCTAATGCTATTTTAGCCTCAACGCGAGATTCGTGTTGACTGTGGCTAATGCTGTTTGGGGGCGTTGGCATGGAAAAGTTTGACCTGACCTGTGCTACATCTTAGAATTAGACTACTTTACAACCGTTTCACTGGAATTATGTTGGGAACTGTTTGGACCCTAGGCTACTTCCTGACAGCTATTGTATTAGCAATTAGCAAACATTGCAACACTTACTTTTGGAGAAGATGCGCTGCTTATCAATGTCACTTTTTTTTTTTTTTTTTACAATCCAGTCATCTGCGACCTGGCTACCATGACCAAAGCCTGGAGAGATGTATCTGCTTTTTTCGGCCTTCCGGGTGAGAATTATTAATTGTATATCGTGTTAGATTGATGTTAGCTTTATTTACCTTCTAATGCTACATACCTAGCATTAGCTACAAGGAACCGAAGAGAAAGAAGGACACAACTAATCAGAGGAACGTGATTTGCATGGACAAGAAGCGATTCCTGGCTTTCATTGCCATGGTTATAAACTGTGCTGCGTGCTATTTGAGTGGAGACGGAGAGGATTGAGATGGTGCTTGACGCTGCTAAGAGGTCCCTGGATGTGGTGGATGTATCTGGAACAGAGATAGAATACTGAGGGACGCATTTGAGGAAACTCAGACAATTGCGACTGAGTGATATATGGACAATAATTATGAACTGAAGCACTTTGGGTGGACTGTTATTTCACTGTAAATAAATACATTGTGTAAACTACAAAATTCAGTAGGTGGCGGTAATGCCTCTAAGCTGGTTGCCAACCGCCAATCAAATCTAAAGAAGAAGAAGAAGATGAAGATTATAGCTACAAGGTAAGTTAGCTAGCTAGCATTATCTACTGTCAGCCAACTGTCAGTTGCGCTGTGTGTCTCTGTGCTTTGGAAGTGCTTTGGGCATTCGTATTTTGATATCCAAAGAGAGCTGCCATGAAAAAAAAGATCTGTGTCCACAGGCCCAGGGAAAATTTTTGAGCTGCCAGTTACGTAGCCTAGTGCCAGAGCCTTTCTGCAATTAATTTTCTATGGTAAAGACGCACTATAGGAGCACTCTTCCCAGCACGGCGCCTGGTGAGTGCTCTTGGTGTAGCATTTTTTTTTTTTTTTAAAGCAAAAGATCACTGCTCATCACTTTTTTTGACCGACCAATCAAAATGGAGGAAGGGGTGGGACTAACGCAAAGCCTGGAGAGAAATCTCTGCTTTTTGGGGGTCCCGGGAAATAATTATCTTGTTGGGTTGATGTTAGCTTGGCTTCGTTAGCTAGCTAAGCTTAGATAGGCTACTAACTGTCTGTGCACTTTGAAAGACACGCACCCGCCCCCGAGTTTTCAAGTCAGAACTCCGACTTTGAGTGGCGTTTCAGTGTAGTTTTTCTAGTAGGTCAGAAAATCCCAAGGTCCGAGTTGTCTGGAATGCAGCATAAGCCTTAGTGGTACATGCTCTTTACGTGAGCCACCGGGATGCCGACCGATTTTAAATGGCTGTGGCTTGTCTCTCAATATTTTGTGGCCCACCACAGCAGTGGTTATTCAAACTAGTTCACTTAGTATTTTTCCGTTCACCTCGCGATGGCAGCACAGTTTGTAGAAATGCACCAAGTAGGAAACTACGCAGGTGGAACTAATGTGTTCAGAGGGTAAACAAGCAAACAAACGTTTACCTAGCAACACATGCTGCTGGGCAGGTAGCAGACCGCAGACATGGTCACATCAAAGAAGGGTCAAGTTGACAGCGAGGGCCACCGTTTTGAAGAGATACCAGGATCCTCCTCGTCCTTGGTGGCACTTGCAACTAGTAGCATGCAGTGGCAGCCTGTGACATTTCAGTGGCAGCTTTCAGGGGCAGTGGAAAGTTGAATACTTTTCCCACTTAAAGCCAAAGTCCAGATCAACGGATTCCACCATATACTGTAGTATCTAAATCCCAGTTTCACCCATCTCACTACTCCCAGTGAGTTGGTTCTCTCTAGCCTGACTCATCAAATTGACTTTGGTGTTGGGACTAAACAGGCACTTGTATAAGCTGCACAAGAACTGTCTTCAAGTGGTGAAGATCCTGTGGAAGCTCATGAGGGTGGCATGGAAGAGCCAGTCCATTCCACCAGAGTGGCGACAGGCAATCAGGGTGTTCATTCCCAAAGAACACAATCCCACCACCATCAGCCAGTTCAGGAGTATTGCCTTGTTGAGCATAACAGGAAAGAGCTTCTTCTCGGTTTCCGGCTAGAAGAATGACCAGCTTCCTCAAGGGCAATGGGTAGGCTACATCGACACAAGTTGTCAAAAGGCTGGACTCCCAGGCTTCCCAGGATGCATTGAACACTCTGCCATGATCTGTGAGCAAATACCGCATGCCAAGAGAGAGAGGGGTGACCTACATGTCGTGGGGCTTGACTTGACAAATGCCTATGGTTCAGTGCCACACAAGCTCATCAAATTTGCACTGGAATTCTTCCACATATACCAGCCAGTGTCACCAACATCATCTTCAAATATTTCAGCAACTTCCAGATGTGCTTCTCCCTAAAGGTGTTATGATGGGATGGCAACGGCTGGAGATCACCATTTTCATGGGATCTTCAATCTCCTCCATACTCTTCGTGGCCATCTTCGAAATGATCCTCATCGGAGCCAGACAAGTAGCCTAGTCAGAGGCCTAAAATTACCATCCAATGACAGACTCCCTCCGCTGAAATGCAATATGGAAGACATGACAAAGCCCCATGCACAGCCTCCTCCGGTGCCTCGATGAGCTAACGACATGCGAGGATGAAGATCAAGCCATCAAAGTCACACAGCCTTTTGATCAGGAAAGGAGTGAGAAATAACAGCGTAGTTTTCATCACAGGAGGAGAGGAAATTCCATGGCTGGAACAATCTATCCGAAGCCTCGGGACGGAACACCTCGGAGCTCTCCGGTTGACCGATGGGGAGGCTGGAGCAGAAGCAGCTGGTGGATGACTGGCAAGGATTGACAGCCGCCAGCTTCGAGGGAAACATAAGGTGTGATAATGAGCACAAAAGTGGATGTCCTCACAGGGTGCCAGTGGAGGGCACCGGCAGAGGTGGACAAAGCCATCACCAGGTTACAGCACAAAGAGGTTGTGGGAAGAGTGCAAGATAGTCAGGCAGGCTTGAGCTGGGGAGAACCTGCTCAGTTCTGGTCCAAAGCCACAAGGGAGCAGAGGAAGACCATGGTCGTGGAGGCGGTCACACTCATCAAGGCAGTGTGATGGGAGCCCACCACAAGCAGCGGCATCAGTTGGGCAGACATCTGGCCAACACACTGCAAGCACACCTCTCCCAGTGGTTTGGGAGTGAGGCCAGGGGGCCACTGTGCTGCAACAGCAACACAGGCCTCCAGCACATCTTATCAGGGTGCGGCATGCGCTGACACAAGGGTGTCTCAGGTGGCGGCACAACCAGGTGCTGAGGAAGCTGGCGGAACTGTTGAAGTGCAGAGTGGGGTCAAACAACTCCTGAGGCCACCATCGACCACTCAATGTCAAGCCAGGAGAGAACCAAATGAAGCCAGCAGCAGGAAAGGCAACATCGCGCTTACTCCTGGGAAGGCATGGGAAATGCATATGGACCTGACCTGGGCAAGCAGCTAGTTTTCCCAACAGAGATCACAAACCAACTACTCTCAGACCAGATGTCGTGACGTGGTCCACAGCTGCCAAGACCTGGCAGCAGAGTGTATTGAAGTGGGTTGGACCACAACCTTCCACCCAGTGGAATTTGGATGCAGGCGCTTTGTGGGCAAATCAGCAGTCCAACTTCTCTGAGCAGCTGGTACAACCAGGACGAGTCTACAGAGGGCCATCAAAGAACTGGCAGAGGAGGCTGAAGGCAAGCTACTTGTTGTGGCTACGGAAGAGGGACAGTTCTTAGGGCTTAACACCCCAATAGGGGCAGCTGCAGGGGGTGACCGGGAGACGTCCCTACCCAGCCACTGCCCCCCCCTTCCCCATCGGGAGATGTACTGCATGGGTACATGGCTCCAGCTGACCTCCCTGCAGCTGCCCCAGTGTGCACCGGCGGACATGGGACGTGCAGAGATAGACCCCAGGTGGTGCTCAAGTCCTATTGACCTCTGACTGATAAGTTGAGTTTGTGTAGGACACATCCGTGACCGACATCACTGTGTTTCAGAGGCTGTAGCAGGCCTGTAGACGACCTTAGGCATCCATTGGTACCAACCATGTCATGCTTATCGGAAAAAGGGTTAAATAATCACGTTCCAAAGTTAGGCAAAATTTTGGCGAGGGATAAACTGGCATGGCCATTTTCAAAGCGTCCCATGACCTCTCACCTCATAAGATATCTGAATGAGAATGTGTTCTATGGGTACCTACGAGTTTACAGACATGCTCACTTTATGCTAATCCCATGCAGAGGTTGCTCCCCCCCCCCCCCCCCCACACTTGAGCACCTACCCCCCCAAAATGTTTGTGCACATGACGGCCGGCGGAGGTACGGCAGGCAAGACGCCAGGAAGAACACCACAAGACACTGACCGAACTTTAACCTGACTCATCATATTGACTGAAATTTAAAATTGGATTCCTAACTGCTACTTTCTGACAAATGATGTCTGATTGTTGGGAAATGTTTGATGTGTTATTAATGTAGCCTGCTAAAACAAAGGAATTTTCCGACAGGGATTAATAAAATGTACCTACCTACCTATACATACCTACCTACCTACCTTCCTAC
>NC_139633.1:20876744-20889244 GCF_964638095.1 Poromitra crassiceps
TTTATCTAAACTAAGAATTACCATTTGTTTTAATGAGGTGCTGCAGTTAAATGCTCTCTTACTATAATTTGGAAATAGGTTGCTTTAGCGATGAAAGTAGCTCCTTCTCACATGAAAAAGTCTATATTGTGAGAGAAAGGTCTTGATATTGTTATCAGAGCAGTTTCTGGCCACCTCCTCAGCGGTGTGTGGGTGGGTGCAGGGAGAAAAGGGATGCAGAAACAGCTGGAGAAAGGAGCTTGAGTCAAACAAAGAACATTATTAGTCTTGACACTTTCCCCTTTCTTAATTATGTAGATAATATACTCAAACTAAATTGAGGCATTAATCAGAGAGGTAGTAATTAAAATATCTCACCATATTTGAGGATGTACAGGCCCTATATTTTGTTCGATAATGCATTTCAACATTTTGCCATCTAGATAAATAAATATGCCTATAATAGCATAATTTGACGAATTAATAAATCACGTTTTTAAATGATTAACTTATTAAAGATTTAGAGCACAGAGATTGACTTTTGACCCTTCACAAATGCTGAATTAGCCAGACTATTGAAAATGGCCCTCTTATGAATTATTTTGTAGTCTGTTTATTGCCCATAATAACATCTCTGTGAAATGTCTATAGTTTTTTTCACATGTTATTGACTCATTGGGACACTTTAAAGTACATTTAAGTCAGTTTAAGGTCGTTTACACTACAACAGTTTTGATGTTCTTTCTATGATTTTCATAAAGCTTTACATACTCTTCATCAGCCTAAGCCAGTGGTTCTCAAAGTGGGGTCCGGGGACCCCCAGGGGTCCTTGAGGGAGTTCCAGGGGGCCTCCCCAGCAAAAAGGGGAATAATTTATTTTCACTATAATTCCATCCATAAGTAACACAATGACAGAATGTATGACTATTTTGGTTATGGCTTTCATACACTTTCTGTAATGAAACATGTAAAAGCAGAAATCTTATGAGATGGGGGATCCCGGGACAAAATCTTAAAACATGGGGGTCCGTGGTCTAATTTGTGTCCGTTAAGGGGTCCTTGACGTTTGAGAAACAAAGTTTGAGAACCACTGGCCTATAAGCAACCTGCAGGATATGGCTGTGTTGTTGTCGTAGACAGTTTTTTATGATTGTGAGATGAAAGGCCAGGTAGAGGGCAGAGTAATGATAGTGTGGTGTAAATACATTCAGTGCTATAATTGCTCTGTGATAATAACATAAACCTCAATGTGTTAAGTGCAAAGTGCACTGTAAAGAGCGCTAGCATGAGCAGGGAGCAAACCCGCTCTATCACGTTCCCATTCCTTCACAGTGCCGAGTGCTGCTTAAAGCAACGGACACGACGAACGGAGTACAGGAGAACATTTAGGGAGCGACTTGGTGAATTAACCCCCAGGAATTTGGATCATCCAGTCCCTGTTGGCTTAGTGGACACAGGGGGCAGGAGGGCCCTGATTTATGGGCACCCCTGGGCTCTCCTCACACCCTGTTCCTGTTCTCCACCCCACTGGCTGCTGGGGGAAGAGGAACGCTGCTCACCAGCCTGGTGGATGGAGCTGCATGCTTTTATAGCAGATCGCAGATAGCAGATTTTTTTTTTAAGTTTAGTTTTGATGCAATAATACAAACCTTTTTCTTACTTATATAAGAACTCAAAGATCTTGATAAATTGCAACGATTAACTGGACTGCACAGAAAAATCACCATTCTTTCTTTTGCGAGGCAAAGATTACACCTGAGTGGCCCTGGAAACATAGATATGGGCCAGATCATTAGCCTACTTAACAGGTTTGCGTCGATTCCAGAGCGCTGTGAGATAAAAAAAAAAGGCGTTATTGCAGTCGAGGGTTGCCCCTTGTCCTTTTCACCGAGTCATGAACTGTTCACCGTCAAGACACTTTGTTTGATTGTGTCACCTCGCTGTGTGCATACGTATATTATAAAATTATGCAGATGGGGGTCATGTGAATTAGTCTACTTGCATCTTTCCCCGTGCTTTGTTTCCACATACACTTTTCACTCTCCCTTTCTCTTTTAGCTAAAAACCCACAAAGAAGAAATCGTTCTCTCGGTTCTCGTCCCCCTGCCCCCACATTGCTTTTGCTAGCAGGCCCAAGCAGCTGGGCAGCAAGAAACACTTTCAAGGTTGATGGTATCACTAAGGAAGCCATAAATTAGAGCAGGCTGATGGCTATTTATTGATGTTTTTCACTTGTGAAAAAGTGGAGGAGAGAAACTCTGTTGTATGTATAAGAAGGCAAACAGAGGAAGCTTAGCCGGTTCTTTGCTGCGTGATTGCGGTGGCCTTGGTGGTTTCTCACATCACCACTCAGTGATTATGATTTGTTAATCAGACACTCGTAGGGGGATAAATCTGACAGGATTTGGGGGGGAAAACACACCTCTGGTTTATTTGATTTTCCTTTGAAAGAACAGTCCGTGAAATCTGACTTTGAAGCAAAAAAGGCAACAGAAAAGTCAGTTGAAACAAGTCTTTTTGAGACTGGGAGTTTATACTCCCGATTGAACTGCAACACTAGCAACCGTAAAGCACACGAACAGTGTTTGTCAGCTCTGTGTTTGTGGCGTAATTGTCGTTTAGTTCACTGATAAAGTATGCGCATGCTGAAAAATCAGTGCTGAAAGTGATTTTTTCCCAATGCAGATTTCATTGTATTGCTAACCATCTAATATACAGGGCAATAGCGTAGAAAAACAGTGCAAACCTGTATGGTGGCTAATAAAGCGTTCACACACAGATTCAGTGACCGAGTCCAGCGGGGCCTTATTGTGCCGCTCATACAGATCTCTTCATCGAATCAACAGCTATAAATTGTCTTTGTTGCTTTGCTCATGGTGGCTTTAGTACACTTTCACCATAGGAACCTGCGCAAAGACCTGTCTGCTGGAGAGCCGTGTTTTCGCAAAGTAATCTATGCAGAGACGTCCACTCAGTTTGGATGAATAAGAGGCCCCATCAATCTGTCACTGATTGAGATAGTACAGACGGAGGCCGGGGGCTCCCCAATGCTAGGTGCTGTCCACCAGGGTGTAAATTATGACCCCGTCTCACTGTGTGGGTTAGTGGCCCTTGCCTCGCCAGAGCCCTGACCTGCAGCTCTGGAGTTCCTCACTTCAAAACCCACCATCTATACTGCGATCAAGATCAAACACAGCCACAGTGAGGGGATACTGTGCAACTCAATGATTTATCACAACAAGCACAGCGAGAATTCTCTCTCGCCCCCCCCGCCCCCCCCCCCCCCCGCCCCCCCTCTCTGAGTCTTTGCTTACACAATCGCCCTGTTCTCACACCCACAGGGCCACATACTCTAAAACACACATCTTTGATTGTGACAGGGTAAGTGTGCGGCGCCATTAATATGTCCGTTGGTGTGAAATGCCTACTTGTGCAGCGAGTGTAAATTATCGTCTCTTAGCAGACACGTCAACATCGTGTCCCCTGTCTCTTAATCACTGTTTAAGGAAGAGCGGTGACAGGGAGGTTACCCTGTTAACTTCCCATACCTTCAGTCTGCTGCCTGCTTGACAAGCAACGTGTAAATCCTTATGGTGTCATTATGAAAAACACTAGGCTTCATAAATCTGTTTGAATAGCCTCTGTCCCCCACAGCAGACACACAATGGCTTTTCTAGATGTTTACCCAGAGGCTCCAAAGCATCAATGCATGCACTTCCCGATAAGATGACTTATTTCTCCATTGATCCATAAGCACTAAAACTACACTTGTACACTAAAAGTTCGTCTTTAAACAATTCTTTGAATTGAAATTTAAAGAATGAGCAAACTCACTCACCAATCCAGAACTGAAAAAATGAGTTGAGAATGAGAGCATGAGTTGTGCAGTGATTCAATTTAATTGTTGGTGCACGCAAGTTAGAATGTAGCATTTGTCTTGAAGTCAGTGTATTTCACTTGGCCATTAAATCTTTTTCAACCATTTGAATAGTGGATTTGAGATGAACAGGGCTCTACTATATTCTCTCTAGTAAATAATCTAGTGATAAAACAAGTTCTGTATAGTGATTAAACAAGTTCTCTGCTCTGCTCATATGTTCAAAAATGGAAAACAGTCCAACCTCCAATAATAGCCAGCAGGTCCATGTTGAAGATCATGGGATGCACCTTCTCAGTGTAAGAAATTAGCCAGGGGCAATGGCAAAAATTCCCCCAAAAATCCCAGAATGGCCCTAAAAACCGTGATCTAGGGGAAAAATTTTGATTATTTTATTTTATTTAAATTTAATTTCCATTTCCATCTCTAACACACTCTGCACCTGTAAGCTGTTTGCCAGAAGAAGATGATGAAGAACACACATAAACAGTGCTGTTCACACTACGCTTTAGCAACGTCAGGGTTGCCACTGTTTTGTAATGATACTTTTCAAGGACTTTTCAAGCAGTAAAGCCGGGGGGCGGGGGGAGAGATGAAAACAAAAATGTATCCACTGCAGGTTACCTAGGCGACCAGCCGCATATTTGAGCTAAGAACGCCTACGAGAGAGCACACCAGCCAATGACAGCTCAGCGATCAGCAAATCGCTGTATACTTGTAGCCTACACAGAGTGATACTGTAGATAAGAAGAAAGTGGATCTAACTAATGACATCTAAAAATTATATCATAGGTGAATTTTCAGATGACAGAGTGCACCAGGCTCAAACTCAGAGATTCCGCTCTGCTAAATCCAAACACTTTTAAGGGCCTCTTTATAAATCCAAGCACTTTCAAGTCTGAAATCCAACTACCTTCAAGTACTTTCGTGGCAACCCTGAACTTTATGCACTAATTACGGTTTTTTAAGTGCCCCCAAAATCTTGTGAATGCCCCCATTTTTTTTGACAGCGGGGGCAAAAGTTTAGTTGCCCCCAAAATATTTTTTTAATTTCCTACACTGCTTAGGATTGATTTCAACTACCCGACGTGATTTATCACGAAAGAGGCTTACGCCACGAAACATGCACTCATTGGATCCGAATCTGTCCAGGATGGATGTCCTCCCTCTCATGCAGTTAGATACAAAGGTATTCAGCTGGAAAAGGCCATGCTAATGTGCAATGCCCCTTTTTGGCCTTCACAAACTGGCATTAAGACATTAGCATCATATAGGCCCTATATACTAAAGGCTTTACAGCTCAAATGGCACAGCAATGGCATCCGCTGCCTGCCACGGCTTCTGACTACACTGGAAGAAGTGAATGAGAAGTTAATTCCAATCACAGACTTGTCTTTGCGTTGGAAGTTTTGTTTTCTCACATGACGTTGAGAGTCAGAGGGGTGAACAACTCTCTCACCGCTCGGCCACACACGGGCGAGACAAAGACGTTTGCCAGTCGGCGTGACAGCGAGGTCGCCCCTGCCAAACGCAGGAGCGCAGGGTGGCATTGTCTCTGGGTGTGTGAATTAAAAACATGAAGGCTCCACGGTGTCAGACATGTGGAGAGGAGTGGGGGGAAAAACACCAGCTGCTCTCCAGTTTCACATGCTCTCCACTCACTTGTAACAGTAGTAATTATACATGTTTTGAAACGCATCCAGGAACAGAAAGGAAATCGGGTCCTGTGATACGAGAGGATATGAAACTTCCTGCTCAGACTAGCGGTGCAGGTGCCCGGGTAAGGATCCGTCTGGCTTTGGATTCTTGGCGTGTTGTGTATAAACACACACATATATAACCCCCCTTTCCCCTCCCAAAGAAGACAAGAACTGAGTACCATTACATATTCCTTCAGCCCAAAGCATCTGAGCCGTGAGAAGAAGCAAGCAGCCAAACAGATGTTTTGCTGGCTGCAGTGAGTATTTTGGCATACCCTGCTATCCCTTACTTCTCATTGCTGTGCACCCCCCCCCCCCCCCCCCCCCCCCCCCAAAAAAAACAACAACAACAAAAACAACAACAACAACAATTGAGTAAATGTATTAGCAAAATTAACATGCTAACAACATGCAAATTTCAGTTAAACTACTGTAATTGGAGAGCTGTTTGTTTGGCCGGTGTTTCAAAGCACACCGTGAAAGGTGAAAGGATCTTCCTGCCAAGAATTCCTCACCATGACAGAAATGATGAGCTTTGTCAGACGGCAGTTCCCAATCAGACTGGCTTTCTCATTTACCATCAACAAAGGTCAAGGGCGAGACAATGACCACGTCGGCACCTATACCTCAGCCAGTGTTTGCTCATGGCCAGCTCTACACAGCCTCCTCCAGGAGAAAGAAAAACCACTTATTGAAGGTGATGAGGAGGGAATAACAGACAACATTGTCTATATATATAAGGAGCTGCTGTAATCTTGTACTCATACATACAAACATTTCCATAACTGCGCCCATGGCGCGTCATCTCCAGAGGCCCCCACCCTAGAACTCGAGCGCCCGCAGCGCGCGAGATTTCTAGTCCCCGCCAATTTATACAGCACGCACTGTAGCAGTGCGCCCGTTGAAAGTCATTGCTTCAGTCAAATGTCCAAAATCTTTCACAACGGCAGGTAAACGACAACATCCCTGTCAAATGAACTGAAATGTTGCATTTAAATGGCTGGATAACTAATGAGGAACTAATTATTAGTAGTTAATGAAACTGTGAGCATATCATGGCAGAAGAATGTTTGCTCACTTTTAAAACGTGTTCGTGTCTCATCTTTTTATCATCCAGATAGGCCGCCTCTCTCTGGATGATATGACTGACAGATTTGCAGGAGAGCATGGGAGTTGCTAAATGCTTGCAGCTGCCTTGTGGCCCATGCATAAAGTCTTGACCTATCTGCTTACTGTTCTGCTCCCATCCGCACCAGGCCTCCTCGTTTTGTGTCCGGATCACATATCACCGCCTTTTTTTTGGGGGGGGGGGGGGGGGGTCAGTTTTTATGTATTTTTATTAGTTTTTGAGACAAAGCAGACACCGCACGATGTTTACGTGGGATTTTTCTAATTTAACAAGTATTGTTCTTTGCCTTTTCATGCCAAGATTATTCTTAAAACAAAAATGTGGGATAAATTGTATACTGTCACGGGGTTGCATTTTGTAAGCCTTGATTGCAGAGTAGAAATGTGTTTATTTCACAAATGTTCTCATCATACCTTAAAGTTTTTGCGTTCCATCCTAATTCTTTGTGCTCCTCGGAAATACTGCATTTTATCAACATGAAAGTGTCACGTGAGGTGATAGTAACGTCCCCACAGGGGAAAGTGTCATGTGAGGTGATGGTAACGTCCCCACAGGGAATGGGAAAGAAAACACTATTTATCATGTGAAAATGTGCACTCTTGCACTTTGGGGGTTTCATTCATGTCTTCTTTGCCCCCCTCTTCCAAATGATCCTAAAAAGCAATTTTAAGAAACATTGAGAGTTGATTTATAACCGAGTCCTGTCATCTTCATCAAGTCTCTCAATGGAACCAGACAAAAGTCCAACACCGGTCCGAGCCCAGAGAGGGCCGAGCCAAACGGCCGGCTGACAGTTGTCTTTTTCTGGCCGTGATTTAGATGGCGGCCTGGTCCACTGTTCTCCCGCTTCATCCGTTCTCCTTTAGCAGTGTCTTGTGAGAGGGGTTACGCCACGCATAAAGCTACCCACGGTCTGCATTCTTGCTCCGACTGTTGAGGCTGTCAGGGGGCTCCTCTGATTTAGGGTGCCCCACTACAGTGGCCCCTATAAATTTTAAAACTAATTCTGTGCTCTCCAGGACTTTGTGTTTTCGTAGCTGGCCCTCTGCTCCTTATCGTTACTGACAATTTTATGAAGTGCCCTTAATGAGCGGCAGATTAAAGGGAGACGGCGCCTGAGAATACCGAGGAGAGAGAGAGAGAACCCTGTGTGTGTGTGTGTGTGTGTGTGTGTGTGTGTGTGTGTGTGTGTGAGTGAGAGAGAGAGAGGGTGGGAGTTGGGGGGCTAGCACAAAGGAATAGGAGAGGAAGGAGTGGGGTTCTGCGCACTGGTACACACAGATACTGAACACCTTAAATGTGAGTTATTCATATGCAGAGTTCTTCTTCTTCTCTAGGCCAGTGGTTCTCAAATCTTTTCACATGAGGGACCCCTAAACTGAGACAGAAATTAGACCATCGATCCCCATTTAATATTATTTTGTCCCATGGTCCCCCATATTATGATAATAAGATTGATGCTTTTAGATGTTTTATTACATGAAGTGTATAAAACCTATGACCAAAATAGTCATTGTGTTACTTATGAATGGAATTATAGCGGAAATAAATTACCCCCCTTTTGGCTGGGGACCCTCTGGAACCCCCTCAAGGACCCCTGGGGGTCCCCGGACCCCCATTTGGGAACCACTGCTCTAGGCCATGATGGGAGTGAAGGGGGGGAGGGGGGGCGAGCGGCGTGTGTGTGTTTGTTTGTGTGTTTGTGTGCGCACTGTGACTTGAACAGTTTTCAAACCGCTCCAGGCATTTGATGCCAGCTCGAAAATAAACACGCCTAACAGTTTACAGCCAATTAAATAGTACTTACAGCTCTGAGTTTATAGAGGTAAACACGTTGGAGAGTTAGGGAGGCCTGGGCCAGCGGGACACTTGAACCCTGCTCTCAGGTTGGCTCTCATCAGTGTATCTGCACTCCTCTAAAGTCAAAGGACGCTAAGAGCAGATGTATACAGAGAGGGATTTGTGCCAGCAGATGTTCTCCTTACACTCTATCAATCAGACGGACTGACAGCCATTAAAAACAGTGTGTGAGTCGTCTGCCTAATGGATCTAAACAAGTCAGCGAGGAAGGAGATCTTTTTTGAACCAAACTCTTACATAAGTTATATTTGCAATTTCACCTCACACCTTGTGCGTTGCTCCGCTTTTCATCACCTCGCGATGGACTCATCATTGGAAAGCCTCCCTGAAACATTTCTTTGAGATAATTCCCAGTTTCCCTATGCCTTAAACATTTATTTTTCTTTTTGCTCCCTCAATAGATGTTGGATGTGTCCTGTTTGGAATCCACGGGCGGGTTGTTTAACGGAAGGCTTGCTTTAACGCATCACAGAAACCAAGCGCGGCACGTGTTTTATGATCTCGTAAACGAGCAGCGATGTTGTGAAACGTGTGTCTGTGCTTGAGGGAGGGAGTGGGGGTGTCTGGTGTCTGATAGGGATTTATCTGCCCCCCACCCCTTTTGTCTGGATGGTGGAGCACTCCCCAGGGAGCAATGCTGGACAGGCAGGAATCTCTGTCCAGATTTCCAGAGATTCTCCCATATCCCTTACACAAGACCTTAGAAGTACCGGCAGGAAGGGCTGCTGCTGCCTGTGGCCTGTTAGTCTTTCACACTCTTCTTCACTACAACCTCACTGCGGTCAATATAGTGCATTGAAATGAGCGGCCGATGCAAAATCACAATGATTTAAAATAACAAAGGTTCGTCACGTCTTATTACGTGCTGTCGAGCTCAGAACATTTTCAGATTATATCTCCGCAGGAAATACAATTGTATTTCCGCAGTATTTCCACTTGTGCAGTTTTCAGTAACCCTTTATTTTACAGGTCCCTAACAACGTATGAACTATTTGTAAATAAGACATGACAATTGGTGTTCATGTCTAATTACAACATATACAGTAGTTCATTATGTAGTTACATTGTACCGGACCTGTAAAATGGAGTGAGTCTTTTCAACTGTAGTTCATATGTAGTTACACGGTACCGGAGAGACCTGACGTCGAAGCTGCGTCCTGGGACAGAGATTGCTAAAACCCAGTGGTGGATACGAACCACTGAACTTCTGATCGCAAAGCACGCAGCTTTAACCACTCAGCCTACAGGGCTTTACTGAGTTTCGTAGTGGAGATTGAGAGGATAACCGTATGTCAGTCAGATGTCGTCGTTGTCACTTCGTAGCGTTGTTATAATACACAGAGACGTGGGGGGGAAATAATATTGATACTGTGCTATTTAGGGACCTGTAAAATAAAGAGTTACCCAGTTTTTTTTTTTACCATATGTATTTTGGATTTTAGGGTGAGCAGTCCCTTTAAGTTCTGGAGAGTCCTGCTTGTGCAATCGGCGCTCCCGTATCCCATTGGTTTGTATGTGACTAAAAACGGCCTGTTTTTCCCTCCCCTGCAGATCTTCATCAACAATGAGTGGCACGACTCTGTTAGTGGGAAGGTCTTCCCCGTCTACAACCCAGCCACTGGGGAACAAATCTGTGAGGTCCAGGAAGCAGAGAAGGTACTTTTCTGCACACGGCATAACATCTTCTGCCTGCCTTTTCCAATGAAAACAAGGTTATCTGACTCCGGAAAATGTTCTTCCTCTCCCTACAGCTTGGCATACTTCTCCTTCACTGTGCACGTGTGAACCTGTTTGTGTCCAAGAAATTAAGAAAAGCAAACACGCACTTTGGGTCGAGTCTAATGTGGTTTTGGTGCGCTGGCAGTTGTTCTGGTCCTTCCCTAATTCGTCTCCTCCGGGTGCAATAAATGAAGTGGACAAAATGTTGAAGCGTGCTAATGGCAGATGCAGAGAGGAACGCACAGACAGATTGCATTAGTCTCAGGGAGTGCAAAAACACCTGTTTACTGGAGAAGGTTCTAATGATTGAAATGTTTCGCCTGTTTTTCTTCTCCCAGGCTGATGTAGATAAAGCAGTGCAGGCGGCGCGCCTCGCCTTCTCCTTGGGCTCGGTATGGCGGCGGATGGATGCGTCGGAGAGGGGCAGACTGCTGTCCAAACTGGCTGATCTGGTGGAGCGGGACAGTGTCTATCTAGCAGTAAGTGGACAGACAGCAATAAGTGGACAGTGTCTATCTAGCAGTAAGTGGACAGACAGCAATAAGTGGACAGTGGACACACTATTAACATTACTCTGAGCCTGTTAGTCATCAAAGAATTACATTGCTTTTTATTTTGGTCGAGGGAGCTTAAGTTACTTTCCACATGGCTATGATGACAATAAATCATTTTTAACTACTTTGATTATTACACTTAAAGAGAACGTGGTACTGTAACTTAGGGGCTATATTTGAATTTTGGTGTTATCTTAGTGTCCCGTTTCACCCTCGGGATAGTGTAAAGACCGGAGCAGAATGGAATTATATAAGGATCACAAGGTTATATCACACATTTCTCAACCGTCTCCCCCATCTCTCTTCAGACTATTGAGTCACTGGACAGTGGGAAGCCTTTCCTGCCCACCCTGTTTGTGGACCTCCAAGGAACCATAAAGACACTAAGATACTTTGCTGGATATGCAGACAAGATCCACGGCACCTCCATTCCAATGGGTAAGAAGACCACGTCATGTCCCCTTATCTCCATCCAAGTGCTACAGAGGAGCTTCTAAGGGTCCCTCTTCAGTTTTCAGTTTGAGTGAAATGGAACTGAGGCAGACTATTGAAGAGGGAGAAAGATATTGGAGGATTTGTTGGTGGGCTAGGTCTGGTAGGGTGATGATAAGCAGAGAAGCCATCTTGTCTCTAGGGACCATCTGGAGTTGAACACTGGGGATCAGCACAGAGGTAACAGACCCGCTCCCTGGTCTTTTATCAATAGAGAAACACAAACGTGGCTGTCCTGGGGAGGCTGCTGCCATGCAGTGCAGCCCATCACACGTGTGCCTGTGAATCAGGTGAAGGTGGGGGTGGAAGAGGGGAATGCTGGCTGGCTGTTTCAACAGTAGGCACGGCAGCTTTTAAAGCTTAAAACAAAACTAAAAAGAAAACGTCACAAAGAGACAAAGCATTGGCAACCTCCTGACACCACCATATTGTCTCACTCAAAGCTTCTGTTGTATTCTGCAGCCAAACCAACCATGGTCAGCATTTTCCCAGGGTTTTGCTTCAAGCTTTTAGTCCTCGAATAGAATTTCAGAGCAAACAAACAAGTGTATTCCTGTAGCTCGTATGAGGTGGACTTGTCACTCGTTGTATTTGTTCACCTGACAGGGTGAAGGGAAGGATGACGGTCTTCTCTAGTCCGCTTTGGCTTCTATTCCTCTTGTATGTTGTGTTCAGATTGTGGCGTTAAAGGGACAGCTCACCCTAAAATCCAAATTACATATTTTCCATCTCACCTGTAGTGCTATTTATCCATCTATATCGTTTTGTGTTATTTGCCTGAGTTTTGGAGATATCCGCGGCAGAGTTTCTGGCTTCTCTCCAATACAATGGAACTGGATGGCACTCGGCTTGTGGTGCTCAAAGTGCCAAAGAAATATATTTGAAAAACTCAACAGCAATGTCTCTTTCCAGAAATCAGGAACCGGTTACTCAAGATAATCCACAGACCTTGTTATGAGCAGTTTCATGTAGGAACTATTGTGTTTTGACCTAACTACACCCGCTAGGTGCTAGCTAGTTCCTACAAAATAAAATAGTTCCTACATGAAACTGCTCACAACAAAGTCTGTGCATTATCTTGAGTAACCGGGTCATTTTTCTGGAAAGAGACAATGCTGTTGAGTTAAAAAAAACAAAAAAACAAATTGGGCTTCGATTCGAGCACAACAAGTGCCATCCAGTTCCATTGT
>NC_139633.1:20891744-21059244 GCF_964638095.1 Poromitra crassiceps
AATAATATATATATTATGAGTAGTGACAGGCATGCGGTGCAGAAGTCAAGTTCACGGGCGTCCGGGTAGTGTAGCGGTAGATTCCCTGCATACCAACACAAGGGTCGCAGGTTCGCGCCCCCGTGTTACCTCCGGCTTGGTCGGGCATGCATACAGGCACGATTGGCTGTGTCTGCCGGTGGGAAGCTGGAGGGTGTCCTGGTCGCTGCACTAGCGCCTCCTCTGGTCAGCCTGTTCAGGGCGCAAGGGAACTGGCGGGAATAGCGTGATCCTCCCAACGTGCTACGTCCTGCCAGTGAAGCTCCCCGCTGTCACGTGAAAAGAAGCGGCTGGCAACTACTGCACATGCATCGGAGGAAGCATGTGTGTGCCAAGTAGAACTGGGGAGAAAATGGGGGGGGGGGGGGGGGGGTCAGAAAAAAAGAAGTCAAGTGCACCATAGGGTTAAAATCATGAATACATTGAACAGAATATGAGCAGTGTAGCCCGACAAGTCAGACCCTATGGGAGGCGTAGCTTGCATAGCATTCCATGGGATCTACGCATTGACTAATTATAAAATACGTCTCCTCGGCGAAAACGATACGTTACTTTGACGTGTGTGTGGGTCTTGTCTCTCTCCCAGCAATATGACGATGTACAGTAAAGACAATAGGCTAATGTGTGGGGAAAAAAGCAGATTTACTATAGCTAACATCGTTCCCCAGTGTAAACATAATATCTCACGCATGAAAGCTGAATTTCAAAATAAACGTCCCCCAACCCCCCCCCTGTACGGTGCATGTACTCTCACAGCTCATTGCCTGTGTAGCAATCATGAACACGTCAAACACAATAGGAACAGTGCAGTGTCACACACATAGTACTGGAGTAGTGGAGAAACTCAATCATGTCACACAGCTCCCACTGTCCACATCCTCCATGTCTTCTCCCTGGACTGTCTCGGGCCTCGCCCCTTTCTGGAGACTTTGTGTCTCTCGCCCTCGTCTTTTTGATGTTCTATCCATCCTCTGGCTCTGCTGGTAGGGGAGGTTGGGTTGGGTCCGGATTCCCCCACACTGCCTGTGGTTTTGCTTGGCTCGGCTGTCGTCCCCGCTAACGCTTGTTTCCTCTCCTATTGTTTTGACAGGCCGGCTTTCCGCCGGGAGTCATCAATATTTTGCCGGGATTCGGGCCAACGGCAGGAGCTGCGATCGCTTCGCACATGGGCATCGACAAAGTGGCGTTCACAGGATCAACTGAGGTAATTTCCCCCAATAAAGTGGCTCCGATCAGCAGTCGCCTTTGTCGGCGGACCAAAGTGACACCAGTGACCAACATGTGCAGAGCATAAGGGCCAGGCTGTGTGATTAGAGGGGACATTCTGTGCCTGTATTGAAGTCTAAATGACAAACAAATGGGGTCTTATATAAGCTGCGTGCCCTGTCATTACTCCCGTCATGCCAGGGAGCAACAAGGTTATCGCAGAGCACGTGCGCGCGCACCGTCAACACCGTCACAGCGTCAACACCACACACCATCAACAGCATACACACATCTCCACACACCGTCAACAGCATACACACATCTCCACACACCGTCAACAGCATACACACATCTCCACACACCATCAACATACACACATCTCCACACACCATCAAAATACACACATCTCCACACACCATCAACATACACACATCTCCACACACCATCAACATACACACATCTCCACACACCATCAAAATACAAACATCTCCACACACCATCAACATACACACATCTCCACACACCATCAACATACACACATCTCCACACACCATCAACATACACACATCTCCACACACCATCAAAATACAAACATCTCCACACACCGTCAACAGCATACACACATCTCCACACACCATCAACATACAAACATCTCCACACACCGTCAACAGCATACACACATCTCCACACACCATCAACATACAAACATCTCCACACATCATCAACAGCATACACACATCTCCACACACCGTCAACAGCATACACACATCTCCACACACCATCAACATACAAACATCTCCACACACCGTCAACAGCATACACACATCTCCACACACCATCAATATACAAACATCTCCACACACCATCAACAGCATACACACATCTCCACACACCGTCAACAGCATACACACATCTCCACACACCATCAACATACACACATCTCCACACACCATCAACATACAAACATCTCCACACACCGTCAACAGCATACACACATCTCCACACACCATCAACATACAAACATCTCCACACACCATCAACAGCATACACACATCTCCACACACCGTCAACATACACACATCTCCACACACCGTCAACAGCATACAAACATCTCCACACACCATCAACATACAAACATCTCCACACCATCAACAGCATACACACATCTCCACACACCGTCAACAGCATACAAACATCTCCACACACCATCAACATACAAACATCTCCACACACCATCAACAGCATACACACATCTCCACACACCGTCAACAGCATACAAACATCTCCACACACCATCAACATACAAACATCTCCACACACCATCAACATACAAACATCTCCACACACCATCAACATACAAACATCTCCACACACCATCAACATACAAACATCTCTCTGACAGTCTGTCTTCCCTCTGATGTACTAAGTACAGTAATAGAGAGCCAAAGTGAAACGTCACTTCCTGCTTTCTTCCTGTACCAGCGCCGGCGAAAAATATGAATGGCGGTGGACAGAGAATAAGGTAACTTTTTTGATCCCGTTTGAATTGTGCCACGGGGTGCCAACACTAATTTTGTCAATTTAAAACATAACTCTGCATGTCAAGAAAGTCACAGTTTGTCGTCGGGGTTAGTTTCGTATAAAAACGACATCGCTCGTGGAAGCTCGTGGCATGTCGCCGGTCTTCAGCTTTGCCGGTAGAGAAAGTGACGTCACTTAGGCGACAGTGCATGTAGTCTTTCTGATTTATAACTTCTAGTGCAACAGTTTAGCGACAAACTGCGACTCTCTTGACATGCAAAGTTATGTTTTAAATTGACAAAATTAGCGTTGGCACCCCGTGGCACAATTCAAACGGGATCAAATAAAAAAGTGACCTTATTCTCCGTCCACCGCCATTCATATTTTTCGCAGCGCTGGTACAGGGAGAAAGCAGGAAGTGACGTTTCACTTTGGCTCTCTATGTACCTCCACTGTGCCTTCACTGAACTTACCATCAGGACACACACACACACACACACGGGAGAAATGCTTGTGGCGTCAAAGAGCTGGGAAGAAGTTATTGGAAAGCCAACTCATCAAGGACATACCATGTTAGGTGTTGAGCGCTCTGAGGTGTTGTGGTCACACTGCATTCCTCAAGCCGCTGGGAACGGCCAGAGTGACAGCAGATTCCATTTCTGCAGATGATCGTTTTTATAAACATCTGTTATTTCTAACCACAAACGAAACCCCCTCCGTACTGTAAAAGCACGTACAGCAATCCTTATGTAGGATTTATGTTTTGATGTGACCAGCCTGTATTTCACATGTATCTTCAGTAAATGAGCCAGGTTTGACGTGAGGCTTGAAATAGCCTGCAGGTTTACAGTAAATCTGTTTGGACTCTGGTGCTGCGTCAGAAGAGAGGGGTACTAATTCAGCAGGGTGTATATATGGACTGTGAACAACCTTCGATAAGCACACACAGGTAGACGTCATAAATTACCGCCAGTGAAACAGACACAGTAACCAAAGCAAAACACTGAAACCATGGATGAGATATATTCCTCTTAATTTGAGGCTTGAGTGAATTCCAGATTGAGGGACCGGTGATTCTTTTTTAAATCATACAGTTTGCATTCCAATATCTCCAACAGGAATGTGCGGGTGATAGGCTATAATGTGATGTAGAAATCCTCTCAAGTGTTCATAAACACGACAAGTGACTGAATCAACAAACTCATCAAAGTGACAAGGAAAAGCACATTTATTGGTCTGTGCCGCCAAATGATCTTGAATATCCCACTTAATTATTTTTCGAGTTTCTTTATTGTGATTCTACAACACAGTATAAAATAGCACATGTGCCCTCCCTCTGTCACACTGCCTCTATCTCTCTTTCACACACACACACACACACACACACACACACACACACACACACACACACACACACACACACACACACACACCCACCCACCTTCTAACACAAACATCTTCCTCGTTTTATCATCTGCGTTGAGTGAACATTTCCTTTGCGAGTGGCCTAGTTTTTTTTTTACTAGTTTTTCTGTTGTTTCCTGTGATCTGGAGTCAATTAACAGAGTTGAATGAGCCCGTGCTGTAAGAGGCTGTCGATGCCCAGACAGTGAGTCACTGTGCTGTAGTAGCAGTCGGAGGGAGGGGGGGGGGGGGGGGGGGAGCGGATGCAGCATCTCCTCACAGGCTGGAAGGTGCCGCTGTAGCTACAGGTGGATGCTAGGACCACAACTCATCCTCATCCTCCCACACACCCAGCATGTTCTCCTCACCCCTGAGTAAAAACACACGCTAGTCTCCCTGACTCAGCCTCTCTGTGTCTCTGATCACCCCTGAGCAAACACACACTAACCTCCCTGAGTCACTGACTCAGCCTCTCTGTGTCTCTGATCACCCCTGAGTAAACACACACTAACCTCCCTGAGTCACTGACTCAGCCTCTCTGTGTCTCTGATCCAAGACAGAAAGACAGCTGTCACTATCACTATCACTATCACTATCATGATCACTAATACTAGTATTATCACTAGCTCTATCACGATACAAATCTATTCTATTCTATTCTATTCTAGTCTATTCTATTCTATTCTATTCTATTCTACCAGTATCTTTGAGAGACACCGACATTAGAGGAGAGTGAGAGAAGATGAGTCTTGCTCTCTCTTTTCCATGTTGGAGGTGGGTTTTGTTTTTGGTCGGCCATAGAAAGACATTTCCCCCCCTCTATCCTGTCCTTCGCTCTCTCTCGGAAAACCAAACAGGCAGTATGAGTAACAGGAAGATCAATGCTTGTTTGTGTAGGGTTATGAGGGATGCCTATTGGGTTTCTCAGGCGTGTTATCTATTGGAAGTGGGCATCCCATGGTGTTAAGAGATACGCTGCAAAGAGATGTCCATCTTAACAAGTCATTTATCCTATTATCCAGTCTTAAAATCTGGTTTTGTTAAATTGCCAACGAGGTGAGTTCATTTCCAATGCAGTTTTACCTGTCTCAAGAATTTTTATTATTATATCTTGATAGATCACCCCGTTCCTATCATGATAATGACGTGTTGATTGAAGAAGTTCCTGCAAAACAAGGACTTGCCCCAGCCGGAGCGCCTTAATACAAATACATTTTAAGACGCAACCAACTTCCAAACGGATTCACGTAACAGTGAATCCGAAGAATACTTTGTAGAAAGGTTGGCGGAGGTATGCACTCTACCGAGTACCCTCTCATGGAGGTATGCACTCTACCGAGCACCCTCTCGTTTTTACAGAGCAATGGCCATGTTCCATCAATAAAACATGTGATACCAGCTGCGTAGCTTCAAATCATTCTCATGAGTGATATGTTTTCTCAGTAATCTCATGCCACGGCACGAGGAATGCTGTTCCTAAATATCTCCGTTGTGTCTGAAGCTTTGGGGTTATGTGATATCATCACTCTCCATAAGGAAGGAATTGGGAAATAGGGGTGTTGAGAGGAACCACACCAAGTCCGCAGTTCTCTTCCATATTGACACGCCAGACCCCTTTTAAATGAAACCAACTCCCCCTCTCTCGGCTCGCAAGAGCAATCTACTATCATCACTGTTCACCCACCCACACAACTTGTGGTCGCTTCTTCTTCCTGCCCTTCATTAGACGTAAGATGCTGTTCAGCGCTTTATTTTCCTGTTGCCTCGTCCAAAACCCTGTAATAGATATTCAGTCTGTGTGTTTGCAGAACTCATGTTTCAGCTGGCCTACCGGGGCATTCTCTGTTTGGAGCTAACCAACCTCTGAAGCGATTTAATGGCTCCAGCTGATTTACTGATCTGGCCACGGGCCTGCGTCTCTGTGAGTAAACCCCAGCTCTGCTTCCTCCCCAGGTTGGCAAGCTGATCCAAGAAGCAGCTGGGAAGAGTAACCTGAAGAGAGTGACGCTGGAGCTGGGAGGAAAGAATCCCAACATCATATTTGCAGATGCCGATTGTAAGTTTTCTGTCACTGTTTTTTTTTATTCGTTGTTCCATTTACCTGTCACCCTTAATTGGTGGTCCACCAGATGGACACAGGTGTTTGTGGCTGCTGGTTCAGCTCATAGCCTTCCCCCCAGAGCGTTGGACTTAACGTCTATCAAAGAGTGTTTTGTTGAGTTGCGTGTCGTATTGTTAGGAAGGTCAATCTGAGAAAGTGGACGCACATACATGGACTGACACTCCTGCCGTGCTTTGTTGTGCTCTGAAAACGAGGGGATGGATGCGTTTCATGTAAAACTCTTAAGTGGCTCGGCAAACTGGGGGTGCCACGGCTTTCAAATGCTTTCAGCAGCCGTGAGAGGGGCTCCCTGAGGCCTGTAAATCAGGAGAATGGAACCTGCCTCAGTCGGGCCGCTTCAGCCGAGACCCATAAATCACGGGGCTCCGTTAACCCCTCGTGCGCAACGGCGGGGTCCTGTCTCTCAGGTGTCAGGTATCAGATTTGCACAGAGAATAGCGCCTATAACCGTGTGGGGGAGATCTTGTTTAAATAACTACACAAGAGAATACTTCATGTATTACACAGTTGTGTACGCACTACAGTTTAGTACTAAATGAAGTTAATATGAACCAAATGGAGATAATGGTAGTTTTTTATTTAGCATTAATCCCATGTAAGACTTGAGGGATTTATTTTATATTAATTACCGGTAGTTTAATACTGCTTTCGATAAAGCTGTTTTTTTTTAATGAACAAGCTATGTACAATGTATGTATGTATGCATGTATGTATGTACAATGTAGCTGTTAATGAACTAAAACCCGTTGTTTGAACCCTGTTCTTCAGTGGATCTGGCTGTAGAACAGGCCCACCAGGGAGTGTTCTTCAACGCAGGCCAGTGCTGCACGGCAGGCTCTCGTATCTACGTGGAAGAGCCGATCTACGAGGAGTTTGTTCGGCGCAGCGTGGAGAGGGCCAAGAGGAGAACAGTCGGCAACCCCTTCGACCCCACTACTGAGCAGGGTCCACAGGTGAGAACGCAGCACGTCCTCCTCATACCCAAACCACACAATAAGTCCCTTTCCAATGACCCCAAAACGACATGAGCAAAACCGAGCAAGTGATACGCCAATCCCACCCCTTCACCCATAGGTGTCAGTGAGGTATTTCAATATCACACTGACATTACGCTAAAGACCGCCAGAGGTCACCGCTACTTCCTGGTTATGCTCCCAACGTTGTTGTTTTCCTTGTGAGGACTGGCTGGAGAACAACAACAATGTTATCATCATGAAAACACCCAGTTGTTTAGAATTTGTATTTTGTTGAGCATCAATTCTGTTTTCTTTCTCTCCATTACTCCCTCTTTCCACCCTTTTCTCTCTTCTCTCTTTCATCTTTCACTCCGAAATTTCTCTGTCTTTCTCTATCTCCCTCTTCATCTCTCTCCTCTCTTCCCCCGGCTCTCACATCCTATCTCTCATCTCTCCTCCCACAGATCAGTCAGGAGCATCAGAATCGTGTGTTGGAGTTTATCCAGAGTGGCATCAGCGAAGGAGCCAAGCTGGAGTGTGGAGGCAAAGCTCTGGGCCTGAAAGGGTTCTACATCGAGCCCACCGTTTTCTCGAATGTGAAGGACGATATGCGCATCGCCAAAGAGGAGGTACGAAGATAGTGGACAATGACTGACAAAGAATTAATAGCTACGAATGTAATGCAACATCATTGGTTTGTGGCGTCACACCCTCCCTCCTCCTGTATATGACTAATGTAACAATGTGTAAACGCCCAGTGTATTTTTGTCTATTTACAGATTTTTGGACCAGTACAGCAGATCATGAAGTTCAAAACTATTGACGAGGTGATTATAAGAGCCAACAACTCGGATTATGGCTTGGTTGCTGCTGTATTCACCAATGACATCAACAAGGCCATGACCATATCCACAGCCATGCAGGCTGGCACTGTGTGGTAAGTTTGGTCCGGTATCATCTTAAGATTCAGAAAGATATGTTTAGCACCAGCGATGCAGCCGAGTCCTTTGTTTCATATCTAGTCATACGTTTCATCTCCTGATTAGACTTCACTCTGTTGGCTTGGGTCAGAACTGCTAATTTACCTGCAGTTTCTCACTTTCCCCTCACTAGCCTGGGCCCAAAGCTGGCCCAGTCTCTGCTCTTCACTTTGCTTATAGGCAACTTCACATTTCTTCTGCAGAACTTTTTCTATTGATAAAAGCGTTGCATTCTAAATGTTACTGCAAATTCAAGTTTATCTGCCTTCAGTTCCAGAGGGTTTCAAGCAGGGGGATGGGTCAAATTTCCCGAATGCTGCCTGATGTGATGATGTACTCTTAGATAAACAACCCCTAGGAAAGATCTGTTCCTTCATATCGCTTTGTCTGTATCTCTGGAGAAATATAGCATATCTGAACATCTGAATTGTTTCTCCTGAACAGCCCTGCTGAGCAATAAGGAGATGCACATGAGAACATACATCTGTACTGTACAAAGTGCTCAAGACAAATAAGAAAAGCATATCTCATTTGTAGATGGCTACACTCACATATTGCTGAGCAATATCTGAGATATATTATTATTATGCTTAATTATCTATTAGAGACTTAAGTACATATTAAAATGTGAGGAAAAAAGAAAGAGCTAAGTGAGAAACATGATATAGCAGAATAAGACAATCCAAGGCTTGATTCTCAGGAGCAGAAGTTCACAAGTATGTATGTATGTATGTATGTATGTATGTATGTATGTGTATATGTATATGTATATATGTATATATGTGTGTATACTGTATATATACACATACTGTACATATATATACACACACACACACACACACACACACACACACACACACATACAGTAATACAGTATATACTGTGTGTGTGTGTGTGTGTGTGTGTGTGTGTGTGTGTGTGTGTGTGTGTGTGTGTGTGTGTGTGTGTGTGTGTGTGTGTGTGTGTGTGTGTGTATATATATATAGAGAGAGAGAGAGAGAGAGAGAGAGAGAGAGAAGAGAGAGAGAGAATCTGTCTAGAAGTAAATGCAAGGAAGAGATCATATTTAGGATATTGCTTTCCTCTAGGAATTAGTTATATATTTTAACTGAACACAGATGTAACACTATTGACAAAATCATTGTGCAATATTATACGATAACTAAACAAACCACAACTCAAATGCTTAAATCAAATGCAGAAGAATGATCTATGTTTTGTGTATTTCCTAGGATAAACTGCTTCAATGCCCTGAGCACACAGTGTCCATTTGGAGGTTATAAAATGTCTGGCAATGGACGTGAATTGTGAGTATGACTTTTAGTTGTTGGCCCACTAAATATACACAAGATATTACTAATATTGACTATGTGCTTTGAAACTCCACTTGCCAAAATTGCTTAATATAAATCTTTATGTAAGAGGACATTACAATATTTCTACACTTCTAGTCCAAAAGTCTGCAGCAGTCTAAACACTACATTTCAGTGGTGCTGTGTAAATCGGCCTTGGCACTTACAGTATTACCCGTTGTGTGTTTTCAGGGGAGAAAGCGGCTTGAAGGAGTACTCAGAGGTGAAGACCATCACTATGAAGATGGTGGCCAAGAACTCTTAAGGCAGCCCCCTGCTGTTGGGAGGAGGTAGTGACTTCCTCATCGCTGACCCCCCCCCCACCGGCCGGTCCCTCCACGGTGGTATACCACCCAATAACCATCCCGACTAGTCATCTCCATGGGGACTACAGGCTGTGACCACCCACTTCCCCCCCAGTCCCTCCATCAACACCACCTCACTTGCCACGGACAGCCAGCTAAGCCCTGTCCAGCTGTCTCCACCTGACCGTCTCTAGTCTAATCGACACCAACAACCACTGAACGGCCCCCAGATGCCTCCTCCACTAACGACACTAAAGCACTCGAAGAGACGATGGGGGAGGCCCTTCCGACCATGAACCCCGGTAACCCCCACACTCCCCCCGCCCACCTCACCCTCACCGCTGTACCCCGATCCACACCCACGATGCTGGACGCTCAGAGACGAAATCACTGCACTTCCATTCAACCCTACGTTAACAACTTGTCATGTGCTGGGAGGCAGTATGGTTTTGTTGTACTGTGTGGGGGCATCATCGTCAAAACCTCATACTAAATTGTACGTATCATTGTTTTGATTCACCAGGTAGAATTTATGCAAGCACGTCAGGTCATTCAAGACCACTGAAGTTTCAGTCTCAGCTATGAATGGACGAGTCCATTTAAAAATGTTAATTCAGAATTAAAATTGAGTATTTCTAATTGTCTTTGTTTATATTTTAGCTTTTATGACTTAACACTGTATGTCAACCTTTGACTGATGTAAACGTGAAAACAAGATTTTAACCTCTTAAAAACATTTGACTCTCACCTGCTAAAAGAGGAGTAGATGTATTTTAAACATTATGTAACAGATATTCATTGATGTCCATGTATGTTCATGTTTATACAATCATATGCTATAAAATTATAAGAGCTAAAAATGACCATAGTTTTTTTTTCCAGTAAAAACTTTTTTCCTGTACGTTTTCACTGTGTGTCCCCTACATTATCACAAGATGTGATATTGTTATGAGCAGTGTCTTTGTTCTCTACATTATCACAAGATGTGATATTGTTATGAGCAGTGTCTTTGTTCTCTACATTATCACAAGATGTGATATTGTTATGAGCAGTGTCTTTGTTCTCTACATTATCACAAGATGTGATATTGTTATGAGCAGTGTCTTTTGCACAGTATTCATGTTCCAGCTCTATCCGCTGCTCAAGAGGTCACACGTCTCATTTCATGTTAATGATCAGCTGGGTGATAAGAACTCTGCTGCTGAACCACACAAACTGGGTCAAACACAGCTACTATTTAATTATTTGTATTTGAAAATGCTTGTTTTGATGTTTTTGAGGAATTTGCAAATAAACTGGCCCAAACAGATGAGAAATATTTGTACATTTCAAAAGCATCTATTTCAGTCATCAAAGTAGGCCTAATTCAAATAATTGAAATGGTGCTACCTCAAATGCGAGAATGCAGAGTTGGCTCCACCTTCTGGGCAGGTATAGTCATTACCTCATGTTATACCATGGTCCGGGTGAATACTCGATTCTGATTGGCTGCAAGGTGTCCATTAATTTGAATTTGTGATGTGTGATGAAGCACACCGCACATCTTGAGCTGCTGTGTAAAATTACAATGCAAGCTGTGTGGCACATATACACTGGTTAAGGTCTTTTTCAGACTGAACTAGTTACATGAACCTTCGATACCCATCGAAAGGTGCGGCTGCCAGCTGCAGTACCATCACTGACCTCTTTGACTGAGCAACAGTACACTAGTCCTAATAAATGGGAAATAAACAATTATCTCGTTTGAAATGGGTGCAATTTGGTGGCAGTCTCAGTCGGTGCAGACAGCAAAAGAGTAAGGAATAAAATGTTGACATATGACCTACTATAATATTGGAGAAATCCAGGCATCAAAGCAGCGAATAAATATTATACATTATCAGACAGTGTGACCCTGCATGTACAAACCCAAACCACTGTGAAATTTGCTTTTCCATGATGTTTGGGGGCATAAACCATTTGTTGTGGGCATCTGTCGTATGGGTGTGGCCAGAGGTGAGCTGAGTCATGTCTAAGAATGCTGCAAAATAGAGAGCCCCAGGGATGACGTATTTTTGTAGGCTGAATGCGGAAGTCCCGAACTTCCTGGTTCTTCACTGTTTCTGTCTATGGGATTTTTGAATCGGTTTTTGGTGCGATGCTTCAAATAATGTCTGTGGGCAACGCAAGTTTAATCAAACGCGAACCATGGTTCAGCGGGATAATCTTCACACGAGGACCACTTTCATGAGTTTTGTAGCGTAAATGCGAGCCCTAGAAGTAAAATGCTCGAGCTAAGCTAATCCAGAACTACACACTGTCGCATAGGCTTCCACGTCACGTCAGCACTCAACCTGGACTGTTGTTGGATGTGTGCACTGATTACCCCGGGCTGAACTGGCTGAACCAGGTGAGGGAAAGAGAATTTCCGTGTTCGTCCTTTGAGTGGTGACGTTATTGACGTATATATCTCCATCGACTCAAAAGTGTAGTCTCATTTAGCCGTTTGCTAGCTAGCCACCCTTTTAACGGCACGTAAAAGCTTCAAAACTCGTAAAAGTGGTCCTCGTGTGTGAAGATGATATTACTAAACACTGGTTCGCGTTTGATTAAGCCAGCGTTGCCCAGAGAGATTATTAGAAGCATCGCGCCAAAAACCCATTCAAAACTCCCATAGGCGAAAACTGTGAAGAACCAGGGCTGTTAGCATCGATGATTTCCGGACTCGTTCCTGGGGCTCTCTATAGTAACTAGTGCAGTGTTAAAGCAGGAAATGTCCTTTCAAAACATGGGGGTGTGCAGAGCAATCTAGTAAGAGAGTGGTGCCAGCGGAGGTCCAAAAACTCATTAGCCAATGAGCAGCCAGGGAGGGGCTCGTGCTACGTTTGAATGCTAAAATAAAGCTGATAATTGATTTGATTCTTTAAATATCTGACCCTTTCAAAGTACATCCCAAATGGTCAATTTTGCTGCAACTCGACAGCGCTGCTTAATCCAGAACCTTACTTCCTTGAACTTTTGTGAGGTAAAAAAAAAAAAAAAAAGTTAATTGGAGTGAATGGAGATGTCGCAATATGGCTCTGGGCGTGTGGAAGTGAGAGGGAGGAGAGCGGAAGACCAGGTTTCACTTAATCATGAGAGAAGTTTGTCACAAGTTTGACATTTACATGTGTAACTCAGAACTGGGTTACTAAGAACATAGTCTGACTCACTGGAAGCAGGCTGTGGGTATAAACTCAGCCATTGTCACCGAACATTTCAGTCGGAGCAAAGGCAAATCTACTAAGACTACTAAGAACGGAACTCTCCACCTATGTAAACACAGCCGCTGAGTCAACTGAGATCATTCAGTAAATTGGTACTTGTGGACTTGTGGATTAATCAGAATCAGAAACACTTTATTGCCAAATGTATCACAAGGACACACAGGAATTAATTCTGGTGAATTCTGGTGAAGTGTAATTCTGGTTCAGCACACTCGACGAGATACAATAAACATACATACGTATACGACAGTGAATACAAGACATTCAGGACATGAAGGAGCATAGGTGGTTACACAACCATTAGTTTTGACTAAAAAGTGCAGCTATGCACTCATAAAAGCATACATAAAAACAATAAAATCACTAGACACTAAGATAAAAACTTTAATTATAGAAACGCATGGATTAAAATAGTATTATAAAGTGCTCTAAAAGGTGACTCGAAGGCCGGGGGGGTGGGGGGGGGTGTCCATGACCTCAGATGTGAGGTCATGACAAATACCCCCCCCAACCTGATGCTGCCAAATGGTTTTGTGACGTGTGATCTGATCTCAAGATCTCGTGTGAATCCAGTTGCCTTGCAAGGTTACCCCTCCCCCCCCCAAAAAAGTTACTTTCTCGCTCTCTCTCACACACACGCACACACACACACACACACACACGCAGTCGCACACGCACACATACACACACACACACACACACACACACACACACACACACACACACACACACACACACACACACACACACACATTTAATTGATTTATTTGTGTCCACATGGATACAAGGTACAAAGGACATAAACACTAATAATGCAATCAAATGTTGGGAGTCAGTCAGTTACCAGTCAGTTGCCTAATTGGCAACCACATCAATGCATACACAGACAAGGTAACATTACACAGGATGATGACAATGGCAGGTTGACAGATAGTTATACTGTAAGACAAGATAACGGTCAGTATCCACTACATGGGTACCAAAAAGCAGTGCCTCCTCCAAATTGAGCGGCTACCAATAATAGCAGATATTGAACAATACCTCGCTAACTGCTTGGCCCTTCTCTTAGGGAGACCAACCACCTGAAGGCCTCTCACAACCAGCTTATGGACATGACACACACACACACACATGCACGCACGCACACGCACACACACACACCCAAACACACACTCTCTCTTTCTCTCTCTCTCTCTCTCACACACACACACACGCGCGCACACACACACACAATGTATTTATGTGTACAATGTAGCTGCAGTTTATATGGTTGGAAGACAGCTAAAATGCAGAGGCAACAGATTGTGGCAATTATTTGCATATTTAAAGTGGAGACTTAGATCAGTTCAAAGACAATTACAATACTCTTCTATCGATTTTGTATTAAACGATCATTCAGGACATAGACAGTGGTGAATGCATGTTACTGAGAGAAAGGCCTATAGGGCTCCTTCACAAGACTGGTAATTTACATTCAATTTGCTCTTTGTACACACACAAGACAAATCCAGTGCCATCTGTCCTGTAGCAAAATTTAATATCAAGAGAGAGGTGAGGACAGCGCAATGAGAAGGGATAAAACAACGGAAATATGAGTGCTGATGGAGCCGAGGAGCTGTGCAGATGTGGGCGCCCCGCGCTGCAGCCTTCCCTTGGCAATTGTCCTTTTGAATTATCAGCGTCAATTTTCCCACAATTCCTCTCCCTGTTGGTGCAGTCTTTCCAAGGAGAAGATGAAAAAGTGATCGCCTTATTGCAGCACTCTGTTAACACAACAGGGAATGTCAGCGCAAACTATGGACACATACTCTCAAGGAAGAAAGTGCAGCCTAGGCCCTTTGTGTGTCGTCTTCTCAGTAGGAGAACCCATCTAGAACAGGGGTGTCAAACATGCGGCCCGGGGCCAGATCCGGCCCCCCAAAGGGTCCAATCCGGCCGAAAGGATGACTTTGCAAAATGTGAAAATTGCACTGAGAAGTCCTTCAATCCAATGTGATGCACTTGTGAAGGCTAAGAGGTACCAGGTTTCAGGAGCAAGTTAAATATTAAGTCACCTATTCATGTTATCTGTATTAATCACTAAATAGTCAGCTATTTTCATTACCTTTGCTTGACTATAAAGAATTGCACAGTTGCCATCAATTGTAATCAGGGGTGTAGTGAAAAATACAGAGGTGGGTAAACTATCCAAGGTGAGTAGTTTACCCACCTTGTTTGCCCTCATTGATTGATAGTTTTTTTTTCCATATTTTATTTTAGATTTTTCATAACAATAACAAGACAAAGGAACATGCTCAGACACACACATATACACACACAAAAACAAACCAACAAAACAAAAAACATAAGGTACATAGCTACCAGCCGCATAATGTGCTTATGTGCTCATGAGAAATGTGCCTGAGATCCCGTGCAAGGGGTCCATGAGAGACCAGTCAGGCGAGTCATCCGTCACCTCTAACCTCATCAAGGAAGGCTAGGAACGGGTCCCAAATGGTGGAAAACTTTTTAAGTGAATTGGTCCTCAGGAACCTAAGTCTCTCCATCCTCATAACAGAGATCATGTCCGCCAACCACAATTGGAAAGAAGGTGAAGAGGAGGACTTCCATTCCTTCAAAATAAGTTTCTTGGCAACAATTGTCCCCTGTGTCAGAGACTGCTGCACAGCTGTAGGGAAGTTCAGAGAGGACTCCGAGCAGCCGAAGATGGCGAGTTCTGCCTCCGGCTGCAGGGTTATTTTGTAGGCCTTGGAGTACCAGTCAAATATTTTGGCCCAAAATTCTGATTGATTGATACAGTTGATCTGAAAATAGGTGAGTAAATTGTCTGCCTCATTTTAAAGGGGTGGGTAAATTGCGTTTACCCTCGACTACACCCCTGATTGTAATGCACAGTACAGACAGCAGATAATGTGCTTGATGGTATCTGAGATAACCCTACATATTGTACCTGTAATTCTTTACACTAAGATAAACGGGAACATTTTGAGGTTTTGGCATTTATAGGTTATTATTATTGATTATTGATTTTCATTGTCTGGCCCACTCGACAACAAACTGGGTCGCATGTGGCCCGTGGACTAAAATTAGCTTGACACCCCTGATCTAGAAGGTGAAATGAAGAAACAGAAAAAGCTCCTTAGTTCTTAGAGGACTCATATGCACAGGATTACCAAGAATACCAAGAAAATAGAATTGCAAAATTAAGTTGCAAATGTATTTTGATCTTCTAAATTCAAAGACAACTCCTTGTTATGATGACCTAAATAAGCAACATATTTTCCATCACATTTTCCACAGCGTTCTTATAATAAGTTCAACGTGAATACTGGAATTATTTAGAATCACTAAAATAATACAAGATGAGCACAATGTCTTGATCAACCTTTTTGGATTAATCTTGAAATAAATAATTGGAACCAGTGCTTTTTAGATCTCCAAGAGCCTTCTCTAGAGTCTCTCGAGCACAAACGAAAGCCGAACCACACCTCCCGACTGGTTTGGGAACCCTTCTGGAAGCCTTATTTTTTAGTGTGTGCACAAGCATAACCCCACACTTGAGGACATCAGCTTGGAAACAGACCACACACTGACAGGGACATTCACCCTTTGTCCAGATGGACCCTTATCCTTCAAAAGCCATGCATGTTTATAGCTTCAGTTAATATTCCAGCAAGATAGTAATGCTTTTCTTATTATCTGTTCTTTCATCAGATTTTCTCACACAAGTTAGCAAAGCAAGCAGTGATGTCTTTCTGTGTCTGCTCCATCGTGATCAATGGCCCCTGCTCCTCTTGACTTGTCACGAGGATTTTTTAATATGCTTGTTTCATCTTGGCTTGTGTGCAGCAGAACCCATTTTTAGTGAGATGTATTGCATCTCAGCAATGTGTGTGTGTGTGTGTGTGTGTGTCCGTGCGTGTGAGTGTGAGTGTGAGTGCGTGCGCATGCATGCATGCATGCGTGTGTGTGCGTGCGCATGCATGTGTGTGTGTTCTTGTACAGCTATCTTAGTGAGGACCAATTTGACTTTTATACCTGCAAGTGAGGACATTAGGAAAGTCCTCACTCTCTCACACACCTTCAAAGGGCTGTTTGAAGGTTAAGACTTGGTTTTAAGAGTTAGATTGGGTTTAGGTGAGTGTTAGGCATATAGTTGTGATGGTTAGGAGCTAGGGAATGCATTATGATTATGTCAATGAATGTCCCACACATGTACACAGCTGTACATGTGTGTGTGTGTGTGTGTGTGTGTGTGTGTGTGTGTGTGTGCGTGTGTGTTGCCATGCGTGTGTATGTGTGAATGTGTGTGTGCGTGCGTGCGTGCGTGCGTGTGCATTGCCGTGCGTGTGCGTTGCTGTGCGTGCGTGTGTGTGTTTGCTTGCAGGGGAGGTCTGATCCTCCTCAGTGAAACGTTGTGCAACCTCTCTGTACATACCTCTCATTCCAGTGTAGCGTGAGTCAAGGCTCACTGAGTGCTGGGCAGAGCACTCACTCCTCCACAGAGTGATGCGGTAACAAGCCAATGTGTTCGTCAGACTGAAGATGACAAGATTAGACTGAAATTAAAGAAAGTATTTATAAATCAGTGACTGTACAGTACTAGGCATTTCGCGGGCTACGCATGCTCAATTCCTAGGCTCGCCCGCTGCACGGGTTCGCCCACCCTGCAGCTCACCGAGCTGGCCCTGCAGCTCGACTGCTGTGTGGGCTCACCCGCTCTTATGACATCACTGATGATGTCACAACTTCGCATCACTGATGACATCACAATTGTGATGATGACGTCACTGATGATGTCACAATGCCTATGACATCACTGATGATGTCACATCATCAGTGATGTCACAATGCACAATTACTCAAGTGAATCACTTCCAGTTGAGTGACATCACTTCCGGGACAGAATTGAAACAAACAAACAAACAAACAAACAAACAGAGATTGCCCTAAGCCCCTTTTATATACAGTAGATATATGGAATGAGAGTCCCCCCTTTCTGTGCTTTAGAGGGTTTACTGTATACACACACAAAAACAATGCATTGAATTTGAATTGTGGCGATCAAAAAAGGAGTTAGATTTTTTTTAAATCAGGTTTGATGACACACCAAAAAGACAACATCAACACTGAATCTTATTGGTGGCAGCTCTTCTACCAACTCTGTGTTAATTCTGTTAACATTGTCACAGCAGTGGAGACTGTGCATCATGCTTGAAATCCCAGTGGTTTAGACAGTCTGAAAGGGCTTTTTGACTTGGGATCATGCCTTGAATAAAAGGCCATTCCTTAATGTACTATGCAATCACCTTTCCTGTATCTCTGCCCTGTTCTGTTAGCAAGTGCTGAAGCCAGGGAGTGATGGATTAGATCCTGTTTGAGCTGGAACCATTCCCACTCAAAAAGCCTATTTATTTCTAAGTCCACTGTGCTTCCTGAATGGACAAAATAAAGACAAAATGTGTTCCTGAGTGTGCAGACAGACAGAAGAGTCCTAATAATAATCATTATTATAATCTTAATCATAAAATCATGATATCATGATTGTTGTGTGTAAAAGGTACCATTGGTAACAACCTTATGAAAATAAAAGGACAGTGATCCCCTGTCATGAGTACATCTATATGATTAATAGGTCACTAACACCTCAAGTTTAATTGATAACATAAAGCATATTTTGCATTAAGAAGTGATATCCTTAAAGACTGGTCAAGCCGTTATGGGATATATAATGTATTGGATGATTTAAGCGGTGGCTTGGAATTACTCCAAGGTTAAGTGGTAATCCCATATCCATCAACACTTGAACCCCAATATAAATGACCTGTACTATGTATTTATTGGAAGGAGCACTTATGGAGCTTGATAAGTATCATTCACTAACCATTACCCTATGCTCAGAAAAATGATCTATGGCAGCCATTTGCATGCTAATCTCTCCATCTGCTCAATAGTCGTAAGGGTTCAATTTTGCAGCAGGATTTCTGAGATCCAACCAAAGAGATATAACTTCCTTAAGAATAAAATGACTGAGATGATCTATGGGTTTTCCATGGTGTGCCAAATACATTGTGGGACTAATGAAATGACTCATTTGTACCATGAGAACTTAAATGAGATGGTGACATTGCGGCTTTGAATGTCATCATAAAATTTGTGCTTGACATGTCTATTGCCAAGCGTGAGCGGTGCTCTCCTCACGACAATGGGGGGCAGAGAGGTAGGAGATGACACCCATCCGACTGACCCCCAGGGAGAGAGGCCTTAATACTTCCCTCCTCAAGGGGGAGACACCCAATCCTTTTGACTGAAAGGCAGGCTTCAGCGGATGTCTTACTTGACTGAATGGCTGTTGAGTGGGTAAATAAGAGGTTGGTGTTTCAAGTTATTTTGGTCCAGACGGATCTCCAGAAATAACCCTGAGTCTGTGGTTTCCATGCAGAGTGATGTCACGGTAATGAGCACAATTTTCACAGAAGTGTGATGATGTATGTCATGAATCATCTCTCTGTCTGTCTCTCTCTTCCTCTTTCTGTTCTCTCTCTCTGTCTGTCTGTCTGTCTCTCCCTGTCTCTCTTTGGTGTTATATAGTGTTATCATATCATATTACTATATAGAGAGCTTCTGAAGATGCAATGTAGTTTGTGTTTGAACACAAAACGGAGCCATTTGTTTGATAACACTCCTGTCCCTGTATGAAAATACTGATAACACTTTACAATAAGGGTAACTGAATTAACAGTTAGTTAATGTTTAATAAGCATTAATAATCATTAGTTAACTAATGCTTAATTCATGTTTATTAACTATAACCCTAACCATGAACTAACCCTAAACTATTAAATAATGCCGAAATTAATACCTGGTTAACATGAACACCATTAGTGATCTCATAAGATCTCGCGAGAGAATCCAGCTGGCTTGCCAGGCTACCATAAATAAGTTTGTTAAGTAAATAAAAAGCATTGACAGACTATTTTGGACGGATATGGATTTGGATTGCCCTTTGGTGTTCCTTGGGTACAAAAAGTTTGAAAACCACTGCTCTAGCCTAAACACTTCAGCATAAACAGTGCTGTCAGGCTGTGCGCCATGTACTGCATCTTTTGGAAGAAATCTATACCAAAGGGAGAAGGGGTGTGTATGGTTTTTTGAGCTATGATCTATGGCATAAGACAACATTTGTTTGACTCTTCATCTAAAATGATCCGAACTACATGTTATAAAAAACCATAGTAATAAAATGAAATGAAATGAAATGAAATAAAATGAAATAAAATAAAATATGTCAAAAGTCTGAGGGGACACATGCCCCCTCAGATTCAAAAGGCATGACACCTCTGGGCATGGCCACTTCAGTTAACCTGATTGGAGCCGTTTCGGAGCGGCTCTTAGCTGGAATGATGAAACCGGATGGACAAACCTTTATTTCGTCACAGACGAGACGACACACCATGCATGCACACACGTGCATGGCAGCCAGTACACACACACACACACACACACACACACACACATGCGATTGGAGGCGCAGTGAAATTTGTCCTCCGCCTTTGACCCATCCTGGCTTGTCCTCCTCCATGGTCAGGCTAGCAGCGGTGGGCAGCTGCAGTGAAGCACCTGAGGACCAACTTCTTCCAACCGCCGCTGGTCAGACGATGCATGTTTTTTACTGGGGGTTGATATTGATGTTATATGGAGGAAACACCAGGGGAGCATGGGGAGAACATGCACAGAAAGGCCCTTTATACGAGATAGCCCACTTGGGCACCAGGCACCGAAGGAATGGGGAGACACCCCCAGTGTCAAAAGCATCCCAGGTGGGAATCAAACCCAGGACCTTCTTACTGTGAGGCGAGAGCGCGAGGCAAGAACGCTACCACTGCACCAGCTGGAGAGATAGTCTCTCCACTCATAGAACCTGGGTTACAATGTAATGAACCATCAATACTATCTCTCCCCTCTACATATTCTATGTAGTAGGGGACTCTACACCGCTAAGAAACCAAGCAGACCCAGCTGCTCCCGCGAGAGATTCATGAACCAGATATGAATGCAGTATGTATATACACACCCATGGCCTAGGCACAAGATGCCACCAACGCTTAGCGGGCCCCGCCAGATGCTAAGGCCAGCTGTAAGTGGGTGGAGAGCCATCTAGCCTGCCAGATTGCAAAGTTAGCATTGAAGAAATACCTCACTCAGGGCCTAGGTCCACTCTTGTAAGAGCCATAGATAGCCCTGGAGGCACAGTCTATCAGGCCCACTGCACTGAGCCTAGCAGCTACCTGCTTCACCGTCCTGAGGGTGGAAAGGCTGCAGTTCCATAGACTGACTGGCACGGGACTCAGACCAGGGCTTAGGGTGGAATGCAGGGTTCGGGCACAGCACCGTAATGACATCATCAGCGACCTGGCCAGTTTTGACCTGTGGCCAGCATGGCCAGCAGCTCTATAAGTCACTCGGCTAGTTGCGGTCAATCGGTCCTTTCTCGGGGACATAGCACTGTATGACCTCATCCTCGCCCTGGCCACTTTTTTTTCCTTTCGTGGGGACATAAAACTGTATGACATCATTGGTGACCTGGCCACTTTTTATATATATACTGTATATATATATATATATATATATATATATATATATACTGTATATATATATATAACTTTAAATCTTAACAATATATGAACAAAACAAACGGACAAGCTCAGACAAAGGAAAAGAAAGAAAAACACATACCGGTATATAATATCGACAGTCATTATAATGTGGTGCAACCATCTCTATAGGGTGCTTATGTGCTTGTAAGAGATGTCGCGCATGGGGTCCCATGCAAGGCGTCCAGACCTGGCCACTCTCTTAGCTGGGGCCAGCAGGGCTGGGCAGCAGCTCTAGAAGTCACTCTGTTGCTTGGTTGGTTGGTTGGTTGGTCGGTCGGTCGGTCGGTCCACAAAAAAATGTTGGTCCACAAAATCAATCTCCACAAAATCAATCAACTCCGTGAGGTCAGAGTTTCTGCATTTGTGACATCATCAGCAATCATGGACTTGATGATGCCACCATCTTGGTAACACAGACTCTTTTTCAGATGCTCTCTGATTCACCCTTCCTACCTTGTTCCCCGATGAGTGGCGAGTTAAAGTAAAGTAAAGGTAAAGTCCCACACCTGCGTGTGCGAAATTTGTTCTCTGCATTTGACCCATCCCCTGGGGGAGCGCTCAGGAATCATATGGTGATCTAACCCCCCAATTCCAACCCTTTGATGCTGAGTGCCAAGCAGGGAGGCAAATGGGTCCCATTTTTATAGTCTTTGGGTATGACTCGGCCGGGGATCGAACTCACAACCTCCCAGTCTCAGGGCGGACACTCAAACCACAAGGCCACTGAGCTGGTTGATGAGTGTTCTGGCGAGGGGTCACTCGGGTCTTTCTCCAGCCTGACCTTGCTCAGCTCTGCCCCTCCCTCTGGTTTGGATGTGCGGTCCAAAAGGTGCTGCAAGACACCGGCTCCGAAGGCATCGCCCTCCACATTCACCACTGTGTTGATACGGTCAATAAACCAGTCGACAGGCAGGATGAGAGAGATGTCATTGGTGGGCAATCCTACTGCCTCCAGGATCATAGCTAGAGTCAGAATACCACCTGCAGGTATACCTGCTGCTCCCACACTGGATGCTGTGGCTGTCACAAGGATGGTGAAGACCTGGATGAAGTTGAGATGGATGTCGTTGAGCTGGGCGATGAAAACAGCAGCCACACACTGGAAGAGAGCAGCGCCATCCATGTTGACCGTAGCTCCAATGGGCAGGATGAAGTGGCTAATGTGCTTGGACACACCGTTATTCTCCTCCACACACTTCATCATCAGGGGCAGGGTGGCAGAGCTGGAGCTGGTTCCGAAGGCAGTTGCCAGGGCAGTGGATATTCCCCATAGGAAGGTGAAGGGGTTCTTCCTAGTGATGACGAAGTAAATGGCTGGCAAGACTAGGAGGCCATGGATGACATGTCCAATCACACAGCATGCTATGTATTTCCCTAGGCTGACAAAGAGTGTGCCAAGGTCCTCAATCTCAACAATCTTGCCACCTACCAGGAACATCATACCCAGAGGAGCGTACCACATGATCCAGGAGACCAGCGCCATGGTGGCCTCGTTAAAGGAATTGAAGAACTTGATAAGGATCACTCCTTCCTCTCCCAGCTTCCTCAAAGCCACACCAAACACAATGGCAAACACCAACAGGCCCAGAATATTCATGCCATCCTGGTCTTTACCAATGGGCACCTTCTCATTTGTGTCATTACTGGTCTCATAGCTGGTTGCATATGATTGGAAGGCAGCAGAAACCAGGTTGGGGGGAAACATGTTTCTGATCAAGTCTAAGAACGAGTCGATCACTTCTTTCGGCGGGGGCAAGTCGCCACCCAAGGCTGTCACGTTGGACTTTGGGCCGGTCACCGAGCCCGGCTGTATGATGAAAGCCACCACGACTCCGATGGCGGAGGAGATCAAGGTGGTGACCAGGAAGAAGAGCATAGCCCAGCCGCCCAGCTTGCCCAGGGCTTTGGGGTCGATGCTGGCGGTTCCGGATACCAGACTGCACACGACCAGGGGGAGGATGACCATCTTCAGCATCCGGATGAGCAGCTCACCGGGGAAGCTAATGTAGATAATCTGGGTCCTGCTCAGCTCCATGTTGCGCACACCAAATCCAATAAAAACACCGATGACGACCCCGGCCAAGGTGAGGATCACCAGCATATTGGCCATCACTATCCTCTTCACCCGCTGGCCGAGCGGCTCGGGGCTGCTCTTCTTGCAGCTGTTGTCCACCAGCTCTTCTAGGTGCGCCTCGCCATCCTTCCCCTCCTGCATGTCTATCTTCTCAGGCATTGTGCGCTCTGAAAGTTGCCCTAACTTACCTACCCTACAAACAAAACACTTTATGAGAAACTCTGTAAATTGGTTATTAAGGCAGGAGTATAACTTCTAAATGCTGCCAACGTTTAACAAATGGCTATTGGCAGTTTGTTAATGGCAGTTTGTTCTCGGATTGTGACACTGCTTTATGTTGTTGCCACAGGTTCAGGCTTTATTGGCTGGGCTGTGAACAAGAGTCGGTTATTTATTTATAGACACTTTCAATTTGACAACATAAACATTCTAAATGGCCACAGTTTACGTCCTGTTGCAGTGTTTGCTAGTACAATAACTGACCAGACTACTGTAGGTTCCAAACTGGTGCCTAGCAACACAATTCCGTGAAAACCATCTATAACCTCAGCAGAGAAGGATTTATGACATCACTGAAGATGTCACAATGTCTATAACATCATCAGTGGGTATGACATCAGTGATTTATGACATCGCTGATGATGTCATACAGTTGCTATTATGCGGAATGAGAGTATTTGCACTTGTGTTAAATGTGGTCACAATGCGTCACTGACCACCTCCGGAGGTGGTTTGGTGATCAGATCGCAATCCGTTGTGTGGATGTGTCTTGGAGCCGTTTACACCTGTACTTTCAAGTGGTCAAGCACTATTCGATTGCAATCTGATCACAGAAAATGCATGTTATTGCCAGGTGTAAATGGCCTCTATGGCATGGTCATCGCCCATCCGTCCGTCCGTTAGTTTGTTATCCACACTAATGTTGACTTCATGCCACTAGGGGGTGACATTGACAAAGATTGGGACTGACCCAAGGGTGGATCTACATCATTTGTGGGGGACAACATGTTTACTAATTTGCTTGTCCCTTAAATACTGACCATGCTGCAGCCAAACCTTTAGTAGAGTGGACTGGACAAATACAGCACACCAAGCAGCCAACATATTATTTTCACACTGTATTCTTTGGTAATACCCTCCACAGCCCAATGACATTGGTTTTGCAGTTTGCCCTTAGCTATGCTATGCTATGCTATGTGAAGCAGTTGGATGTGCTGGATGTGTGTTGGATTGACCTGGGCAACCAAATCAGGATGAAACTCATCCAGGCTGACTCATCTCAAACAAGAGGACTCTATTTCCATCTGATGCTAGCTCCTGGTGCCTCGGCACGCTCGGACATCTCTTGTGCATATCTCTTTCCTAGGCAGGAGTAATGGAAACACGAGAAGGGATGTGTGATTGGCCAAGACAGACTGTGCAGACATCGTGTGTCTCGCTGACGTGTGATTGGCCAAGACAGACCGTACAGACATCGTATGTGCAATTCTTGGACAGGGTTCGGCATCCTGTCTAGGAACACAGACAGCAGTGTCCATTGTTAGTATTACTGGCAAGGCGTGTCTTCTTACGAGAAGACGAATCAGCAAACAAGGAGTATCACAGGGAGATGCACCCAAAACACCAAATCACATGGCAAAGCTGTCAGTGTCCCCCTGCTGGTGGAGTACGCTCACAACAATGGAACAGGCCAGCTGCAGGAAGCAAAGAAAAGGTGTCTCTCCGAAGTGAGGTAAAGAACACAATGAATAAGGGTATATCTGCACATTTTGTTAGGTCATGTCAAGTTTCTTGATAAAGTACAATGAAAAACATCTCTAATTGACCAAAGTGCAAAAACTGCAATTTAAAAAAAATATGTATATACAGTATACAGTATATATATAAAATAACTTTTTGACATTTGCCACTCCCCCACTCGTCACCTCCGATCTGCTGATGCCAACTTTCCTACCCCATCACCAAGTACCACACCTTGGGGGACAGAACATTTGCCATCGCTGCCCCCAAACCTCTGGAATTCCCTGCCCCTCAACATCCGAAACTCTATAACTCTAGTTATATGGTTAATTGTGAGTGTTTAGAAAAGCGCTATATGAGTCCAATCTATTATTATGATGATGATGATGATGATGATGATTATTATGATTATTATTAATATTCAATAGAAGATTGGCCCTAGTGATAGTACTTTACTTTACTTTACTTTATTGCATTTAGCAGACGCTTTTATCCAAAGCGACTTACAACATATTACAGCATGGCACAGAACAATACACCAGAAACAGGAGCATAGAATACAACATATCAATTTTCGGAGGGGCCCAGGTGTAGCCCGAAAAGGTGGGTTTTTAGTAGTATATTATTACTAGTATAGTATTCTGTTACATCACCACACGGCCATTTTGGTAGGAAAACAACAGGTGATTGTGATCAATTAACAGGTGATTACAATCAAGTGACACTTACAGCCAATGAGCTGTGTGTATTGTAGCGCCATATTGGTAGGAAAAAGGCTTGTGACAATGACATCATCGGAATACTATGAATTGGTGTGAATGTAGAGACTTGAACTGAAACTGATTCCAAGGTTCAAACAAACCCCTTCCTATGCAATTTGCTGACTGGCACCAACTGAAAGGGAACCATCTCTTTTGGAGTGGACACCCACACATACGTACACACGCAACTGTACGTATGTACGTACGTATGTACACACACACACACACACACACACACACACACACACACACACACACACACACACACACACAGAGAGAGAGAGAAACAGTCATACTTTCACTAAAATCGCTAAAAAAACTTTCCCTAAGAACTCTTCTTGTAACTCCAGTCTCATTTCCCCTAACCATGGGGTCAAATTCAGGCATGACCGCAGTGACGGTCACTGATAAGGTCAGGATATTTGAGTCACTGTCACAGCTTTTCTGCAATTTTCGGTCATTCAACCGAAACCATGATGGTGCTAAGTGGAACAAAAACTCCAAGGTTTGATACCTCATGTGTGATTTCACAACTATCAAACGGATAGCAGTGACATTAGACTGAAACTTCCCAGCCAGAGTAATATTGGACTGGCTATCAATTCTGGGTTGATTTTGTAAGTTGTACTTTTATCAGTGTTTCACTGTACTTTATGGTATGGTTCATCTTTCTCTGCTGTAGCATGTGATATATGACTCCTTCAGATCAATTAAATGCTGAACACTTTTTGTATAGGAGATTGAGTTTTGAATGAAAAAAAAAATCAGCTTTGATGATCCAATTCCTTCCATCATACAATATGAACATGTTGAAGCGATCCAGAACGATCTGCCGCCTGATAGATTAGATAGTGTTGATTTTTCATTACAGATGATGAAACGCTCACGCTAATGGTGGGAATGAATTAGTTTGTCCATCCATCCATTTGTCTCAATTCCGTCCATTTACAGTGCGTCTCCATCTCACATAATGTTCCATCTGAAAGAGCTGTTATCTTTAACCCCAAAATGACAACTATTACTCCATTATGATAAATGACTGCTCATAAGCAGATATGCCAAAGGAAGCGGCATCCTGTCCGCGCAACCCATTTGGAGGGAGTGACTATGCTTTTAAGGGGGAAGAGAATAAGGAAAGTCTTTAAGCCAATCTGGGTCTCTGCCAACCTGCCTCTAACCTTTGCTCTCTTGGTTTGGGAGTTAGCTAGTTTCCTTTTTCCTCTGACATCACTCTCCGCGATCCACACAATGATAATATGGCCCCAATTGCATGACATTACTGCTTCCTCGAATGCACATGGGAGAATTGTGTTAAAAATCCCTCTCGACTAACAGGCTAACTGCAGTTTCCAGCGAGCACCAGCTGCACAGCTGGTGTCGCTGGGAGAGACAGAGCGGATACACAGATTCCAGACTGTTATGAGGCAGGGGAACAGGATTTCTCCTACACTACACTTGCAGCCTATGGTGTGTGTCTTTACTATTATATGGCATCGTATAGCAAGTACGGCTCCCTTTACCCCTCAACCCCAAACGTGCAACTAGATAATTAAAACAGCAACTACTTTGCAGGACTACTCGTGCGTTGTAGCTATAGGTATACTGTATATCTATAAATTCAACATTAGAACAGAAGACTCTGGCATGGCTATGTTAATTACAACGCATTTTGCTCCCCTAAATAGATGTATCGGTACTACTAGTTATGATAGAGCACGACCTTCAAATTAGACATACCGGTACGTTAGCAGGGTTTCTGCTTTATTTACAAGTAAATTGTTTTAACGACAAACAAATTGGAGGCCTTTTTTGCCAGCTTGGAGCTCTGAGCCCGCTGTTATCTTAGTATACAAGCTCGACGTCGCAATAAAACCGTAGCGAGCGCTTCGACTCCTGTGTCTAATATATTCAGACCCCCAGGGAGTCTGCTTCTCAAATCTAAAGCAAATTGCTGCTAGAAATAAGTGTTTTTTTCTCCTTGTCTCAGATCTTAATTTGTTGTTGTAGCCTATTTCAGAAATATGAGCCAAATGCTAAAGTAAAGCACACACAAAGAGGGAAGAAAAAAATGCACCTTGTGTGTGTTTCTTTAATGCAAGCCAGATGTGGTGTGGGACCATGGAAACAGGTGATGATAGCATTACGCTGCGATTGCAAACAGATGGAGAAGGGCTTGAACCTATTCTTGTGTCACTGTCGGGGTCATAAATAAAGATTTTTTTTTGGGTGCTCTGATGAAATGATTTCTGTGTAAATAAAGCTGGAGCGATTCGAGGTGTTGTGTAAACAAGACGAGCTACAGAGCCTCTCTCACGGCTCCAAACAACTTTGAGTAGAAAACTTTTTGGAAAATTCATTTTATTGTAAAAGCCGATGAAGTGCTGTGTGTATTTGACAGTGTTGGCTGGCTGGATGTCACATCAAAGTGACAAAAGCTGAGGAGCAGCTCAACTAAGGAGCAAAAGACCTGTGGTTCAATATGTGTGTGTGTGTGTGTGTGTGTGTGTGTGTGTCTCTCTCTCTCTCTCTCTCTCTCTCTGTGCGCGTGCGTGTTATTGTACAGCTATCTTAGTGAGGACCAATTTGAGTTTTATACTTGGAATTAAGGACAGTTGAATGAAAGTGAGGACATTTTGGACGGTCCTCACTTTCTCACACCTCCAAAGAGCCGTTTGAAGGTTAAGACTTTTAACGTTTTAAGGGTTATAGGTTAGAATTGGGGTTAGGTTGGGGTTAGCCATTTAGTTGTGATGGTTAATTAGGGGCCTCACTAAGATAGCTGTACGTGTGTGCATGTATTTGGGAATGGCTATCAGCAACAAAGTCTTATTTTTAAAACTCTTTCACCATGCTATCCAGCCAAATTTGACCGTCCAGTTTCCAAAGCAGGGAGAATCCTCTGCTTTCCGTGGCTCCTCCATCAGTCTGTTTCCCTGCCTGCCTCCTCCATCAGTCTGTTTCCCTGCCTCCTCCATCAGTCTGTTTCCCTGCCTCCTCCATCAGTCTGTTTCCCTGCCTCCACCTTCAGTCTGTTTCCCTGCCTCCTCCATCAGTCTGTTTCCCTGCCTCCCCCATCAGTCTGTTTCCCTGCCTCCTGCGTCAGTCTGTTTCCCTGCCTCCTCCATCAGTCTGTTTCCCTGCCTGCCTCCTGCATCGGTCTGTTCCCCTGCCTCCTCCATCAGTCTGTTTCCCTGCCTGCCTCCTCCATCAGTCTGTTTCCCTGCCTCCACCTTCAGTCTGTTTCCCTGCCTCCTCCATCAGTCTGTTTCCCTGCCTCCTCCATCAGTCTGTTTCCCTGCCTCCTCCATCAGTCTGTTTCCCTGCCTCCTGCATCGGTCTGTTTCCCTGCCTCCTCCATCAGCCTGTTTCCCTGCCTGCCTCCACCATCAGTCTGTTTCCCTGCCTCCTCCATCAGTCTGTTTCCCTGCCTCCTCCATCAGTCTGTTTCCCTGCCTGCCTCCTGCATCAGTCTGTTTCCCTGCCTCCTCCATCAGTCTGTTTCCCTGCCTCCTCCATCAGTCTGTTTCCCGCCTGCCTCCTCCATCAGTCTGTTTCCCTGCCTGCCTCCTGCATCAGTCTGTTTCCCTGCCTGCCTCCTCCATCAGTCTGTTTCCCTGCCTCCTCCATCAGTCTGTTTCCCTGCCTCCTCCATCAGTCTGTTTCCCTGCCTGCCTCCTCCATCAGTCTGTTTCCCTGCCTCCTCCATCAGCCTGCTTCCCTGCCTGCCTCCTCCGTCAGTCTGTTTCCCTGCCTCCTCCATCAGTCTGTTTCCCTGCCTCCTGCGTCAGTCTGTTTCCCTGCCTGCCTCCTCCATCAGTCTGTTTCCCTGCCTGCCTCCTCCATCAGTCTGTTTCCCTGCCTCCTGCATCAGTCTGTTTCCCTGCCTCCTCCATCAGTCTGTTTCCCTGCCTCCTCCGTCAGTCTGTTTCCCTGCCTGCCTCCTCCATCAGTCTGTTTCCTTGCCTGCCTCCTCTGTCAGTCTGTTTCCCTGCCTCCTCCATCAGTCTGTTTCCCTGCCTCCTGCATCAGTCTGTTTCCCTGCCTCCTCCATCAGTCTGTTTCCCTGCCTCCTCCATCAGTCTGTTTCCCTGCCTCCTCCGTCAGTCTGTTTCCCTGCCTCCTCCATCAGTCTGTTTCCCTGCCTCCTCCATCAGTCTGTTTCCCTGCCTCCTCCGTCAGTCTGTTTCCCTGCCTCCTCCATCAGTCTGTTTCCCTGCCTGCCTCCTCCATCAGTCTGTTTCCCTGCCTCCTCCATCAGTCTGTTTCCCTGCCTCCTCCATCAGCCTGTTTCCCTGCCTCCTCCATCAGTCTGTTTCCCTGCCTCCTCCATCAGCCTGTTTCCCTGCCTCCTCCATCAGTCTGTTTCCCTGCCTCCTCCATCAGCCTGTTTCCCTGCCTCCTCCATCAGCCTGTTTCCCTGCCTCCTCCATCAGCCTGTTTCCCTGCCTGCCTCCTCCATCAGCCTGTTTCCCTGCCTGCCTACTCCATCAGTCTGTTTCCCTGCCTGCCTCCTCCATCAGTCTGTTTCCCTGCCTCCTCCATCAGCCTGTTTCCCTGCCTCCTCCATCAGCCTGTTTCCCTGCCTCCTCCGTCAGTCTGTTTCCCTGCCTGCCTCCTCCATCAGCCTGTTTCCCTGCCTGCCTCCTCCATCAGCCTGTTTCCCTGCCTGCCTCCTCCATCAGCCTGTTTCCCTGCCTCCTCCATCAGCCTGTTTCCCTGCCTCCTCCGTCAGTCTGTTTCCCTGCCTGCCTCCTCCATCAGCCTGTTTCCCTGCCTGCCTCCTGCGTCAGTCTGTTTCCCTGCCTGCCTCCTCCATCAGCCTGTTTCCCTGCCTCCTCCATCAGCCTGTTTCCCTGCCTCCTCCATCAGCCTGTTTCCCTGCCTCCTCCGTCAGCCTGTTTCCCTGCCTCCTCCGTCAGTCTGTTTCCCTGCCTGCCTCCTCCATCAGCCTGTTTCCCTGCCTCCTCCATCAGCCTGTTTCCCTGCCTGCCTCCTCCATCAGTCTGTTTCCCTGCCTGCCTCCTCCATCAGCCTGTTTCCCTGCCTCCTCCATCAGCCTGTTTCCCTGCCTGCCTCCTGCATCAGTCTGTTTCCCTGCCTGCCTCCTCCATCAGCCTGTTTCCCTGCCTGCCTCCTGCATCAGCCTGTTTCCCTGCCTGCCTCCTCCATCAGCCTGTTTCCCTGCCTGCCTCCTCCATCAGCCTGTTTCCCTGCCTGCCTCCTGCATCAGTCTGTTTCCCTGCCTGCCTCCTCCATCAGCCTGTTTCCCTGCCTGCCTCCTCCATCAGCCTGTTTCCCTGCCTGCCTCCTGCATCAGTCTGTTTCCCTGCCTCCTCCATCAGCCTGTTTCCCTGCCTGCCTCCTCCATCAGCCTGTTTCCCTGCCTGCCTCCTCCATCAGCCTGTTTCCCTGCCTGCCTCCTCCATCAGCCTGTTTCCCTGCCTGCCTCCTGCATCAGTCTGTTTCCCTGCCTGCCTCCTGCATCAGTCTGTTTCCCTGCCTCCTCCATCAGCCTGTTTCCCTGCCTGCCTCCTCCATCAGCCTGTTTCCCTGCCTGCCTCCTGCATCAGCCTGTTTCCCTGCCTGCCTCCTCCATCAGCCTGTTTCCCTGCCTGCCTCCTGCATCAGTCTGTTTCCCTGCCTGCCTCCTCCATCAGCCTGTTTCCCTGCCTGCCTCCTCCATCAGCCTGTTTCCCTGCCTGCCTCCTGCATCAGTCTGTTTCCCTGCCTCCTCCATCAGTCTGTTTCCCTGCCTCCTGCATCAGTCTGTTTCCCTGCCTGCCTCCTCCATCAGTCTGTTTCCCTGCCTGCCTCCTCCATCAGTCTGTTTCCCTGCCTGCCTCCTGTATCAGTCTGTTTCCCTGCCTGCCTCCTCCATCAGTCTGTTTCCCTGCCTGCCTCCTCCATCAGTCTGTTTCCCTGCCTGCCTCCTCCATCAGTCTGTTTCCCTGCCTCCCGCATCAGTCTGTTTCCCTGCCTCCTCCGTCAGTCTGTTTCCCTGCCTGCCTCCTCCATCAGTCTGTTTCCCTGCCTGCCTCCTCAGTCAGTCTGTTTCCCTGCCTCCTCCATCAGTCTGTTTCCCTGCCTCCTGCATCAGTCTGTTTCCCTGCCTCCTCCATCAGTCTGTATCCCTGCCTCCTCCATCAGTCTGTTTCCCTGCCTCCTCCGTCAGTCTGTTTCCCTGCCTGCCTCCTCCATCAGCCTGTTTCCCTGCCTCCTGCATCAGTCTGTTTCCCTGCCTCCTCCATCAGTCTGTTTCCCTGCCTCCTCCATCAGTCTGTTTCCCTGCCTGCCTCCTCCATCAGTCTGTTTCCCTGCCTCCACCTTCAGTCTGTTTCCCTGCCTCCTCCATCAGTCTGTTTCCCTGCCTGCCTCGTCCATCAGTCTGTTTCCCTGCCTGCCTCCTCCATCAGTCTGTTTCCCTGCCTCCTCCATCAGTCTGTTTCCCTGCCTCCACCTTCAGTCTGTTTCCCTGCCTCCTCCATCAGTCTGTTTCCCTGCCTCCCCCATCAGTCTGTTTCCCTGCCTCCTGCGTCAGTCTGTTTCCCTGCCTCCTCCATCAGTCTGTTTCCCTGCCTCCTCCGTCAGTCTGTTTCCCTGCCTCCTCCATCAGTCTGTTTCCCTGCCTCCTGCATCGGTCTGTTTCCCTGCCTCCTCCATCAGCCTGTTTCCCTGCCTGCCTCCACCATCAGTCTGTTTCCCTGCCTCCTCCATCAGTCTGTTTCCCTGCCTCCTCCATCAGTCTGTTTCCCTGCCTGCCTCCTGCATCAGTCCGTTTCCCTGCCTCCTCCATCAGTCTGTTTCCCTGCCTCCTCCATCAGTCTGTTTCCCGCCTGCCTCCTCCATCAGTCTGTTTCCCTGCCTGCCTCCTGCATCAGTCTGTTTCCCTGCCTGCCTCCTCCATCAGTCTGTTTCCCTGCCTCCTCCATCAGTCTGTTTCCCTGCCTCCTCCATCAGTCTGTTTCCCTGCCTGCCTCCTCCATCAGTCTGTTTCCCTGCCTGCCTCCTCCATCAGCCTGCTTCCCTGCCTGCCTCCTCCGTCAGTCTGTTTCCCTGCCTCCTCCATCAGTCTGTTTCCCTGCCTCCTGCGTCAGTCTGTTTCCCTGCCTGCCTCCTCCATCAGTCTGTTTCCCTGCCTGCCTCCTCCATCAGTCTGTTTCCCTGCCTCCTGCATCAGTCTGTTTCCCTGCCTCCTCCATCAGTCTGTTTCCCTGCCTCCTCCGTCAGTCTGTTTCCCTGCCTGCCTCCTCCATCAGTCTGTTTCCTTGCCTGCCTCCTCCATCAGTCTGTTTCCCTGCCTCCTGCATCAGTCTGTTTCCCTGCCTCCTCCATCAGTCTGTTTCCCTGCCTCCTCCATCAGTCTGTTTCCCTGCCTCCTCCGTCAGTCTGTTTCCCTGCCTCCTCCATCAGTCTGTTTCCCTGCCTCCTCCATCAGTCTGTTTCCCTGCCTCCTCCGTCAGTCTGTTTCCCTGCCTCCTCCATCAGTCTGTTTCCCTGCCTGCCTCCTCCATCAGTCTGTTTCCCTGCCTCCTCCATCAGTCTGTTTCCCTGCCTCCTCCATCAGCCTGTTTCCCTGCCTCCTCCATCAGTCTGTTTCCCTGCCTCCTCCATCAGCCTGTTTCCCTGCCTCCTCCATCAGCCTGTTTCCCTGCCTCCTCCATCAGCCTGTTTCCCTGCCTCCTCCATCAGTCTGTTTCCCTGCCTCCTCCATCAGCCTGTTTCCCTGCCTCCTCCATCAGCCTGTTTCCCTGCCTCCTCCGTCAGTCTGTTTCCCTGCCTGCCTCCTCCATCAGCCTGTTTCCCTGCCTGCCTCCTCCATCAGCCTGTTTCCCTGCCTGCCTCCTCCATCAGCCTGTTTCCCTGCCTCCTCCATCAGCCTGTTTCCCTGCCTCCTCCGTCAGTCTGTTTCCCTGCCTGCCTCCTCCATCAGCCTGTTTCCCTGCCTGCCTCCTGCGTCAGTCTGTTTCCCTGCCTGCCTCCTCCATCAGCCTGTTTCCCTGCCTCCTCCATCAGCCTGTTTCCCTGCCTCCTCCGTCAGCCTGTTTCCCTGCCTCCTCCGTCAGTCTGTTTCCCTGCCTGCCTCCTCCATCAGCCTGTTTCCCTGCCTGCCTCCTCCATCAGCCTGTTTCCCTGCCTGCCTCCTCCATCAGCCTGTTTCCCTGCCTGCCTACTCCATCAGTCTGTTTCCCTGCCTGCCTCCTCCATCAGTCTGTTTCCCTGCCTGCCTCCTGCGTCAGTCTGTTTCCCTGCCTCCTCCATCAGCCTGTTTCCCTGCCTGCCTCCTCCATCAGCCTGTTTCCCTGCCTGCCTCCTGCATCAGCCTGTTTCCCTGCCTGCCTCCTCCATCAGCCTGTTTCCCTGCCTGCCTCCTGCATCAGTCTGTTTCCCTGCCTGCCTCCTCCATCAGCCTGTTTCCCTGCCTGCCTCCTGCATCAGTCTGTTTCCCTGCCTGCCTCCTGCATCAGTCTGTTTCCCTGCCTCCTCCATCAGCCTGTTTCCCTGCCTGCCTCCTCCATCAGCCTGTTTCCCTGCCTGCCTCCTGCATCAGTCTGTTTCCCTGCCTCCTCCATCAGCCTGTTTCCCTGCCTGCCTCCTCCATCAGCCTGTTTCCCTGCCTGCCTCCTCCATCAGTCTGTTTCCCTGCCTCCTCCATCAGCCTGTTTCCCTGCCTGCCTCCTGCATCAGTCTGTTTCCCTGCCTGCCTCCTGCATCAGTCTGTTTCCCTGCCTGCCTCCTGCATCAGCCTGTTTCCCTGCCTGCCTCCTCCATCAGCCTGTTTCCCTGCCTGCCTCCTGCATCAGTCTGTTTCCCTGCCTGCCTCCTCCATCAGCCTGTTTCCCTGCCTGCCTCCTCCATCAGCCTGTTTCCCTGCCTGCCTCCTGCATCAGTCTGTTTCCCTGCCTCCTCCATCAGTCTGTTTCCCTGCCTCCTGCATCAGTCTGTTTCCCTGCCTGCCTCCTCCATCAGTCTGTTTCCCTGCCTGCCTCCTCCATCAGTCTGTTTCCCTGCCTGCCTCCTGTATCAGTCTGTTTCCCTGCCTGCCTCCTCCATCAGTCTGTTTCCCTGCCTGCCTCCTCCATCAGTCTGTTTCCCTGCCTGCCTCCTCCATCAGTCTGTTTCCCTGCCTCCCGCATCAGTCTGTTTCCCTGCCTCCTCCGTCAGTCTGTTTCCCTGCCTGCCTCCTCCATCAGTCTGTTTCCCTGCCTGCCTCCTCAGTCAGTCTGTTTCCCTGCCTCCTCCATCAGTCTGTTTCCCTGCCTCCTGCATCAGTCTGTTTCCCTGCCTCCTCCATCAGTCTGTATCCCTGCCTCCTCCATCAGTCTGTTTCCCTGCCTCCTCCGTCAGTCTGTTTCCCTGCCTGCCTCCTCCATCAGCCTGTTTCCCTGCCTCCTGCATCAGTCTGTTTCCCTGCCTCCTGCATCAGTCTGTTTCCCTGCCTGCCTCCACCTTCAGTGTGTTTCCCTGCCTCCTCCGTCAGTCTGTTTCACATCAGGTGAAAATATTGCTGTGGATGGAACGTCTCCAGCAATCAGCCTTGATGAAGCAGCTGGTGGAGCTTCTCCTGGGAGACAGGGGAAAGCCACTGTACGTGTTAGACTGGCCCCAGAGCAGGGAAGGACACTGTGCAGAGCCTGGCTGTATGGCAGGCTGGCCACCCCAGAGAGACGGTGATTTAGCCAGCAATTACATCTCACAGGACCCCCACCACCGTGCCCAACCCCCCCCGCCCCCCCCAAAAAAAGTCTGGAATGTTCATCTCGTGACCTCATCTCCTCATGAAGTAAAGTTTTGCATGTTAAGTGAGAGCGTCTACTCAACAATGATAGAACATCTGCAGATTCATATTTTTTTTTTAGCTGAATCAGGACCTTGGGTTTGAGTCACAACAAGTTTGTGAGGTTCAGGAGTTGTAAAAGGGTTTTTATATCAGTTTAGAGAGTTATGAACAGACAGAGTGATTTTGGCGGCGTACAGAGAAGGGGATATAGGAGTGACATTTTCCAGGCTATCCCTGGAGCTACCACAAGAGAGCACAGCTGGCCCGGCTCTCCCCGCTCGCTCGCTCGCCGGAGAACCTCCCCGGCGTCACACGCAGGTGTAAGAAGCCGAGGGAGGCGTAAGAAGCCGAGGCAGGCCCACAGCCTGGAGCGATGGCACAGCAGCACAAATGGGGGGCCCTCCCTCCCCTCCAGCCATTTGGGAGAGTGGACTTTCACGCTATAACGGCCCACATAAGAAGGCGACACCATCGGCCCAGCGTGGTGCCACCTGACAATGTGACAAAGAGCCAGCTCTTCAATCACGAAATGACAGAGTGACATGATTTACTGGCCCCCGGAGCAGACGGCGTTATCCAGGGAGCGCTCAAGATGCTCTCTGTTTTAGATTTCACACATTCTCTAACATGTTTATGCAGCTGGATTGTTTTATTGGAGCAATTGAATTAAGTTGTGATAAGTGAGTTAAAGTACCGTGCCCAAGGGTACACTAGAGACGCCACACCTGTGGGCTCTGATGGGCTTGGCCACACGTTCTTTACGAAATGTTTAAAATCTCGCAGGATACTTGAACCACCAAACGTGGCCTTCTATGTTCATATTTCAGTTTTGCGAACCGATGTATACTTTTTAGGCCCCTATGTACACGCTGTAAAAGATGAGGATATCTTTATTAGAGACTATTACCACACTCTCCCTGGATCTTACAAGACCTGGTACACAAATAGATTTTTGTTCCCATGCTTTCCCTCCTCCCGGAGCCGTGGATTAAGCGCTACTATGCTGTTATAAAAAGCAAAGCTTAGTTGCGGTCTGTTCGAGAGGATCAGCTCACTTCCTTTACCTCGCAGCAGTGCGGTGAGAGCAGCACTTGTCTCGGGAGATCAACGTCTTTCCCTTTTGTCGCGTCGGTCATGGCGGCTTCTGTGTCCCACAATGGCGTCCGGGGGCGGTTGGCGGGGTGGCGACGCCTGATTGGAGAGCACAGAAGACCACCTGACCTCCCACCGGTGCCCGGGGGAACACACACACTGCTGCCTCCAAACTACCGATTGTGTCTTTTTCTGTCCCGGTGACAGCAGATTCACTCGAATGTTCTTTAAATCCCCACCCCCTCCTATAGAGTGAGTTAACGTGTATTATTCTGCTTTGACGTACCAAAGCGCACGCACTATACACCGTAACAGGCTGTTACATGTCCCCCCGCTCAGAGGATTCTTTGAAACACTGAAATAGAGACGGCTCTTTTCAATTTTGTCGAAATGATGAAGCTGTTTGCCATTACTAAGTCCATTCGTCCATGCATAGCCTTGCCACCTGCCCATCCATCTACTGTACGTCTTTTTCCACTCATCTACCTGTCTACCTTTCCACTCATCCATCTCATCTGAATTGTTATTGGACTCTTTGGACTGCTTTGTCATCTGTATCTCATCGCCGTTGAAGGATTTCTGTCCATTCGTAACATGTTTCCTATATATTAGGCCTGTGTGTAATATTAGGGAAACTTTTATGTTGATTTTTGTAATACACTTGGGATATTTATGGCTCACATCACCTTTGCAGTTAAATAGGGACTATGGGACTGCATGAAAAAGTAAGTGAATTTCCAACTGGTTGATTTGATGACATTAAAGCTGCTTATATGTTCTGCCTGTCAATTTTATAACCCGAGATTCTTTTTCCAAAATGACACCTGTGACGCTACAAAATTAAACGGAATTAGATCTGACTGTTTGTCTTTCTTTCTAAGCCTCAAAAGTAGCTTTGCATCTGATTTCCGATCTGTGACGCCTGACGAGAAAAGAGGGCGGGGGGGGGGGGGGGACCAGAGCTTCACGTGCAACTGCACATTCTCATTAAGGCGGGTTGCTAAGACGAGATAGTGAAGCAAAATAAACAATCACTAGCTGGACCATTCTTCATCCAGCCAGCGCAAGAATGTGGAGTCTGTCCCACCGCTGGGATCCTGGGGCCTGGTTAGTGATGACACTTCTGATCTATTTTCACTGCAGACAGACCCTCAGCTTTGACGAAACCCAGCATCAGTGGATCTCTCTCTCTCTCACACACACACACACACACATACCCACACACACGCACATACCCACACACATACCCACACACACACACGCACATACACACACACGCACATACACACACACACAGCCGCACACGCACACACACGCACGCACATACACACAGACGCGCGCGCACACACACACACACACACACACACAGGCCATTTGTTTTGTTAAGTATGTGCTAAATGCTACAAGGTGATTATCAGGGGAGGGGGGCTCCTCTGCAGGATCCAAAGAGCTTTAATAATGGCGGTATAAACACCTTGGCCGGACTCGCTCTCACACGACCCTTGAACTTCACGGAAGTGGCTCAATGTTGCTGAGCTGAGCCCTGCCAACAAGTCACAATAGTATGGTTTATTCAACAAACAACAGATTTGCAAATTCCATTTAGTATTTTTAGATGGAAACATTAACAGTAAACATATGAGGCAGGAGACTGTCTAAAAAACATTTTATCCTGAAGAAAACTGAAGGCATTTAGCTTCTGAGGGGATGTTTACGTTCACAACTTTGTCTTGACACGAATTGGATTAAAAAAAATGCTGGACTAAAATCATTGTTTAATAAAGGGCTTTGTGGAGATATGGGTGCTAATCCTGGCTAGAGGACAGCAGAGGGACAGCGGGATGGATTTGGAAATAGTATATGCCTGCCTGAAAACATAAAGATTGATCCATATTGATTTTATAATGAAGCTGAATTGTTTTTATTGAATACAATTTATTTTGTATTGAATTCATTCTTAAAAAGCCAGCTGGAAACTTTCACAGTCCCTATGATGTTCTGCCGTGTTGAAATTTGTATTATATACAACACATTTCACCTGATGACTTAAAAAAAAAGGCTATACATAATAGCATTGGTAGGAATAGGAAATTAGCTAGATTATAGTTATCCCCTTTGCTTAATAGGTTTGAAGGCATCAGCGAGTCCTGCGCATGGGAGTCTGGTGCATGAGGCTCTGGTGCATGGGAGTCTGGTGCATGAGGCTCTGGCTCAAATAGGGCTTCCAAAGACCCCCCCCCCCATCCAGTTCATTTATTCAGGATTGCCAGCGTAGCTTTTTCTCCAGGTCTCCAAAAGACTGGTTTGACACTGTCTACACGCATTACTCCCATAGTCCGTTGAGGGCTGATCCTGTCACCCACATCTTTCCTGCAGCCGGGCCACCCAGCCTGGATGTGCCTCCGACATGTCATCCCTCTGTGTGGTCCTTAACAAAAGAGAAACACAGAGACAGAGGGGAGCACAGCGGTGCCAACCGAGAGAGAGATGTTTCAGAATATGACAGTGTCATCTCTGGGAAGGGACGGGAGCTGGGGAGAGGAGAGGAGAGGGGGAACGTGTGCGAAGAAAAAGTGCGCAAAGAAAAACAATGAACTGTTGAAAATGAATGTGGAGAGAGTCGGAGGTGAGTTCTGCAATGGATTGGAATTTCAACTTTAACTCAAAATGAAAACTTGGAATACACAATAAAGAATAGAGTGTGCTTCTTTCAAAATGACATCAGGGGGCAGAACTGTAGTGGGTTATTTTAATATTATACATTTCGCAAACCTGGAGAAGGCTGTTACTGAGCCCTGCCTTATTTGGTCATCATTGAGTTTAGTTTATTTGTGCAGCGATAAAACTCACTGATCAAATTAAATGATAAAAGCACAGGGAAAAAATAATTCTTATGTGTAAAAACCCATCTAACTTCAAAACAAATAAAATAAACTCAAAGAATTATTAACATAGAATGTTTCAATGAAGACACACTAAATAAACGAAAGTAATTTTGTAGAATACATTTTGGTCTCCACTCCCCCCCCCCCCCCCGCCCCCCCCCATTGTCATTAAAGGCACAGTAATTATGATTCTGCTATACAAAGAACAAAGCACCATGAAGTGCACCGCAAAATAACTGATTGTACGTCAAAGCATGACTTACCACACAGTACGTATATCACAAAACACTCAACAACCACAAATAGGGGCTGCAAAAAATGCAAAGACGAAAGAGAATTTTGATCAAGGTAGAAGTTTCCTCTCTCTATGAGCTGAAAACGGTCAAATATGTCATCTTAGAGCACTATGTGATCCTTGTGGTATTGTGCAGCACGCTTTTGCCACTTAGTGGTTCTGTGTGGAGCTTTCCAGTTGACTTTGTGCTCTTTATTCTGTGGTTCTTTGTGGTTGCTTGTTGGTTTGTGTGACAATAATTGGACATTAAATAAGCCCCACTGCCTGCTCACAAGATGGATGGCTAATGTGTTGAACGTGTTTTGTGTTAGGGGACCACTTTGGGAGGTGACTGATGCCAGCCTGCCTGTGTGATTTATGCCATGTTACATTACAGCATGGAGAGATAAGAGTGGGGGAAACAAATGATCTCTTCTCGCACATGGACACGTCTTCCAAGTTCCAACTCTCCATCTTGAAAAGCTTATCTCTCATTACTGGTGCTGAAGTAAGTGGAGCAAGTTGGAGTAAAGTACACACATGATACATACACTATATACGATTACCAATGGCTTGTTTCGTACACTAATTATTGTTTGGGTGTTTGCGTGCAGCTATTGACTGTAATGCTAATTAATAGTGGAACTAAAGTTTTCACATCATCCAATAAAACATGCCATATGTGTGGGTATTATTAGCTCCTTAGACATGGTCTAAAGGAGGAAGTGCAAAAGCACCGCAGCAATGACCACTTATCACCAGATATTTCACCCAAATCAACAAAACAAGAATATAACCACTTTAATATTGGTATAGGTAATGTTGTAAAGTAACAGTTTTAAAACAAGCTTCGAGAGATGTGGTAAGTGACCCATTTGGACTGGAAATGTAAATTGATAGCAGTAACATTGGCGAGTGTCAACAAAATGAAGAACAATACTACTGGCAAGCTAATGGCCGCTAAACTTTGAGCTAAACGAGATTGTATGCTGTGAAGCAAATATCTGTTATGAAATACTCTTCATTATTGGAGTTATTTATTGATAGTCCCTCACCAAAGGAGGAACTATGGAGTGGTCTCTGTCTGTCTGTCTGTCTGTCTGTCTGTCCGTCCGTCCGTCCATCTGTCCATTAGTAACACTGTAATGTTCACTCTGTGCCTCTAGGGGGCAGCTGCCTGGACACAATACACACGGAGAAAACACACATGAGAACCTGAGAACCATGTGGTCGAACTAAAACAACAACAACAATCTTTGGGGAGGGGGGGAATTTCCACATTGTTTCGCTAATAACTCCGGCCCAGATCATTGGATCTTCAAGTGCAATATACCAACGTATTCGTCTTGATGTGCAGGTCAATATATATGAATTTAAAAAACATGAAACCATAATGCAGAATTGCATTCTGGGATAGCTGTCTTATTGTCCCCCACCAAAGGGGGGAGTATCAAATGGTCACTGTAATGTCGACTTTGTGCTGCTAGGGGGCGGCATCGACAATGAGTGGGACTGACCCAAGTGTGGAACTATGTGACTGCAGGGTGGGCGCCAACATTTACTATTTACTTGTTTATGACGCACTGCTTTATATTATTCAATTATGAGCCGTATTATTATAAGCTGTGGTTTACTCATGGGCTCATACTGTAGCTAACAGTGCTCTGCTGATTCACCCACCCGTTCAAAGTTGTTGCCACCCCCCCTCTATCTGTGTGGTCTCATCGAAGCAATTAACTTTTATTCTGAAGTTTTGGCACTTTCTTTTGCTTTACCACATATTCATTTCATATTTAGAAAGTCTTATTTTTCATTCGATGTAGTAACTTAGGTACTTTATGGTCTTGTTCACCTCACGGGTCAGAGCTGTTTTTATTGTTGGTTTTAAATCTTTAATAGCAAACCCCTCAAGACGGATCCTGCAACATGGGCTCTAGATTTCTTTTTTGAACCGTGTTTTTTTTATTGCGCGGGAGAGCTTTTTAATCAAATTGTCTTAAATTACAATGGCCAATTGTCTGAATCCGTTCTCCCCCTTTCTACACTGTGCAGTGTAGGAATTGAATCTGAACATAATACACATACAGTACGCCACACATCACAACACCTTATCCACCAATCACAACCATACTTTTGAACTGTTAGGCTCCATACCTCTACCACACTGTTTGGATGTGATCACCTGATGTTAATTGTGAATGTTGTGACCTTTACCTGTATGAAGACTGTGTGAGTAGTTACTCTTGAGACTATTGATATTTCATATGGATTTTGAACACCATCCTATAATGTATATTCTTTAGTTCAAATCTGTTTAGGTGCACCCATAGTAGAAGCTCAGACTTCTTTTTGTTTCTTATATAATTTATGATGCGTATAGCTGAGGCCGGCCTGCACACATGCCGTCGACCCAATAAAACAAATCTAACTGTAATTTTTTACTGCTCTATTTCTTACTTGAATAGAGACTTTACACAATCGTTTATGTACTGAGGCAGTTTCATGACCACTGAGTCATTGAAATCATTTCAAACCTCAATGTCAAAAAATACACAGCCCTCAATGAGAATAAAAAGCATTGATTTTTTCATTCCTGAATAACTTATAGGCATTTTTTGCGCAGCTAGTTTGACAACAGTGATATGTTGTTGTTGTTGTTGTTGTTGTTAAACAAAAAACAAAAAACAAAAACAAAAACAAAAACAAAAGCAAAAGCAAAAGCAAAAACAAAAACAAAAACAAAAACAAAAACAAACCAAAACAATTGTTGGTCTGGAAGCAAAAGATCTGCTTTACAGACATTTATATTGGTGAATTTGGTGCGGCTCTCTTTCTTCCTCCTTTTAAATAGTAGTTCTGGAATCAATCACAACCCCCCCAAAAAATGAGAAGACTTTCTTAACGGAACGATAAAGGGTGCATGTATTAACAGTCAAACAGATGGTAATGATTTGTTCATATCCAAACTGATATATAAGGCTTTGGGGAATGTTGTGGTTACAGAAGGGAGGAAAGGGCGAAAATGGCACTGTCTAGCAAACAGGAGAGGAAGGAGGTGTATTAGGTTTAGGCTTTTTGGCAAGGTCGATCTTTCTCTGGGGAAGAAGGAAGATTCTGTGGCCAAAGATGAAAGACAACATCTAAAATAGGGTTTCGTTTTGCGGATGGAGCTCATTACAGGTTGGCTCTCCACCTGTAATCTAGAGGTCCGAGTAACGAATAGACAAGGGAGACTTTGTGTGTTGTAACGTCTTAAAGACGCCCAACTTTGGCTAATAATAATAATAATAATAATAACTTGGATTTATATAGTGCCTTTCAAGGAACCCAAGGACACTAACAATGGTGAGACACAATAACAAACAAATAAAAAAACAAAGCGAGAGTTGACTGAGGTCAAAGATTTCGTTGAACAGGTGAGTTTTGAGGGTTTTCTTCTTGAAGGTGTCCAGGGATGGGGCGCTCTCTGCCGGGAGAGAGTTCCAGAGGGTGGGGCCGGCCACATTGAAAGCTCTGTCCCCAAAGTTTTGCAAGCAGGTGTGGGGGATGGAGAGGAGACCTCAGATTCCAGGACGGGCGTGTAGGAGGTCAGATAGGTACTGGGGGGGGCAAGTGCATGGAGGGATTTGTAAGTGAGGAGCAGGATTTTGTGTAGATGATGCGGGACTTGACCGGGAGCCAGTGGAGGGGGACGAGGGTGGGGCTGATGTGCTGCCAGGGCTCGGTGCGGGTAAGAACCCTGGCAGCCGAGTTCTGCACATATTGGAGCCTGTCCAGGGCTTTGCATGGGTACCCTGAACAGGACTCCATTGCAGTAGTCCAGTCGAGAGGTGTTAAAGGCGTGGATGAGGGTCTTCAGCTACAGAGTCTGAGAGTGATGACCAAAGACTGGAGATGTTTTTGAGGTGGCAGAAGGCAGATTTGGCGATGGCTTTTAATGTATGTGTGAATGAAAGGAGAGTGGAGTCAAGAATAACACCCAGGTTAACAACACCCACTCCAAGAACTCAACTCAATCCTCAAATCACATGATGGAAACAGTCTTTTATATCGGAGAGAATTGCTGGTGCATTACACAATACACTACTGTACATACAGTACATACAGTATGTCCAAACCAGTACAGTATGTCCAGAACGCACACACAAGTGACGCCATGAGAAAGTGAATGCATGTCAATTTGAAACGAGGCCATAATATCAGGACATTATGGGCGAGCGAGCAGCTGGGTGACTTTCAGCCACTAAATTGTGCTGCTCTGGTCTGCTGAGATCCTGCTAATGACCATCCATGTGAACTCCATATCCTGTCCCAAGCCCTCCAGCCTATTTATCTTTAGATGCTCTCTCTCTCTCTCTCTGTGACACACACACACACACACACACACACACACACACACACACACACACACACGCGTGCGCTTTCCCACTTGCTCTCCAACTTTCCCTTTCCTCTCTCTGAAACATACATAGACAAAAATACTGTATCAAGCGTTGAGCCTTGTTTTTTTCTTCAGTGCTTTCAAAATAACAAACAAAAAGTTATCCATACGTTGGAGGGCAACAAACGGCAAATGCCCATATAGCCAACAAGTAACAACAGTGTGTGTTCCCCATCATTTGCTGTGAAAACAGTTCCTCCAGCGGCCTCCCTGCCCCCAGCCTGCATTCTGCCCCCAGCCTGCATTCTGCCCCCAGCCTGCATTCTGCCCCCAGCCTGCATTCTGCCCCCAGCCTGCATTCTGCCCCCAGCCTGCATTCTGCCCCCAGCCTGCATTCCCCCCACTGTAAATCATGATGAAATGGCTTGCAGGTGTCAGGATTAAAGAATAATCACACAGGACCTTGGGCCACAGACGCAGTCACAGCTGCCTCTCTCCTTTTGCCACGTCCTTTATTGCTATTTGTTTGTGTTTAGCGAAACAGCGAGGACGCTCTTGTAGCACCAGTGAGCCTCTGACCTCTGACCCGGGCTCACAAAAGGGTGCTGATCGTGCTACAACGGATCTCTTCGGTAACCGCTGACTTATAAAGTCCATCCAGCTAGTAAATAGGAATAGCATATGTGTCTCCTGCCATCTCAGGGTGTTTAACAAACCTGCCTCCTCTAGGTAAACAGAATAACTTTCACTTGTCGTTGCTGGTAACAGCCAACACCGGCTCTACGCCAGAGGTTCTGGAATCAATAAAATACCCGTCAGTTCTCAGCAGAGAGAGGAGGGGAATGTAGAATGGGTAGCTCAGAAAATGTCTCCTTACTGTATTTGACTGTGGTGTGTCATATACGGTCTATCACAGGTACTTTGTATCATATACTGTCGGTGTGTTGTGAGAATGTTTCATAGTGTCTCAATAATGTCTGGATAGAAATGAGAAAAAGCACAGGGAACCTCTTTTTAAAACTTCGGCATCTATACGACTTGTTCTTCACATCTTACAGTTTATCTCAACTGCTGTTGTACTGCAGTTGGAAGGGTAAAATGGTTTTGGTCAGTTGCTTTCCTTAATTGAATAAAAGCTAAGCCAGCTTTGATTGTGTGGGAGCTGTCTCCATGGAAAGACATAATCCTGGTGCGTTATGAAGTGCGTCTCAATGTAAATTCTCCCTGACACATCGGTGAGCATGCAGCTCGAGCTGGGAATGACGACAGTCACTGATATATTGAGAGGGACTAGTGAGTAACTTACTGAACAATAATTCCATGTATAGCATCGGCTGCTCCTATAAGCGACATCATTTGTAATGTCATATACTGTATTCTTCAGGTCTTTGATGCCATTTACCTGCCAAAACACAGGATTGCATCATGTGATCTCCAAGGAATTATGCTATGAAACGTATTGAAAACATCATCATTCACCGAGACTTAAAGGAATGTTTCCTTCAAAAGCTCACTAACATGAAAGCAGGGAGGGAATATAATGTTTTCTGTTGGGGATTTAGGTTAGTGTGTAGGTGTGTCAGTGAAATGGTACTGCGCAGATCAGGCTGCTGAACACGATTTGCTGCACCACATGTGCTTAGTTCTTACACTAAATAGGCAACCCAAGCCAGTTTAAGGTATGTTCGAAAACGCATAACAGCCACACTCAACATGCTATGTGTGATGAAAGATGAGTATGCACGTGTTAAAGGGATACTCCACTTTTTCGGGAGTTTAGCTCATTTGCCACATCCCCCCCACACAACCAAGATACACCATGCCTTACCGGCACTGTCCGCGCAGTTTGCAGTGAGCTACAGTCGTGTGTTAGTTAGTTAGTTAGTATCGCCATAGAATGGAGGGTAATGGTACAGCTGTTAAAAATCTGCCAAAACACCCATCTCACGGCGCCAAAATACATGTTGTGCTTCGGGTACTCGCCACACGATGAAATATTAATCCAAAATGCACATAATCGGTCTTTTTGGAAGGAAAAGAGGTAGCCGGCACTACTTTCCAAACATGGCCGCCGACCTCTTTTCCTACAACTACCAGGAGGACTGAAACTGTTCTAAAGCAAAGTGTGTGTCGGAGTCTTGATCAGGACCGATGGTTGACAAAGATGATCTGATTCCTGCGATGTGTTTATGGATTCAATCTCAACGATCTCGATTGGCTCACAGACTGATCTGAGCCACCCCAAGCCCCGACATCGATACAGGAGACCAGCACCGGCTAATGAGAGCCAGATTTTCAGTGAGGTGTCTTGGAGCGAACGGAATCTGGCTGTTTGCCTCTATTGTTGTTTTAAATTGGCTTCCACCTTGGATCGCGCAAGTTCCTGTCAGATTAGCCGACCCGAAGTCGACTGTTGGCTGTTCTTAGTTGTAAATACAAGTGCGTGATGGTCAGGTGTCGAGGTGTGTGCGTGTGTGTCTGCGTGCTATTTAAAACAGAGCCAAGGAATTGTGTGAAATCTGTGTGCGATGTAATGCTTACCAGCCGCGACATCGGGGCTGGTGTTGGTGTTGTTGTTGTTGTGAGTCTGTGTGTCTCTCAAAATGTGGTCCTATCCACCTTATTTCTAGCTGCCATGATGCCTGATGGGTGCTTCTTCCGCTTCCGGTGTAATAGACTGTTTTACAGTCTATGGTTTTAACTTGACAAAAAAAATGTCTATGAGGATTTTACAGCAGAGCCATTCTGCTCTACAGCCGTGTCGTTCGGGTGCTGGGATAACGTAATGCATTGTGGGTAGTCGGCTACTGTGGCTAATGCTAGCGGCTAGCGTAATAGTTACTTTACATGGCAGTAAAACGCCACTGAATGACCAAATTGATTTAACTTTTAACCATTTCGAGTAACACTGTTTCCATACGGACCCCCAGCGTTGGTTAGTTGTTTATAACATGACTATATTTATAACTTTTATAACGTACTCCAGTTTCCGGTTTATAATTCGGGTCTGCAGCCGAGTATAACAAAGCAAATGGCAAGCTGCAACAATAAGTCACATTAAACCGGACCTTGTACCCACAATTATTTTTTACAGTGGGGCATTCAAAAATAAGGTGGATAGGTCAGTGATTCCCAACCAGGGGTACATACGTGTACCTTTAAGGGTACTTGGGCATCTCGCAGGGGGTGCATGGAAAGATTGGAGATTACAATTTCTTTACAAAATGATAAAAAACTATATTCCAAGTCAATTCATAGGCCCCATTTCTAAGATGATATGTGCACATGTCCGGTCAGTGTTGGTAAAACTGAAGACTTTTTCAATCGAAAACTGCCAGAATTGTATTATAGAAAGGAGTCATTCAAATGATTTTAATTTAAAAATCAGTTGTGCTAGATACAACAACTTTAATATGAGCTTAATAGAACAAATTTAGGAGAATCATCAACAAGCATGAGTGAGGTGGTACTATTGGCAAAACAGCTCAGGTCCTGTTGAAGGACCAGGTAGTCACCTATAGTATTATAGGTGACTACCTGGACCTACAATAGGTGATGAATAGCTATTGTAGCAGGAACTACCACAGAAGACGTTTTGCCATGTGTTTATGTCTGTCTGTCTGTCTGTCTGTGGACAGATTTTACGAGCGTGATAGCGTAAAATCTGTGCAAGATGCAGTCACGAAACTTTACACGTGTATCGTTGACATCAAAATGAAGGTCGCGTTCAAAAATGGGCGTGATCAGAGCAAGGGGTGCAGTCCCCCACGATTTTGCAAACACGATAACGTCAAACCCGTGCAAAACGCAGTCACGGAACTTTGCAGGCGTGTTTTTGGCCTAAAAATTAAGGTTGAGAAGGTCAAGTTCAAAAATTAGCGTGATCCATGCCCCCCATTGTGTCCCCCCCCACCCACACACACTTTACGCCCCTGGCTCACATTCGGTTATGTTGTGGGCGTCGCGGGGTGGTGTGATCCCATCGCAAGATGGTCTCTAGTTTGAAAATATTCTTCTAGTGTGTCCTCAGCATCTCAGCACCTGCCTGAAGAAGCACGCTGTGTGGGATGTACAACATGTCGCAGAGGAGTGGAGCCTCCTTCTCTCCCCCACCTCTTCCTGACTCCACTCCTCCTCCACACTCTGCTTTTTATTACCCGCTGCCGTGGCACCTGTAGGGGCTGAGACAGGGATGTATACACAAGTCAACCAAGACCATCTGCGGCCTGTAGATGTTTGCCAGAGTGTGATACATTCTCCATTGGTCATGGCCCTCTTTCTGATGTTGTTATGTTTTATGCTGACAGAGAAGAAAGAGGAACAGGAAGACAAACAGCCTTTGTGAATTTAGTTAAGTGACTGCGTAGATGACACTCTACCCTCTATAATAGAACCGAATAATTTTCTGCCCCGTATCGCACATATGTTATTGTTATTGTGTCAAAGGAGATGGTTTGTACATGGGGTCTAGTTATTCTGAATTTCTGTATTTGATAATATAAATTGGTGAGAGATATGGGAAAGGCAGGAGAAAGGAGAGGTGAAATGTCAGATTCAAACCTACAATATCACAAATATACGCCCAGGCTGCTCCACCCCACAACCACCACACACACACACACTCAGACACACACACACATGCACACGCATGCACGCACACCCACACACCCACAACCACACACCCACCCACACACACACACCCACACCCACACACACACACACACACACACACACACACACAGTGTTTTGGTTCTATACTGTCATTACTCTGGATGTGGAATGGCAGTGTCATGGAGATCAAAGTGCAGGATGTCAGCTTGAATTTAACGTTACCTTCAAAGTGCTGCGGGCCTTTTTGAATATGCCCTCCTTTCACCCCAAACATTGTGACGTCAAAACAAAATCAAGTGAAAAATTACTTTGATCTTGTTAGCTCGTTCTGAACTTTATGAGAAACTAAGATTTGTTCACTCAAGCAATTGTGATGTCATCAGTGATGTCACTCAAGCAATTGTGCAATGTGCACCACGGAGAGGAACCGGGCCACCTTATTATAGTAGTAAGATTGTTAGATGTATTTGGAATTTACCTTTGAATGATAACTTACCCTCGACAACGAGATAGAAATGAGAGCCAGTAAAGTAATTATAGTAAACCAGAAAGCACATAAAAACCACTACCGCAAAGGGCAGTTATTAGTACAGCGATTTATGATGGTCGCCACCATCCATGCTCATATCATCATCGATGTCCATTGGGCAATGGACATTGATGATGGAATATGATCATGGCCAGTCAGGTGGCGACCACCATAAATCGCTGTACTATAAATTGCCCTTAACACTATCTATCTATCTATCTATCTATCTATCTATCTATCTATCTATCTATCTATCTATCTATCCATCCATCCATTTTGAAATCATTTCCATTGATATTGACCCACATTTCAATATAGTATGAATGTCAGAGAGAGATTGACTGGGACCACATTCATAGAGAATGCATAAGACATCAAATGTAAAATTTATTTGTTTTTATCTTCTTTTTTTATTGAAGTCTCAGAGGGTGTACAAAAGATCTAGTGGTCATCAACAAGGAAAAAAACTAAAGCGAAGAAACGTGTGCATGTCAGAAATGTACATTTATTAAGATTTTGGTTACTGCTTGACAAGCTTGCTTTACTACTTCTTGGAGTTGAATATCAAGAAATAATGAGGACCAATATTAAAATCTACATTTCTTCCTGTCATTATGGTTCCCACATGCTTTTCTGAGCCAACGGGCGTTACGCTGCATCCCCCGCTGTTGTTTCTGATCGTGCATGTAGTTGATGTCAAAAGAAAGAGAGGAAAAAATAAAAATGTCTGTAGCTCACACAGTTGTTGCAACACCACAATTACTAACCATCATGCCACACTGTTGATTGTGCAGAGCAGGTCTAGCTGAACTCAAAGAACCATCATGCAACAGTGTTGATTGTGCAGAGCAGGTCTAACTGAACTCAAAGAACCATCATGCAACAGTGTTGATTGTGCAGAGCAGGTCTAACTGAACTCAAAGAACCATCATGCAACAGTGTTGATTGTGCAGAGCAGGTCTAACTGAACTCAAAGAACCATCATGCAACAGTGTTGATTGTGCAGAGCAGGTCTAACTGAACTCAAAGAACCATCATGCAACAGTGTTGATTGTGCAGAGCAGGTCTAACTGAACTCAAAGAACCATCATGCAACAGTGTTGATTGTGCAGAGCAGGTCTAGCTGATCTCAAAGAACCATCATGCAACAGTGTTGATTGTGCAGAGCAGGTCTAGCTGAACTCAAAGAACCATCATGCAACAGTGTTGATTGTGCAGAGCAGGTCTAACTGAACTCAAAGAACCATCATGCCACACTGTTGATTGTGCAGAGCAGGTCTAGCTGAACTCAAAGAACCATCATGCAACAGTGTTGATTGTGCAGGCAAGGTCTAGCTGAACTCAAAGAACCATCATGCAACAGTGTTGATTGCGCAGAGCAGGTCTAGCTGAACTCAAAGAAGCCCATGGATCACCTACTGACTGCAGACAGAGTAGACAAGAGTATCAGCTGACTGCAGACAGAGTAGACAGAGTATCAGCTGGCCAGCAGAGGCGCTGTTACTGTCACTTTCCTCTGGGCTGGACTTGGTGTGATCTTTGCCTTGGCACACTGGCTGCATGTTGTCTAAGTAAAGAGTGTTGATTAAAAACAAAGTGTTTCCCAAGCAGAAAGTGTCAATCAGGGGTGTCAAAACTCATTTTAGTCCACGGGCCACATGCGACCCAATTTGGTGTCAAGTGGGCCAGACAATGAAAATCAATAATCAATAATAACCTATAAAAGACAAAACCTCAACATGTTTCCGTTTATCTTAGTGTATAGCATGACATGTACAACCCTACAGGGTTATCTCAGATACCATCAAGCACATTATCTACTGTCCGTACTGTGCATTACAATCAGGGGTGTAGTGGAGGGTAAACGCAAGTAAACGCAATTTACCCACCAATGAGGGAGATAGTTGACTCACCTATTTTCAGATCAACTATATCAATCAATGAGGGGAAACAAGGTGGGTAAACTACTCACCTTGGATAGTTTACCCACCTCTGTATTTATCACTACACCCCTGATTACAATTGATGGCAACTGTGCAATTCTCTATAGTCAAGCAAAGGTAATGAAAATACTTGACTATTTAGTGATTAATACAGATAACATGAATAGGTGACTTAATATTTAACTTGCTCCTGAAACCTGCTACCTCTTAGCCTTCACAAGTGCATCACATTGGATTGAAGGACTTCTCAGTGCAATTTTCACACTTTGCAAAGTCATCCTTTGGGCCGCATTGGACCCTTTGGGGGGCCGGATCTGGTCCCCGGGCCGAATGTTTGACACCCCGTGATACAACTAACAAATGAATTGTGAGATGGAAAAAAGTAATAGGAAAATACATAGTAAATTGAATAACGAAAAACTAAAATATAAATTAGAATTTTTTTAATTGCATTATTTAAATGTGAATTTGATGAATCGCTGGAGATTGTTTTTAATGTAACAAATTCATTCATAATAATTAATAACAGAATTAATCTAATAATTAGGCTGTTTGAACACAATTTCCTTTTTTGTAATTGTTATTCCAACCCTTACATAAACAGTTCTGCCTTGTTGACAAGACAGAGGAAAACTCAATCTAAAATATTTAAAGCGTTGAAAAAATAAATGAAAACTAAATTATATAAATGACAATGAAATACGCTCAATGGGGAAAAACATAGTCTCGCTTGGCAGACAGGAAAAACATGACATGGCCAACTTTACGCTTGTATTCACTTTTTTGGCACTACGTCTGTGAGTTATAGTTTATTATAAAAATGTGTGCTTATAAGAATTGTTTACATTTCTGGTTAAAAACATTGTTTCCTTTTCATATGTCTGGTTATGTTAAGTTAAGCATAGACAGAACATAAAATTATATCGACTTTATATACCTGCTGAGCTACGGTATGCAGCTTTCACAATTTTGCCTATAGGCTTCTTGACTTTAATTGGATTTCCGCACACAACTACTTATAAATGGAGTTTCGACATCAGAAGCAGTAACACTGCTTAGCCTCCTGGAATTTCCCGTCTTTGAGCTGTATAGTTGATGAGGCCTAGACGCGTCGGACCAAAACACTTCATACTCGGGAATATATTTACATAGTGAAGGAAGTCATCAAATAGGAAGGGGAGTAGCTCCCTGTCTGTCTGACAGGTTCTCTCTGAGAAAACAACACAAGAAATAAATAAACTAGAAAAACAGTCTGGGCCTCCCCCTCACTCCCTCCCTCCCTCCCTCCCTCCCCCGCTCCTCTGGTATCTCAGACTCCTTTCCAACCATCCTGTGGGGCCAGCATCGTGCTGCTGAGTCTGCGCTCCAACGCACCATGCTGCAATCAAAAACACCTGGCCGCAGGGCTTGGAATGGTCACAACATTACAGCATATAAACCAGCCAACATCTCCATATAGAGAGAGGCCCCCATAATTGTTGGACTGAAGAGGATTGCTGCGTCCCCCCCCCCCCCTCCCCCTTCACTGCACAGTTTTACTACTGCTGTAAGACACAGAGCCCTGGGCCAAACTTTACTGTCTGATACAGACTTCATAAACACAATCCCCACAAACAAATAAGAATTATACTGAAACGCCACACCGACTCACTCACCAGAGCTGCGGGACTCTGGTGTGTGTGTGTGTGTGTGTGTGTGTGTGAGTGAGTGAGTGAGTGAGTGAGTGTGTGTGCGCACGCGTGTGCGCAGGAAATTAAATTAATTATTCCTTAGTTTTAAGTGATATTAACTGATTTCCACCATCTCACACACACACACACACACACACACACACACACGCACGCACACACACGCACGCACGCACGCACACACACACACACACACACACACACACACACACACACACACACACACACACACGCCCACGCAAGTCTCTTTCACACCTGCCACATCAAAAAGGATTTGGCAACAATACTCTTGTTGCAGATGTTTTAGAGGTTATATTTCATCACAATTTAAATGAAGTTAGCGCTCTCAGTTTCTAAGGTCTGGCAAAAGTCTGAGTAGATGCTAATTTATACTTCTGGTGCTTGTTAGTTGCAATGTTTACAAATCAAGGGGGCATGATTTCATTCAAGCAATAATGAAAAACAACATGACATTGTATTCATCCTCCCTCTTTCCTGGACAGCTCGATATTGATGTCACAAACAACACCGGCCAGAAATTATAGGTACTGTGGGCCTTGATTGCCACAGCTGACACGAGCCACAGTCATCAGAGCTTTTACAACATCCCATAATAAATCTCCCACCAGGCAATTACTAAACACACTGAGATCATCGAACCTTATCTGCCACGTTCATTGGCAATGTGTGTCAGATAACGGCACGCAGCACAAATACTGAGGACAGATTTGACCGTATGAACAACAAATACAACTGCAGGTGCTACTTGTTGTATCTACTTGGTGTGGCGTGGCATAATTCTACTGTGAAAACAGGTGAGGGATCAAAACTCCGCCAATTATAGAAGAGCAGGATTAAAAAACAACAATAAAACAAATACAAATGGCTCAAGGGGGGAGAGAGAGAGAGAGAAAGAAAAACTTGGACAAGAGTGCATTGTTGTCGTAACATTAATCTGGAATACAAGAATAGGAATTTTCCTGCTCATTATGACCAAGCTGCTGGGCAAGAGTCTCTGGTTTCTCTCCCCTGCCGTGCCCTGGCACCCTGCAGCATCCCCACGGAGACGGCTTCCTTGCCGTGATGAGCTTTTGACAGGCCCCAAAACAGCCTGCTTAATGCTGTGCCAGCCCAGACATGGGATGCTGGCAGCTTCTTGGCCCACACCATGCAACCCCTTTTACCCCTCCTTCTTCTCCTCCTCCTCCTCCTCCTCACTCTCCCTCCCTCCCTCCCTCCCTCCCTCCCTCCCTCTCCCTCTCTCCGCCCGCTCTTTCTACTGCCTCGGGATTGTTATGCAAAGCTTTCCAAGCAGTGATTGTGGGAGTTCTTTCAAGCACAGATGTATCTAAGATGGTATTTGTACAATATCCTGATGCAGTCAGAGATGGGGGTCCGGGGGTCCGGGGCGGGTTGGAGAGCTGCTGTTATCTGGGGCTGAGCGGGGCCAGGTGCGAGGCTGTGGCCCACTAGGGGCCACACCGGGGACAGCGAGCACACCTGGGACACACAGGGGCCTCACTATCTGGGATTAAACCGTGATTCTGGCTCTTGGTCGCAAATAAGTACTGACAGCTGTTGATCCTTCAGATTCCCTGAGAAGTGGTGACTCGGACTTTACAACGTGATTCTCTTTTGGTTCGGACGTGTTCCCCCCCATGGTTGCACTGCCACTCTACTAATATTGACAGTGACAGAGTTAAAACTAGAGAAGAATGTACGCTTCAGTAAATGACTGTTTTGTGAAGACGGAAAATGAGAGCATGAGAATTGGGCATGAGAAAACAGACTCCTGCTGCGGAGACTAATGAACAAAGATACACTACTGCCATCCAGTGGTAGACTGTGAATACCGCACACAGAAGGGGGGGGGGGAAGGATGTTGTCCATCTGCTGCGAGAAGAGTGACTACACCAGGATAACTCATTACAGCTATACCATGCCTTTTCCATTTGTGGTCAGCTTTACTGCTTCTGAAATGTAAACACTCGTCCAACTGTCACAGATCACTTATGTTGTGTTATTATTATCTCACAGAAAGACTATGGGCCGGTTTATTGGGCATAGCCTTGTGGTAACTTAACCATAGGAAAAACAATTGAGTCGATGGAAAAATTCGGCTTAAGCCACGTCTTAGAAACAAGACCATTAGCTATGGATAAAATGAAATAACAGCATATGCTGTGTGCATATCACACGTCATGATATTAGGTACAGCTGGTATCTATTAAATAGCCAGAGATTGAGTGAGAGCTATGATTCCTCATATTGAACCCACTTCAGTCAATATAAACGAGGCGAAGAGACAGTTTTAAAGGAATAGTTCACTCAAAAATGAAAATTCTGTCATAATCTAGTCACCCTTTATGCCAGTTGAAACACAGGTGAAGTTTGGCCATATAACGCACAGGGAGGTTTCCGGCACATCTCCCATATCAGCCTTCTCCAAAACAACTGAAGTCAATGGAGAACAGTTCTTCAGTTGCAAAAAATACCTATATAGGCTACCATAATTTAGTGCTAATCTTAACTACAGCTAACTTATTTGCAACAAATAATTGTGTGTAGCTCCTTCTATTCACAATGTGATTGTTTTGGAACTCTAAAAGAACAGATCCCCATGATTGCCTTCAGGTGTTTTGGAGAAGGGTGCTAGTGCGAAGCTGTGCTAGCAGCAACCTCCCTGTGAGGGTGAGTCGATGATGACAGAACTATTACTTTAAGAGGGATTTTGAAGTCAAGTGAGACATGGGGCTGCATGTGCTATTCAGGAGGCAAATGGGATCAGGCAGGATTGAAGTGTCTTTGACCAGGGGATGGCGGGAGGTGCCAGGAGCACGGGTTTGAATGTGTCAAGATATGCAGTGTTACCGACTTTTTCACACTCCACCGTTTCCCATGTGTCGAAAGAAAGAACGAACGGTCGACTACGAGCAAGTCAATGGTCAAAAAGTGCTCATTGATGAGAAAGGCCAAAAGAGGCTGACACATATTGTGGAGAGCAACAGACTGATTCTGACTGCTCTTCACACATGGGATATGGCAGCCAATGACCACACAGAATTCCACTTCTTTCACACACCAAAAGAAATGGTGAAAATAAAACACTGACATACTGGAGGGTTTGGAAACTGGTCAGCAAGTCGAATGTACCCAGTTCCCTGGTGTTAAGGAGCAGGGTGTGGAGAAGAACACACGTAGAGGTAGGAAGATGGCGAAGTGTCCTGCCCTCCCAGTTCAAGCGCCTGCATTGGCCAACGTCCAGCCTGCTGTAGCGCCATTTAGCAAGCAGGTTTCTGCAGCACACCCGGCACCCTGACCTCTTTGTGTTGGAGGGCAAGCAAAAAAACTAAACGCAACGGCGACTAATGGATGATATGATAATTATCCATCATGCCAATCTTGTAAGTGTCTCGAATGTCTGGGAGGAGATTGAATGAAATATTTGGAGCAGAAATCCACCATAAGCAAGCTAATCTGATACAATTGTGGTAAGCATGTCACCATGAGTCATCTTCCATGTGAAATACTTTTGACACCTGGTAGAGTCCATCCAGGATCCACAATGGACTGAGCCGGAGAAAAAGTGTTGACAACTGACAACTATTTCCTACTATGGAAGCACTGCTTTCTTGGTATACTCTACATAGGCTGTAAACTAAACATGACTGGTGAATACTAAAATTAAAAAAGAGAGAGAGGGAAAAAAAAACATAGAAATCTAAAAATACAGAAATCATCCTCGTGAACTGGGCGTTGACGTTTTGCAGTTGGCACACAGTCCCAGAAAGCTCTGTCTTCATGTCTTTATTAGATTGATCCAGCAGTCAGTCAGGGGATTTGTTCCTATCGACATTACAGTTGTGATGGTGAGACAGCTGCACCGCTCTCCTGCCTCTCCGCATGTCCTTCTCCTGGCAGCCAGCAGGGATGACATAAACCATGTGCTTGCGTCCTCTTAAGACTCTCACACCAGCTTCTCACATTCACAACGTTCAGCCAGTTGACGGGGGGAGCTCGGCATAGTCCTGTCAGGAAGGTATTTAGGCTGCTTCCCTCCTCCTCCTGTCAACGTGAACACGGCTAACAGAGTCGCACAAACGCACGCTTGTTTTGTTTCACGTTCCCAGCTCGTGGGCATTTGCATATGAAACATTCACTTTCACACGTGAGATAAACACGAACTCCGGCTGCAGCTGTCAAAACGCCGCCTTCCTTCCAGCCGCTTTGTGTCTTCCACGCAATCAAGATTCATCACAAGTACCTCAAGTGAACAACGCTGTGCTCCATAAAATGGCAAATAGTCGACATGTACAAGTCGTTTTCCAAAACGCCAATGAATGAAATGAAAAAAGCTGTTTTTCGCATACTTCAGTACTTCCAGCCCAGTAACAGAGAGAGAGAGAGAGAGAGAGAGGGGAGAGCTGGTTCTAATTGGAGAACGAGGAGATAAACTGTAACCTTATCTGCAGAAAGCTGCTGTGTGCTGCATTATTTCATCTGCTCATGTGCTCAGAAACAATATGACACAAACATCAGATGGAGAGAATGGAAAAAAGCATGACCTCAGACTGTGTAACCTGGCAGATATAATCCAATCATTGTGTTGAGGGGGCCTAACTCGTGTTTAACGCCAGTCTATACATCATGCTGTATATCTAATGCAGGGCCGCGGCCGGCCCAGCTTTGAAGGGGCCGGTTTTGAAAATCGCATTCCAGTTTCCCCTCCCAACAGCAAATTATTCCGACTCCCGCGAGACGTGTGATTTCGGACTCGCAGTCGGAGCAAATCACTTGCAGACGACTTCACGAGGAGCTTATTAATCTGAGGCGAGGGGGGGGGGGTCTGGGATCCACCAAGTTTCACGTATAAACAACCTCGTCAGCGGACGGACTTAAAGGCTGTGACTGCAGATTGTGTGCTTGGTTGCACCTCAGCGATATCAGCGTGGCGTGCCTGAGAGAGCTGAGGTCAGATACCAAGCCGGGGTACAAGCCACAGCCCAAAAAAACAAAAAAACATGCCCCCCTAATTGGTAACAGTCTCCGAATTGATGTGAGCAAGGTATGCCCTAATTAATCCCAGTACAATGAGGATCCTCTCTGGAGTGTGCTCGTGTATTTGTTATTGGACGTCAGAGTAGGGCCGCTCTGGAGCCAATCAGATACAATGTCTAAACACACTGCAATCAGATGGTGCTTTCTTCTCCAGCGTCTCCCACCAATGCCTCAGCCACAATTACCAAAGGTTATCAAGGAGCATCTAGCACCAGACTCATGAACTCACCCTCATTTCCCCCCAAAACTTGCCTATTTCCTCCTCAATGAAATCCCAGCACCGGGCCCCCTAAAGCCTTGTGAGAAAGTTGGATGGGAGACGTGGGCGAGGCTGTTTGGAAAGATGCTAAGCGTAGCTGGCACTTCTTATCTACTGTACATTAGCACACTGGAGAAATGGTATTTGCCATGTGGCATCAGCCTGATGCCGTCCCATCCGCGCCTGCCATTCCCAGCAATAACATGATCCAAATGCGCTCCAGATGTCTCAGCCATCAAGCTTCAATATATCACTCGCCCTGCATTCATCTTATCAAGTGGCTCTCAGATTTCCGCTTTGATAACCTCGCACAAGGGTTTGGAAAGGGCTAACTCATTACCCTCAGCTGATCACCGCCCTGGAAATGAAACACTCTGGAAAATATCAGCGTACCTAACTATTATTTGCATCGTTTTAACACTGCAGAAATCTGTACAAAGTAAACATACAAAGTGTTTTTTGAGCATTAAACTTTCTTGAACTAAGTAAGAAAATCAAACCAAATGGAATTAAATTAAATGGGATGAGGTTAGGTTAAATTAACTTTAAACATCCTGATGGGGAAACTGGGTCATTGCAGCAAATAATAATATTTTTTATTATCTTTACAAATTAAGAATATTGAGCAAGTTGCTGTGGTAAATCAAACATAACACAAATTGACGATGACAAGAGAAATGTAGAAATGAAAATGATGAAAATATATGAATTATAGCATGCATGTGTCACAGTGGCCCGGCTTTGATGTGCTACTGGTCATCACCATAACTATCTTGGCCAACTGGTTTTTGTCTACTGTAGGGTCTATCATTCAACACCGTCCAAACCGGATAGCATAACATCATAAGCAGTGTTGGGCAAGTTACTTTCAAAATGTAATATACTACATATTACTAATTACTTTCATTTCAAAGTAATAAGTTACTTTACAATATTACTTTCTGTGTAGAGTACCGTAACTCATTACTTATTACACTACCTTTGCATTACTTTTACCAAAACAACAGCAGCAACAGAATGACATCGCCACCCCGGAACCATCCCGAAAAATAATTTCAACCGCCTTGAAGTCAGTGTAAACAATCCAAAATTCTAAATGTTATTCTTTTCCTTTGTTATTGTCATCTACAGTGGTTATTTGCATAAAAACACACAGTTTGATTAGGAAATGATTGTATCTTTTTTATGTGCTTTGATTTAATAAAATGTAACTCAATTTGTAACTTGAGTTACTTGACAAAGTAACTGGTATACTATTACTGAAATCCTAGAAGTAATAAGTTATATTACTGAGTTACTGCTAAAAGTAATATATTACATGTAATATGTTACTTTTGTAATGAGTTACCCCCCAACACTGATCATAAGTGAAGGAGTGTTGGGGCTAAATGCTAACATCAATATGGCTGTGGTATGGGCCCTACCTTGACGCAGCGCCGGCTTGTAGCGGTCTCTGGGTTGAACCACGTCGTCTCTGGGGTGTCCCCCTCGTTGTGGAGCCGCTGGCTCTCCTCCGCGCAGAACCCTGCTGCTGCAGGTCTCTCTGTGAATCCACGCGATGGCTTCGTCAGGCTGCTTCCCAACGGGCAGAGGGCCGTCGAAACGACCAATAGACAAACAGCTACATACATTCACGGGTGAAACGTCTATCGTGGTTGGGTTCAGTGTCGACAGTCATCCTCAGCAGTTCCTAGTTTTGGTCAGCAATATCTCCTCAGAGTACAACATTAAATCCTGCTGCCATTATGATCAGGTTTGTCTGAATAACAAACATTCTTCCATGAGCTCTCATGGAGCTCCCGCCGCTTTTCGGCTTCCCCTCGCTTACAGCCAAGCCTGCCTTGAAATGGCGTCCGGCTCGCTCGGGAAGGGCTGCCCTCTAGTCAGGCCAGCCAATCAAATTAGCCCAAAAACACATGACACACGCCAATAGCGTTCACACAAAATGGCAGATATGATTGACAGTTAAACTAAAGAATGACTCCTCATAACTGACGTCTAACATCTGACCTACAGTATCTGCACCGTAACACATGCCAGGCGTGTATTAATATATCAGCAATTGAACATACTCAGACGTTGAAAATTAAAAATATAAGGAAAAAAATCTGAAAATTATATCCAGTATCAAAACAAATGAAAAATATCAAGATATATGGAATATATATCAAATCAAATATGAAAATATGAGAATATCAAGACAATTATATTAGTTTACATTATATAAATAATGTGAGTATATCATATTAACAGGTCTACAGAACCTACAGAATGTGTCTGAACATGTATCTGTTCTCATTATCAGAATACACATAGGCTATACAGTAGATGATATGTACAGGATTGTGTTCAGAAATAAATACTGACTCATATGAAGAGAATGTACAAAAATAGATCAGAAATTGTGCGTACAGATTGCTGTTTCTTCAGCGCCCTCCTACTTGGCAGGTCTGATGGCTGTTGGGACAAAGGAGCACCCTTGGGATCCTGAGACAGAGGCTAGACGCTCTGCAGCTGCATCAGCTCACCATAGAGATGGGAGGTTTTGTTTGGGTTGGACTTCGGTTTGGCCCTCCTCCTCCTCCACTCTGCTGCTTCCTCAAGGTTGTCCAGGCTCGGCCCTCTGTCTGTTTTTGCTGCCTCCCCAAAGAAGTTACAGCCCGCTCACCACAACTGATTTATAGATGTTGTCTGCTGCATACAGTCAAAGATCTGAGCCTTATTGAGAAGCACCAGTCTTCATGAGCCTTATGTTGTGCTTGTGCAGTGCCTCCATGCAATCAAGTCCTGTCCAGTTTGCTGTGCCAGGACTGCTCCTCACCCTGGAGTGACAGGTGACAGTGGCTTCTTGCTCTGTTTTGAAATCCACAAGCAGCTCCTTCTAAGTCAGTATGGAGTCTGGTCTGGTAGGCAAAAGGTTCTTCACCACCTGCCAGGATGTTATACTTGTGAATGCAAACACTTCTAAGTACATGTGCAGTATATCCCTATTAAGTGTTTACAGTATATATATATATATATATATATATATATATATATATATATATATATATATATATATATATATATATATATATATACTGTATTCAGGGCATAAGGGGATTGAGGGCTTAATCTGGAACGTCACAAAAAGGACCTTATGGAAAATGTTATATATTTATTCGGTTCGGTTGAACATTTTGATGTGATTTTCCTGTAAACAGTCACCTGATGTGCCGAAACAGTCCCTGACAAACTGTGCGAAATAAGTAAGACAATCCTCACAATACTCAACACACTACATGAGAATTTGAACATACTCAAAACATGAATATATGAACATACTGTATGAAGCTGAAACCGACATGGGCAGCATCATACTGTTGATGTTTGATTAGCATTTTGCCTACGGCCATGCAAGCACAGCCAGAAAACCAACAACCTCCCATCATTTTTATACTTAAGGAAAAACAATTTCCCCATTAAACCACTTTAAAATGTTGTATACTAAAAGCCTACTCAGCTGTACCTACTGCACAACACAGCTGAGAGGTACATTATTATTCCTGTAGGGCACTGAAGCAACTGAACCCAATACTGACTGGATGACAACTCAGTAAGCCAGTTTATCAACCCACCATTCAAGTTCCTTAGCTGAGAGTCTGGGACACCAACTATGCCTTCACAGTGCTCCATTAATGGCCATTTCCTCTCTAAGAATGCTTGTCCTCGGAGTGAAAATCCTCTTTGATGGGCCCTGATTGCAAGGTCCAAAGCTTGCTGGCCACAGGGCTGAGGTCGCGCTGGATTCCCCAGCGCTGGCCTTCAAGGATTAGTCTTCCTCTGAGGAGTGCTGGGCTCCATCGTCGTGAACCTCTCTGTAGGCAGCCATGGGGCCGCCGTCAGGAGTGTAGGTCCCCATAGAGATCATCAGCCCCTCAGACAGTTTCTGGGCTGCCAGCTTGGCATACAGCTCCTGAAATTAAAGAACACAGAGAGCGAGCACATTATTATTATGAAGCACAGCCATGCTACTGGAGCCTTCATGAAAGTCAAACTGCTAATAGTCTGTACAGATGCCTCTGCTCCATCATTATTTTTGATGTGAAAAGATACAGTGCATGTAAAGGTTAAAGAACAGAGCTATTTGCTTTAATTGGAAGGCTTTTATAGCCTTAGTAGAAGCTCTGACTATTGGAGGGATCCAACATGTGGTCTTCCACCTCCAGACTGCTGCTTTTGGAGATGCACACTTCTTCACCTTTTGACACAAAATCTTTAACAATCGGATATAGACTTTTAACAATGGAATACACACTTGGTGCATTTATTTGACTGATGCAAAAGTGACTCAGATGTTCAAGTGCATTGCATATTGACACCAAATTGAGAATATTGAGAATTATTGTCTAGGTCTACCAGAGATTAACATTTATGTCCACAACTGGAATAATTTCCCTCAGCTGCCAATGGCTGTTTATTAAAAAGAAGAAGAAAAAACAGTCAAGAGATAATTCCAATATACCAAGAATAATTTCCAATAATGCTATGAATAATGTTTAGTGGATACAATTATATATATGTATATATATATATATACATACATACATACATACATACATACATACATACATACATACATACATACATACATACATACATACATACATACATACATACACACACACACACACATTATATATATACACACTGTATATATATATATACACACACTGTATATATATACATATATATACATATACTGTATATATATATATACATATATATACATACATACATATATATATACATACATACATATATATATACATACATATATATACATACATATATATATATACAGTGTATATATATATATACACAGTATATATATATATATATACTGTATATAATATACATATATATATATATATATATACACAATTTTTTTTCTTCACAGAAATATGTCACCCTACCCAATTCAAAGTACATACTGATACAATCAGGTGTTTTGTGATACATCGTATCTGTATATAAAAGAGGCAGTCAAATGACGCTTATTGATTTATCCAGCAAAAAACTAATTTTACTGGCATTTGGTGGTTTGTGTGGGTGTTAATTTCGGACCCTGTCTGTGTGCCGTCCGTGTGTGTGTGTGTGTGTGTGTGTGTGTGTGTGTGTGTGTGTGTGTGTGTGTGTGTGTGTGCGCACACGTGTAAAGCTGAGCCTCTACGGGACTCCTGAAAAGCATGACATTTCATGCCCTTTGTGTGCCTGATGCGTATTCTCGCCGGCTCGCATGGGGTCGTCTCGTCACTACGAGTTCACGACAGCCTTGACGATAACCTCACTGACGTGGGGGTCAGCGAGGTTATCGTCAAGGCTGTGGTGAAACGCCTAAACCCAGCCACCTCCTCTGTGGTGAAACAGCAGAGAGAGGCAATCAACAGCAACACTAACCTGCTGCTTCTGTGTTTGCTCCCTCAGGAGGGCGCCCGACTCTTCCAGAGACAGAAGCTGGGCCGGGCTGTACTGGAGGAGAGGGAGTCTGGCTGCAGTGATGTCATCCAGGTGCTTCCTGTCCCGCTCCTTCCTGGCCAGTGCGGAGAGCGGTGACGCACGTCCAGGAGGCTGGCTGGGTGACCGGGACCCTGAAGGAGAGCCCTCACTTCTGGGTGGCAGCCTGGAAACAGAGAGGCCACGTGAGAAGGTTTTCAGTTTCCATCAACTGAATGATCAGCAGTATGCAAGCAGCAGACCCATCACTGCATCTATGACATGAACGGCATCTTAAAGTCGAACTGAACCCGTTCGTCACGTGCATATGAGTCCGTTTCAGACTGAAAAGATAGTTTGTCTTAAGATGACAGGTTGAGAGGCGGGTCATAGTATCATGTTGATGATTTTATTTGACAATTCTGGGGACTGGATTGGGCTTTGGCCAATCCTGGCGTGTTCCGCCTCCAAATCGAGTGGGATTCAGCGTGTTGTGGCGCTCCCCTCGGGAAGAGCCTTTTGACGGGAGGTTACAGGCTGAGTGGAGCTCAGCGAGCCGCAGGCAGCCAGCTGCCTTCGTGTTGCCGAGCGGAGAGTGCAGCACGTCGGCCTGGAATCGCCGAAGTGCGACCCCTGACAACCAAGCTCTCGGATGCGCGCGCCATTATCGCTGCTGTAAATACGATATCCCTGGAATGCGCATTTTAACGAGCCAGTTACATTTCTTTGCATTCTTAGAGATTATAGTTTTTGTTTTTTGTTCATGTTTCTACTAATTGGCCAAGTTAGTAGTTAGTTTATGGGTTAGGAATTCTGCCAGATGACAGGCACTAGGCACCATTTTCTACTTCATTTGGAAGAGAAAATTATCCTGAAATGAAGATTTGATTGACAGCTGCATGTCGTGATATGATTGGTTGAAATGGGGTAGAAATTTGACAGTACTAGGTGACGTCAGCAAACTGTACATTACTGTTATCAATGAACTTTTGATGTGAAAAAGTGTGAAAAACTAAAGGAATTCGATTGTTGTGATTTTTTTTGCATACATTATTAAATAGGTGCACTGCATACCCAGGTATTTGAACTAAAAGAAAAGAAAAGTCATTTTTGGGTTCAGCTTGACTTTAATGGAGCATCTGAAGCGTTTTCCTTTATCGTAAATAGTCCACACAAGTCATCTTTATCAAACCCATCCTACTCACTGGTTTGGTCTGAATTTTTGTTTGGTGGTGGTGGCTGAAATCTTCTCTGTTCTTTCCAGGACCTCTATGTAGTGAGGCTTTTTTGGTGTCTGCTTTCCAAGAAAGAAATTGCCTGTTGCAGTGCTGTTTGATGGGTCTTTGACCTCTCCACTGAAACCAGTACTGGCAGTTTCAGACAGGCTGACCCTTTCCAAGGCCTCCGCAAGGTCGCTCTCTTTTGTCTCATCAGAGTTCAGAGAGGCCCCAGCAGAAGCTGTCTCCATGGTTTCACCAACAGCCGCTCTGGAGACAAAGTGGCCTTGTTGCTTGTTGTTTTCCTGCACATGGGCTGAGACAGGTGAGGTCTCCATCTCTTGGACCATATCTCCTGCAGCAGCATGGCCTTGCCTGTTTTGGTGTGACGTTCCCGGCGCGTCATGGGCAGCAGCAGGCTGTCGTGACGTGAAAGCCTGCTGGTACCTGGACTGTAACTCGCTCCTGGCACAAGACAGCTCGCTCTGTCGCCTCTCTTCTTCACAGTGGTGTGCGATAGCGAGGCGAACTGTCTCAGCAAAATTGAATATCTTTTTCCCTTTGTCTGGAAGACTCTGTAAGAACCTCCTGCAAGTGACAAATAATCTTGTTATTTTATTTCACATTACAAATAATATTCAAAGCAATCTAGACATTCAAGATATTATGGCTAATACAGTGTCATTACAATACACATTTCACAGTATATTTTTGGCACATGTGAGTGATACGGGGTTGTAGGCAAATACATTTGAGAGAATAAGACAACTGTCACAGCTGTGTTCATGTTGTCTGAAGGGTAATAAAAAACAGGCAGATGAGAACCTACTACAGTATACCTATATAAGACCCTGAGGACTAAGACAAGGTTTATGTGTTTCAATGTGTATTCTTGTGAGTCAAAATAGCAGCATGCTCAATAACAGCTGTTTTAGTCAGTAGTATACAGAAAATTCCTTTAACATTCACCAAACATGTTAGATGTGTCATTATGCTTTACCGCTTTTGTTGATCAGATCAATGGACGACCAGCTTTTGTGTTCATTTGAGATGCTATAGCATCTGTCAGTTGGTATTGTTCTCTTTAAGACACTAGGCATGATTCCTAGGCTCGCCCAAACAAACAGTGCCAACTTGCTCCCTTTTAATCATCCTAGGCTCGGCTAATTCCTCGCCCGCCCAGCAGCTCGACCGCTGTGCAGGCTCACCTGCTCTTATGACATCATTGATGATGTCACGAACTTCGCATCAATGAAGACATCACAATTGCTCTTATGACATCACTGACAAGGTCACAATGCCTATGACATCATCAGTGATGTCACAATGCACAATTGCTCAAGTGACATCACTGATGACATCACTTCCAGTTGAGTGACATCACTTCCGGGGGCAAAAATCGTATATTTCTGTGCCAGAGACCTGTCAGTGTTTAAATTCCTTGCCCGTGGTTGATAGAGGATGATAAAAATCACAAAACCCTTTTAGAGAAAAGTGTCCTGCAATCCAGGCATTTTACTTAGAGGCCTCTCTAGCTAATTTTTACTGGCTGATGTGATCATCACTGTAATGTAAATAATCAAATGGACAAAAACATATCATCCTCATAGTGGGCGGATGACTGTAAAAAGGCAGAATAACTTTATACTTGTCTTACATAATAAATAGCCTAAATATATCTCCAGATATATTTCTAACTGCTGTTTTCCCAGTGTATCTGTGTAAACCACACCAATAACGTTAGCTCAGTCATCCGGGGGTACTACTAACCTGAATCAAGACTAGGAAATTTGCAGCAATATCGGGGAGGGGGCAGAAATAAAACAACTGCCTTTCTGCCAAGTCATGGTGATGATGACGAGTAATAACGTTACGCATTATTCTGAATCTCAAGGGCAACATTGCCACGAAGTTGCGTCAACATTAGTTGCTTAAATCTCAATTCAACAGACATCAGAATCATTCAAGCTTTTCAGTAACGTTATGCTGACGTTACAGTGATGATCAGTGAGTATGTTCTGCCCATACATAACAGTGCTTGTTTATCATTACAACATGATCAAAATCAGACGTGTGTAACGGTAACGTTACTGAAGGAAGTTCTTCTGCCCCTTGTGGTTCACCAAGTGCCGATATCTAGACATTTCTGAACTTACTTGTTGGATAATATCTTTTCCTGTCGCTGAAGTATTTCAGTGAGCTCTTCTTTGCTCTTGCATCTCAGGTCGCCCACCTGTCCCTGGCGCTCTGTCCACGATGAGGACATCACGCTTAGCTAACGACAGCTAGCTCTGGCTACAGCCATTTAACTAAACAGGACAGCCCGAAACATACGGTAAGCTACGATTTCTTTATTCAGCATAAAACAACTCTTGTTATGAGAACTGGCTATATAGAGTTAGAGAGCACCACAAACCTACGAAAGTGGCAGGGTCCCCAAACTAACTACAGCCAAACAACAGATCAAAGAAGAAGTAAAACTCTTCTTCTATTGCGGAAACAGACGTGAGCGGTGAAGCTCTACCGCCACCTAACGTACGGGATAGTGCAGTGCAGCACTAGCAGACTGTACTTTATTATACGTGCTGTAGCCTACCTTTGGAGCTCTATCCCTATAAAAAAAAATGAGTTTTTTGAGTTTTTTATTCACACATATGCATAATCCCGTGTTCTACTCTAACTTCATCCCAATTCCACCCATCCATTAAATCTATTACAGTCATTACATACATACATACATACATACATACATACATACATACATACATACATACATACATACATACATACATACATACAACATACATACATACATACATACATACATACATACATACATACATACATACATACATACATACATACATACAACATACATACATACATACATACATATTGTATGTATGTATGTATGTAGAGCCAGAAGCATCTGCATCTCCATGTTTTCATCTGCATTTTCACATAAACTGAGAACTGATGTCCAGGACAAGGGACTTCAATAAACAAAATTAATAAATAGAATTGTTGAAAAACATTTAACTGAAACACGTTTGTTTGACTTGAATAATATCCCCAAAAATAAAATACTCCAAACTTTTTTCTGCCGGGTCAGGCTTCATGCTACAGTAAATTTAAAGGATATATATGTATTCGTGGTCTCCACTCTCCAATGAAACACTCAAGATGGTTGGGTACTACATATATAGTCTTTATTTTCCAAATATACATTAGCCTCATGTCATTAGTCACAATAGGATATGTATCATTCAGGAAAAGGCACATCATAAAGCTAGTCCTTCTTTGAACATAGTTCTGGCAGTGCAGACATCAGCTGGACAATACTTGTGCCTGTGGCTCAGGATTGGCAGTCACTTCTATAAATTCAGTATTTCCAAAGTTATTGTTGTGTGTGTGTGTGTGTGTGTGTGTGTGTGTGGTGTGTGTGTGTGTGTGTGTGTGTGTGTGTGTGTGTGTGTGTGTGTGTGTGTGTGTGTGACTGTGTGTGTGTGTGTGTGTGTGTGTGTGTGTGTGTGTGTGTGTGTGTGTGTGTGTGTGTGTGTGTGTGTGTGTGTGTTGTTTTATCATTAGCATATAAATGTACTTTACAATTTACGCAGTTGCCATTTTAAAGTGAATGACAGATGAAGTCCCACCACCAATATGGGATATCAGATAAGGTTGCTGACAAGGGTACAAAGCATAAATCAATAAATATTTTGTACATAATCTGGCAATAACAAAATAATATTTCATTTAATTTGTACAGCGCAAATATAAAACGATAGGAAAATACACACATAAACCATAAATATAAACCTTCATACATGGTTTGAATGCTCATACCTCCATGAGCCACACAAGTAGGCTATTCACTGTAAACAAAGCAAATACAATCCTTCAGTATATTATTTACAGGGCATACTATTTACACTCTACATTATGCAACATTGTATTCATTAATAGTGCATCATGTGCTAATGTAGGCTGAAAACCTCTCACATAAGCTTTGTTTACATGACCAACTGGAATCACAGTTTCCACCATATGTGATGTGACAGAGATGTGATCTGTATGCCTGTGTAGACAGGAAACCACAGGAATATGACTTTTAAGACCAGATATGTGTCACATGTGGTGATTTTTCTTTAATATATTCCAATTGGCAATGAAAATAAGACCAAAGAGAACAGATTTTTCAGGAGTTGTCAGTGTCACCTATCTTTATATTTTTTGTTATTTCCATAAGTTTCATGAACGGTGTGTAGATTTTAGATGGACTTGATCTCGGTCGAGACGACGATGGGGATGGAGTGGATTCTTCCAGACTAGATCCGTCTGTGCTGGACTGGACTGGGCTCACCGGATCAGATTCAGAGGGCTGTGGGCTTGTTAGTGTTCCTCTGGACATGGGGGGACTGCTGGACCGCAGAAACCGGCTGTACTGACCAGGATTGTACCTGAGTAAACTGGACTCCAGTCTGCTGGGAGGTGGGGTACTTGGAGTGAACGTCCTTGGTTGGGATGGGGATGCCAGGTAATGGTTTGGATGTTGCATGGGTTGAGATTCAGCTGGCTCAGAATGAACAGTAGGTTCCACATCATGCCTTTGCACTTCACTTCTGTGGACGCACAGACAGTAGAGTGAGAAGCAGCCTCAAGAGGGCGTGCCACACAACCGAAAGGTACTACATGTGGTTTCATTAACATAGGGCCTTTTACCTGGGGAGCAGATCACAGCCTACTCCTATGTCCCTGGTGTGCAAAACCTCTCTTGGCCTATTCTGTGTGGACATAAAATACTTCAGCTTGTCTTCTAATTCATTATTCTAGGAGGGAAAAGGAAAACAGGAAACAGCAGCGTCAGGTCAGATCCATGCAAACGACTGAAGTCGCTTTAAGTATGAAAGTGAATTGATAGGTATAGTGAAATGGCAAACAGAAATGCCACCCATGCAGGCATCTATAGCCATAGATCACCACACCACACCACAATAAGCCCATAAGGCAAGCAGTGAAGCATCGTCATCATCTTACCTCACACTCCACTATAGCAATTCTGTCCAGAAGCTCTGAGATGAACATGTCCTTCTGCGCAACTTGAGATCTAAGTGATTCAACCTTCACAAGTTCAAGAAAACAACATTTAATATAAAAGCAATGACAATGTGTTAGTCTGACCTTTGTCTCTGGTCTTATATAGGGATCCTAAAGATGAGCCAAAGAGGCTGTGAAAGATCAAACTTGAACAAGTGATTATTACTATTCAGTGCACAGGAAACACATTTCAACAAACTGTTCTGAAAAACAACATTTCAACAACTGTTCTGAAAAACCGTCGATTTAGATTGCGTTTTTTGAAACATGGTTGTCAGATTATTGACACCTTTTGTCGCAAAGTCTTTCTATTGTCTTATTCTTCTTTGCTAAAACTTCAATTGTCTTCAGTAGCCTACAACACTTTATGTAAAGCCCTCCATTACATGGAATATAAGCAATAACTGGTCTGCATGCAGGTTTTGTGCACTCAATAAGTGACCCTAATTTAGAGCTGCAACAATTAATCGATTAGTCGTTCGACAGAAAAATAATCGACAACTATTTTGATAATCGATTAATCGTTTTGAGTAATTTTTTAAGAAAAAAAGTCAGAATTCTCTGATTCGAGCTTCTTAAATGTGAATATTTTCTGGTTTCTTTACTCCTCTATGACAGTAAACTAAATATTTTTGGATTGTGGACAAAACAAGACATTAGAGGATGTCATCTTGGGCTTTGGGAAACACTGATCGACATTTTTTCACCATTTATTTTCTGACATTTTATAGACCAAAACAACTAATCGATTAACCGAGAAAATAATCGACAGATTAATCGATAATGAAAATAATCGTTAGTTGCAGCCCTACACTAATTCCAGTTTCGGTGCCTTTTGAGTTGGAGTAGTTCAGAAATTATTTACAGTAATTCATTCTACCCATTGTTGATTTAGGATCAGATTAGGTGCCTTTTATGTGCACATCTACACAAGATGGCTTTAGGCCACAACTGTAACTGTATATGTATCTAATATCCACCCATTATCAAAACATGGGCTGAGAACAGGAGACGTATAAGTGCATGACTGAGCTGTACAAACAGAAAAATAAATGCTCCTAACCTCCTCGATCATTCCTTTCACCTTCCTCTGCTGGCAGAACACCATGTCATTCAGATGCTTGATTCTCTCACGGAGATCCACTGCTTCCCCTTCAAGCTGTTTGGACCTAAGGGAAAACCAGGAGACAGTTCGCTCCATGTATACACAGATTACACTGCTGTTTGCACCCGGGACTCAAACCACTGCTTATGTTTGTGTATCTCTGGATATTAATTTTCTACCTCCTGGCCACAGTTGCATCAGTTGTGTCTGTGAGCCCCATCAAGCGGAGACGTTGTTCACAATCCTGGAGTTTGTTTTGGAGCTGACTCTTCTCCTATACAAAAAAGAAAAAGAAAAAGTCTATATTTTCAGCAAAAACAACAAAAACATGCTGTATGTATCTTTCCTCTTAAATGTTATAACTTGATGTTTTCCCCCATTAGCACAACTATGTAATAGTCAACTATTCAGCCTTTGCCTTACTTGTCCCATACAGTCCAGAAGACGCTCCACCTCACTGATCCTCTGATCCCTCTCAGCAATCTGGGCCGCTGCAATCTTAGCATTCTTCTCCGCTTCCTCTAGCCGCCTTATATACTCATCCAGCTGGGCCTGAGCAAAGAGAAATATGGTTCGGTTAGGATATGGAACTGGGTTTGTAAATCAAATGATCAAGAATTTCGTTATTTATCTTCATTTCTGGTTGTCAGTTGAACAGGTTTTTGCATTAGAGGGGAAACTCACCGCATTATCATCTTTGTAAAAATCTTTTGAGACGGTCCATGTTTTTATTCAAAATATTGTAATGTAGTCCTGAGACATCTATCATCTCATAAGTCTTTATTTTTTATTGGCATTTAATAAATGAGACATGCAGCAGTGAAGGGTCATGGATAAGGAGGACTGAGGAATGTAGACCTGCAGCTTTTCGATCTCCTCCCTGTGTTTCCGGTGCGCCTCCAGCAGCTTCTCTTCATGCTCCCTCTGCAGCCTGACTGTGACCTCCTGCACCGCCTGGCTGCTGGCGTCCTGTGAGGACTCCACCTGCACAAGCCACAGCACAAAGTCTTACAGTGCCTGTACAGTGGCATATTGACGCTATATGGGAGATTCAGCAGATACCTTATTTGCAAAGAGACAATCTGTTACAGCACTGTTAATTTTGACAGCGAATTTTGATTGAGTTTTAGTCATATTTCAGTCATCTGAAATGTTTTAGTTTTAGCCTAGTTTTAGTTGACTAAATATAAGATTTTAGTCGACTAAATCTAGTTTTAGTCGACTAAAACCTAGCATGTTTTTATTCATTTTCAGAAAAATGTCAATAGATTTCACTCATAGTTTTTTGTCATCACTACATTGTTTTTATTTAGTTTTCATCAGTGAAAATAGGTAGTCGATGAACATTTTTCGTCATAGTTTTCGTAGACGAAATTAACACTGTGTTACCTTTATCAATTCTATTGGGTGAAAATGATACTTTATTCAATTATCCCCATAGAGCTGAACAGTCACGTGACATTTCTTGATGGGGGGAAATCGAAAATTAGACGTTTATTTTGTTTTTTTGCTCCAACTGAAATGTGTTATGGTCACACACGATTCAGTAAGTCACGGGTTAGCTTGGTTCCAGCCTTAAAATATAGGATTTTTCAAAATGTCTATGGAGAAATGAACGGGGAACTCTCTTCCGGGGCAAGAAATGTCACGTGACTGTTCAGCTCAATTTGTTTAGAATTCTTTCAGTCCTGGAAACGGACCATTTCCCCCTCATCACTTGGACTGGAAGTGAAGCTGAAGTGTTCAGAACTTTCTGAGACTTTTCGGATAATTAAGAAAGTTAGAGAGTGAGATCAAATTGAACCTATCATTTCTCTGCTGGCTGCATCACAGCTTGTACCTCTCTCTGCCCTCGCAGCACTGCCCTCATGCCCTCATCAAACACTCTTATGCAATCGGCCATTTTAGCACCCACTTGTCTCTTGTGTCAGAGTAGGTGTGTGTGTGTGTGTGTGTGTGTGTGTGTGTGTGTGTGTGTGTGTGTGTGTGTGTGTGTGTGTGTGTGTGTGTGTGTGTGTGTGTGTGTGTGTGTGTGTGTGCGCGCGCGTGCGTGCGTGCGTGCGTGTGTGTGCGTGCATGTGTGTGTATGTGTGTTTGTGTGAGAGAGAGAGAGAGAGAGAGAGTGGGAGTGAGTGAGTTTCGGGCGTGTATGTGTGTGTTTGTGTAGGTGTGAGTGAGTGTGTGTGTCACGTGTGTGCACAGGCGCTTGTGTTGATGTCCAGGATTACCTGTCGTTTCAAGGTTTGGTTTTCAGCTTGAGCAGTGGCCAACTGCCTCTCCCTCTCCTTCAGCTTCTCTTCCGTCTTCTCACAGGTGCTCCGCCATCTCTTCACCTCATCCCTCATGTCCACTCTGTTGTGACAGTGCTCCAGGAGGGATTTCTGCAAAGGAAGCTACGTTTTATTCATCACGCCAAGCCGCGGCGTAATGGCACGCAGCTGCTGTCACCACGCAGGCCTTCTGGCTTCAGTGACATTGATTGCTTACCTGCAGGCCGATGTTCGCAGATATGAGCGAGCTGTTCATCTGATCAAAGCTGTCCATGGCCGCACTCCGAACCTTCACTTCTGCCTCCAGACTCCGCCGAGCTGAATTGGCAGTCTGCAGAAACACACGGCACACTGCGTTTCCATCAACTATTCACATCTTACCATTCACGGATTAGAAGTGGATGAAGGAGTTTCGAGCGACTAGCAACCATAGTCACATGGCACTACTGCGTATGTCATTACCCTGATTTCTTGCGACAGCTTCTGCATCGACTGCTGCATTCCTCCAAACTGTCCGTACATCCGCTCTCTGACCTTCTCCAGAGAATCTCTCACCTTTTGCGACAGAGAACATACAAATGATCTGTCGATTGCGAGCGGGCGAGTGGGTGCTAAGTCAGACACTTGAGTACAACTTGGCAGGTGAACGGACAGGAAGGCCCTGCCGCGCGCTCCTCTCCACAAGCGGCTTCGACGTCACTCGTCCCGTCGGTCTCCACTCACCTCCCTGATGTACCTCATCTCATCCTGAAGGTGATTGACCGACCACTCGTGCGCCATCACCTCCTGCTGTCTGTCCGAGCTCGTCCTCTGCACCACACCATACACCTTGGGCCCATGGTGCTGCTGCGGCGAGGTCTCTGGCACCCCATTGGTTATGGCTCCGAGGTGCTGAGGGAGACAGGATCGCCCAGGTCAGGTTTCTGTAGCCACCCTCCACCGGGGCTGTCTGACACTGTCACTGTGTTTGTGCATTTCTGCGCTTGTGTGTGTGTGTGTGTGTGTGTGTGTGTGTGTGTGTGCGTGTGTGCGCATGCTCTTGTAGGTGTGCGTATGTGTGAGTGGGGGGACTCGTGCACGCGCGTGCATATGGGCACTTTGCAGAGATATTTTCCGCTGTGATGCTGAGCACTCAAAACAGGAGGTTGGGAACTAGCAACTACAAAAAAAAAAAGTGCAGGGTGCATTGAGGGTGTCGTGTTTCTGCAACCCAGTACAGGAGCTGCTGCCGCTGTGGGCCTATTGTCCCGCCTCTCTATCAGGCATGCACACCAGCACCGGAGTAGTGTAGCACTTCAAACAAGGCAATAACAAAGCAAATGACAATACAATTGATCTGCGTAGTACTGTATTAATTTCTATGAATATTTCAAAGCGGTACAACGGGAAGCAAATATTTACTCTGGAAAGGAGGAAAGAACAATGAATTCCGGATATTTGTGATGGCTTATCTTACATATCATCTTATCTGTTTTCTGCAGAGAAGAAAACATTTCCTGACCCCTTTGTTATGACCGCACCTCTGAATTCATTTGCGTTCTATAAAACTCAAAAGAGACAATAGAGGCATGAAGCCTGTTATATTAATCGACTAACAAAGCATCTGTTTATGTTGAAGATCCAGTACAGTAAACAGGGCTGAATACATTATTAATGATAGCATGAAAGCAGACGCATGCACAGAGAATGAATGTGGTTTACCACAGATTCACGACAAAACGCCGATGTAACACCTGCTGAAGCACGGCAAATATCCCTCATTGTGCCATAGCTATCCTTCATGCGCTGGATGCGGCTGTCTACTGTACCTGGTCAGGTGACTCCCTGCCAGCTGGCCTTTCTCTCTGGATCAGCCCATTTCTCTTCTTCCATGTCCCATTGACAACCTTGTCATCCTGCAGAGGGGAACAAATAGTCACGCTCATTGTTGGGGGTGATGTTCCTCGTTCCACGGCTGCACGGTTCAGATGAAAATGTTGATAACCGTTATTCTTTTGTGAAGACATTCCACAGCAGCACTAGAAACTTGTTTATGTGGCAACGACTGCTTCATCTCTTGCTTCATCTCTCTTTCAACCACATCACAAATGCAAACAAACAACATTCTGTGCCCACTAGATTTCCATTTCGATTTCAACATGTTAGTTTCAATCCCCTTAAGTCACTCCATAGGTGACAACAGTCACTCAGACACATGCACGCACAGGCGCGCGCGCACGCATGCACACGCACACGCACCCACACACACACACACACACACACGCACACACACACACACACACACACACACACACACACACACACACACACACACACACACACACACACACACACACATTCATACCTGGAAATTGAACAGTTACTAACAACCACATCTGATCTGCTGGCCACTGATCAGTAGCCTGGGTAAACCCAGCCTCCACGTGACCTCTATCTATTATAGCACATATATAGAGGTCACGTGGAGGCTGGGTTTACCCAGGCTACTGATCAGCTCCACTGGAGCGGATGGGGTTAAGGGCCTTGCTCAAGGGCACCTCAGTGGTGGTAATGAGGGCGGGGCAAGCATGGCATGTCACTTTTCTCACCCAGATTGATCTTGCCGATCCCGTGGATTGAACCTTTGACCTTTGACCTTTAGGCCACCACTGCCCAATCAAATGCGGGGGGAGAGGGGGTCGCGGGGGGGGGGGGGGGGGGGGGTTGGGGTTCCATCCGAGATATCTTGCTAGCAGTCTTTAAACCAGGAGAGGGAAAGTGTTCAAAGATAACCTCTGACGTCTTCTTCTGGAGGAGATAGAAATAGCTTCTCCTCTAAGCATGAAGCTCAGCCACCAGGACCTCTTGCCTGGAGAAGGAGGAGGCGTCAGCCCCCATCCAGCAGAGATAAGAGTGAGGAGGAAGTTGAACAATGAGGCCAGTGTTGTCTCTCTTGGACAAGGCAGAGCTTCACGTTTCTCCACCACTCGATGCACAGAGGACATGCTGTTGAGAAGTGGCCATGGGGCCTTCTCATACAGTAGGCGGGCCGCACATGTGAATTCCAACAGATGGGAGAGAAGAATAGCCATCATTATGCTTTAACAGCACTAGGGCCTGCTGCTCTGAGAGCTCAATATAACAACGCTGTGTCTATTCCACTTTGAATATCACCTGTGAGGAAGGTGTCGTTTCCCTCCAAATATTTGACCATGCTGGTAAACGATGTTTACCTGGTTTTGTGGCCGAAACTATACAGCCACGTCATCTTGAGGAAGGAGCTATCGGTATGTGTGCAGCACATACTTTTCTTTCTTCTTTTTTTTTGGCAGGGGGGCGGGGTGGTGGAGCCTGGAGGACCTATGTAATCATGTAAAAATAGAAAGACACTCAAAGAGTCCACTAACATGTAATCTGTCAATGCAGTGTCAACATTTTACCATGTCATTTACTAGCTTTGCCACATGGTCTGACCTGACTGAAGAATTGACTCCTAACCTTTTGGATTAGTCAGGGGTGGGCAACATTTTTTTCCAGAGGGCCATACTGAGTTACATCAAGTAAGCGAAGGGCCACACATTGGAGATCATACCTGCCAACACGTGGGAGTCTCCATATTTTTAACCCTCTCTCCCGTTGTGATTGATCATTTCTTGTTAATCTCCCGATATAATAGTGATACAAATCCAATGGCTGTAGCAGATGAGATAACATAATTCTGCCTTTTATTGAGTTTTTGGGGGTTGTTTTGTTTTTCTTTGAGGACCATGGAGGCCGGATTGCGGGCCAGGTCCGGCCCTGGGGCCGCATTTACATGTGTGGATCAGATCCTTTTTTGCTTCCCTTAGGACACACGCACACACACGCACACACACGCACACACACACACACACACACACACACACACACACGCACACACACACACACACACACACACACACACACACACACACACACACACACACGCACGTGGAAGTTGTGTTTCAAAACAAAGACCCTCTCATGTAGCCCACTGGACTGAATCGCACTTGGAAGAGACTTTCTTTGGTGCAGCCATTGTAGCGACACATCCAATGCTGTGCAGGCAGACAAACTGTTCTACATGTAAGACGTGTGTGTGTGTCTGGCCTCCCTGCATGTCAGTCTCATGGTGCAGATGCATTACGTTGCATCTAGGCCATAGTCACCGGCAGGACTGTGTCCCACGATGTGTCAGGTTGCAAGACACGCCCTTTTTAATTTGATGGTTTATAACCACTTTTCCCACCGTCTTTGCTGAAGCACAATATATCTCAGGCATGGGAAGTGCTGGTCATTTCCTTCCTCCTAGTGCATTAATAACCTTGTCTTGTCTTTTTCCTCTTTGTTTTTCATCTTTCATTACAAAGTCCCAGACATTCACTATGGGAGTGACCTATATTTTACATTCCTACAGATTACATCTGACTTCAGCCACTGAGCAGCTCCCACAGAGATGTGTCTAAAGCACATTGGCTTGCTCAGCAAAAACCCTCCCTGTATAAATAACGGCGGTAGCACTTTACAATAAGGGTACATTAATTAACGGTTTAGTTCATGCTTATTAATGCTTAATAAGCTTATTAACTAATGCTTAGCGTTAGGTAACTCTCTAAACATGACCTAACCCTAAACTATTAAATAATGTATAAATTAATCCTTAGTTAACATTAGTAAATTATTACTAGACACATGAGTTAACTTTGATGTACCCTTACTGTAAAGTGTAATACCATAATAGTCCAAAAGGTGCCCTAGCTGGTGCTTTTGAATACTGACCAGGCATTTAAACAACAGACTTACGCGTCACTACACTACTAGCTACAGGGGGCGGCACCTGTATTTATCATACTCTCTACTTTTCCTACAACTTGCTAAGACCATTTTCATGGCAATCTTGGCCTATAAAGCTGATGGGCTGTAATCATTCATTAATATCATACGCAAACACAATAGCCAGAGTGCTTGCCCTTCACATGTGATCACATGTGATCACATGTGATCAAGTGCAAAAACACATGTGATCGCATGTGATCACATGTGCTTTTTTTGCACATGTGCAATTTCACATGTGTTCACATGTGAAAACGTTAAATTTCACATGTGAAACATGTGCTTTGCCCATGGGAAGCGTGTGGTTTTGGAACGTTTTCACATGTGAAATGTGTGAAACCCATGTAAATTCCCATGTGATTACATGTGAAACCCATGTAAATGTTGTTTTCCACATGTGGAAAACATGTTGCTATACAACATGTGGCAAAACATGCTATCACATGTTATAACATGTGATAACATGTTTTCCAAATGTGAAAATGTTCCAAAACCACACGCTTCCCATGGGTTTCACATGTGTTCCACATGTTTTCACACGTGAAATTTAACTGGTGTCCACATGTTTCACCACATGTGTCCACATGTCCACATGTGAACCTCATGTGTTTTTTCTGTAAGGGATGGTCTTGTTGTTTGTGATGTCTGCAAAAAAGGCATGACTCGCACAGCTGGCTGGGGTGCAGCAGACTCGCCCCACTGTCCTCACTGAACACACACTGCAGCGGTGCACATCTGCTTCTTCTCCTCTGTATCTCTGCTGCATGGTCACTCTTGACCAGACTGTCATCTGCCTTCCATTCCAATAGTCGCGGTCACACCCTCCCAAAGGGAAACGTGTTCCACGACTACACCAGGCCGCTATCAGCTGCACTGTGACATTCAGTGTGGGAGCGCGGTGATTAGAGGAACACTGTGTGTGTGTCTGTGCACCGTCATCCCCCAGGCCAAGGTACACAGAAGATAGACCATGTCTTCTGTCATGTTCCTGCATATCCATGTAAAACAGCAAAACCTCCCCAAGTATCGCACACAGCTCCCACGCACTGTCAACCACTGACATCACCCTACCAGACCACACATACTGAACACAAATAAAGGCAGCGCCACCTATATGCAAACACCAATGTAGCCCGCAGTGTGTGCTCACAGTCATAATTCACAGGCTCCCTGTACATTGCGGTTGAGAATAACATACTGTACTGTGCATAACTTAAGAAAGCAACTTTTAGTTGTTGTCAGTTAGTTTGATGTTTGCATATAGTTGCCAAGGTTGTGGTGGCAAGGTGAGATAAGAAAGTGAGATGCCAAACGTAATGTCTGTTCAGCAAATTGACAGTAATACTTTCTCCTGCATGGGCTAGATTTACAATACAAAGTCGGCGTAGCTCTTTGAAGAAAACGCGAAACAGCTGTGTGTGTGTGTGTGTGTGTGTGTGTTATATAGGCACACACCCTCCATTGTTATGATTGCATAAGTGGGGCAGATGACAAAACACATAAATCTCAGTGTTCTACCATTTCTCTGTCTACCTATCTGTACTGTAGAGAGTTAATGTTGCTTTTATCATCTGTACTGTAGAGAGTTAATGTTGCTTTTATCATCTGTACTGTAGAGAGTTTTATCAGCGCCGGACCAAAGCACATCACACTTGATGGCTATGTGTGGTTATTGATTTGAAACTTGAGAGAGGCACACCACTTGAGCTGGTTTGTTGACCTTAACAGAGTTGAACTTGAAGAAATGTGGTTTGAATTTAACTCTATCCACTGAAATGTGACCTATCTGTAAGCTATCTTGTAGAATTTCAACAAAGAGGAAGATATAAAAACTTACTGTGCCTGTGTTTGTAGTCTTTGGCTCCTTCTTCCCATTCTCTGCAGCATGTAGAGTCAGGCGGAGACGTCTGACACTCCTCTGAGAGACAAGAGCAGACACAAGGCACATTTTATTCTCCATCAGTGCATTACATATTATCATCAGAAAAGATTCAAGCGTTTGCACTGATACTCAAGCACGGAAACGTTCATGGTGGACAAATCTAACAGAACTCAACAGTCTTCTACCATGGGTTTATTTAGCCTACAGACTGACAACAGCAGTAGACTGCAAACAAACGTTATGTAAATGCTCTGAAACTGAACGTTTCACATGTCCTGTTTAATGGCTGCTTTGTTCAGTAAACTAAGTTGCCACCAGGTAAACAAACAATTCATGCAATATTTTTTGAATGTTCTTATTTTTAAGATGTTGTCAGAACATAATGTATTTTCTGTTTGCAGTGGTTAGATTACATGCTCAGTTTATGTTGACATATATTTCAATAGCCATCTATGGGGATAATAATAATAAGTGTAAATGCCAGTTTAGCCGAGTGTTTTATCACTGAGAGAGCTGTTTAAATAAACATGACAGCCCTGCCTCCCGCATTCAGCTCTCATTACATGGTCTCGCATGTGAACACAGTCTATGACAAACATGGACTTCTAGAAGATCAGTGGACAGAGGAGGATTAGCTGGGATGTGCACATGCTGTGGAAATGTATCTAAACACATGCAGATATGAAAGTGGCCATAGACTTAAAAAGCAACAGGGGAGAAACAGGATGGAAGAGAGAGAGAAAGAGAGAGAGAGAGACATTGGACTAAAGTGCAAAATAGTAGACAGTGGGAGGGAGAGGGGAGAGAGAGAGAAATGGGGGGGGACTGTTCCCTGGGACTTCATACCTGGGACTCTGGAGAGTCTTCTGTGGTGGTGGTGCTGACTGTCCCAGGCGAGCCGAAGCGAAGCATGTCTCCTCTTGTGTCCACTCCTCGGTTCTCTTCCTCTCCCCTCTCCGGCCCTCCCACCCTTCCTCTCTCTCGCTCTCTCTCTCTCTTTCCTGAGTTCTGCTCAGACTCACAGAGCGACCATCTGCCCCCCTTTGCCCCGGCCAGGGAAGAGGAGGGGAATTCCAATGCTTGTGTGCGTCCGTCCACACCGGGCCTGCTGAGCCCCCCTGCCTCTGTCTGCGTGAGAAGGTGCGATCCAGATCCTGCAGCAACACAGAGCCAACTATGTCATTGTCCAAGTCCAGCCAGACTGCTGCTCAATCCACCTGGCTGTCAGGGTTGTCAGTCAGTCACCCAGCAACCACACTGCCTCTCTCTCTCTCTCTCTCTCTGTCTGTGTGTGTGTCTCTCTCTCTCTGTCCTTCCCATCAGACCTGTCGGGCCACATTTCCCCTGCTGTGTGCCTCTCCTTGCCCTCAGAGCAAGGCTTTCTCAGGGCGGGTCCTCTGACTGGGGCAGGTGGGGCAGGTGGAGCACATCTTATCTGACTGCCTAATAAGAGAAGCTGCTAACTCTCAACAACAATAACACCACAGAGGCGTAATCCACTGAGTAATCCATTCACTGTCATGTCACTGTCACTGTCTGTCATGGGTATATAGGGTCTATATAGACAAAGCCTTTTTAAGGGAAGATTTAAGGGGAAAGTATCTATAACATTCATTTTCTTTATCACATAGGCCTACTACTGTATCAATATAATATTTACTGTGCTCATGAACAATATAAACACACATAAACATGCGCTCAGGCTCTCTGTTCTTGTGTCAAGAGCTTGGTCAACCAATTTGAGAGTGAACATATCTTTCCCACAGTGTCTAATATTCCAATGAAATCAGTATAAATATATGTTTATTCTGTTTTGTTTTGTGTTCTGTGTTCCTTGATAACTGCTCCAAGCTTATATATTAGGATTGATAAATGTATGCTTTCTATAAGATTTACATAGAATAAGACCAATACATTATAAGTGACAGTATGACAAGCTTAAATTGTATTAGTTATAATATAAATGGTCTTAATAACCCAATTAACAGGAAGAAATTGGTAGGTCAATTAAAGAAAATGCATTGCTCTATAGCATTTATCCAAGAAACTCATTTATCAATAGCCAAACATAGCAAACTGAGGAGGGATTGGGTGGACCAGATATACAGTGCCTCCTGTCACACGGGCAAGAAGAGAGGAGCGGCCATTTTATTTCATAATTCAATTCAATTCAACGCTTTATTCCGGACACAGAGGCAGTCCATAGTACAGTACAATAAAAAAACTACAAAACACAATAAAAGACAGATGGATACAAAAAGTCTGTTTTGTTTTGTTTTGTTTTACCAAAAGTTAAGGAAATTTCAGATGACCAGGGCAGATATGTCATGGTTTTTGGATCTACTGAAGGAGTAGATTTCACTTTTCTAAATGTATATGCACCAAATGAAGACTGTCCCAACTTCTTTAAACATAATAGCCTCACTTTTGGCTCGTAATGCCAAATGTATTATTATTATAGCTGGAGATTTTAATTGTGTGCTTAACTCAAAATTAGACAAACTCCCTCCGGACAGTGGACCTATGGCAAAAAAATCTAGATCGCTGAATGCAATGATAAAAGAATTTGGACTTATTAGATGCATGGTGTTTTCATCATCACAGGCAGAAAGACTTTACCTTCAGGTCGGGGGTCCATGGCAGTTATTCTCTGACTTCTTTTGTATTTCTAAGTAAGATATAAAGTAACAAGGTTGAATCCTGCAGTATTGAACCAATGATCATCTCAGACCATCATGTAACTCTTCAATTTAACCTCGGAACTAATAAGACCTTTAAATATTGGCGGCTCAATGTATCCATGCTGTCTGACTCTCATACGGGAGAGGATATGTAGAGAACTGAACACCTATTTCCATCTCAATAATAACGGGGAGGTTTCATCACCATCAGTTTTATGGGACTCGCCATAGACAGTAATGAGAGGAAAGATCATCTCGATATCAACCGCCTTAAAGAAACAGTGACTCGAAAAAGAGCCAAATCCAGAAAATGAGATTAAAACATTAGAGAGGAAACATAAACAGTATAGAACCGAGGAAGACCTCAATGCTCGACAAAATTGTAGACAAAAATTGGATGAGCTGTTGACATATAAAGCAGAGGGGGCCCTCAGATTTACAGGCCGGACCTACTATGAGATGGGAAATAGGGCAATAAGCTGTTGGCATTCCAACAGTTTTTTCTCTTACTTGTTTGAGATAGTCCCGTAAAGAATACTGTTCGATAAATATCCCCCACCCCCCCCCCCCCCCAAACTGATCCATATCAAACTGTCAGAAGAGCCCAGTGTTCAAGGAACATTATTATTACATTGTTATTAACATTATAACATTGTTATTACTACAACATCTGGCACTTTTACGTTTTGTGTTCATGTCTTTTGTTACTGTATTCTATTGATTGTTTTGACTGATGATTGTATTGTTGTAAACTGTTGTATGCTGCTGTCTGAACAGGGTCACACTTGTGAGACATTGAGACCTCGGTCTCAATGTGATTTTACCTGTTTAAATAAAGGCTAAATAAAAAAATAAAAATTATGTGTTTGTGTTTGTTTGTCATTATATGTGACTGTATGTGAATTAATATAAAATAAAACAAGTTAAAAAAAGAAGAAGAAATCAGTATAAATAAAGCCAGAAGCAGGACCAAGGTATAGGGAATAGTACTAAATGTGGTGCCTTGCTGTAATAAATACCACCTGTACTGTACAGTGAGTCAGTAGCAAGGTTAGGCCACGCATCTGTTGCTTCTGTAGGCCATGCATTATTCATAGTGTTGATAGTGGAGGGGAGTGAAAGGGAAGACAACAAGGCAACATTATTCATTTATATTTACATTATTAATGTTAATGTTTACTGCCGCATAACAATGTCTTCTCAAACCAGCTTGGGTTTTACTATATTTTAATGGAATTAGTTGAATTTGTCCCCATCTTTTTATATTGAACATAAAAAGACATTCTGTCAAACACAGGCACACTCCCTTAAGTTACAGCCAGATCACATTCCTATAGTATGGATGGCCTGCAGTCACTCCCTTTTCATAGAAACTAGAAGCACAACACAGGAATGGGGAATCAAGTTGAAGACTCAAGTTGCCTAGCAGCAATACAGTGTGGATAGTTTATTATTTCTCAACAAAGATCCATTGTACGGCTACATAAAAATAGTTAAGTTATTCTGAAAAGAAATTCTACGAACAATATGAGAGGTATTCTCGCAGGGCTAGAAGGTTAATTAGTAACCAGACATCAAACAAATGGGCTATTTACTTCTGCAATCAGTGAGTCAGCCACTCAGCTGGGCCCCCGTCCAAATCCAATGTCGTGTGGAAATCCTCTGTCATATAAACATGTCAGATTTAGTTCCCTTCTGCCCTGACTGTAGGCCCCTGTAGGCACTGTAGGCCTATTGTAGCCTACAGGCCCACTGTAGCCTACACCACTGTAGCCTACAGGCCCATTGTAGGCTCTTCTTTTGTGTGAGAGGATCTTGATTAACAACTGACAAGTCCACCAGGCCGGTCTTACAAGAATTACCAGATTTGCATGGAGTAAATCTGCATGGAGTGACTGTCCAAGCAGGACTAAGGACTCCTTTACCCAGCTGTTTTACCACAGCTACTGTTCCTTTACCCAGCTGTTTTACCACAGCTACTGTTCCTTTACCCAGCTGTTTTACCACAGCTACTGTGTGATATTTTAATTCATGCCAACAAACACATGAGCAAAATGTGCAGTAGCTGCCAGGTGAAGATTATGGCTTTATTTTGTCTCAATATTGTGTGTTGTGTGTTGTTGTATATTCTACTATTCTTTGTTGCTGCATGCAGGTTACAGTAAAGGTTTCTGATCCTCTCCTCTCTATAGTGCACTGTTGCTTAACTACTTTTGCTGTTGTAACCAACAACAATAGCTTTTGTCTCATCACTATGGAATCCTGCTTTTTTGGCAATTACCTAACAGAGGAGCACCGTTCCCCCTGTTGACAGACAGACACGTATTACAGAGCTGTCTGTGATGGACTGTCACTGTTTCACAACGATGCACTGTCTGTCGTCAGGACTCTCTGTCCAGGCATCCCAAACAGCAAAGCACACCAGTTAGGCCATGTTCACATTACAGGCAAATCCGATTTGCTGCTAAAGTTGTTAATCATCATTATCTTGATTGGTTTCCCAAATCTGATTTGGGAGTGTGTCCGCACTTCCACAAATCTGATTTGGGCAAGTGTTCAAGTCGGATCTGTGTGTCCAGATACAATGAGCCAATGAGCCAACATACAATGTTTCTGGCAGTGTTTGCATGTCTGCTCTCTGCTCTTCAAGTCCCCCGCCCCCTGCAAAAGACACTCTCAAATCTGATTTGGGTGATCAGCGCGTCCACACTGAAGTCACATCAGTCGAAAGCAGATTGGGAACTACCTCCATATGTGGTTTGGGACAAGTGACACAAATCAGACTTGGAGCGTCCAGACTCATAAAACCAATCTGGATAGAATCATTAATAGGTCATTAAAGTTCACAAATCAGATTTGGCCTCCTAGTCTGAACATGGCCTTAGACACTTGTGCCTATGTGATGAGAAACCATGAAAGAGGTTGTCTTGATTCAAGGATTTTGCATTTCTGAAGAGCTCCACATGATCTTCTCAGCTGATTCCAGTTATGAAAACAAGCTTTGTAACTTTATCCAAATTAACTCAGCTATGGCAAATATTCTGTCGATAAAAAAGCCAATATATATTACAGTGACTCCTAACATAGAAGCCCTGACAGCAGGTTTTTCCTGCTGTACTTAACGCATTCATCGCCTCCAGTCTTCCGCAGGATTTTCAGTTTGGTGTGTCTGCGGAGAACCTGCAGAGTAACTGTCATCTCTGTATCTCTTAAACACACAATAAACTGTGATGGGTGTTGCTGTGAATGTAAGTTTTATGAATGTCATCGGTGAATTCAGAGGAAACCTTTGGACCAAAGCATATCGGTATAGCTTAGAAAAAACAGTAAAGTAATCTATTCTGATAGCCTATGCTACGATATGCTACTCGTGAAACCAGCCATATATTATAATCACTCACAAAATTCTTATCTAGCTTTTAATCATAAAGCTGGAAGTGTTTTGGGAGTTCTGGCTGTTGGAGTGGGAGTTGGCACTCTCTCTCTCTCTCTCTCCCTCTGGGTCTATCGGGGGCCTGCCTGACAGCCCGGTTGGGTGATGAAGGGCAGCTGCCAGGAGCCACTTACAGTTCATCAACTGTTTACCACGTCATTATGAATGCTCATACACAGAAAAGTTATAATGGGGCACATCAATAAGCATATGGCTTTCCATCAGCAATGTAAACTTTTTTTACTCACCAAAGTGTCTCAAATGTACAAATCATTATTTATCTGACCTCAAACATGGACAAAATATGTAGATCTCCATTTTGTAAATCTATTCTCACATCTATCTTCTATTAGTTCTTTGCTTTTAAAATCCTAACCAAGGAACTTGAACACACAACAGCCACAACAGGCGTCATCTACTCATGACTTGTATTCAGTGCCTACAAAATAACTACAGCTAGGGGGCAGCACAGTATCACGCAACTGTTTCCATGGTCACAAGTTGCTTTTTTGTGTCTTTGATTTTATTTTATTTGACGGTTACAAATTGAAATACAATATACTGAACAAAGTACAGACACGGATCTCAAAGAATAACATCAAGGATAAAGCACAATAAAGTCAAGACTTATTTCCATTGTGGTCCTTGGTGTCCAGTTGGCAGTTAAAGCTACATTGAAGTGCCAGAGCTGAAGCTGTATGTCTTCTACTGAGAAACAACAATGAGAGCTCTATGTGAAAAAGACTATAGTTATAGTTAATAGTCTAAATCTATAATTGTATTGCAGAGAACACCCACATCTCCCTCCATGACAAACTTAGTATTTTATATTCACGCGTGTTAATGTTTCTCAGCTGTCTTTCCCCCCCGTTTCCCCCCTGAGTCAATCTGCATGAAGTCAGTCAAGCACATCTAGGAATTCGAGGAATGATCACCTTGTTAAGCAGCGTACTCAACTCTTCCTTCTTCCCGGGCTCTGCAGCTCCTATAGGTTGCTGCTTGGCTTGACAGAGAAGAGAGAGAGATAATGCCATTGCACTTAAAGGGTTGATTTGTTTGTTCGCCACAGAATGGCAACAAATGAAGGTCATGACCCCGAGAACAATAGGCAGACGGCCTTGTTAGGAGGATAAGAAAGCCTCGTCTCTTCGCCCATTTTTCTGCTGTAGTCAGCTGTAAAGCCGCCTATAAAGAACATCTTCATATGGGGCCTCTACGACCCATCCACCCCCCCCCCCCACCTCCATCCCCAACCCCCGTTCCCCCCTCTCAACACCACAGATCAATTCTCTTTTTTACCCCAGGGATTGAAGCAGGCTATAGAGCTCTGTGGTGATGTGCTCAGGTCTCAACACAGGACATTATGCTTTGTGTTTCGCCCGATTGAGCAGATGAAGAACTGCTATTGAGACAGCTGCTTTGATCTGTCACAAAAAAAGGATGAGTAAAATAGAGCTGCAATGATTAATCAATTAGTTGTCAACTATTAAATTAATCGCCAACTATTTTTGATAATCGATTAATCGGTTCAAGCATTTTTTTTTTTAAATAAATAAATAAAGATTCTCCGATTCCAGCGTCTTAAATGTGAATATTTTCCGGTTTCTTTACTCCTCTCTGACAGTAAACTGAATATTTTTGGGGGTTGTGGACAAAACAAGACATTTGAGGACGTCATCTTGGGATTTGGGCAACACTTGGCGACATTTTTGTCATTTTGTGACATTTTATAGACCAAACAACTAATCGATTAATCGAGAAAATAAATAGCAGATTAATCGACAATGAAAATAATCATTAGTTGCAGCCCTACAGCAAAGTCAGTTTAGGGGCATCAAGTGCAAAGACACCATGCAGAACCCAGTCAAATCTGACATAACAATTCCTAACTGCTGTAAATCCTAAAAGAAATGTATCAGTTGCCAGGATTTATTATTGACCAAGACAATAAGCGTATGAGATTAACTAAGAGTAACTTTTATTTTAGTCTCAGCAGGATGTTTAGTCTCAGAAACATACACGTGTACAGAGAGGTAGTGGCATTGGAATTCTTGTGAATCCACTCTCCCTTCACAGGCATCGGACTCGGCCACCTTCAATAAAGAGCCAATAGAGAGTGCAAAATCATCACAGCGTAGAGAAAAGATCGATTGTCAGTTCAGTTCATCTCATCTGAAGAAGTTCCCTCATTCAGTTAAGTCGCACAGGAAAATTAGAGGAGGTACACGGATGCAGTTTACAGGTTCTGCGCGGCCTTATGCACACAGTGGCACATTTCAAATACACGAGGTCAAAAAAAAAGAAGACTTATACCATGTTCAATATTAACACTGAAAAAAATTACCACAGATATACAACTAGCTTCTCAAATCATAACGTCTCCAGTTTAAAAACGTCTCCAGAGATGAAATGCTATTGCTTTGTTCAATGCTGTAACTGCTAGGAATTCAATTCAGAATCACAGACCATCAATAATTAACAGAAGTAGAAAATATATAAGAAGGTTAATTTGAGTATCTCCATATGATTACAGGAAACACACACACCCTTTTCCAGTATGCTTAATGAATACTGTAATGTCTATTAATATTATGAGTCAGAAGCCTGGTAGAATTCCAAGTTATTTCTCTGTCGATTACAATTTTGTGGATGAGTGACGAGTCAACAAATGATATAAAATAATATAAAAAAGGATGTGTACAAAATCCCTCATACATACTTCCCTAAAAAGCCTCACTGAACCAGGCTTTTGTATTTTCAACTGTGAATAAATAAAAACATCTTGGCTGAACTTGAACCTGTTTAAGTCCTGGCACTCTGCACTTCATATCATCGGATTCATCCTTCATTCATTACAAAGGCACAACATTATTGGAATGAATAATTCAAAAAGGAATATTCAAATTGTAATAGTTTCTATCTGATATATGCATATACATATATGCAAATTTAACATATTTGATAAGCATAAAAAGTAGGAGTTAATAACTTCATATTGTTTGAATAGGCAGTATTGGCTGTTTTGCTTTACAGTGCATTAAAGGGTGCGCTTTTAAGTTCACTAATGCTAAATTAATCATTGACAAGCGGGTGTGATTCATTAGTTAAGGGGAAATCCACTTAGAACAGGATTCACATACAGTATATTATTCTATGATCTTGGATAGTCAAGACCTGACATGGGAATGTGAACAAACCTAGAAAAAAAGTTAAGATTCTTTTCAGGTTTGATTAACAGGAAAAATATTTGAACTCCACCCACCCTGTCGAATCTTCACATGGTTGTTTCAGAGTAATATGCACGATCCTCCAAAAGCACAAAATGTGTTCATTTCAGGAGGGATTTCCAGCCATTTGGTCCAACAGGGCATACATATAGTATGAAGCAGCTTGAGTCATGGCCTCAGTGTTGGTCTACAAAGTGAAGGTGGACATGATGTTGTCCTGACTCGAGGAGCGCTTATAACCGGAGGATGACCTGAAGTACGTCTCCCCGTCGGTGCTGATGTCATCGTCGTCGTCGTCATCCAGATTGTTCAGCAGGGGAGCGGAGTTGGTCTTACGCCTTCAGTGAGAGACACAGAGATGATTAGAAAGATGGTACCCAGTGTGGCGGACACACATGCATGTTAATCTCAAGCATTTTCTATTCTATTAAAGAAACCTTCTTAAAAAATGTGTTGACCTCATCTCACTTCGCAGGGCTTTGAGCTGACTCTGGAGCTGCTCATTAACCTCCTGCTGCTCATCCAGGTCTCTCTGCAGCTTCTTCTTGCCGTGCTCCAGCCGGTCGATCTCCTCCTCAGCCTCGTCCATCTGCCTCTTCAGGGCCTTCAGACGCAGGTTCAACTTCCAGAGGAAAACGGCATGCCGTGGGTTAACACGGTCGACGATCCACACAGGAAATACTTTCACTACAGTATGTGGTTGAAGGATACCAAGGTCTGCTAATTTGAGTGTACTGCTTACCTGGTCCTTTTGGTCTTGCATTGAGTGATGTTCTTCGTCAACTTGCATCACCATCTCTTTCACCTTCCTCTCCAGCCTGCGGTTCACCATCTGCAGGTTGGCACGCTCCCTGCAACACGCATGATGGATCAGTACATGTAATGCAGCATATCATGCACAGAGCTCCCTGCAACATGTGCAGCATGATGGATCACTACATGTAATGCATCATATCATGCACAGAGCTCCCTGCAACATGTGCAGCATGATGGATCAGTACATGTAATGCAGCACATCATGCACAGAGCTCCCTGCAACATGTGCAGCATGATGGATCACTACATGTAATGCAGCATATCATGCACAGAGCTCCCTGCAACATGTGCAGCATGATGGATCAGTACATGTAATGCAGCATATCATGCACAGAGCTCCCTGCAACACGTGCAGCATGATGGATCAGTACATGTAATGCAGCATATCATGTACAGAGCTCCCTGCAACATGTGCAGCATGATGGATCAGTACATGTAATGCAGCATATCATGCACAGAGCTCCCTGCAACACGTGCAGCATGATGGATCAGTACATGTAATGCAGCACATCATGCACAGAGCTCCCTGCAACATGTGCAGCATGATGGATCAGTACATGTAATGCAGCATATCATGCACAGAGCTCCCTGCAACACGTGCAGCATGATGGATCAGTACATGTAATGCAGCACATCATGCACAGAGCTCCCTGCAACATGTGCAGCATGATGGATCAGTACATGTAATGCAGCATATCATGCACAGAGCTCCCTGCAACATGTGCAGCATGATGGATCAGTACATGTAATGCAGCATATCATGCACAGAGCTCCCTGCAACATGTGCAGCATGATGGATCAGTACATGTAATGCAGCATATCATGCACAGAGCTCCCTGCAACATGTGCAGCATGATGGATCAGTACATGTAATGCAGCATATCATGCACAGAGCTCCCTGCAACATGTGCAGCATGATGGATCAGTACATGTAATGCATCATATCATGCACAGAGCTCCCTGCAACATGTGCAGCATGATGGATCAGTACATGTAATGCAGCACATCATGCACAGAGCTCCCTGCAACATGTGCAGCATGAAGGATCAGTACATGTAATGCAGCACATCATGCACAGAGCTCCCTGCAACATGTGCAGCATGATGAATCAGTACATGTAATGCAGCACATCATGCACAGAGCTCCCTGCAACACGCATGATGGATCAGTACATGTAATGCATCATATCATGCACAGAGCTCCCTGCAACACGTGCAGCATGATGGATCAGTACATGTAATGCAGCATATCATGCACAGAGCTCCCTGCAACACGTGCAGCATGATGGATCAGTACATGTAATGCAGCATATCATGCACAGAGCTCCCTGCAACACGTGCAGCATGATGGATCAGTACATGTAATGCAGCATATCATGCACAGAGCTCCCTGCAACACGTGCAGCATGATGGATCAGTACATGTAATGCAGCACATCATGCACAGAGCTCCCTGCAACATGTGCAGCATGAAGGATCAGTACATGTAATGCAGCATATCATGCACAGAGCTCCCTGCAACATGTGCAGCATGATGGATCAGTACATGTAATGCAGCATATCATGCACAGAGCTCCCTGCAACATGTGCAGCATGAAGGATCAGTACATGTAATGCAGCATATCATGCACAGAGCTCCCTGCAACATGTGCAGCATGAAGGATCAGTACATGTAATGCAGCATATCATGCACAGAGCTCCCTGCAACATGTGCAGCATGATGGATCAGTACATGTAATGCAGCACATCATGCACAGAGCTCCCTGCAACATGTGCAGCATGATGGATCAGTACATGTAATGCAGCACATCATGCACAGAGCTCCCTGCAACATGTGCAGCATGATGGATCAGTACATGTAATGCTGCACATCATGCACAGAGCTCCCTGCAACATGTGCAGCATGATGGATCAGTACATGTAATGCTGCACATCATGCACAGAGCTCCCTGCAACATGTGCAGCATGATGGATCAGTACATGTAATGCTGCACATCATGCACAGAGCTCCCTGCAACATGTGCAGCATGATGCATCAGTACATGTAATGCAGCATATCATGCACAGAGCTCCCTGCAACATGTGCAGCATGATGGATCAGTACATGTAATGCTGCACATCATGCACAGAGCTCCCTGCAACATGTGCAGCATGATGCATCAGTACATGTAATGCAGCATATCATGCACAGAGCTCCCTGCAACATGTGCAGCATGATGGATCAGTACATGTAATGTAGCACATCATGCACAGAGCTCCCTGCAACATGTGCAGCATGATGGATCAGTACATGTAATGTAGCATATCATGCACAGAGCTCCCTGCAACATGTGCAGCATCATGGATCACTACATGTAATGCATCACATCATGCACAGAGCTCCCTGCAACATGTGCAGCATGATGGATCAGTACATGTAATGCATCACATCATGTACAGAGCTCCCTGCAACATGTGCAGCATGATGGATCAGTACATGTAATGCATCATATCATGCACAGAGCTCCCTGCAACATGTGCAGCATGATGGATCAGTACATGTAATGCATCATATCATGTACAGAGCTCCCTGCAACATGTGCAGCATGATGGATCAGTACATGTAATGCAGCACATCATGCACAGAGCTCCCTGCAACATGTGCAGCATGATGGATCAGTACATGTAATGCATCACATCATGTACAGAGCTCCCTGCAACATGTGCAGCATGATGGATCAGTACATGTAATGCAGCATATCATGCACAGAGCTCCCTGCAACATGTGCAGCATGATGGATCAGTACATGTAATGCTGCACATCATGCACAGAGCTCCCTGCAACATGTGCAGCATGATGGATCAGTACATGTAATGCAGCACATCATGCACAGAGCTCCCTGCAACATGTGCAGCATGATGGATCAGTACATGTAATGCAGCACATCATGCACAGAGCTCCCTGCAACACGCATGATGGATCAGTACATGTAATGCAGCATATCATGCACAGAGCTCCCTGCAACATGTGCAGCATTATGGATCAGTACATGTAATGTAGCACATCATGCACAGAGCTCCCTGCAACATGTGCAGCATGATGGATCACTACATGTAATGCAGCACATCATGCACAGAGAAGAGGGGCGTTTAGCTATACGACGGGTCATTTATATATTAGCGCATAATACTGACTGAAAAAATCTCAGAACACAAAGAAAATAATTAGTCACTAAGAATTAGTCATTTCGCGCGGCCGACCCGGGTTTGAATCTGACCCGTTGTCCTTTGCCGCATGTCGTCCCCCCTCTCTCTCCCCACGTTTCCTGTCTGCCTACTGTCCTATCAAATGAACGCAAAATGCCCCCAAACAATAATATATATATATATTTTTTTAAATCTCTTATCTCTTGGGTGTGACGACTACTTGACTTGTATTTTGTATCAGCTCTGCCTGGCTGAGCACAATATTTATTTTTGCCTGTTGAACTGTACTAACTTTGCAGCCTAGTCTCAAGTGTTTGTCACTTTCATCTGAAACCGAGAAGCTGCAATTTGGCAGTCTAACCCAAACTCAGCAAAACTCTGAACTCAAGAGTTTCTTCCCCATGCAAACCATGGCCTCACCTTTCCTCTCCCTCCAGCCTCTCCTCCAGCTCCTGTACGCGGCTCTCCAGCTGGGCCACCACACCCTCTTTGTTGGACTTCTGGGAGCCCTCTAGATGGGACACTCTGCTCTTCAGGTCTTTGTTCTACAGAGGACACGAGTAAGAAGTAAGATGCTTGACTGGGATCACAAACGTAGGGGCCCACCATAACAGTATATCAAAAGAGACATAAGAAATGGATGCGGCAATGGAGAAAATCGATTGAGAAAGAGGACAATGGAAAGAGAGAGACAGAGATGAATGGAGTGAGTTGGGGCTTTGGTCTGAGTTTGGAAAGTGCACTCTGTGTAGTTGTTTTTGCAGCAGACAGGAGTGTGTGTACCTGTCTCTCGAGAGCCATCTTGTCACACTCCAGGTCCTGTCTGCTAGCCCTCTCCTGCAGGAGTTCATTCCTCATCTGCTCCACCTGTCAAGCAGAGCCCAGACACTGTCATCGCTACGGTCTGCACAGTCTGAGGACAATTGTGATCAGACACTGCCGAGGTCTCACTTGAGACGGAGACCGCTGCAGCGCTCAATGAGTCGAAAATGCTCAATAGAAGGTTCAGTGAAGACTGGTTGGAGAATCTAGTTTGGTTGCATTCCACTGCACAAGTTTTCATCACCTCTCAGTGATATGGGTTAAAACCGAGGTGATAAATCAGCGACAGCAGTTGCTGAAAATATACAGTACTGTAGCTGTGGAGTTTCAAACTGTGCAAAATGGAAATGTTCGCTTTCAAACATGGCCTCCCCCCCCCCGCCTTTTTTTACACAGTAGGTTGTGTGGGAATATACAATCGTAACATTTGCCAGGTGTCAATATATATCCAATCACTGCATACTAAACTAGCTGGGACAGAACTGGCTGCACGCGACTGCTCAGTGGTGCTCGTGGCCTAGTTCAAAAGGAGGGAGGATGAAAAGTAATCGATACAGCGGTGATGGTTCTTTCTTTGTGAGGGGAGCGTAGAATTGGTGATATTTTATGCCAATTAGTGGGTGACAGTGGGCCGCTCTGATGAACGATGGCCCCTATAACTGGTGCGCCCAGCACAGCGCTTGAGGGAGCTGAATCAGCAGACTGGAACATACAGCGAAACTAATCTGCTTTGTGAGAGACGGCAGGAGAGGAGAGGGGAGATTACTCTCATTTAGACAGGAGAGGAGCACCTGGTGCCAGGAGAGACGCAGGTGCTCTTCCTGCTGCCTCTGCTGCTGCACCCCCCACATACACCAGCACCACCACCCCCCGCCCCATCCAGACCCCATAGCCATACAGCCCCCCTCGCTTCCCCACACACACACACACACACATGCACACACACACACACACACACACACACACACTCAATTCACTCCACGCTGCACAAAGCTCGATTGGTTGCCTTGACAACCGACCTCAGCCTCACGCTGAACCAATGCCACTTTGTCACAATGCCACTCTCTTCTCTCTGCCAGGATTTTTTTTAAGGAGATTTAAATACTCTACTGTCTCAACCGCCCCCTTTTAAGCCTCTCTTCATGTCGCTATTATTCACTTGTCTAAGATTTTTTGGTCAATACCTTTGAAATGGTGCCAGTTCCAGACTGTGGTGAACCCATGGCCTCGCAAAAAAAGTACAGGCCTTGCTTCAGACCCCATACAGTATGTTACAATGAATAAAGAGTTGCAGAGGTAACAGAGGACAACCCTGTGAGATAATCACCACTGGACTAGAGCTGCAACGATTAATCGATTAGTCGATCGACAGAAAATTAATCGACAACTATTTTGATAATCGATTAATCGTTTTGAGTACAATTTTAAGAGAAAAGGTCTAAATTCTCTAATTCCAGCTTCTTACTGTAAATGTGAATATTTTCTGGTTTCTTGACTCCTGTATGACAGTAAAGTGATATTATCTTTGAATTGTGGACAAAACAAGACATTTGAGAGCATCATCTTGGGCTTTGGGAAGCACTGATCGTCATTTGCTACCATTTTCTGAAACGATTAATCGACTGATTAATCGATTATGAAAATAATCGTTAGTTGCAGCCCTACACTGGACCATGTGTTACAGAAGGTATACTATCTACAATACATTAGCGAAAGAATATTTGGGCCTTAATAATGATTGTATTTCCACCAATGTTATTTCCACCAGAAGAATCCGGAGCAAACATTCTTCTGCTATGATTAGCAACCAGCCTCAGACAAACAAACAGCAGTTCTGAAGGGAAATGTAGTTTATCTGCATCGCAGTTCACAATGCCTCCATCAGCGGCTTTATCAGCGAGGAAGGAAAAGGATATGAAAACCTCAGATCGAGCACAAGAACTGGATTTGTTCTCAAGATGCAGTTCTCCAGCGCGCAATTTACAAGTGAACTCCACAACCTGAAAACTTGAGACATTTGGCAGCTCGCATATTTTGGCTCAGGCGGTGCATTAAGAAGGGTCTTTTGTGACTGATGCATGAAAATTGGATGGACGCTGTTGCAGCACGCTGGCAGCCCGCCAACCTGAATGATTATGCAAGATCATCTTACGCAATAACCCCTCCACTTTGTCCAGAGCAGAAATTAACTGGGAATTGTGGACTGCAGGAAAGAGGAAAAACGCCCGAGTGTGCACATACAGTATGCATCAACAAACACACAGAAAGCACTGATATCAGCCATCAACCAATTAATCATGTTAATCCAGGTTCCTCTTGCAGGACTACATTTGAGATTTGAAATGTTTTTTTTGGTGTAGGTCCAGTATTCCTTCCCTTGGGAGATTAGTGGTTACAGACGTGATGTTAAGGTGGAAGACAAAGTAACAGGAGATCAGTTTGGGTTGAGATGGAACAGAGACGGGACTGTGTGAGCATAATTGAACATTGACAGCGGGTCACTGAGACAGGTGAGCGTTGAAAATGAATATGTGTTGAGTATGTGCATTAGGGCTGTCCTCGACTCAGGATTCTGCAAGTCGAACAGTTCGACTGTCCAATACGAATATTCAACTATTCTATAAACAATTAAAAAAATTAAAAATAATTCAGTGATTATTTCGACCACATTAACAGTCAATGCAACAGAGTGATGGGGACATTTAAGGAGTATTTAAAAATCAATAAGAGACTGTATATGATCATGCAAGATTTGAATTGCCGACGTCGGACTGTTGGATAATAGATTTGTCTGAATAAGGAGACCGGCAGGACACATATATTTCTTTTTTAAATTAAGCTCTTATAGCCCATTTTTTAGTTCACCTTTTAAACATTAAAAACAACATGTACCCTACATGAATAAAGAACTGAAACTGTCCTTTAGCCTATTTCTCAAAAACTAATAGGCCTAAATCTAAACAAGAATAAATTAACAAATGAAATTAAGATTGGAATTTAGATGGGTGAAAAACGACTGCTCGACTTGAGGAATCTCCATCAACTCACGGGTCTCTCGACTGATGATTCGACTATTTGACTTTAAGAGGACAGCCCTAGTGTGCGTTTGTGTGTGTGTGTGTGTGTGTGTGTGTGCGTTTGTGTGTGTGTGTGTGTTGTACCTGCTCTCTTCCTCGGTCTATCCTGTCCATCAGCTGGTCTCCACTCTGACGCTCCTCATCCAGGTCCATCTCCAGCTGGCCTATCCTGTCCTGAACAGTCAGTGGGGATGTTGCAATATGAACGGCTTTTTTCTAGATACTGTAAGAGAGCCTAAACAATTGAGTCTGAGATGACTTATGGGATAGGAAAGAAAGGGGAAAAACATTTTCTACTATACAAATCCTGAATGAATCCTGAAAAAGGGGGAATTATTCTTCAGTTGAACCCCTCTGCATTATGCTAGGAGGCATCGTACTATGCTAAATGATTGTCATCAGGCCTTTTGCTATGATTTGACATCGTATTTGTCTGCTAGTAGCTATGAAGTGTGTGAAATTACTGGGATACATATTTGTTCATGAGAAGGGAGACAGGGAAACAAGACCTCTATCAGTGCCTTTACTTGACATCAGACGTACCTCCATGAGTTTGACGTGTCGGGTTTTGTCATCTTTAGCCTGGACGCTGGTCTCAGCCTCCAGCTCCAGATCGTGCAGCTTCTTCTCCAGACTCTGCTCCCGGACCACGGCCTCGTCTCGCTCCCTCTTACACTGGCGCAGCTCCTCGTCCCGCTGGGACAGCTGCAGCGCAGGACAGGCACAACGTCAAAACACACAGTTAGCGCCATCAACATCATTCAACACGTGGAAAATTACAGGACCATTACGAGACCATCATCGCTGATTGCGACCAGCACATCTACGTTTACACTATAATTGATCACTATGATTTTAGAGATTTTTTTGAGGACGAGGATGACATCCGGAGAAATGGCAGAAGACTGTTGCTGTAAGTGGGGATTGAACCCAGACCCTCCTGTTGAAAGATCCATCTTCTTAATCACGGTGTCAGCCTGCTTCATATCAAAGTATTACTGCTGCAACAATGAGCATGAGCTTAGTAATTGCTTAGGGAAATGAATATACAAGATGTTTCTCCTGAGTGAGTAATGGAGCCAGCACACCTACTGTTTGTTTCTTCCAGCAGCAGTGCCCCCCACAGCTGGAGAAGTGCCCTCCCTGCTTAATGCCAAGACAATGACAATTCATCACCTGGCCTTATTTGTCACCCAGAACAAATATTTGGCCATTACAGTAGAATTGTTCCATATTTCAAGACATAAATACTTAAACAAGACCTAATTTGAGCCACGGAACGAAAATTGAGCATACAAAGTGGACCTACTGCTGTCTGCCCGATGCATGCTGGGATAGCCTCCAGTCCCCCCACATCCCCCTCCTCCCCGTGACCCTAAATATGAACGACCGACTTAATGTAGTAGACCTAGCGAGTGAAAATTGCCGCGACTTGTCTTCACAGCAGGTTTGCAGCCAAGGCTTATAATTTGCTGAAGGTCTGCCAAGTCCAGCCGGGGCGGAGACTGACAGGGGCGGGGACTGGAACAGCGGCCTCACTAGAGCCTGTTTGGAGCTGTGGGTTCGTTAGGGGGTTTCTCCAGAGAGGATGTGAAGTCAGCCAAGTCCAGCTTTCACAACAATGACATCACAACCATGACTGAACTCTTCCTCTTCCTGCTCACCAGCTGGACAAAGGCAGGGGGACATCAGCGCGGACAGAGCCCCGGGACACAGAGGAACTACCTGGACACTGACCTTGGCCTCGCATGGGGAAATCGACCCACCAGTGCATGCACAGTACAATTGAAAGCCCATATCGGTGAACAATGAGGCTGAGTAGCAAGCATCCATACGAGAATAACAAAACTAAGAGTGGGATATTCATTTTGTTTTCATGTACGCTATAAGGGTTTTTCCGTTTCAGAAAGAATTGCTAGATCGAAGTTACAACATGACATGCTTATACATATGACCGTTGCCACGGCCTAAAAACAGCGCTTAGTGCCAGGCGCAGCGCAGATTAGTGGGCGTGGACCAGCGCACTCGATATTTTGGTGTCGGTGCTACACGCAGCCTTAAGCATTATAAGCACGCTTTTTAAGCATAAAATTATGCACAACCTGCTCATTGGAGAAGTGCAGTAAACGAATCACAAGCTTCTCTTTTAAGCTCCAATTCCACGGAGCGATCCAGTCCAGTCAAAAAAGCCGACCAAAGCGCTCTGAGCTCCCCCCTCCCTGTTTCATCCCCGTCTGTCTCCATATATAATATTCCATATTATTATGCTTCTCAAACCAATCTCACTGCAGTTTATATACTGCAAGCATGTAAATACGCTACACTATAGCAAGATCAAAGTGAAAAGAATGTTCTAAATGCAGGCTAGAAAAATATAGCCTATCCCTATGTCATGATGAGATTAGATTTGTGAAAGTTTGTCCAGAATGATATAGTTTTCTCCCGGTACCTTTTCTTCTCCCCTGCTGCACAGGTAGGATGATGCACATAAATATAGCCTACATTATGTAAAGTCATTGCATAAATGTGTTTTTATTGTAAAAGTAAATGTGAAGTAAGCCAAGTCTTATTGGAGCGACATCACAGTTGAACCGTGTTACGGCTGTCACTCTCTAAATCACGTTAAGTCTGCGAGGGATATATATACCACCTTATATACCAGCTGGATTACATATATGTTTCACATAGGGTTGTGTTTTGATTTCTATGTTTTATTTTGTCCAATATTGAAATGTTCTACAATTGCATGTTGTGATAACATAAACATTATTTCTATCTACCACTTAGCCTATTTAGGCTGATTTGGTTGCTATTTATTGTCGAAATGTATTAGCCTCAATGCATGCTGGGATATTTCACATGTGGCTCAACAGCCTCTGAATGACAGGGGCTCAAAACTACGATATAACAACTTTTTTTCCATCGGTCTTTGTGCCTGTCTGACGCGCAAGAGAGAGGGAGTGAGAGAGAGAGAGAGGGGGAGAAAGTGTGAGATCAGCAGAGGAGAGCTGTGCGTAAATACGCACAGTAATATCCGCGGCGCACTGAATAAGGCCTGGTTTTGAAAAGCGCTAAGCGCTAAATTGACGCCAGGGGGGAAGATATCGTTAGGCTGGTATTTAAGGCTGAAACGCCCATTCTGGCCTATTCTGGCACTGAGCCATGCCTCTTCGGCGTAAAGCGCATTTCGGGGCCTAAAACCATGATGCTATCTTCCAGAGGCAGGCGCAAGGCGCGTTTTTTTTGCGTTTAACGCCAGTTTTTGTGCCTAAGGCCAGTGGGAAGATAGGGGGCATGTAGTACATTTGAGCTACTGTATGAATGAAAATATAATCTTTAATTGTGTTTATTAAATGTAAAGTGCATTTTGCAGAATGAAACAAGTGCGTAGATATTCCTCTCTCTCTACATGACCAATACCCAAGCTCAACGCATGCTACTTTGAACTAAAGCGACAGTCACTGTCACCCTCAGGCTCGAGTTTGGCACACGCAGCTCCGGAAGAGACAGCCCAATCTCCCTGCTACAAAGAGACAGGAAGGATCGTATCACAACACCTGTTCTGCTCACCACACCTTATTAATGGGATATTAAGTCTTTTCAGTTCAGGGACTGGAATTGGCAAGAAAGGCCAAAGAAACTGGATAGCATACTGAGATCTCATACGTCATCTGATACGTTTCACTGATTCTATCACTGACACGCTCTCAGAAAACTGCAGATGTGTCCTAACCTAGCAGGACATCGAAAACCAGTGTTCTTCCATGTATTACTGTCTTCTTCTCTGTATTCCTATCTCCATTGTGCTTTTGTCACCTAGCACTAGTATGCACTATGTAGAATTCAACACTTTCCCTTTCATTTCTTTGTTTTTGTAAAATAGTATCTCCAATGTTGTCCCGGGGGAATTCTATTTGCAAAACCTCAAAAAGGTATTTGCCTGCCTCTAGGTGGCGCCAGGCAATGTAAATATGTTCTCAACAGCCCTTCCCAGTTAAGTAAATATTTGATCAATAAATAAAATATACATATAAAATAAAATATAAAGGCCAAATAAACCACACCCTTTACAAATTATTCACATTTGGACATTCCTATGCTGAACAAAAACATTCCCAACATTCCAAAGTGCTGACAAGGTTAAACTGCTCAAAAGCAAACACAGAGGAGTGGCCAGCGGTTTTGCTGTTATGGTATTAATGATACGGTGTGAGTTGGCCACGGTCACCCCGGGATTATAAAGAGATTCATCTCATCACAATTCCCTTTGTATTCCCATGTCGAGTGTAAACAAAATTAACTTGCACGTTTCATAAGGAAGTTCAAGGAACAGGGAGAATTTTACTCCTATTTTCTCTGGCTTGACTTGGCTCAAATACTTAACTCTAATTGCACCTCCACTGACCCATGCTCAACCTCCTTTAAACCCTCAACCTCAACATTTAGCAGCCTCTATTATTTGACCGGACCAGTTTGCGCCTGGACCGGCCAGCGGGAAGCACAAATTCCAAAGTCCTGACATCAGTGTGTGGAAGGAGAGGATGATGTTGGCGGGAGGTGTCACACTGCGTTGAGTCACAACAAAGGCTCATCATCTGTTCTGCATGGGAGTGCTTGGTTGGCCCGACTGCTGACAAGCCGAGCTTTGGACGCTTTAGGGGACATTCACACCAAAAGCGTTTTTTTTCAGTCAGAACGCTATGAAAATCATGTCGAGGGCGCTTCCATTGTGCACAAAACACAGCGCACGGAGCGTTTTTTTTTGGCTTTGTTTTATTTTCCCTGCAGTCGCCCGCACTAGAGTTGAGCACACAACGACCACACGGACCAGATTATTGCCAATTCTGGCAGCAGCGGAGGTTGAGGATACCTCGGGAGGAGAAATGGTAGGAGGAGTGGAAATGACGAGCAGGGCGCTTTTCCTCTAATGTTCAACTTTTTTCAGCTTTAAAACGCCCACAGCGCTCCTCCAAAAACAAAAGACGCCAAAAGAGGCGTCACGTCTAGCGCGTCCTTACATAGAGAATGAATTGCAGAAAGACGCTGGCAGCTCCAAAAGTGCTTTGGTTGTGAATGTCCCCTTAACCACGTGAGCTGTGTGACTATTTGAATCTTGCCTCTTGTCTCTCTAAAACAGCCTATGACGCCATATGAGCCCGACGCAGCCTACCTCTTCCTGCAGGGTCTTAGCAGCCAGACGAGACTTCTCCAGCTCTTGTCCTCGCTCTTTCAGCTGCCTGTGCAGGTCCGCCAGCTCCCGACGGTTCTTCTCCTTGTAAATATCGATTTGCTCCTGCAGCTCCTGGGTGGACGACTGAGATGCCTCCACAATATCGTTCATCTGCAGGGAGAGCGAGAGAGAGTAAAGCTGGGACATATGAAAGACAGTTATTTGAGCTACAATGAGGAACATGTAGCTCAGGAGGCTACCAACTGAAATTCAAACAAAGCATGGGATATACTGTAAGTAAACAGATATGTAGACTAAGGGTAGAACAGACTCCAGTCTCACCTCCCTCTGGAGTTTCTCCACTGTACGGTCCAGCAGCCTCCTCTCATCCTCTATCTCATTCTTGGTGTTCTTGAACTGCTCCTTCTGAATCTTCTCTTCCTGTAACCTCTCCTCCAGCTCCCTGTGTTCACCGCTCAGTTTGGTCAAGTTCCTCTAAAGAGAGTCACAGTGTCAAAGATGTCAGGTCTCCTAATCAAAGCTCTTTGAAGAACTGTGCTTTAGGATATACATTTTCTCAAGTTTCTCCACACATGTCAAGATGTCGTTCATCTCACCTGTACATCCTCTAACCGGACGGTCAAAGCACGGTTGGCCCGAGACATCTCCTCTTCTTGCTCCTTGATTTCAGCCAAAGACTCTTCCACCTGCTTCTTCTCTCTCTGTGAGGGCAGGTTACGTTATATAAGACTTGGATAATAAATCTGTAAAATATGTCATGGCAATGTGGACATTTCTTAAAAAGCATATTTTAAGAACAGCACAACGTCATTTAGGGTCCTGCCTCACCTCCAGTCGGCTGACTTTGTCCCCCAGCTTGCTCTCCTGCAGCTTGGCCTCATCAATGATCCGGTTGAGTTTGGCCACCTCGTTCTCCAGCTCCTGTGCCCGCCTGCGCAGCCGCTCCGCCTCCTGGGTCAGGCGTCCCGCTTGGCCCTCCACCGCACCCTTGGCTGCCTCCACTTCAGCCTTCTGCCGGGTCACTGCCGCACTGCTCTGGAGACCACAAAGGGACACAAAGCTTCAGCACAAAGGAAGCAAGAGTCTGTGACGCTTGAACAAAAAGTGGAACTATCGCATGATGGGACATTTAAGACTCCCTCAAATGTCTGAGAACTAGAAATGACTTCTTCTTCTTCTTCTTCTACCTTTATTCATACAGGGGGAGTCTCACTGAGAGCAATACTCCCTTTTTCAGGAGCGCCCTGTTCACATTCACACCTGGAAGCTGACCAGCAAAACCACAGTCTGATCAGCTCTCCTCCTGGAGCGGTTGGGGTTAAGGGCCTTGCTCAAGGGCACCTCAGTGGTGGTAATGAGGGAGGGGCAAGCTCTACTTTTTCCACTTTCCCGACCCAGATTTATCCTGCCGGTCCTGGGGATTGAAACGATGACTTTCTGGTCACCTGCTCGCGTCCCTGACCTTTAGGCCACCACTGCCCTTGTTGCGTCGGTTTCTCACAGCCTTTCTTGCTGCGGACATACAGTGTCTTTTTTCACACTTGACACTTCATAAGGAACTCACATAGCCACTGCGGAGTGCTGAGACACACTGGCTACCTACACACAAAGTTAGCGTGCTACTTGCAATAGCCTGGAGGAGATACAGGGCTAAACAACCTGTGAATCAATATCCAACATCTTCGCCCAACATATCTAGCCTGCTGTGAGAAGGCTTTTTCAATGTGTTTATGTTACCACTGCCTGCCCCCAAATACGAAGAACTTGACTAATATCCCAGAGTTGGAGTGGTGCAATCACCGTGTCTGGACTTGGGTGCAGTGACAGCGAGAGAGAGAGAGAGAGAGAGAGAGAGAGAGAGACACAGACAGAGTATGATAAAATCAGTTCATAGCTATGAACAGAATTACAAGATTTATTTGAGCTAGTAATGTTATTGAACTGCTTTTGATAATACTGTTGTTGATATGAATGTTGATATTTGTTATATTACTGTTTAGTCATTAACTCATTATTAATTATCAGTCGATGTCGCAATCTTACTCCATTTGAAATACAAACAAACCGACAACAGAACCGACAACAAACAGGTTTCCTATTGTTATATAATGACAGGTTTCAGTCGTGATGACACCCATCCAGCAAACCATGGCTTTGTCAGACAGCAGATTTGCAACATGTTTGGAATGCTAGACGACAGGTTGGACAGTTTCCTGTGTCTCTGAGCACTGAGGAATGCTGCCCGCTCTTTTACGCCCACGGAGGAGGAACCAGCAATCAGTGACACCTACAGTACACTGACGTGAACTCCAGTGCCTAACAACACAGCTGACACTAGTGATACCTACAGTACACCGACGTGAACTCCAGTGCCTAACAACACAGCTGACACTAGTGATACCTACAGTACACCGACGTGAACTCCAGTGCCTAACAACACAGCTGACACTAGTGATACCTACAGTACACTGACGTGAACTCCAGTGCCTAACAACACAGCTGACACTAGTGATACCTACAGTACACTGACGTGAACTCCAGTGCCTAACAACACAGCTGACACTAGTGATACCTACAGTACACTGACGTGAACTCCAGTGCCTAACAACACAGCTGACACTAGTGATACCTACAGTACACTGACGTGAACTCCAGTGCCTAACAACACCGCTGACACTAGTGATACCTACAGTACCCCGACGTGAACTCCAGTGCCTAACAACACAGCTGACACTAGTGATACCTACAGTACACCGACGTGAACTCCAGTGCCTAACAACACAGCTGACACTAGTGATACCTACAGTACCCCGACGTGAACTCCAGTGCCTAACAACACAGCTGACACTAGTGATACCTACAGTACCCCGACGTGAACTCCAGTGCCTAACAACACAGCTGACACTAGTGATACCTACAGTACCCCGACGTGAACTCCAGTGCCTAACAACACAGCTGACACTAGTGATACCTACAGTACACCGACGTGCACTCCAGTGCCTAACAACACAGCTGACACTAGTGATACCTACAGTACACCGACGTACACCCCAGTGCCTAACAACACAGCTGACACTAGTGATACCTACAGTACACCGACGTGAACTCCAGTGCCTAACAACACAGCTGACACTAGTGATACCTACAGTACACCGACGTGCACTCCAGTGCCTAACAACACAGCTGACACTAGTGATACCTACAGTACACCGACGTACACCCCAGTGCCTAACAACACAGCTGACACTAGTGATACCTACAGTACACCGACGTGCACTCCAGTGCCTAACAACACAGCTGACACTAGTGATACCTACAGTACACCGACATGCACTCCAGTGCCTAACAACACAGCTGACACTAGTGATACCTACAGTACACTGACATGCACTCCAGTGCCTAACAACACAGCTGACACTAGTGATACCTACAGTACACCGACGTGCACTCCAGTGCCTAACAACACAGCTGACACTAGTGATACCTACAGTACACCGACATGCACTCCAGTGCCTAACAACACAGCAGCTGACACTAGTGATACCTACAGTACACCGACATGCACTCCAGTGCCTAACAACACAGCAGCTGACACTAGTGATGCACGGATTAAAACTTTTCAGGTCTTCAGGTGCTGATGGAGCAGATTAACACACAAAAGGCTCAGTGGCCGCCTTCCTGGACAGATACAGTGTGTCATGTGAGCCAGCACGCATGAGCGCATAAAAGAATAAAAGCACACACACACACACACACACACACACACACACACACACACACACACACACACACACACACACACACACACACACACACACACACACACACACACACACACACACACACACACACACACACACACACACACACACACACACACACACACACACACACACACACACCTGCCTTTATAAACCGCCCTGTCTTTCATCCGTATAGTACTACTATTAACTTCCTGTACCCACTTAAGTCTGACTCATTCAATGGAAAAACCAGTTCTTAGTTGTGATGGTAGCACAGAAAAAGTTGCAGTGTCATCATTAAAAACAGTGGCACTAAAGCGCTGCTTTGTTCTTTTCAGGCAATTTTGTTTTAAATGTCTGCAAATAAATAAAATCCTGACAGTCGACGAGACATCTGACTGCTAACATATAAATAACTACAGGTGCACTCAGAGGACACAGACCTTTTAAGACCAATGGTTCAGTCTGCTATGATGATATGGAAATTTCATTCGCCAGATCGCATCCGGTCCAAAATGTAATGGGTTCTTACCCAGTAAATTGTAGCATTTGCTGTAATGGGGAAGTTTCATGAAAATCAGCCCAGTGGTTTTTCCGTAATCCTGCTAACAAACAGACAGAAAGACAGACAGAGACAGACAGACAGACAGACAGACAGACAGACAGACAGACAGGCAGGCAGACAGGCAGGCAGACAGACAGACAGACAGGCAGGCAGACAGAAAGACAGACAGGCAGGCAGACAGACAGACAGGCAGGCAGGCAGACAGACAGGCAGGCAGACAGGCAGACAGACAGACAGGCAGGCAGGCAGACAGACAGGCAGACAGGCAGGCAGACAGGCAGACAGACAGGCAGACAGACAGACAGACAGGCAGGCAGGCAGACAGACAGGCAGACAGACAGGCAGATAGACAGACAGACAGGCAGGCAGACAGACAGGCAGATAGACAGACAGACAGGCAGGCAGACAGACAGACAGACAGGCAGGCAGGCAGGCAGACAGGCAGACAGACAGGCAGGCAGACAGACAGACAGACAGACAGGCAGGCAGGCAGGCAGGCAGGCAGGCAGTCAGGGAGACAGACAGACAGACAGAAACATAACCTCCTTGGCGGAGGTCATTATCAGCAGGAAGGAGAAATAAGAAAACTATATCAACAGAAAGCTACAACCAGAGGCTTGAGTCTGTAGCACTGCAGCCAAATGCCAGACAGTTAGCGTCACGGAACTACAGTTATCGCACCTGATATTAGCAGTCACGAGTCTTTATCTACAGCAGTCACACGTCTGAGTGAATGTGTTGTGTTTCTGTTCATTCTTCAGCATTTAATCAGTGTCACTAGTGGGCATTATACTTTTGAATGTGGCAACTTATTGACATTTTTTTTCTACTAGCCAAAGCTATTAGTCTTCACCTTCTAATATAAACCACCCCCTTTCTCTTGTGACTGAGATGACAGGATGAAAGGTATTTTGGTGGTCAGCTAATCGTTGTCAGTGTGCGTGTGTGTGTGTGAATGCGAGCAGACAGCATTAAGTCACCCGCTGTGGCGGAGCGGTGACAGGTGCCACCCTGCCTCTGCACTGGCAGACCAGTTGGACCCGTTTCCCTCGTCACCACAGTGCCACCCTCATGTCGGCCTGCCTTGGTGTGGTCACAGCCGTGAGGAGGCTCCTAAGAAACAGCTACACAGAAGCCAACGAACAAATACAGCAAGAAACAGCTACACACAGGCCAACGAACAAATAGCGAGTTCACACTCAAATGACCCAGCTCCACCTCTGAGGATCAGCTAACCAAATGAGAATACATCTTTGTAAACTTATGTCATTTTTATAATGGTTAGCACACGTGTAAATACAAAATAAGTGAGAATTCCTGCCGTGTTTGAAAGAACCTCTGTTATCCATGGCCGTTTATACTGTGATTGTGTTGAGGATGAAAGGCGATGGAAAGAGGGGTTGGGTTTTTTCCCTTTTCACAATTAACAAGTTCACTTCAGCGCTCACCCTTCTATGACCCACTTCCCACACTGGGTCAGATGTCAGTACACGGCCGTGGCCTTTTCCGACAGAGTGCTTCTAACAAACTTGGTTGATGATTTAGTTTTGATTCATTCATGCCAGAAACGTTTTCCACTAATACGTCCATAGCTGTTTCAGCAGTGGAACCTTGTTGCAGCATTTTACTAAAGTTGGTTTTCAGATTTTGTAATAAAGTTATACAAATAAAATTATACTGTAAAATGATCTTGCCGTGTATAACAAAGATTTGTAAACATCAGCTGCAACATTAAAATAATAAATAATGTTTTATATTAGCAATTAATTTTAGATGAAAAAACTAAGTGCACTGAGACAATTGTTCTATAAATAATTGATTGACTATTTATAACTTGATGCAGTTCCAGAACAAAATCACTGAAATTAGCCGAGGGACACTAAACAGTGCAGGCCGGCAACAGCAATGAAAAATAGTGTAGGTGTTATCACAAGTTGTTGCATTTTCTGGGTTGATATCATTTGTTACACAAATTTGGTGCGAGATCTAACCATTTTAGACCACTCGAGAATTTATAAAAATGGTCAAAATCCCTACAAAATATCACATTAAGACACCAAGAGCTTGAGGAACACCATAGAATAATTCATGCTGTGATTTGGTATCAAAAACTTTGGACAGTTGGAGATTTCTGTAAGAATTGCATTGTTCAGCGATTGGGTGGCAAGCACTTCTGTTCTGGAAATTGCATGAGGCTATGATTATCCTAGAGGTCACAATAGGTCATTTTATACAGTGAGGTCAAGTAAAAAAAGAAAGAAAAAAGTCTCTCACTACAATTAAATGGCTACTATGGGGACTAACATGAGTACAATTGGGCTCAATGAATCTAACCTTTCCAGTCCCAATTCATGCAATAGCAAGAGTGTTTAGGGATCCTACTGTAGTATGCAGAAATATTCAAATAGAAGAGGCGAAAATAACACAATACCGCATGCTAAAAACTACATGGGATTAACATAAAGTGGGCATGTCTGTAAGGGGAGACTCCTGGGGACCCATATAACCCATTCTCATTCAGATATCTTGAGGTGAGTGGTCAAGGGACCCCTTTGAAAATGGCCATACCAGTTTTTCCCTCATCAAAATGTAGCCTAAATTTGGAGCATTATTTAGCCCCATTCCCAACAGGCTAGCATGAAATGGTACAAATGGATGCCTTAGTTCTTCTGGTTTCATATGCTATCAGGATCTTCACTCTATCTTTAATAATGAGCCTGCTCTGCCTCTGACAGACAGTCATATCGGCCTATTCTAACTTCAACTGAGGGTGCACAATATTAAACTGAGGATGCATTGCGTGCTCTTCCAGCCCCGTAGAACCGGGCCTGACGTTATGTTTCAACTATTTGCTATTAAAAGAAGCTAATCACATTTAAAACTGTTGAAAATACTGTTGTTAAAGATAGCGAACAATTACGGAACGATTAGTGCTCACAAAACAATCATTGGTTTAGCTATTAGATAATGACTTGTTTGATTAATATCTAATGCTATTCACTATCACCTCTTATCATGAAATGTATTCAATAAAACATTGAACAAAGACACTATTGAAACAAGTTGGCCTCAATGCACTGACTATACAATACAATACAATATAATGCTATTGTAGAAATATGGCATTATCACACGCAATTGATTTCCCGCCTGACCTAAGTGAAGGTTTGACTTGGGGTTTCTTGTGTGCTCTCAAACTGTTTGTTTAAAGTTGGACATTAACTAACATTGTAAAGATCGGCGCACATGCTGTAGTGAAGTGTGTGTCCACCAGGTTGCCGTGCTGCGGTCAAACCTCAGCGCTCTCAGTTATTCCATGTCGCTGGGGGGATACGGACCACCTGCCAAATCAGCCTGGACACTTGCAGCATAAACAATGGAGTTGATGATCCAAAAGTAAATACCACTGCAAGAAACGTGCAAAAGTATCCGCGGTTTTACTGTACGTGTTCAGATGAGTACAGAGGCTATCCTCTCTGAATGAATAAAGATTATTCCCACTCTAAATCTATCAGGCATAACAACTTTTGATTTAAAAACACCATAAACAACTGTTGATATACAGATTGCCATGTAAGTACTTGAGCTATAGATAAGCGAGTGCAACCCACACAAGTCATCACAGCCTACAGTAGGTAGGTGCTACATGTAGCATTCTTAAATATCAATAGATCATTGTCCAGTCCCTCCAGGAAATGTTGCCACCTGTGCAGGAGACCTGGACAAACTGAGGAGCCTGCTGCAGGAAGACCACTTCAGAAGGCAGTGGTCTTCTGAGTGGTGGACCACTCTGGGGCTCGCAGCCTGGCTCGGTCGGTCACTGTCGGCTGCCTGTGTGGACTATCTGATTACGCAGGGAGCTTAGGTAGACCTAGCTGATGATGATGATGATGACTGGACGCCACCAAACAAATTGCGTCAAACAAATTTGAAGTTGCAGCACTTGGTTTCACTGCAACAATCCGTGACAAAATGATGGTGGTGTACGTGTACTGAGCCCAGACCAGGACACACAGAAAGACAGGATTTCCCTCTGCAGCAGCTGGAAAAACATGCTAACTGTGACTCACACAGACTGGCCAGCAGCCACACTGACCAAACAACAAACAATTGGCCAATAACAAATACACGTTACTACCTTCACGACTTGCTTTGTAAAAATGCTACAATATGTGAAGCGTGCCATCTTACGCTTTGTAAGTTGTAAACTGCGTCCATCCATACAGAGACAAAAAGGGTGGTGCGAGTGACAGGTTTTCTTGTTTTTTCAGCAGGCCAGTGAGCTACAGTACTGTTGTGTCTGTTTGGGAGACGGGAGTTAGAATAAAGTCACCTATCCCACGTTATGACAGTTAAAGTGATGTAGCTGATCTGTATGGGTGCTGATTTTGTACAAAGAGGGGGGGCTAGATATTTATTTCTTTTATTCAGTTTATTTGGCAGGGACAGTGTGCATGTACATTAATCATTCTCAGTAAAGAACAAAGAGATGCCTTGCACCAGATTATAGCTTCAAGCTAATTTACATCTGTAGTCCCTGGATACCCAATCACAGCTTAATAAAGACAGCATAAAACTAACCAAGGTCACGCAGAATACAGGCCACTTCCTGCATGCTATCACACTATCAGTACTTGACACTCATATTATTATCAGGAAAATAAATACCACAAGTGTTCAAGCTCTTCTCTGGCAAATGGAGAAGCCTTGATCTGCTTTGCCAGTATGAAGGTATGTGTTACAAATACAATAGCTTCCCTCGTTCAAAAAGACTGGAACAGAAGGCCTGAAAGGGAGGCTTGAGGTGGAAATGAAAACGTGATAGCTGAGAAGCACTGGCCTCACTCACTCCAGTCACAAGCAGAGTCATCAAATTGTGTCTTGTCCTTAGAGCAGTGACAAGACAAAGCACATTTAGAAGGACGCTCTATGCTGCCAAACTGCATTAAAATGACTTAAATTAATTAAAACTCACTTTTTGCAGCTGGACAGATGCTGGTCAAATTTGCATAGACTTGACATACAGTAAAGACTTGTTGGACTTGACTTGGTAATCTACATGTAGACCTGGGACTGGCTTGGGACTTGAACGAAGTTGACACCTCTGTGCTGTTGACACTCTATTTGCTGCTGAATGCAAGTGGCAGTGCGTGCAGTGTTCACGGTCTGTTCCTACAACAAAAACATGTTGCCATGTAGGATGTACTTCATCACAGTGCAACTAGCTTGCAAGATGAGCAAAACAGCACATTCATGAGTGCAAGCAGCACACAGACTGACAGATTTCAATCCACACTTTGTCTGGATCAGTCTGAATCGGGCCCGTGCTGAGGTACTATACCAGTATTGGCACTCAGTGCAACACCACAGTTGACATAATGCCAAATGGGCAATTACAAAATCAAAATTCCGTTCAAAATGTTGGTCACTGCGGGAACTGAGGCCAGAGCTTTTCATTTGTGTGAAGACCAGAATATGGTTGGTAGGTCATTGCTTCATGGTCAGGCAGGATGGAAAACAGGCGATCAGATTTGTAGCAGAAAAAACGTACAAGTTACTTTAGTGCAACCTAGAATGAAAACATACAGATTCCACAAAGGTCAAGACTGCCTTGTTAACACATTGCTTGATGAATGCAGTGCAAGCTTTTTACCACTAGCCTCAAATCTTCTGGGTCATCTCGATATTTCACTGCTCTCCTTGGTCTATTTGTCTTGACTCTGCGGTCCTGCAGGCTGTTTTGGGAGTACAGCAGGTTCCCACCACATCAGCCCCAACAGGCAGTGAAGCACAGCACCAAGAAACACAAATACTGCCTGGTTTCACACAGACTTGACCCTTATATACTCTCTCTCTCTGACACCAACCACATGCTCTGAACAGTAGCCATAATGGCACACACCAAACAGTCGGTGACTGTTTTGTAGAGTGCTCAATCTAAGGGCCGTCCGGGTAGTGTAGCGGTAGATTCCCTGGCTACCAACACAAGGGTCGCAGGTTCGTGCCCCCGTGTTACCTCCGGCTTGGTCGGGCGTCCATACAGGCAAGATTGGCTGTGTCTGCGGGTGGGAAGCCGGATTGGGGGTATGTGTCCTGGTCGCTGCACTAGCGCCTCCTCTGGTCGGCCAAAGCAGGCATCGGTAAATGTGTTTTCATTCATAACGAGGCTCAATCCTTGCCAATCAATCCAGAAACTCTCCCCATCATTTCCTTCCTCACTCACTGCCTTCCGGCTTTCCGGCTCTTCCTTCCAGTCTCCTGCTAAATCAGCACCTTATATCCTGGGAATACAGGGCTATCATCAAACAAACACGCGCACACACACAGACTCCTGGCTGGGCAAGTATTTACTTTCAAAACAAGCCTAAGGGGAACTGCTCTCTGGGCTACACAAGTTTGATGATCAGACAGTGAGACTGGCAGAGTTGACTCAAGAGGTGAGCTGGGATATGGGACCGGCCAGAAAATGAGCTGTACTTAGGTCAATGGGAGATCACTATGTGGAATATGGAGGTACAAGAATGCCACAGAGATGGTAGTCTCCCTGGCCAGCCTCCCCTCCCTACCGTGAGATGAGTCTGGCGGCGCAGGTCTCCATTGTGGGATTGCGATGGGCGGCGCTTGGCAGCAGTGCTCTTGGAAAATAGTTTCCAACAATCCAACTTGCCATTTTCAGCATGTAGCAACGAGCTAGCGTGTAGGTTTCTGCCGTTAGCTTGCTAGCTAGTTAGCGTTGTTGTTTTCACTGAGGCGGCAGGGCACTATTTGCAGCGACACACAGGGAGGGGGGAGTGGAAGCCGCTCTGATTGACATGGTCGGAGCCAATGACGGAGCTTGTAATAAGCCGGGAGCGGACATCCGGCAGCGACTGAAACAGTCGCTCCAATGGGGAGCAGCTGTAGAGCAGGGGAGGGTTTATCCCAGTTGCCTGTTTCCGTGCAGCCAGACGACTCTCACGGAAGGGAGAGGAGGCTGGCCAGCGAGACTACAGAGATGGAGATGCAGCAGTAGCAGCCCGAAGAGGCATTAAAGAAAAGATGGTCAACAGTTGGCAATATATGCACCATATAAGATTATTATCTTCTTATAGGAGGTGTGATTTTGCTTCTCAATATTTTTTGTACTTGAAAGATACTTCTTTTAGATTTTTGTCATTATATCATTCTATATAAAGATACCGTAAAAAAAGAGATGGTAGCCCCGCCCCCAGCTCAGAGTGGTGCACTGTAACCGAGCTGGAGCCGAGCGTCATTTGGGTGCACATTGACTGACCCTCACATTCCTGGAGACAAACCCCTCTCTCTCTACTCACTGCACCTCGTCTTTGCACATTGTTTGCATTCCAACATATCACATTGGTGTGTGGAAGATCAAATCCACGAGCAAATTTACTTTTTTTTTTTTACTTCTTCGTTACAGAACGTGAAGAATTCAGTCAGGTACTATTTGTACTATTTGTTAAGAGTGAACTTTGATTCCACACGTCACATTCTCAACTCAATAAAAAGACAATGCACCCTTTAACCGAAGACACAAAACAGGCCCCCCGCTCTTTTCAGAGGGACCCCCTTTCCACGGCACACTGACCCACTTATTCAGCATCTCCCAACCCCCGCTGCTATTATTGTGTCAAACAAACTCATCATTCATCAATCCACTGCGCTCCACAATTACGCCACTCTTTCAGAGCGCAGAGAGAACGCAACGCAACTCAGGAACGACAGCTCATTAGATTAGCGATGGCTCGCCAATGCAATTAACTAGTATATGGAGCAATTTAGTGCTCCAGTTTCCAGCATTCTTCTCTGCATGGGCCTTTCTGATGGCTGCTCATGTCAGGGCCACACAAAGGGGGAGGCAGCGCTTGGGTTGGAGACGGAGCAAAGGAATCAAAAGATGCATGGTTTGCACTGTCTCTCTCTCTCTCTCTCTCTCTCTCTCTCTCTCTCTCTCTCTCTCTCTCTCTCTGACACCTGCTGAAAAGTAGTGGTGTATGTACAGTGTGTCACATTTCCTTTCAATGTCAGCCTTTTTGGACATAAAATGCATGTCAGAGTCACAGCGATAATAATAATAATAATTATTATTTATTTATTTTTGAGGGACAATGCACATTAATGAACATTACTGTAAATGTGCCAGTGTTAGCCAGATGGCAAATTTTCAACTGATGTCCCTTGGAACTCCAGTTAGAATTGCCAGTGCGTCACACACACTGACAGGAGGAGTATATTAACCCTAACACACATGTCTTTTGGTGGTGGGAGGAAACCGGAGCGCCTGCAGGAAACCCACACGAACACGGGGAGAACATGCAAACTCCACACAGGAAGGACCTGGTACGGACCGGGGTTCAAATCCAGGACCTTCTTACTGTGAGGCAGCAGCGCTAACCACTGAGCCACCGTGCCATTTATTTATCGAATGTATGTTCATCATCATATTACAGGGAGAATGGCATTTTAATATGACTTACTACTTATTATTTACAGCGTAAAGCCCTGAAAGTGTGACTGTGAGGATGACCTATAAGGAAAACACTTGCCTTCTGATACATTCATAGGAGGCCCAAAAAGGCCCAAAATAGTGAGTGAGTCTATTATATCCTTCAAAGAGAAACCAACAATGGCTTCGTCTGGCAACATGTTGACAAAGCATTGAGGGTAAACCCCAGAAGCCGTGCTCCCTCGGGGGAGCGGTCCCTCTGTTCTAGCAGAGGAAATGTTCTCAGACTGTGGATGCAGAGCGCTGTGCGACGGACCCCCGCCAGGCCGCAGGAAGCCCGGGACAAGGACAACTTCCACAAACAGGACACACGTGAGCCACGCACTAACCCACACTAAACAATGTCTCTGCAGTCCTTTCTCTCCGTGCACCATCCCTCGCCTCATCTTAACCTGACTCCCCACCTGCGGCCGCGCCCACCCACCCACTGCATTTTAGCTGTCCCAAAGTCCAGCTTACAGACAGAAGCTGTTGATGTGTAGTATTCAGTCCCCAACATTAGCAAACTACTACTTTTCTATAGAAAACAAATTTTTATCAACTCGCTTTTAATTAACTAGGGTATCGGCCCCCTAGGCTCACCCGCTGCGCGGCCTTGCCCACAGCTCGGCTGCTGCTTGGCCTCACCTGCTCTATTGGCATGTGCAACGCACAATCGCCTGCTTTATTGGCATGTGCAGCGCACAATTGTTCAACTTCGCATCACTGATGACATCACTGTGATGGTGTCACAATGCCTATGACAGATTTTGGTCAATAATGATGTCACTGATGATGTCATAGACATTGTGACATCAGAAAATGGTAATTTTGTTCCTTTCATTTTATAGTGCTTTGCAACTTTATAAGTGCTTTACAGTGGTACTATTTATTTTTTTCTTCACAGCCTGCTACTATACATTCACTTTTCAACAGTAATCTTAAAAGTCAGCCAACTCAAAATAATCTCATACACCGATAGTTTAGATTGCTCATTTTCCTGTAAAATCTTCCTCTGGAGAGAAACAGGAGTAGAGAAGCAACACCTCCGCACTCGACTGACTAAACAGAATCCACTGTGTTCCCATGAAAAGTGATGACAGGAGAAACGTCTAGTTTCCTTTTTATCTGTTTGTCCAGTTGACTCACTTTAACTGTCTGAACCCAAGCTGACCTTCATTTCCACTGAGGGGGATTTAAAGAACAGAAAAACAATTGAATCTCAATCTGTATTGTAGATTATTGTTGTTTCTATTCTCTATCTGTTGATTGTCACAGCAGGTCTGCTGTGTTCAGCAAAATATTCAAACGTGACAAACAATTTTGTTATGTCAGTTACATTGCCATTAAAAACTGGAATGTTTTAAGCTCCTTATAGAGTGCCAAAGTCTCGCCAACGCGAGATTGCCCATGGGGCCTAAGGAAGTGAATTCCCCATTTATTTTTGCATTCGACATTTTGTAAAATCCTTCTAAAGAGTTTTACTTTGACAAACAAAGCGAGTCAGCTGTATTCAGAATCATAGACCATAGAACATTTCACTCAGACAAAAAAACATTTGTCCAAGTTAAAGTCATGTTTCAAGATGTGTATAAAATAATCTACTTTGAATAAAAATGTGTGTCTGATGGTTTCCCCCCATAAAAAATAGGTTAAATTATCTTGTTAAAATTCTTAAAATGACTTCCCCTCCTTCTTCCTCATTTAAAAATCCAAAGCAACCAATCAGGGTTATCTAGAACATAACTAGCCAATCACAGCATACAACACTGGCTTTTTCAACACATTCTTCTCACTCGTGTGACAAAGTGACGAGAAGGGTTCCTGACCGATCTGCAGTATAATGACGAGTTGGGAGTGAGAATGTGTTGGGGCTTTAACTGCTGAATACTGGACAGGGATTGGCTCCAAGATTCATGATGTCATGAATCTTGATTGTTGAAAACAGCCTTTTCAATGAGCTCTGAGAAACTTTCCACTTTCAGCAGATGATTGTGGAAACAGCCTTCTAGTGTCAAACACAGACATCCTTCTGCACACTGAAGCTCAGACATCCAACCGTAGGAACAAGAAGAAAAACTAACTTTTGACTTTAGGGGGGGTCTTTAAACTCCTATAAGGATTTTATGAAACGTCTATGGGAAAATGAATGGTGAATGAAGTTCCTTAGGCCCCATGCCGAACCTGGAAAAGGGTGTGACTTTGGCACTCCATTATCTACGTTTCCATGCTACCAAGCATGAGCAGTCCCACTGCAACTGGAATCCATGGAATCCCTGAGTTACAGTATAACTGAGCGCTGTAGACACAGGGAGTGCATCAGCAAATCCCTGCTATGCTTATCACATGATCAAATATATACATGCACACGAGTAGCTGGAATTTAAATGGCTAACAAAAATGTAGGAGGAACATTAAAAGAGCACAGAAATAGTCAACTGCTAACTTGTTTTTCAGCATGCACCCTGTCTGGGTTATGGTGGTGCCAGGAGGGGAGTGAAGCAATATGGGTGTAGAGAGGAAGGTTTTTTTGCAGGCAAAACTCAGCCAAACCCTCACTAAGTTAGAAGATAATAGTCAGAAAATGTTGCTGTTGTTGACTCTTCCTGGCACTCTGATCTTGGAAATTTGCCTGGGACAGAAAATGGTCTGTTGAAATCTTGCGATCTCACATTGTATCATACGCAAGACAGATTGCCAAAGAAAAACAACCATTCATTCCTTTCTTTCCTCCTTGTAGAAAATGCTCCGTAATGGCCCACCATCAGGCCTGTTCTTGGGGCAATTGAGCACACGAACCAAGGAGCCACGACGCAATGATGATGATGTCAGAGTTCACCTCGTGAGGTCATCGGTGATGTCAGAGTTCCCCCTGTGAGGTCATCAGCGATGTCAGACGGTCTAGGCTGACTGTGATGGCAGACGTGACTTTGTGAGGTCATCGATGATGTCATACCTCCCCGGACGTTGTGACATCACCAACGATGTCATACCTCGAATGTGGGGGGGGGGGGGGGGGGGGGTATAAAGGTATTGTTCTGCTATGATATGTATGGTCCTATTCCCTTTCTGCAATCTGTAAGTGCCTTACTTTCTGCCTGTGATACTTCATTAAAGCTTGAAAGACATCTCTGTGGTTCTAATCGATCACTGCCCGTGAGCCCTTACCTAAGATCCAGCAAACTTCACATAAGGCAAGCACACAAACTTCCTTACACTCCTCCTGCACATTCTTTCCGCAGAAATGCACAAATAATTCTCAACTCATTCAAAGGGACGTGCTTCTGAAGAGCTTCTGAGCACTTTTGTGTCTGTTGTTACTACAAAACGAGGTGATCTCCTGAGCTGTGAAGCTGGTGGAAAGAAGGCCTCACTAATGTCACTTCAAAGCAGCCCCTGACCTCTGCTGCCAAACATATGGCACCACTTTCAATGCAAAACAAACAGCACTCCAGCTCCCCTGAGGCGATACTCATCTCTCCACCGCCTCTCTGACAGGCAGGGCGTGGTACTGCAATGAAGGAGGAAATGAGGAGGAGGGAATGCAGGGAGGTGTGTGTGTGTGTGTGTGTGTGTGGGGGGGGGGGGGGGTGCTGACGAAGAGGCTCCTTACCTGCTTTGCCTCCTCCAGAGATGTTTGCAGCCGGCTGATCTCCTTCTCATACTGCTCCCTCAGCGTGTCCACTTCCTGGTCGTGGGAGGCCACCTCCTCCTTCAGGGCTCCTTTCAGGGCCGTCAGCTCCCGCTCCCTCCTCCTCAGCACCTCCTCTTGCTCCTCCTTGGCCAGGAGGATCTCCTGCAGCTCCACCTTCAGCTGCATCAGGTCCTGCCCCGCCAGAGAAGAGACAAAAACACCACAGCAATCAGATGATGTCACTTTGGCCTCATTATGATGACAGTTTGAGTTTGAGGCGTGCTGTCAACAGTACAGGTTTGATTGTGTGCCCAAACCAGATTGGACCTGCCATGACTAAACCGTGATGAGAGAGGCGTTACGAGAGTGACTCGTTTGTTTCCCTAAATCCATGGCGCTGTTATGTCTCCCCCACACCGAAAGATTTTCAAATCCTTGAAGATTATAAAAGTCTTGAGAGTCCACACACCTCACGACAGAGATACATTTCAATCCTGGAACGCACACACAATCGCTACCTTTCAGAAACAACCCCACACACTTGACGATTACGCTGAAGATTGTCACCTCGGAGGACTTGCCCCCCGAATCACATGCCGAAAATATGGACTCGTTAAAAGTGCGTCAGAATGCATCGGCAACTTCGCAGTGAGACAAGTGGAGAAAAAAGTGGAGAAAAGTGTTGGGCAGAGATCTCGTGTTGTGGATGCAGTGTATGGAGAGTTGTGTGTGCGCGTGTTTTTGGTGCCGATTCTGTTCCTTTCTACGCGCTCTCTCTCTCTGCGCGCTCCGGTTGGTGACGCTTCCCCATCAGCTTGCTCTCACATTGGCTCTCTGCTCAAGATTCCATCGCCTGTCGAGTTGTAAATATCAAACATGTTTGATATGCCCGGTTCACAATCAGGAAGATCCCGACAAGTCAACAGCAGTCTTTGAACCCCACACACTACAGGATCAGGGCGGATTATCGGTCCCGACGAGGCTCAAATCGGGAAACTTAACTCCCACCATTCATTTCAGATCTTCAGAAACATATTTGTTCAGACTGTTTGTTCTGTAATGTCTCCAGTGGGAATTCTCTCCAGAACAGGTTTTTGAGGTTTATAACTAAGGCTTTCCGCAGGCAAAATTGCATCCTGTCTTCTGCACGTGTGAAGATGCATTGTCAGCATGACTGACAGACTGTAACAACTGGTTGTAACAACAATAATGGTTGTAACCATGGGAGGAATTAACCCTCTTTTAAGTTGACCGTGACCATTTGGTTTCGGATACTTTTCAAGAGGAAAAGAGCATGAGGTTAGGAGTTTGAACAGTGACGCATTCTAGCAACGTAAAGTCCCCGTGAAATTAAGTCCCATTAGGTGTTACTTCCTTAAAAACAGACTATCTTTCATGGTGACCTCATGCTACTAGCCGCAAATATAGACTTTTGAACAATCCCACCCTCCTTGTGATCTATAGTTAATGTCTGCTATTGTTTATGTGTTGATGTGCATTTATATATTGTTGGCTCTCCTTATGTACAGTATTGAGAAAAATAATCCCAATAACAATAAACTAACTAACTAATAACTAGCTCCCATCAAATACAATTTCTCGCCTTTCTCTCCCTGAATCGTATTCCATTGGTTTAAAATTTTGAATGATCCCTCGTTGCATTATGTTCCGCCCCAACATCCTGTTTCAACAGGAAATGCATCAAATCAACAAAGTAAAGATGGGGGGGGGGGGGGGGGGGTTATGGGTTTGATCAGGAAACGTTGACACTTGCTCTCTCCTCTGAGAACAGTGAACAATGTGCTTTACCGCCATTATGGTGTCTTTCTCTTCATCAGCGGTGGACTTCTTGGCGATGTCCAGCTCGTCGTGCATCTCTGACAGCTGCTCCTGCAGGTCTCTGATCTCTGTCTGGTACTGCTCGCGCTCCATCTTCACCTGGAACAGCCTGCCACGCCACACAGCACACACACAGTGTCACAATCTGACAAGACGTGGGGGCGTGGGAAGGGTCGTGAGGAGTGACAAGAGGCTCCTCAAACAAATCATCACACAATGATACAGACTGTTTCACGAGGGGAATGCAGCCCTGCTGCAAGTAACCGAGCGAGAGCTTAGCTAAAGTGATCTCCATTACAGGATAGTTTTACCCTACGTTTCTCAAAGTGCATTTCTACATACTCTAGTCTAGTAGCTAGTAGTGCTGGTGGAACTACAGAGGGTAATCCACTGAGAAACAGATGATTAGTGAAACTTCAATGAAAAATAAAACCACCCTGGATCCTATGAACAGAATTGAACAGGAAAATATAGGCCCACCACCACAGATTCAGAAGGAGGAATAAATAAGAAGTCAACACAGAAATCTAAAATGGGGGTCAGCATTCAGTAGCCTCAATAAGTTGTTTTATGACACCTAAAACAACATAAAAAATCTTTAACACAAAGGTCAAAATAGTCCTGCTGCACAAATCTGAAACCTAGAGGAAGCCCCGACAAACACAACCAGCAAGCTATAAATACTGGCAGACCTCAACACTTCCTGGACAGTGGACACCATCATCAACCTCAGACTGATGAGACTCAGCAGCCAAGAAACAATAGAATTACAACTGAAGGAGGAGAGTCAATGACAAGGACAGAAGGGAGGGAGGTGAGGTGATCGATCAGCAAGCTGGACTCTGACAGAAGCAGAAAGGCCTACGTGAGTTCATCACACAGGTATCCATCCGTAGTAAACTTGTAATGCAACATTTTATCCGATAACAATTCACATAGAATTCGACAGAATCAAAAGTACGAGCCAAACGTCCTCCTCTCTTGCCCTGCCATCCTCCGGTATTGTCACGCTCCACTTACTCCTCCAGTGTGGTCTGGAGCTCCGCCTCTGTTTTGGCCAGTTCCTGCTTCAGACGCTGGCACTCCGCCTCGCTCCGCTGCAGATCCCGCTGCACCACCTTCAGACCTGACGCCATCTTCCTCTCCACCTCCGACTGGCTCTTCTGATTGTGAAATCAACAAAAGTCAATGTAAATGTATGCCTGTTCCCTACACACATGTACAATCCGCAAACTCAAACACACAACTGTGATTATAACTGTATTTGAAAGGGGGTGCATTCATTTCATATGAACGACTGCTGTAGGTGATCTTTAGTTAATCATCAGTATTTATGCGATTTCCAAGATTAGTTTCTCTTATAATCTTGTAGCATGTGAACAAGGATATTCTTAAGTCAACAAAGCTCACAAGTACGCAGTTATCATAAGTACGTCTTTTACCACGGCTTGTTCCTCGACGTTTCGCTTCAGTTCAGCCATTTCCTTCTCCAGCTCAGCGTTCTGCTCCTGCAGGGCTTTAGTCTGGGCAGCGAGGTCAAGGGACTGGTGGAGGAACACACACATGTTTGGACTGGTGGAGGAACACACACATGTTGCAGTTGCTTACGTTTTACTGATCCAATCTAAATCAAATGGATACAAACTGGATAGCAACTGATTTTTTTGGTTTTCTCAAAATATATCATAATTGAGTGACATATGAGGAAGGGCTCTGACATTACCATTTTTGGGGGTAGACGGTTAATATTCAATAGCTCAGTGCCATGCCAAGTAAACACTGCCTGTGTGCTTAGCATGCTCTCACGAAGCTAAAGCCTCAGAGGCTGATATAATAATAGTGTAAGCTGACAGATTTAACTGTTTGTTAGAGGCCAGTTCAATAACACAACAATCTCTCACTTTGTTGTCGCCTTGGACGCTCCCGGAGGCGCGCGACTTCAGCGTCTGAATCTTCTCAAAGACAAGGTTGACCTTTCTCTTGGTAGTGTCATCGTTATCGTTGCTCCTGCAGACACAGATATATATACACACGCACGCACACGCACACACACGCACACACACACACACACACACACACACACACACACACACACACACACACACACACACACACACACAGGTATGTGAACACACAGTGGTAACGGAAGGTCAGAGCCCCCTCTGAGAGAGAGCATGGTGGAGCAGAGCTTAACTCCTGGCCGTTCTGGGAACATGGTAACTCATTGGTCAGGACGGAGAACGCTTTGATGTGTCACCTCGCAGCACAGACGGCTTCGTTACACCCGTCCACTAACTATGGAGGAATGAGAAGCCAGGAAAGGTCTGGACAGGGTTCATACGCATAGAAGGAATGGGCTTATTGTAAACTTTTTGTAAACACATCAGGCCATTATTACCTGGTAATATTCCACGTGGCAGAAACCAGAGCCATAATTAGAAATGGTGATATGATAAATAGGTGTTGCAATATCCTATAGTTTAAACTTTTTTTCTTTTTTTTTTAACCTCAAGGAGGTTTTTTTCTGTCTGTCTGTTTGGTAGCAGGATTACGGATACAAAATACATCGGCAACTTTCCTGAAACTTGGTGGAAGGGTGTAGCACGGGCCAAGGAAGAACCCATTCAATTTGGAAGCCCATCTGATCCAACTCACCAAATTTGCATCGAGCAAACTGACCTTTGACCTTGGCGGAGGTCTGTGCTCACCGAGTGACTTTCTAGTTTCTTATGGATTGATTGATTTTGACACTCAGAACTTAAAGCTGTTATTACACAACAGCGGCAATTAATGATCTGATGTAATGAGTCTCCTTTGAGGTTCAGTGAGCCAAGATTCACAGCATAGAAGCAGCCGCACTCTACATCAGGCTCACTGCTCTCTAATCAACCAATAACAATAATGGCAAAAACCTCAAATCTCCAAAATGTCCATTTTTCCACAGCGAACAAAAGCAGCCTTGTATGAGTTCATCCAGTGGGATTTGAAAGGCCAAAGATAGAATCCTCCAATATCCCTCGACTGAAGTGAAAACACCCAAATCACCCAAATCGGGAATTGGGATGAATTCACGTGACAATGAATTACAATGTTGACACAGAAAGCCAAAACCCCCGCCTCCCTTTCCCTCGTCCAGATGATTTCCATTAAACCTTCTAACCCAGCCTTGGTGGTGAATGTTTGTCTTCTGGGCCTTCGGGAATGTGGCTCCGTTTTCAGCCCCAGCACTTCCATCTGGGTTTCCTTTCCTTTGTCCTGTGACTCCTGACCTGTGGCCCGACACACCCAGCACAGCTTCCTGTCCTGTGCTGAACTGGTGTACCGTCCAGATTCTTCCTGAAAAGTCCTGCTGCATTTGTAGAACCTTCTAAATTGCACACAGAACCACCTGGTGGTTCTGTGTGCAATTTAGAAGGTTCTACAAATGACAGCTCTTGACAGCCAAAGTCAATTTGCCTTTCACTGAGTTGTTAGTTTAATGGACACACTGTGCTATATGTACACAGACCTTCACACTTTTAGTTCCTTCCAAAAACCTAATTGTGTTTAACTTAATCCACTTTAAACGTAATCCAACATAGGATTGGGTTTAACAGTGTCTGATTACAAAAACAAATAGGTTTTCAGCTCATTTCACTGTTGAATCAAGAGAAAGGCCGAGGAAGAAAGGGAGGGATAGGGGGGATAGAGAAACACTCTCCAGACAGCTGAATCATTCACAGGCTGGATGGGAGGGAAGGGAGAGCACATTCCTGCACTTTTATCACAGCCAGTCAGGCTCTGATAAAAACTATTTATGTGTTCTCTCCCACAGCGCACTTTCTTTTGAGATGATGCATTGTCTTACAGCGCAACTTGGCAGCATCTTACATTTAGGCTGTAAGGAACAATATGCTCGCTCGCTTCACGATTCAATAAGCAGCCCTGGATTCACGCGACAATACTTTCACAATATAAAGCAATGAAGCTCCAATCAAATCACAGTTTATGATTGGAGATGTTTAGGCTAGGCTGTTTTTTTTCTTCGTTTGAGTCCTGGATAGGGATGTTCATCAATTATCGAAAATCGATAATCGATCGTTAAGGATTGGAATCGATCCTGTGGCATTTGGATCGATTTTTTAATTATTAAAAAAAAAAAAAAAAATTTTTTTTTTTTTTTTTTTTGGACTAGGTTTGGGTGGAATTCGTTACTCCTCGCCCCACTCCATTGCACAGCCGACTAACGTGAGGTGGAGCTTCATATAGTCTCTAGTTTTCTGGCTGGGCACGGGCCTTTGTGCCAACAAAACTGTTTTAAACATGGGAAATTCACACCGGCATGCGCCGGGGACAGCAGTGTTGGAGAGGAGACACATTGAAATAAAGAGTTCATTGAGGAGAACACGTTGTCTTTCGTATTTTCTGCCATAGGCATTCATTTTGTAAAAAAAAAAAAAAAAAAAAAAAAAAAAAAAAAAATGAAAATATTGAATGATGAACATCCCTAGTCCTGGACGCCCCAAACAACAGGCTCCATGACACTGACCCAACAGAAAGCTACTTAGAAAAATAAAAAACATGGTTGATAAAGAACAGAGAGGCCTGTCTGACATCATAACTCACCCGTCCCTCAGGTAATTGAACAAAATTTGTTTTGCTGTCTCCTCGTGTGTTTGTTGTGAAAGCTCCTGCTGACCTTTCAGAAGATCAGGTGTCGCCTGGATAGAACAGGAAATGAGAGAGAGAGAGAGAGACAGAGGGAGAGAGAGAGGGAGAGGGAGAGAGAGATGAGAAGTCGAGAACAGTGAAAACCACAGACTGGCTGAAGAGTGTTCCTCTCTTATAAGACCTGAAGACTGGACAATGAAGACTTGTTTGACAATATACTGGTATTGGAAATCAAAGACACATTAATTAACAGAAAAACCATGGACAAAAACATTGAGATGGATTGAAATGTCAGATTCAATAAGTGAACGAACATGTGACAAATCTTTTACCTGAGCATCTGGCTCTGCACTGGGCTTCATGCCTGTGGTGGAGGAGGGCTTGGACAGGGACGTTGCCACACCGCTCAGAACCTTGGCAGGTGAAGCGGCGGCGGCCACACTGTCTTTACTCTTCGACGGCAGAGAAGAGGTGCGAGTCTGCGGCCTTTTGTAGCCCTGGATGGAGCCCACTCCTGTAGAGACGCTGTTCTGAGGGGAGCCCGGCGCGCTGGTGCCGCGGGGCGAGGCTCTGGCGCTGGACTTACCACCATCCACTGACATCGCCCAGGAGTCCTGAGCGCCCCCTGTCTTCTGCAGGCGGAGCTGCGAGGGCCGGAGGACGTGCTCCCTGGACGTGCCCTGGCTGCGGCTGAAATCGTCCATGTAGCTGGAACCTTCCTGGCCGAACGGCAGGGCGCTGTCCACGCTGCGCGACCGCTTCCTGTCCTCTGGGTTGATCCGGTTCCTGCGCCCCGCCCTGCCCCTCCGATGCGGGCTGTCGTCTTTGCCGTCAAACTTGTCGATGAGCTCGTCGACACCGGGGATCGAGCCCGTGTCGATGTCCCGGCCCGTGCCGGGGAGAAAGGGGATGTAGCGGCGGTTCAGGTGGCGGTTGATGGTGTCTGCGTACAGGGCGTCGGCCGGGTCGTCCGGCGGGGCCTTGGAGGTGGAGGACGAGGAGGAGTGACGTGAGCGGGAAGGCGTCTGCAGGACCGGCCCGCTAGAGTCCGTCCTGCGGAGGGGAAGGACGTCGGGCTCCCGGCGGCTGCGCTCCAGGCTGGAGTTGGCGCTGCTGATGGAGCTGGGGGATCGGCAGGAGGGTTTGCTCTGCTCACTCGTGGGACTCGACACTGTGGGGGGCTGAGGCTGGGACGGCGGCTTGGACTGAGGTGGACTCGGGTTGGACTGAGGTGGACTCGGGTTGGACTGAGGTGGACTCGGGTTGGACTGAGGTGGGCTCGGGTTGGACTGAGGTGGACTCGGGTTGGACTGAGGTGGACTCGGGTTGGACTGAGGTGGACTCAGGTTGGCGAGGCGAGGTTTGGACTGGGGCTGTGCCACCTGGCTCTGCGGCCTGGTCTGGGGCTGAGCATGCCGGGACGGAGGCAAAGACTGGGGCTGTGTTTGCCTGGTTTGAGGCTGAGCGAGGGCCATCTCGCTCTGGCTCTGGGATGGAAGTTGTGTTTTCTCCTGCGGTGCAGGAACTTTACTCCGGTCCAGGCTTGACGACCTGGCATGGAAGGCCGCAGGCGCAGCAAAATTGGGAGAGGAGCCGCGGTGCTGGTTCCCGGTCTCGGCCAGAGATTGAGGGCGCGAAGGCAGGCTGCGGCGGCCATCGAGGTTCAGCGTGTTGCTCTCCGGGTCGTACGGCTGCAGTAACTCGGGGTGCTTCTGAAAGTTCAGAAGGGTGGATGATGGTTTCTTTCCTTGTGAATCGGCAACACCATTCTGAGGGCCAGTAGGCTGAACCATCTTCTGAGACCTGAACTCCATGAAAGGGCTGTTCGAAGCAGCCTCCTTGCCTCCTCTGAAATCATACTCGTTGTAGTTATCGATGAAAGAACCCTCTGTGTCGATGTACCCATTGCTGCCGGGGTCGATATGGGGCTGAGGACCCCTTTCTTGGTTGTTCAGAACGACATAGGGGTGTCCGTCTATACCCTGGACACGGATGCTGAGGCCGTACCTGCCAGCTCCGTTACTGTGGGCCCTGGAGGAGCGAGGGGGCTGGGCGAAGCCCCGCTGCAGTCCGCTGTTCGCAACGCCGGTCACTCTGGACGACTCCATCGGGAACGCCGAAGGAAAAGAAGTCCCCCTCCCTGGATCAGGTGGCCCAGCTCTGCAGACAAAGGTAGAGACCGGTTGTATTAGTCAAGAAATGAGACACTGCACAACTCAATGTCAACACATGTTTCCAAGTTCCACCCTCGACTGAAACATCAAAGGCTTATTGCATTTAATGATGCCATCAGATGTCTTGCTTTGTGTAGTGAGCAGCACCTCCACAGCTCTTTTCTCTCTTTGGCCCAGAGCGACGTGTGCTCTGGGCCAAATGAAGAGAGAGCTGCCCTGAAGCAGCAAATGCCAGATCCAGATGCCAACATTGGTGTTGGAAGAAAATGCGAGTCATTCATTTGAACAGCAAATATGACCAGACCAGGTATCGTTTAGGATATAGGCATAAGGGACTGTGTGACTAACAGGTATGATATAACCAAATGCTTGTTTACAGTGCGTGACAAAAGGATAAACAGCTTATGAGAAAGGATACTGACAGAAAGGTACCACCAACGTGTGTCATCATCTCCTCCTGAGAGTCATCTAAGAGCTCACAGACTCTGTCATCTCTACATACATACATTTAGACTAAATATGTTTGTGTGTGTGTGTGTGTGTCTGTGTGTGTGTGTGTGTGTGTGTGTGTGTGCGTGCGTGCATGCGTGCGTGCGTGCAAAGCTCTGTTGATCCTTGTAAATGACATTGTAATTTGCAGCCCCTGTCCATGGGAAGTGCTAGGAAAGGAGGGGAAATAAATCTTCCTCGGCTCAATTTCGTCACATTTATTATAATTGCAGGGTATTTAGAGAGTAGAGTGCGCGAAATCCATTTTACAACCGAGTCAGCGAGCGATCGCTAATTTCGCTTTCTGCGAGGGGCCGACACCTCCCGGCAGCGTTGTTGCGAGAACACAGCTGGCAATGGCGAACCGGCTCACGAAATACACTGACGACAATTAAGGTAAACTATCCAAGACATTTAAGCCCAGGAAGCCAGTAAAAACAAAGCCATCAGTAGCCGCCATGTGTTCCACTGGACAATGGGCTCTTAGCAGGTTCCTGTTTGCCCTGCTGATAACGTCCCAATTCACCTCGCGTCACAATACCAAGATAAATGGGCAAGATGGGCCTGGAAGAAGGACACTGATAAGACTGACAACAACAAAGGCACAGTGTCACATCAGAATGGAGCAGCTTGAGACAGACCTATGGAAATCTGACACCCTTGACTTCGAAACATGGCACCAAGTGAAGATCATTCCACAGAACCTAGGTTGGATAAACAGATGAGTATTGTCACTGGTATATCCTGGTTCTGCCATGACTCAGAAAGAGGCAGTGCTTCATACTTTCCACCCTGCCTGCACAGAAGGGAGGCAAGAACAAGGCCAAAGTAAAGTGCCTTATCCAAGAGGAGAAGTGCTCCGGAGGACAGAGTCAAGCTAAAGAGGACACAAAAGACTCTTTCATACAAAGTGTCACATGTATCCGACGCACAAGGCCTCCAAGGTGTGTGTGCAACTTTTTCCCCCATTGTATTCTTCTCTGCGAGGGAGGAAACGCTCGCTGAGCCAGCATCTCCCTAGTCAAGTGTGGCTCTCAAAGTGGGGTCCCGGGGACCCCCAGGGCTCCTTCCAGGGGGTCCCCAGCAAAAAATGGGATAGACCCCCCCTCGTGCAGGATTCCACGCATTGTATATATATATATATATATATATATACACACACACACACACTTTTTTTTCTTCTTCAAAAAACAAACATTCACTCACTACGTTGTAATATCGGAGTGTGTGTGCACGTGTGTGTGTGTGTGTGCGTGTGTGTGTGTGTGTGTGTGTGTGTGTGCGTGCGTGCGTGCGTGCGTGTGTGCGTGTGTGTGTGTGTGTGTGTGACTGTGTGTGTTTCTTTGTTTTGTTTTTTGTTTTTGTTCTTTGTTTTTTATTTTCTGTCTGAGTTTGTTTGTTTTTGTGTGTTGGTGTTATGGAAGGGAGAAAGGAGAGCTGTGTCTAAGTTGTTATCATTGTTGTACCTTGATTTTCAATAACAATTGGAATAATGTATTATTCGCACAGCACTATAATTCCACCCAGTAACACAATGACAGATTGTAGGACTATCTTGGTCATGGGTTTCAGACACTTTCAGTAATAAAGCATCTACAGTATAAAAGCAAAAATCTTATCAGATGGGAGACTGGGACAAAAAAAATCTTATCAAATGGTGGTCAGTGGTCTAATTTGTGTCAGTTTAGGCGTCCCTCAGGTTTGAGAACCACTGCCTATAGTCTGTGCTGCCCTCTCCTCCACAACTATTTCAGGACCTGCTCCCTCTCAAACATCACCAGCAGCACCTCAGTTTGCAGAGCAAAGGGCAGCGCTGATACAGGTCAGCATGCCAAGGCCCACGGCTTTCATCTATGCAGGCAGGGAGACTCGGCAAAGGAAAATAAACTAGAATCTGTTTGACCACATGTGCTGACTGGTATGTCAGTTTGCATGAGGGTGTTTCTAGTCCACAATTAAAACACAAACAGAACAGCAGGAGATGTGAGTATAAAAGGTTTGCTGGAGGTCAACTGTGGTTACCTTTTCCCTCTGGTCACCTTTTACCATGAGGAGAAAGCAGAGCATGTACAGTTTGCATTGGTTGTAGACACTAGTGTACATTTCCAAAGTGAAAAGTAGACGTGCAGTGAAACAAATGTAAAATAATGTGTGAATTAGCATTTTATGTGATTTCTTCTATTGCACTCATGGAGAAGAGGGTCGTGTGGACCACAGGCTAAAGTGAGAGTATTGTTGTGTTCTTGTATCTTTCTATTTCACCTGATTTTTCACTGCACTAGTTTAATTTTTAAGACTTGTATTTGTTTTGCATCTCTGTACTTTTAATTGTAAATCGTTTACCTTTACTACTGTATTCTTTATTACTCTGTAAAGCACTTGGACTTGCCCCAGTGCTACTAACACAGTGCATCAGAGGATAACCTACATCCAGATCCAGCAGCAGGCACATCGCTGCTCAGTGCAACAGGTGGCAGGCTATAATGAACTGCTCTAGGCTTTACTTTACAACTTTTTACTGTTCGTCAAGTCACCGCAACAACTTCACAGCAAGTTCCCATTCTCCTCCATGCGTGAAAGAAACCTTCAGTCAAACTACTTTTTCCCCTCAGCTGAGTTGACCCAGCGCAGTTTAACGCTCCCACATTCCCACCAGCATTATTGGATGGATTTGGCTCCAAAGAAAACTTGTACTCACCAGCGTCGTTTTATCTCTTCACTTTACGCAGGTTGTAAACGTTTAAAAGAGGACTTCATGAAAAAAAACATGCGGTTTAGAAAAGTAAGCGTGCCAAAGCCCACCCGAAGACTTTTCTAATAGTTATTTGCTCTTGTCTTTTCTGAGTTACAGTTCAGCAGGACGTCCGACCCTCATCGGGGCTCCGCCTCCTCTAACAGCCACACACAAACCCGCCCAGTGTCCCACCTACCTAAACACTCCTAACAACTGGTCCAGGAACAGATTTAAAATGTCAATTGTTTCTCCCAGCCTGCACTTTCCCAGGCAGGCCGCTCAGCTGAGCTGTGGCTTTATAATAACCATAATAACCACCTCAGAGCAGCAGGCTGAAGTCCAGATCAACCTGTTAGCCAACTTAGCTGACAGCTCAGCTCCTAAACTTCAGGGTTGATTAAATGCTCATAGGCTACTGATATCATGATATATGGTGAAAGTATGCCTTTATTGATATTATTATGATTATGATTATTATGATTATTATGATTATGATTATTATTATTTATTGAGAAAGCTGGATCAACTAACGCTAGTGTTTATTAGAAACAAGTGTGAGATGACCGACTTTATTAGCTACATTTGTGGTATGTTTTTCTGTGTGGAAAAAGAGCTGTTTTTTGTTTTTGTTTTTGTTTTGGTATGTGTGTGTGTGGGGGGGGGGGTCAAACCTAACAGTTCCCATGCCTATAATAACCCTATAACAAATCTTAGAATGATACTGCAGTGCACAAATATCGCAGTTAAAAAAAATGTTGTAAACAAATCCCTACAAGAATATTAAAAAACCTGTGCCACAGACACAAGTCCCTGGATAATTATTAATGTGATGTTTTAAATATACAATTATTGTTTTTATAAATACATATTACCCAGCATTAGGTCTACAGTAGCCTACATCCAGCCTACTATTAATGCCTTCAGAAATGACTGTGTGCTGTTGTGGGTTCAAAGCGTTCAAACCCATGGTTAAATTACGTGCAATCTGCAAAAGTCTTTAAAACCCGAGAGCGTCATCTAGTGGATAGAGAATAGGCTGACCAAGTCATTTGATGGTTAATCAGGATCTGAATGACTGAATTGACTGGGTGTTGGTGCAATTGCACGGATGCATGGAGAGCCAAGGCACTAACACAGAAGGACAAGGGACAGTACAGTAGCTACATCCACAGATGGTAAAATAATGTATCACCTACCTAATTCAGCAGAGGCAGCATGGTGAACCACTGTGGGTGCAGCAGCCAGCGCCACTAGCATAGAAACTGAGTGGGATGAAAAGCAAGAAATCAGTTCTGACCGAGCATTATGGAGAATGAATATTATCAGTGTACAAAGACTTTAGGGGGAGACATTTTGAGTAGTGTACAGGACAGGACTGTACAAACAGCACTGACACAGCACCTAACAACTAATACTATCCAGGAAGGGTTAAAGCAAGATTACAGTCAGTTTCATAAGGAGGGGGGGGGGGGGGGGGGGGTGAGCAAGGTCCAGACTGTGGCTTTGCACTGAGAGTCTGGAAGTGCTGCTGATGGTAATTAATCAGAAAGCCTGCTCTATTTAGTCTCCAGCTGGGTCGCTGCAACATGTAGCCTATACACTAGAACATCTATCATACTGTAATCCTATGTGATGGTATTTTGTTTTCACATTTGATATTTAGACTGGGTGATATTATTCAACTTGATTAGCTTCAACTTCATCATGCCATAAAGAATATTTCACATATTATTCCTTATAACATTGGGAGAATAAAACAGTAGTCTGCTATTATTGCAATCCTCATGAATCCATGGCATTTCATTGCTTCCACCAAGGATTCAATTAAATGTTAAAGGAACACTCCGCTGATTTTCGACCAACTTTGTATCATTACAACATCAGTAGTATATCACAAAACTGTAAACCGTTTTGAAACCATTAATTTAGTTAGTTTAGTTATTGAGGGTTGATTTGAGCTAAGTGGTGGGTTAACCAGTGGTGGTTATGGCAGTGCGTGGCCCAACGGTTAGAGAAACTAGCTTGTGACCGAAAGGTCGTCGGTTCAATCCCCGGGACCGGCAGGATAAATCTGGGTGGGGAAAAATGAAAAGGCAGCGCTTGCCCCTCCCTCATTACCAACACTGAGTTGCCCTTGAGCAAGGCCCTTAACCCCAACTGCTCCAGTGGAGCCGCTCAGTGGCCAGCAGATCAGACTGTGGTTGTACTGGTCAGCTTCCAGGTGTGAAAGTGTGTGAATGTGAACAGGGCGCTTCTGAAAAAGAGAGCGTTGCTCTCAGTAAGGGTAAAGGTTAAAAAAAAGTGTGGACCAGTGATGTCATTCATGCACAAATGACACCACTGGTCCACAACTTAACCCAAATCAACTCTCAGTAACTGTCCAACTAAATGAATGGCTTCAAAACTATTTACAGTTTTCTGATATACTACTACTGATGTTGTAATGCTACAAAGCTGAAAATGGGCAGAGTGTTCCTTTAAGTTCAGAGTTCTTTCATGAAGCTTGTCTTTGGACAGACAGTGCATAAACCACACTGTGCTGGAGGCCCCAGCTGCCCCTGGCTTTGTAGTGGCCCTCTGTTTATATTTGTGTCCGCAGAGAGAGCCGCACAGCGCCGCAGCCTTTAATCTGCGCTCTGTGGCACTGTGTCGTGTTACAGCAGCACACAATAAGTGCTCTGTTCTCCACTGAGGTGCCACAGCTGGGACCTCTGGGCATGCTCAGTACAGAGCACGGAGTCTTATCCTGGTTGGGGAAACCTGCAGGACTTTTAGTGGCAACTGAACAGAGCTGACATAGCAGAGACATCCCAGTGAAAACACATTTCATTACGCAACCATTTCCACTGTAGTGACTTTCTGACACAAATCCCCTATGGAAAACTTCTGTGAATTTATATTGGCTCACATACTGTAAGACGTGACAGGCACAATCCAACAACAAAACCAGGTGGTTCAGTGGTTAGCACTGTTGCCTCACAGCGAGAGGGTCCTGGGTTCAAACCCTGGTCTGTCTGTGTGGAGTTTGCATGTTCTCCCCGTGTTCGTGTGGGTTTCCTCTGGATGCTGGGGTTTCCTCCCACCATTAAAGACATGTATGTTAGGGTTAATACTCCTGTCAGTAATTTTGAAGGAATGGAAGTCCCCCTCTTCACCTCCTTATCAATTGTGGTTGATGGACATGATCTCTGTTATACGGATGGAGAGGCTCAGGTTCCTGAGAAGCAACTCACTTCGAAAATTTCTAACGATCTGGGACCCGTTTCTAGCCTACCTCGATGAGGTTAGGGGTGATAAGTGACTGGCCTGGCTGGTTTCTCATGGACCCCTCGCGCGGGATCCCATGTACATTTCTTTTAAGCACATATTGTATGCGCCTTATTTGGCTGGTAGCACCATGTTGTAATATTGAATGTTGATGATGTTTGTATGTTTTTTCTTTCTGTTCTTTTCCTGTGCCTGAGCCTGTTTGTTTTGTCTTGTTTAAGTGTACTGCTCTATGAAAAAATGGGGGGGGGGAATACTCCTGTCAGTGCCCCTGACCCTGGGTGCTGCACTGCGGCTGCCCACTGCTGCTAGGTTCTAGGTAGCTAGTATACCGTACCGTAGCATGGGTCAAATGCACAGGATACATTTTCCCACAGGGATAATAAAGTACACAAATACAAAAATACTAAGAAAAAAAGTGATCTGAGATAAGAAAATCAGTCAAATGAAGGAATGAAACGCATTCAACACAGCAGGCATCCTATAAGTAGCAACTGAAAAGCAGATGCTCTGACTGTAAAGAGCCAGGATTCCCAGCATAGCAACAAGCCCTTTGGGCAGGCTTCAAGGATGCAAGCCAAGAGATTGTCTGTCAGTCGGTCCAGCAGCCAAACCCACAGCAAGTAGTCCGCCTTCAAACACGGTGGTCCCATTCTTACAACACACACACACACACACACACACACACACACACACACACACACACACACACACACACACACACACACACACACACACACACCTCACTCTCTTCCTCCCTATGCAGAATATTAGAAGATGACTATGATTTAGGCTGCATTACTGAGCAGTCAGCACTTTCCTCAGACCGTCACCTCTGTCAGAAAGCTGCAGTGGGATCAGACCTCTCAGGAGGTGATGGCTTCTCTCATGCTCACACACAAGTGTAATTCTCTGCAGATGTTCCAGGCTTGTGATTTACAGCAGCAGCCTCTCTGGGTTAAGCAGAGGATTCAAAGACGTGCGTTCATATTGACTAACTTACGTCACAGCACAAGCAGCAGATTGAGCACTACAGTCTACAGGAAAGCCGGTTCCACCAAAAACATTTATTAGAAAATACATTTCAGATTTGTACTTTTCACAACAGTCGCATCGACTTCATCCCGACGTTCTGTTTTCAGTTATTTTTCCACTACATTCACATGATGCATGTCCATCAAAACAATGACAAAACAAATCAGACAAAAATTTGCAAACCATCATGAAATTAACACAATTAAGACAAACCTATTTTAAAATGATACTCGAGAAATAAATTCATATTTAATTATTCATATATTCAAAGATCAGTTTATTTACCGTTTAAAAATATTCATGCGTTTCCTTTTTGCTGGAATGGCTTTCATACAGAACCTAATGCTCCTGGGCTTTTTCTTAGTTGGCCATACACTACATGGAAATTCTAAATTTCAGAAAAAGTAGGACCACAGCACATTTACAGTACGCTGCTATCACACTTTATAAAAAAATAGAAACATATATTCCATAGTACTTTTCATACAGACTACAATGGTCCACTGATATTTCAAGAATGAGTTATACCATAAAACACTCATTTGCCCTAAATCCACTGTAGAAATGTCTCTGCAAAAACAAAACATCCAACCGCCCGTGTTTCTGAGCTCATCCCACTCCACCTAGCCAGCATAAGCCATGTCATCAAATAAAACTGCATGGAGAGACGAGGAAAAAATGTAATTATGGAGAAACAGAAAAAGGTGTTTGCTCAGTGACGGAAATAAATTCACATACAATTAAGTTTAAAAAAAGATGGCACATTTATTGCAACATAAATGTTATTTACATTTTGTGTTTTTCTGTTGAGAGAGACAGAAAATTCAAATTCTTGCTGCTGTATTTTTTTTTGATGTGCATCAACAACACCTTGAATTTCTTTTGACACAAGAACAACTCTTATCAATCAAGTTCTGAGCTCGTTCAACGCCTTTTAAGTCCTAGACTACGAGCAACAATCCTACTATGTTCTTGAGATGCTATTTGTAAATTTCTGGTAATAATGGACAGGTTATGGTAAATAACCATACATTTTTACTATCTAATATAGTAAAATAAAGTAAGAAACTTTTTACTCAAAACTTTTGCTTTCAAAAATCTAGAAAGAGTAATATTTAGAATCCAATAAATATTCTTACAGTATTATTGTATAAAAGACTAACTACAGTGAAAAATAAGCCAATTTCTTTTCTTTTGAATTTTTTCTTTCATATATTACAATGGAAAGCATCTGGGAATACAGCAAAGTCTAACTTGGCAAACGGAGGAGCAAAGAAATATACGAAGGACAAAAAAAATGAGAAAGCAGGACATACGTTATATATCCCTCAATCAAAGTCTGCCAACATGAATACAAGCTCGTGAATACTGAAATGAAGAACAAGGCCACATGCAGTCAGAGAATATACAATAATTGTTTAGGTTTTTCCACAAAAACAAGGTTGTTAAATCATAAATCCTCAATGTAAACGTTTGGTGTGGCATCCTTAATTCTAATTGATGTCCCTTTTGACAGAATAGTCGTTCTGAATGTGGCAGCCTTGTTTAAGGTGTAGATTATGATGGAAGACGATATACAAAGAAAATACATGGAATATAAAGCAAGTCTTATGACCAAAGACTTAATAAAGGAGAAACATAAACATAAAACATGCACACGGATAGGAGCAAAATGAAGCCATGATGACAAATGTCTTAAAACATAAAAGAAAGTCCTGTTAACTGCTTTTGTTCATTATTGTACGACACTTCTATGAAACAAACTATTTTTTGATATTAAACAGTATCTGACTCTGAATCCTTGAAATATCTAGTCTGGTTTAAGGTACTGAGTATATCATGGCTTGGAAAAACAATTTAAAATAACGTAGAAGTTGTCTCTTCTAATTGAAACTGGACATTATGCCGACAGCCTAGAGAAATTACTTGTTACAACACAAATAAACATAACTAGTTTTTACTTAGAGTAACTGTTTTTGAGACTGTCTTGAGTTATTAACAGAAAGATAATTAAGTGAAATGTTCATCAGGCCAGAGAATGAGTGGTCGTCGTTTTGAAACTTTCTTTAGTGGAGCATAGGGCCGCAACCGCACAGCACCAACGGGCTCCGGGCAGTCTTGTTCATACAGAGGAAGACTGCCAACCGTCTTCATAGAGGGGAAGACTGCCAACCGGCAGTCTGTTTTTACGGGATGGGGTTGCTAGCCCCACGCCCATCCTGCGCTGAAGTCTAGAGCGTGTAACTCTCAGGCTAAACAGACAAAATATGTCATTGCTTACATTTTAACACTATAGCCTGGGTCCAGACCTTCCAAGCCCCGCCCACTCCACAGTTGTGGAATCGGCTGTTCTTGACAATTCAGTCTGAATATCAGGCTAATTTAACACTATATGGCAAAGGAACCTAAGGGTAGTGACGTCCCCTCTCCTTTTGTTAAGACACAAAAAATATGCAGGGAATGCTAAGGTTTGCAAACAGTTTGCTCTCTGTATTTTAACTGCTCATTAACAAGGGAAAAAAACACACAACTAAAGTCGACCATTCAGTAAAACTAGAGTTTGCCATTCTTCTGTCACCTTCGCTAGACAATAATGTTCGCTAGTGTAAAAAGGGCCTATTATTCAACTGCTGAGCTCATTAGATCAGCTCAGGTTCTTCTAATCTCAGTGTGCAGCATCAGTGGAGACTGATCTAAACTACACAGAAACAAGCATAGGTAGTTTTGGTTAAAGACGCGGCTTGTGGCGGGATCAATAAAATATAAATATAAATAATATATATATATTTTTTAATGGGGGCCTTGAGTCTTGAGCTCTCACAGCTGACAATAGCTGACAAGCATTGTCAGCTGTGTATAAATACCACTCTAAACTGGCCAATAAATTAATTTGACTCTTACTATCTCAGTGGCCAAATATTTAAAATATTTCCCCCCTCGTCTCGGACGAGCCCGGGGACTTACAGGGGTGAAGTGCTCAGCCTGGCAAACTGACACTGGCAAACTGTAGATCAACTGAAAAGCCACATGCTTCTCTTTGAAATCGCTTAGCTTTCCCTTTAGACAGACAACACTTTATACTGTCGCTCAATAACATAATAAATAGAAGAAGAAGAAAAAACGAAACAGACAAATAAAAAAACCCAATTGCTGTTACAATGCATTCGTCAATTCAGTTTAGGCACAAGGCAACTTCCACATACGGTCGGAGGAGATTGCGACAGTCTCTGATTGTTCAGAAGAAGCGTGCTTCTTGCAGACAGTGATATGTGCTGAAGTTTCTCTCGTGGGCAGAAATTTGCTGATGGACATTGGCTGGACACAGGGAGCTGGACGCTGAGCTCTTCGTCGATTTTAGGATTGGATTGTGTTAGTCTTGTACTTTTGCTTCGAGTGGTCTGTCTCCTTCAATTGGTGTCACAAACTGTGAGTCCTGTCTGTCACTGGGAAGCAAGGTCACCGACTCAATCTTACAGAAATGATCTGGATGACTTTGATCTGGTGAGAGGAGCAAATATACTGATCAGAGGTGAACCATTGAGTAATTAATCACACTGGGTACAAAACAAGCTCTACCTTACAATCCATATTAAGCGTCAAGGTGACAGCAAAATCATATTAATTTGCAAGTATGATTATGGTTGTGATGATTATGACAATTTATGCATGGGGGAGGAGTTTGCCGATTTTCTTTGTATAATTCTTCTTAGTATCAGCTTTGTATCATTACAATGTTGGTAGTATGTGCAAATGAACAATGTTGACCTTCCCTTTATCTAGCCTGCACTCTCCAAGCTCCCATGTTTTTTGTATGCATCCACAGAGCCTTAACGAGCGTTAACGAGATGTCTCGTTAGTACCAGAGTTTCTGCAGGCAGATGAACGGGGAGATCTCGGTGCAGCAAACATGGAGGGACGGTAACCATTGTTCATCTGCATATACTACCCACATTGTAATGATACAAAGCTGGTTGATAACCTGCAAAGTTCTCCTTTACAGATGAGGATGTGGACTCTGATGAGGTGAGGCGTACCTGTCTGCTACTCAGAGGTGGCCCATGGGGTTGGATGCGTCAGTGAGGCCAGGATGGACCCCTGTGTGGGCGGACTGGGCGTCGCCAGACAACCCAGACACTTTCTCCTCCTCCCTTCTCTTAAGGCAGGCTGCTTTGGGATTCAAGTTCCTCTCTGTAGGTTAGAGAAATAGAAATCAAACCTTTCTGTTCGTTTCTGATCACTTAGGAATCAACGGGAGCTTAGGTCTATTCATTCTTTGATCATGAAACATTCTAAAATATCAAGTTATACTGTAGTAATACAGCATTTGAGTAAGTGAATGCAGCTTGTAACGACCCCAACACTGATGTCACCACATCATCCACACATCCAGTAGGCTACTCTCCCTCTAGAGGTAACACACCAGAATAGATTTCCAGCTGTAATTTGAATTTCAGAAGCAATTTAGTGAAATATTGAACATTTAAAGAAATCCCATATTGAATTCAATGTCTTGCATCAGTGCTGAAGAAGTTGTATTGAAATTTCAGCTAATCTCTAGCGTGAAGCCATTCCTAGGTCAAACTGGTAGGTTATGGGCAGCCACTGACCTCTAACTTGATGCTCCAAGCTCAGTATGACAGCCACGGCCTGGTGGAGGATGAGCAGCTTGGTCTGGGGTTTCTCGCTCTTCAGGTGCAGCTGGCACATGCGACCCAGCTCTTTGAAGGCCTCGTTGATGTCTCGAACCCGGAGGCGCTCGCGGGCGTTGTTGGCACTCCTCCTCTCGCGCTCGCGCTCAGCCTTCTGCTCTGGGTTCAGGTGGTCCTCGTCTTCGTGGATACTGCTGAAGACGGGAGGAGACATCCACCCAGATTTGGGGAGGTTACGACACTGTTTGAAGAGTAAATCCACACTAATGCATCTTTTTAGTAGAAGCTCAATGGATTTGACGATGCTATCATGACATCTTGCTCTAATATCACACATTTTGTACTGGAAAAAAAGAAGAAGAAAATAATCACAACTTGTTGCTCCCCCTAGTGGTTCAAATCCCACTTTATAATTTTGATGTAATTGTGTAATTTCTGTACTGAAGATGTCATTGATTGGAAGGCATGACATTTACTATGAAGCCTACTGTTCGTATGTGTGTGTGTGTATATATCTATATATATCTAGATATATATCTATATATATATATATATATATATATATATATATATATAAAAAAATATATATATATATATATATATATATATATATATATATATATATATATATATATATATATATATATATAACCGTATATTATGTTATATCCCAATACATTAAAGTGGATGAAAGTCAAAACCATGGGAAAAATCTAAAAACAAGGCTATATTACTTTTAAGTGTAAACAGTCATTTTTTCTTAAACCATGCCCAATGTCAGTTAGACCCATTGACTGTAAATGTTAGACCCCCCAAAAATTCAGGCAGTCTTGGAAAATATTTTTGTCGATATGCCTTTTTGCATGCCCTTACCTGGTCCGGGTGCCTCCGCGGGGCGTCTTGATGTCTCTCTTGTCGCTCTCATCGTCTGACCGGACGTCATCGGACGAGTTGTCGTCTTTGTCCTGGTTCTCCAACTTCAAGCCCAGGGCGGCAGGCAGATGCCCAGCTAGGGTGGACGCCAGACCTGCGGCCGACAAGTGGTGAGACACCATATTTAAATAAGGTCTTGTCAGTATGTCTTTATCATGCCATGTCGGCCATTAATTGAGCTCATTCGGTTGTGGAGACCGTGGAGACAGAGAGACATCAGACCTCTGAAGGTTTCCAATTGGTGGTGGAGCTCCGCGGTGGACGTGGAGCCGGCACTCGACAGTCCACCGTGGCTGGCAGCGTCGTCACGGTGGGCTCCACCCTGCAGCAACACACAGGGTAAGGACAGCGTCAACACAGGAACAAGACATTTGCTCTAGACAATACAAACTCTTTGGTAAGAGAGAGGCGCTTGTTTAGTTTGAAATGGCACATGGTTCAAAACAGAGAGAGAATAGCCTTGAAGAGCTGTGGCAAAGTCCACACAGAGGTCGAGGATCACATTCATTTTCACATATTCAACAGTAAATTGCCAGTAATTTATGGCCAGAGTTTTTTAGATGAGTTATTAAAATTCTAGGGTGAATGCCCCAACAGACTGACAGCTTGAAAGTTGAGATTTTTCATATAAGTTGTTCCAAGAAAACAGATCACAGTACAATTTCAGGGTCTCATGAGTCACTCTAGTTCAGCCCCTCATTCTTAACACTGGGGGGTGCTTTGCTGATTTACTCCACCGTAATCTGCTGCTGCAGAATGCATAAGCAGCAGAGGAAAAGAAAAAATAAGCGATGTAATAAGGTAGGTTTAAAAAACAACAGCGTATTTACAATAATACGTTAAGAGAACATCTCCCTTTGTACCCGTTTATGCTGCATTGTAAATCACTTACTTGTATTTCAGTGACTCTAGCCACAATAAACCACATGTCTGTCTAATATAAAACACATCTTTCCGTGTGGTTCAGAAGATGTCAAGCTAAAGCCACTCCAAAGCGTGACCGTTTCCTGGTTATTTCATCCACATTCATAACAGTCAGCTGTCAGCGCATCGTGCTGCAAAGTCCCTACTTCCTGCGGTTCACCACATGTTCTCCAGCTATGTCATTTCCCTTCTGAGAGCCAAGGAAAGGCGGGAAAATCTGAACTCATGGGTGCGTGCGTATGTGTGTGTGTGTGTGTGTGTGTGTGTGTGTGTGTGTGTGTGTGTGTTTTGTGGGAACTCTGATGCAAGCCAAGACACTTAAAGCAGGTTTAAACGCTCTCGCGTTGTTTTATTCACCAAAATTAACTCAATTCAAAGTCCAACTTAAATTCCTCCCTTCTCGGGGCTGTTCATTCATGTCCAACAAAGCAGGTGGGGGTTCACATGCGCGTCCTCGCATGTGAGGTTTCCCCATAACGTTGCACTAAGCGCTCCAGTCCTCTGCTACATTCTCCAGTAGATTGCCACCAGTACCTTGCCTGAGTTACCTGCTCCAGCATCTTGCCTGCGTGCGATAAGAGACAGGATTGGTCAGAAATCATAGTCATTTTCATAAGCTTAAGGAGAGGAGTGTAAATGTCACCTACCGCCCGACAGCAAGGAGAGGACCCCCTCTCTCGAGGAGAGCCAGCCACACAGTGAACCTTCAGAGCTCCGTCTGCTATCTAGTTGAGCTGATTGTAGAATCAGTCTCAGCCGTGTGAGCCGCTCCTAACAGCGCGCAGCTGCGAGCGGTCGGCCGCTCCTAACAGCGCGCAGCTGCGAGCGGTCCCACTGAATCAGCAGCTAATTGGGGAACTACCTCTTACTGCTGACGCGGAACCCCGGCTCTGATGTCACTGTCGTGGCTGGCCGTCCTCCCACTCTCACCTGCCGGGGGTTAGGCTGCCGAGACACCACATATCCTCCCCCTAAGCTCGCTGCCCGTGCGGCGAGCTTCCATATCTCTTTTCCATGTCTCCTGCTTCCTCGCGGCGGGACCTGGCATCGGCGAGTTGTATCTCTTCCTCAGAGTCATCATCCTCCTCGTCTTCATCCTTCTGACTTTTCTTTTCTGGCGTCGGGCGGACCTTCGTCTCCGGCCGAGCTATCGGACCCCGGTCCTTCGGAACCCGTCCGGAAGGCTGGGCAGGTGAGGCGCTGACGGGGAATCCGTTTCCCCTCGTCGGGGGGATCAGGGCGCGGCTCGCTCTGCGTGGGGCCCGGTGGCGGCGGCTGGCGGCGGCTGGCGGCGGCTGACGGCGGCGGCTGTCCCGGCCGGGTCGGTCCTGAGTGGCTGGCGTTTTCTGGCGTCGGGCGGCAAGGAGCGTAGGCATCGGTCTATGACAAGTTTTTCTCTACTTTTTTTTTCCCCCAATTCTTTTACGACCTGCTGTAGTTCACTTTGGCTTTTTTTTTCCAGCGCCACTAGAGCCAGCTTTTGCTCCCTAGTGCGTGAGGTTGGCGTTGAATCAGAGTGCCCGCATTCTCCACCATTTGTGGGAACTCTGATGCAAGCCAAGACACTTAAAGCAGGTTTAAACGCTCTCGCGTTGTTTTATTCACCAAAATTAACTCAATTCAAAGTCCAACTTAAATTCCTCCCTTCTCGGGGCTGTTCATTCATGTCCAACAAAGCAGGTGGGGGTTCACATGCGCGTCCTCGCATGTGAGGTTTCCCCATAACGTTGCACTAAGCGCTCCAGTCCTCTGCTACATTCTCCAGTAGATTGCCACCAGTACCTTGCCTGAGTTACCTGCTCCAGCATCTTGCCTGCGTGCGATAAGAGACAGGATTGGTCAGAAATCATAGTCATTTTCATAAGCTTAAGGAGAGGAGTGTAAATGTCACCTACCGCCCGACAGCAAGGAGAGGACCCCCTCTCTCGAGGAGAGCCAGCCACACAGTGAACCTTCAGAGCTCCGTCTGCTATCTAGTTGAGCTGATTGTAGAATCAGTCTCAGCCGTGTGAGCCGCTCCTAACAGCGCGCAGCTGCGAGCGGTCGGCCGCTCCTAACAGCGCGCAGCTGCGAGCGGTCCCACTGAATCAGCAGCTAATTGGGGAACTACCTCTTACTGCTGACGCGGAACCCCGGCTCTGATGTCACTGTCGTGGCTGGCCGTCCTCCCACTCTCACCTGCCGGGGGTTAGGCTGCCGAGACACCACAGTATGTATGTATGTGTGTGTATGTGTGGGGGGATTGTCTTACCCTTTTCTTATGGAATGTGATCCCCAGTCACTGTTGGCCTCTGTTAACCCCGCTATCCCGAGACCCTCCCCTTTCCCTCAGCGCTACGCTAATCTTTGCTGCGCTCTCAACAGGTGTCCAAACAACTCTTTGTCTGGAGGAGGAGGAGGAGGAGGAGGAGGGAGCCAGGGAAGAACGCTGCCATTTTCATGGCCGGGGCCTGATTACCATACAGCTGAGGACCTCTGTTTGGGTTCAGACACACATTTCCAACCATTCAGATTTCCTGGGTTGTTAAAAAGAGGCAGAGAAAAGGGTGTGTGTGTGTGTGTGTGGAGGGGGGGGAGTTTAGTAAAAGCCTGTGGTTGTGCTGTGCTGAGGCCCGTGAGTCCCAGTCGGAGGAGAACGTCTGGGGAGCCTCTTCCCACACAGGAAGTGCTGTGTTCACGCAGACACAGCATGTTCTCTCTCACAGTTGCAGCCTGTCAACATGGCTGCCGTTACCCAAAAGCTCTGCAACAAATACATCAAGTCTGACGCTTTGTGCCGACTACAAGAAGTGCTTGTTTTGAGAGGCAAGACGCGCTTCCCTGGAACCATCCAAGGACGGACCCCAGCACCAGTATCAAAACACGCCATGACAGATAACACACACAGCGCCTGCAGATAGGATCTTCCCTGTGCTGCGAGATGGGCGACAATAACAAACTAGAAACATTAACAACTCTGTATTTAATATAAATTATTGTTGGCCGAGGGGTTTAAGAGGCAGGTGGCCAGAAAGACAGATACCAAATCCTGATAAGTGGTGCAAGGAAAATACACGGCACAACTTTGATCATCTTGCCAGCAAAGATGTGTGAAAGTTATTTAGGTGTGATTAACACTAAAATGTCAGTTCAAATCAAAATATGAAACAACATTACAGATCATCTAAATTACATTCTAAATTGTGGCTCAACTGCTTTTCTACAATTTCAATAAGTGGGCACAGTTCATGCAAAATATTTTCACTGGAATCCAATTTCCACTTGTTGAAATTGGTCAGTGTGGCTGGATGTGGACGTGATCTGGATCTGGATCTAAAGTCTGGATCTGGATCTAAAGTCTGGATCTGGAACTAATCCAATCAGATGTTGGAGGACCAAGAAATTCAAAAGGAATAAAAACAAATCTTAATCACAAAAAGAATTGGTTGAAATGCTGAATGTGTTTCTGTTCCCTTGCCTCTGACCCCCCCCCCCCCACCCCCACGTAATTTCTGTCTGAGTGCACCCATTATCTGTAAAATGATCAGTAATCTAAACCCCCACCCATTCATTTTATTTTTACATTAAAATACTGTAGGAATAGCCGCCCCATTTTAATTTCCACTACAGATGTGTTTAAATCTCCAGGCTCTTTAAAATGGAATAACTGATGGAGATGGAGATGAACACATCATGATTTACTGTATATGGAGACCTGCGTTCCCCTGTTCCTCCAGAGGCTTCGGGTTGAACTGTAAAAGGAGCGTGACACACAAACTCCTCCCACACCAAAGCAAAAGCTTCCTCCATGATGTCTGTTTTTCTCATTTCTCTCTCACCCTTGTGTATACACAGTCCTGCGGAGCCTTGGGCCAGCCATTACACTTATGGAAAATACGTCAGCATAAATTCAACTGCTCTATGAGGAAAATTTCTTCGTTTCTACACATGGCAGCAGACCCATTTTAAACAGGTGGCCGGCGCATGTTGTATGGGGAATTTGGAAAAGTTAGATACAACAATAAGTGTGTCTGCTTAGACTGTTATAAGCAGTGTTGGGGGTAACTCATTACAAAAGTAACATATTACAGGTAATATATTACTTTTAGCAGTAACTCAGTAATATAACTTATCACTTATAGGATTTCAGTAATATTATATATATATAAACACACATATTATATATGTGTGTTTTTATGCAAATAACCACTATAGATGACAATAACAAAGGAAAAGACCAACATTTAGAATTTTTGATTCTTTACACTGATTTTGAAATTGCGTCATCATTCTGCTGCTGCTGTTGTTTTGGTAAAAGTAATGCAAAAGTAGTGTAATAAGTAACAAGTTACTCTACACAGAAAGTAATATTGTAAAGTAACTTATTACTTTCAAATAAAAGTAACTAGTAATATGTAGTATATTACATTTTGAAAGTAACTTGCCCAAAACTGGTTATAAGACACTTATTAGATGCAATATCCTAAATACATAAAACATTCCAAATCAAAAATACTCCTGTGAAGTTCTCGTACCATCGCTGCTGTCCGACTTGGAACCAATGCAGAGGCAGGGAAGTTTGCTCCAAGGCCTGCTATTGGCCCATTTTGTGCTTGTCCCAGCAGAGTGTGTATGTCGCTGGGCAGACTGGCGGTGGAGCCCACGGCATGGTTCCGCAGAACAAGGATTGCATCATCCAGTCGGTCCAGACGATCCTCCATTCGAGACTGGGAGGACCAGGGGGGATTGAAGAGGGAAGGGTTAGGGAGAGGGAGACGAGAGGAAAGGAAAGGACAGAGCAGCTTAGTATAAGCACATTAGGACAGAAATAGAGAACACTGAATGTATGGTGTGGAGTTGAAAAAGAAAAAACAACATCTGAAACATAAGATAAAAGACAATCCAAATGCAAGAACGCAGCCATTTCAACTTGAGGTGTGTGACTAGTGTGTTCAAAGACAATAAGTTGCCCTTGTTTGTGTCCAACTGAAAAATTGACGGATGCACTGGAGCCACTTGGAGTACTCTAACAAATCATTTAGAATTCAACATCTAAGTATCTTCTACGCCTAAGCTGATTACTGCAAGCTGGAATGGCAAAATAGAAATAAGCAACATGGGAAAATATGACGACACAAATAATAGCCAAAATGAGTTATAGGACATTTGACTGTGAGGAATGTGGACTGGAAGTCAAGCTTGTGGGAGGAGACAAAATGGAAGAGGGGATGAGAAGGGCTCTGTGAGAAGGGCAGGAATACCTCGCAGACATCCTTCAAGAAAGACATGGCATCCTGGAGATGCTCATGTAGCTGCTGATGAACTCTGTTTTTCTGCCAAAGTCAAAGGAATAAGACAGGATTATGAAGAAAGATCAATCGAAGAAACACCACAAACAGAGCATGGACAGAGATTGTCTTTGAAAAGGCACAGACAGAAAGAGAAAGGCAGAATTTGGAAAGAAACAGGCAGCTGTTGACCAATCACTTTGTAAGGATGAAATAATTTTCTAGTTTGAGACTAATAACTCTTATTTCAGTTTCTCCTCCCACTTTGGCTTGACTGGGAAGTGCTATACAAAGGTTACATCCGTGGTTACATCACATCCACGGCAGAAACGTTTGTTTACAACGTTGATTCCCAAATTTGCTGCTACCAGTGATGTCATCAGAAGGCACTGAATCATTGTGTACAGTCTTGTGATGACATCACTGGTCCACACTTAACTCAAGTCAACTCTCAATAACGATAAAACGAAATGAATGTCTGTAAAACGGTTTACAGTTTTCAGATATGTGTGAGATCATGTGCAAAATAAATCAGCGTTATGTTTCAGTTTTCGAAGTGTCCCTTTAAGTTATCATAATTGGGCCCCATCTCGTTAGTGCTCCAATTTATAACCTTCTTGGCCTGATCTCTGCTAATATTCAAACTGGAGTTATTTTGATTCCACTATGAGCCTGAACAAACATGTTACCACAGTGGTGCAGTCATGTTTTCTACACCCCCCCCCCCCCCAAAAAAATCTGCTTTTAATTACATGGAAATTGTGATCCATGCTTTTAATTATTCTGTACATACTTTTTTTTTCTTTTCTTTTTTTAACAGTTTTAGTCATCCCATTAAAGTGCATTGTAACACTGTTTTGACAAGTGCTCTATACGTAAAGGTTATTAACATTACAATTTAAACCATTGTGGTTAAATATTTAATCCGCACACCAGATAATGTAAACACATGACATGCGCATCAGGTCGCATGTTGGATGAAAGGTGATCCCAGGCAGCGCAGGAATCCTGGAGCAGCGGTTCAGCGCAACAGCTGCCAATGCTCCCTACCCGCCCCCCTGCTTCACTCCAGCCCCCCAGCCCCCAACTGTCATCCCCACCCTGGCCCGCAGAGTGGAGGACAGATGGCTGGCCACACCCCGAGGGACAGGTATTGTTTTCCGTTTTGGGATCCCTCTGCCCCCACCTTTCTCAACATTTGTCAGACAGGAATCTCCCTGTAATGCAAGCTCTGCCCTCCATGGGTAACATATCTACAGTAAGCATCCATGAGAGAGAGAGAGAGAGAGAGAGAGAGAGAGAGAGAGAGAGTGAGTGAGTGAGTGAGTGAGTGAGTGAGTGAGTGAGTGAGTGTGTGTGTGTGTGTGTGTGTGTGTGTGTGTGTGTGTGTGCGTGCGTGCGTGCGTGCGCGCTTGTGTGCGTGTGTGTGTGTTTATTGGAAGAGGCTGTGGGCTTTACCAGTGAGTGAAGGGAGTTCTCATAATTTGGGGAGGAGGGGGTTTGTCCACCAGCACGGGGCCACTGGTTGGTACCTGATGGGAGAGAGAGAGAGAGAGAGAGAGGAGAGAGAGAGAGAGAGAGAGAGAGAGAAAGAGAGAGAGAGAGAGGCAATCACTGTCAGAGCCGTCTATATAGAAGAGTCGCAACATCTCCATTCACTCCAATGGACCAGTTTTTTTTACTCTCAAGAGTTCCAGGAAGTAAGGTTCTGGATTAAGCAGCACTGTCGAGTTGCAGCAAAATGGACAGTTTGTGTTTTTTTTTTAAATCAAATTGTACATCATCAGCTTTATTTTAGCATTCAAAAGTAGCGCGAGACCCCTTCCTGGCTGTTCATTGGCTAATGAGTCACGCATGTTGGTCCTCCGCTGACGCCACTCTCTCTCTCTCTAAATTGCTCTGATCACCGTTAACAACTTAACACAGCTAACTTAACACTTTCATAGCAACACGGCTGAGAGCTTTACCCTGCTCCACTGGGTACACTGACAGAAAGGCCACCTGACAGACACACAGCATAACACGCAGTCATCATAACGCGCTGACATCCTGATTTTCTGCTTTCTTGTTGCTAAATGGTAAATGGCCTGCATTTATATAGCGCTTTTATCCAAAGCGCTTTACAATCAGTAGATAGTCTACATTCACCCATTCATACACCGATGGCGGCAGGCTGCCACGCAGGGTGCCTACACACCATCGGGAGCAAGGAGGGTTAAGTGTCTTGCCCAAGGACACAGCGACAGCAGCTGGGAGGGAGCGGGGATCGAGCCGCCAACCCTTGCGTCATTGGCCGACCCGCTCTACCTCCTGAGCTAAAGCCGCCCCAGCTCTGTTTGAGGTTTCAGGCTCAACTGCATGATCCCTTCCTGATGACTGGACCGCATCCTGACACATGAGCCAGTGGACGAATAGTCGACGCCCACTTCCACCGTGGGACGCACTCTACATCCGCTCATGAATGAGCTCATAGCTAAGAAAGGCCGGGGAACACGATGAGCACTGATAAGAGCTGTTTTTTTTAACGCTGACTTCCTTCTTCCTGGACACTTTGAGGCTCTATAACCAATCAGAGCGATCAGATCGGCAGTGCAGTTAAACAGGTGGTGCTCCTGATCGACAGATCTGAACCTCATCTCATTAGATGAATGCAATAACGCCATCCCTGACAGCCAACCCACGTACCGAGCAGAGTTTTAGCATAACTTGCATCCAACAGCCTTTCACACTTGCCAAATGATCTAGGCCAAAAAGAGCCACAGAGAATCAATCTACGCATGTTGACTTCCTCTCCAAAGTTCAACAGAGCATTATAAAAGTACAAACAGATGTTGAACAGATGAAATTTATACCTTGATTAATTAAGGTCAAAGCCATTTCATATCCAAGACTGGATATCATTGATAATCAATCAACAGTATGATGAATCAGATCTAAAGCTTAAGGCATCAAAGTGTGTTTCAATAATTTCAATCAGCATATAAAAATACACTCTGGCACTGCAGGATTTGAAATTAACAGCTACCATCTGTTCAATTACGGTAAAAAAAAATTGGAAGTGAAGGATGATCCTTTCAACTTGAACAGCCACTTAGATTACTCATCGTTTCAAATCATTTCCAGGGAAAAATAATTAGTAGGAAAACTCAACACATCTTTGAACAAAAATAGACAGTTGTATTTCATTTAACTTCGTATTTTTCCGATGAATAATTAAGATGATGAGTCTGCTTCCCCTCAACATCAATGGCCAATCCCTGCTGGCTCTGTCATGACTGAATGTCCTGTCGTTAGAGAACATTCTACGGTGAGAAAACACTGCAAAGCGATGTGGGCCTCAGCTGAATACTGCATACTCTATTGGCTATTCTCTATTATTTCTGAACACTTGTCAAAGATTGTTAGTGTCGAAGTTTGCAACGCATCACACGTCTGAAAGGAATGGTAGGCTACAGTAGCTATGCCTATAGAATCAGGGGTCAGTTTGGGCAGCATTAGAATAGATGGTATAGTTTTGTGATCATAAATTGCTAACTTTTTGTTAGCAATTGTTACGAGTGTTAGAACAGTGTGCCTGTGCAGGCCCAGAAATGTAGAAACTCAATCAGCTTGACACTAAATACTCGTGGTGATAATTTACCTTTGGTTGGCAGAGGTTCTGAGTGGATTTTCAAGCTTTTGTGCGAACCAAACTCTCTGTGTAGTTGATAGAAAAGTCAATCATTTTGATTGCATCTGGTGTAAATTAGTGCGAGAGAAAAGGAATCCACATCTGCTCATCACATTTCCAAATCCAAGACATTTTCGTCTTTCCTTTTTCTGAAGCCCACTTTCATCCTGACAAACAAACAATGTGCATCACGGGGTAATGCATTATGGGTAATGCGTTATATAATCAAATATCCTTCATGGACTTTGACAATAATGAGCCATTCCAGGTTATTTACATGAGGTGTTTGTGGACCTTTCCAGCTCAGCACTGTCTGCTGTCTATTATGGTGGAAAGAAGCCAAGCCCAGCCTACATCCTGGGAAATGGAGTCCACCAGAGCACAGGCTGCAGATGGGGGACTTTGTTTTGGCTATGTCTATATATTTTAAAAACTCATTGTCCGTAGGGTTCTCCACTGCGCATAGGAGTAGCAGGCATAGGGAATCATTTCTACTCGAGTTGCCTGCCGGAAAAGATCGTATTCGTCATTATTTCCACAAGTAACATAAAAAGCTAAAAGGGGGGAGGGGCAAGATGAAATTCTCAGTGCCATCTGTGAAAAGACTGATGTGGCATTCTTACTCATAATGCCATTTACTGAGAATTATTCAGAAATATCAACTTGGTCAGATCAAACACATAACAAACCACTGAATGTAACACCTCGGTTTTCAAAAGAGGTTTTACGAATTTTAATTTTATACCGAGCAACATGATAGCTTATACTGTCTTACAAACACGCGTCTAGCTAGTGTTAAACAATAAAACACATTAGGACTATCACAGTTTTAGAGGGTCTGTACATCTCAACCTTTCAACATACCACTAAGCTTCTGTAAGCAAGTACTGTATGTAAACCTGGCAACTAGCATCTTAGCAACTAGGATATTTATTTTTAGTGGCGTGCGGGGATGCATTTTTAGAACACTGACTGTGGGACTCTTTTCTCTAACATCTCCCCTAAAAGGATATTTCAGGATTCCAAAGACAGCAAGGCAAGAGTGCGAGAGAGCGAGCAGGAACCCTAACGTTAGCAAATTGTATGTTTCTAACAAACACAAAGATTACATCTCCCTTGAGCTCTGGGAACTGTTTAGAAAAGGACTTTCCACACATTCATCCTGAAGAATGTCTCACTGCCACACACTCTCCTATACTTGAGATTCCACGTGTCTTTACTGTACACACACACACAGCCTTAGAAAAAGCAGACTTTAATTAACGGGCTATTAAAAGTTACTTTGGTAGCGGAAATGAGAAGCCTCTGTTCTGCCTCAGCTTTCTCCCAGGCGTGAATCAGACAGGAACTCCTCATAAGCCTCCACTGGCTGGCTGCGATGACAAATGAGCCTGGGGCTCTGGTCCCCACGTGCACCAGAGAGGGCTAATTGAACAAACCAGGCCTGAGTAATGTGCTGTGCGTCGCTGTAATCCTAATGATGAATGGAGTTTGTGGTTCGCATCAACACCACGCCAGATTTTGTGTCAGTTTCAAAGAAGAGTCCCTCCTTCAAACTCCAGACGCGTAATTGTGAAATAGATCACAAAGCACGAAACAACTAGTGAAAGAATATCCTCACAAGTGAACTTGTATAATATGAACAAAATGGAGATTTTTCAATTGTCAAAACTTAACAGAGATTGATGAGAACTTCTAATATATTTAACAGCACTATAGGGCTGTCCCCGAATACAATTTCTACAAAAATACAATTAAAAAAATCTGACTTCAAGGATTTTCCTTTTTATTGAAATGAAAATTTATTAAAAAAGAAATTGCAAAAAGCACATCAAATAAATTACAGCCATAGCCCATAAAAATGAATTTGCTCATATGTACAGTAGGCCCTGGTGCTGTCGCAGCTTCAGTGCTGGTTAGGAACGTTAGATGAGAGCTGTGAGGCACAATGTCCTTGTCTAATAATTAATGTTGGTGCATAATGAATAATGGTAGATTACTATTTAAAAATACATTTAAGAAGAAAAATTAAGCATTCGAATACCGATTGGGAAATCGGTTACCGACGGCATCGATTGAAGCTTCGAAGCATTTGGGTCAGCCCTAAACAGCACAACACATATAATAATATCTACTTCCAAGTTTTGGATGTATGAAATGACAACTCAGCCTATAAATGGTTTTAGCAATCATCCTGCCCAGTGTTGCATGCTGCTATCACTACTGTATCAAGCCTGGCTGAGTTACTGTGAATAGGTGGAGAGAGGGGATCTCCCCGTGAGCGACCGTCATCGTCTTCCTCATCAGCTGAGTCATAGCCCCCCCCCCCTCACACACACACACACACACACACACACACACACATACACACACACACACACACACACACACACGGAGATAAATGAGGCCTTTTGCAGCCTGGTCTGTGGGGGGCTAACAGCTGTCCATGGGCCAGGGCAACAGCTGAGGATGAGTGGGGGGGGCATACGCACAGACAGCTGTCGCCACTACATTGCTACACATGGCACAACTGCCCGCTAAAAAACAACACGCTGGCCCTGGCTCTCCCTCACTCTCTCTCTCTCCTTGCACTCTCACTCCATTTCTCCCCAGCGTCTGTCGACATGTTTGGCAACTTCCACATTCTTCTCTCACGTAGCTCTTTTAACCCCGACATGTCCGAAGCGGAAACTTCCTCAGGTGTTCTGGTGGCAACGAACATGTTCTCTCAACTGTCTGGATACGCATTGTTCACTACTTCCCTGTCTTTCTTCACTGCTTCTGACACGCCAAAAACTCATAAAGAGGGTCGTCTGTCCAAAATTGCAAACTGTTGAGCACTTGCCTGTAAAAACAAGGTTATGTAATATCAACGCTACACCCTCAAATCTTTTCCACAACATGTATTGTCTTATCACAAAGTATGGCCTCTTCTGTCTGGACCGCACCAACAGTATGCGTGTTATTATCAGCCATAAAGACATTTAGATTATAATATATCACGCAAAAACACAATCTGTACCACTTTTGAATGGCGAAATGTAAGACCTTTTCAAACAGCTTCAAAGTTAATTGTAAAAAAAAAAAAAAAAAAAGCACCCCACAGACCACAGCTCCAGTCTCTCCAGTGGTTGTCATTAGACTTTTGTTCCTGTCACTTTTAAAGCAAAAATCCAATGTAAGGCAAAGCTTAAATGTTATTTCAAGAGCATGTGTCAGTTCAGTCTAGATTTATGACCATGAACAAGTCTGAGCAAGACACTCGAGAGCCAAGACTAATCTGTGATGTCACCAGCAGACTATCTGGAGCAGCTCTGCCGACTGTGAAAACAGGCCCATGTTGTGGACACTGTACCAGCACCAGAGTTATACTCTACGCTGTATTTTCTGGGTCAGAATAAAACTGATACTGTATGCTGAATTTATGCCTCTAGCACTAATACTGTCCACTCAATCCCAATTCTGAATTTACTGTTTAAAAAGCTTAGATAAGCTTAATGACACTGATAGGGCTGTTTGAATGGATATGCATAAAGTCTAGTCCTAGAATAAACTAAAGTGGCTTTTAGAATGGATTCACTTAAAATCTTTGCAGGATTTAACTAATTTAATTATGTGGAGATGAGCTAAAACTGGTAATAACTTTCAACCTTCACTCTGCTGAGATTGATCCAACTAAAGCACTACAATACATAGTCTTGAAGTAATGTCATGAAAGCCCTCTGCCTATACAAATAAGCATGTTTGAAGCATTTTTAATGAAGCGCATGCTCCACTCTACAACCTGGTTTCTGGTGTGTGTGCGCTCGTGTGTGTGTGTGTGTGTGTGTGTGTGTGTGTGTGTGTGTGTGTGTGTGTGTGTGTGTGTGTGTGTGTGTGTGTGTGTGTGTGTGTGTGTGTGTGTGTGTGTGTGTGTGTGTATGTGTGTGTATCCGTGCGTGTGTGCATACATATGTAAGTTTCATATCCAGAGGTTGATGCTGTACCTGCCCTTCCAGACGGGTGGCCGGCAGCAGTCGCCACCATACCTGCTGAGGCAGCACCTGCTGTGGAGGTCAGGGGTGAAGGAGAGCCCACAGGTGTCGACGGGTTGGATGGAAAACTACTGCTAGTGTGGTCAGGTGAGTAAATCTATGGGAACAGAGAGGTGGATGGAGAGAGAGGGGGGAGAGAGAGATTCATCATTAAGGTACCACAAGCAACCATTTATATATATATACTGTATATATATATATATATACGTATATATAAAATACAGGTGGCTGTTTCTCCCATACCTTGTATAGCTGTGTTACCATCTTCCAGCCAAAACTGGCTCATCAATTATGATGATTTTACTACCAGGGATGCTATAAAAATGCTCAGGCGTACATATGGCTCTCTAACAGTTGAACCAATATTCACTTTGATATAATGTACTTTTATCTCACACTGTGTCTACTGCAGTCATCTAGTCAGTCTGTTTTTTTCACACACTCTGGCTAGTACAGCGGACAAAACAGTGACTGTTAGACAGAACAGTGACTGCTATACAACCATGTGATAAACTGGCTGACTACTGGATTCCAGTTTGCCCGAGATATCTTAGAATTATGGGGTGAGATTTGTGCCACCAGACAACTGAATCCCAATTGTTTGATTTGAATCAGTTTTTTTTTACAGCTTTAAATTTTCGGTGAGTCAGGTTTTCTCCTGCCACTCAGGGCTTCTATTGAAATTGAAACATAAAAACAAACAAATTTAAAAGTACAAAAGTATTTCAAAATAGGAACATTTTACTGTGTCTGAATTCTTGCAAAAAATAATAAAAAAAAAAGGCTAGTGATGAAAATGTTCATATGTTCACATGTTCATCTGTACCGATCTGTACTGCTCCTAGTTCTAGGAAGGTTCCTAGTAGAGGATGGGTCAAATGCAGAGGATGAATTTCCCCATGGAGATAAATAAAGGATAACAACTAACTTAACAAAATAATGGACAATTCAGAGGAAGTGTAAGCTTTCAGTGCACTCCCTGAAAGGTGACAGTGAGGTCGTTTAGTTTTAGGATGACATGTCAATCACAAGAGCAGGGAATCTCCACAGGGATTTCATTTGTTTCAACAAATGCTGGATTAAAGCACAAACACGTCCCTGATTTCCCTGCCTTTAATAAGAGGATATTGTGCCATAATGGAACATGTCTCAGAGAAGCCGGGGTATTATGGGCTGGATCCTGACTAATTAGTAGAGAGAAAGCAGCCGATCCACAGAGATTTCTCTTCCAAGTTCAGATCAGATTGAGCTGGCAGGAAACCATGTGACTTCTGTGGGGATGATAGAATGCACTCATTATCAATAATCTCCTTATTCAACCTTGATCTCTGGGCTTTAGTGTTTCAATCAACATATACATACACACACACATATATATATATATATATATATATATATATATATATATATATATATATATATATATATATATATACACATATATATATGTGTGTGTGTGTGTGTGTGTGTGTGTGTGTGTGTGTGTGTGTGTGTGTGTGTGTGTGTGTGTGTGTGTGTGTGTGTGTGTGTGTGTGTGTGTGTATATATATATATTATATATATATACACACACACACACACACACACATGGGGAATCAGGCTGGACGTTTGGTTGTAGTGTTTCACTGATGAGTGTGTAGGAGGGATGGCTGTTCTCTGAAGGATGAATGGAACTGCTATTGATGCTTTTCTACACTATCAGACCAATAGTGTTTCTCCCTGCTCAGCATTTTTCCTCTCAGACACTCGATTCAGCTGAAAACTAAGGAAGATTAATAGCCTGATCACAAGTGTGTCGGAAGCCAATAAGACTCAAAATAAATCTCCAAATATTCCTTTTCGTTTCTCAAAAGCAAGCCATTGATACCCGTGATTTCTGACCCAACAATATATGACTTTCTATTCTCCTCCCTCATTGGCTACTGGCGCCGTATTCAAAGTGGAACACGGCTCATCTTACGGGAGTAAATGAAGCCCCGCCTCCTCATCAGTTCCGCTCCTGCAGGCGGCATGGGGCCAATAAGCAAGGCCAATTTAAACGGGCGGAGAACAAAAGGCCTGCAGAGGGCCCCGTGGAGTTGAGCCACAGCAGTTAGAAACTCCCCTGTGCCCCCCCACCCACCAACCCCCCTCCAGCCGCCCAGCCCAACCGTGTCCATTTCACTCCAGCTTTGTCATGCTAATAGAATTGAGTCTGCAAATATAAAAAGACTTAATTTGTGATTATCATCTCCCCTCTGGTATATGTTGGGTTTGCAACAGTAAGCAGTTTACCTCACATCAAGCTACGCTAACATCTACAGAAGTGAGCTAGCTTTCTACAGTTATATGATTCGAGACATTTTTGTTCTCAATTCAAAGACCCCCAAGTTCCCAGTATCTGAGCCCCAAGCAAGCCTCCTATGTTCCTTGTCCACTTCTATGTCACAGTCTTAAAACAGCATCAACTTCAAGTGTCCGACGAGTATGAAGTTCAAGGTTAAATGTTAAACCAGTGGATGGTTTCTCTATCAAATATACATTTTCATTCAGCTGGCAAATCTACCTGAAGAGTGAAAATCAGAGAGTGAATGCTTCTTCTTCTCATCCATACTGTGCTAGTTAAACACAGGACGCTGAGACAATACTCATAGCCAGATTAGATGATGTGCTGTGATCCTTGTGGCCATTGGACAGCGGATTATTAAATACTGACTCTTTTTTCAGAATCAGAATCAGAAAGACTTTAATGATCCCCGGGGGGAAATTGGGAAGGGGTCTAATGATCATACAATAGCGAGCTTCGGGGCGTACTTGTACAGAATCACGATGAAATTCTAGCTAAGCATCCACCCATGCATGTGTAACTCCTTGCTCCTATGAAACTTTGTGAGCCAGAACAAGTTAAACACTCAGAGAGATGCATTACAAGATGCCACAGATATCAAGGATTGATTTTCCAAACTAGAGTGTAATCCATTGGCTTTAAGAGTCTTTTTTAATGTAAAATTCCCTTTCTTGAATACTCTTAGTTTAAGCCCACAATTATCCAGGCTTAGGCCCAAAAACAACTACAAACATATCCCCTGGGCTTTTTTTAATCAGCATTCAGTATAGCACTTAATTCCCAGCATGACCACTGGGGTCACCTTCTTTAGAGGCAGAAGTGGGACATTATTCTAATGGACTCTCTCAATTTGCAGAGAAATCAAAATGCATTTGAGCTCAGGAGTGCAGAGAAGGTACAGTAGTACTGTCAGTACACATGAGGTTCACCCCCTGAGTGGAGACGGACCTAGAGAGGATATAGAAAGACTGGTTCTGTGCAGGGCGCCCTGGAGGCTCACCTGGTAGAGCGAGCACCACTAAGCCTTAGTCGAACCCTTTGCCGCATGTCATACTCTCTCTCCTTTAATTCCCTTCCATCAGGAATGTATGGTGAGACGGACTGAGTTCCCAGTTGAATGCCGGGGTGTAACTCACCGAGGCCAACGCCTTGCCCAGTGCATCTCCAGTCTGCGAGGTTCCAGTGGCGTTCCCCCGATTTGGAGCAGCTAAAAACACAGAAAGAGAGGGGTTCTTTGTAGCAGCAAACTCAGACAAATGAGACGCGGTCACGGTGCACAAAGCAGCTGTCCAACCGCCCGCCCCCGCTACCTTTAAAGACTGACTATGACGAATGGAGACACTGTGAGCAGGTAGCTGACTGTCAACATGAGAACGTACCCATGACCCCATCGGCGGCGTTGACGGACGGGGTGTGCGCTGCGGTGACGAATGGCGAAGTGCTGGCGTTGCTTCGATGAAAGCTGGACATGGGAGGAAGACTGGCGTTGACGTCGGGGGAGGCCGAGTGTGCGGGGTAGTTCTGAAAGAAAGAGATTGGGAAGTCACAAAATGTGTGCGTATGTGTGTGAGAAAGAAGGAGCTTCGTTAGCAATGTCCCCATTTATCCTCTGATTTCAATTAGACTCTTCCATTTCCCAGGCCATGATGAAGGAAAGCTTATTAGAAAGTGGAACAGAGACAGATGCCCTGTTCGGAATCGGTCCCTATGGCAGAAATAGTGGACTATTTAGTGTGTTGGCCATGGCCTTTTTTTTTATTATAGTGTCAGAATTCTCAACTGTTAATTTGATTCACTATATAGTCCACTATAAAATACCCACAATGCACAGCGATTTCTAGTGAACAGCGAATGTACCCTACATTTTCACCGGTATACCACAATGCAATGCGGTCGTCTTTACCGAAGGAGAAGAAGAACGTTTTTAAGCAAGATCGGTGCATCTTGTGACGCAATGATCTCCAGAAAAAAAATCTGTGTAGTGTCCAAAATTCATATGGTCGTTCCTTATATAATTTAGTTCATTATATGATAAACACTACATATAGTTCACTACAGTATATGATAAACACTACATATAGTTCACTATATGATAAACACTACATATAGTTCACTATATGAACAGGCAGGCAGGAGCAGATCGAACACTGATACACAGAGGGTCAGCGGTGCCTTCACTGATAAGAACCAGACAGCAAAATAGTGTAAGAAGAGCACACCCACTCTGTGCTGTGTGTGCTGGACTACGGCTGCACGATTTAGAAAAAAATATCTGATTGCGATTATTTTGACTAATATATTGAAATTGCGATATGATTTGCGATATCAGAGGGAATCATAATTTTTATACCATTATTCTCATTTTAATTGCAAAAACATATTAGAATGATTATGGTGAGATTTGGCGGGGATCTGTACCTACCAAAAAATGATGTTTTCTGAAGTCTGTAGAGTGTAGAACATAACGTGCAGGCCGGGACATCTCTGCAGCATGACAATATTTAATTTAAAATGGCCTTTTGACGCCTTTGACGACCTTTAACAAATTATCGCACCTCCTTGCGAATTGCAGTAAGCATATTACGATTTCGATTACATTTCGATTAATTGCGCAGCCCTACTGTATGTTACAGAAGACTGACATGCTGACGACATATTAGACATCTCTAGTGTGCTGGCAGAATAGAATTAGGATTCAACTTTGATTTGAATTATTTTTTCTATTGTGTTGGTATCCGTGGCGGAGCTGCTTACCAGGCGCTCGTGTGCTCGTGTGCTCGTGTGGGCGGAGCTGCTTACCAGGCGCTCGTGTGCTCGTGTGGGCGGAGCTGCTTACCAGGCGCTCGTGTGCTCGTGTGGGCAGAGCTGCTTACCAGGCGCTCGTGTGCGTGCAGGTTGCTGTAGTTTCCTGACTGTGGCATGTGAGATGAAGATCCGCCCAGCATTCCACCATAGCTGGGCTGACTGATGCCATTGGATGAGTTCCACGGGTCGGTCCCATCTAATCATAAACACAGATCAGCTGGTCAGAGATCAGCTCTGGAGAAGTTACCTTATTATTATTATTATTCATTATTATTATTACAGTTATAATTCAATGCCCCCCAAAGCAATGCAGATCATGTAGTTTAGTCTTGACTGCCAACCTTAGCTAACCCTCCTCTCTGCCCTTATCTCGGAGTCATCCGAGGAGTACTTTCTTTTGGTTTTTTTGGGACTGAAATATGAGCGTTGTCCTGAACACAGCTGAAATAACACTATGCTAAGGGTAACGGGGAGGTCTTCTATTCTGTCTTGATCCGACTCAGACTCTATACATAGAAATACAGACTGCAGACACTGCACACAGCTATACCGTTGCTAAATGCTGCTGGAACAATTGCATGTGTCTGGTAAGATCAATGTAAAATGCTATTGCATTACATTTACATTACACTATGTCATTTAGCAGATGCTTTTATCCAAAGAGACTTACAATATCACATTTTGTCAAAAGTAGAGAAATCAACTCTGCAACACAGTCCATGGCAGCTAAGACTTTCTATTTGACTATGTATTGCATTTCATTGTGATTTCAGGACGGATAAAAGTTAGTATTATTTTGCCATATAAAATTTGCCACAAATATTATGTCAGTAACTGATGCCAAGAATATATTTTGTCCATATTAGAGGGTAATTTCTGAAAGACCAAATCATGATGCAGAATACAGAAAAAGTGGTCATTGAAAAACAGCTTGAAAGTCTAGATGGACTTACATTTGATCGAGTCAATAATACAGACTTTTTACTGACCCAAAACAACACCAACAGAAAATAGAAATTTTGAGGACAGCAAGTGCAAATTCGCAATAGCTGTGACCCACATTATGCGAATGTCCACTCCGAAATGCAGGATGGCAGGGGGCAGCAGGATGTCAGGGGGGCAGCCCCAGCATTTCAAATGTGGTCAAAAAGGTCAGAGCGGTCGGGAAAACTTACATGTGAACTTACTCACCAAAGAAAGTGCTTGCAAACATGCTGCTGGAGGGCTTAGGAGACGAGTAAGAAGGTGAATCTCTGTTGAAGTCTTCAGAGCTCTGAGATGGTGCGTACACCTGTCGTAAGAAAAGAAACATGACCAGCGGTCGAGTTTTAATCTGTCAGCTCTCGCATCTTCTTAACTGACACTTTCAACACAAATGCAACGTACGATCAGGATTACACAAAGAAATATGGGCACATAAAAGCATGTCATCACACACACACACACACACACACACACACACACACACACACACACACACACACACACACACACACACACACACAGACACACACACACACACACACACACACTTTAACGACACAAACCAACCAAGCTCATGGAGGGAGGAGTGGATTATCGCGGCGGGTATTTGCATTTCAGATCATCTCGACTTCTAATGGAAGCGTAAAGCTCACGGATGCGTGCGATAAATGCTCCGGCAAATTGCAGCATGCCCGGAGAGGCAGCAATCAAAGAGGAGGCCGCTCTGCTTTCTTTACATTTGTACCTGCAAGCTGGCGGCAGAGTGAAAGGAGCAGCACAATGGACGTGCTGTGGTACAGCTGCGTGTGTGCCAAGCCGGGCGCAGGATCAAAGCCACTGCAGGGCCAAACACCAGTGATGTGGTCTCTCTGCAGGGCCAAACACCAGTGATGTGGTCTCTCTCTGACTTCATCCACTCCAGATGGAGGCGCAGAGGAGAGACGAAGGGAGTGACGGATTGAACAAATTCTCCTCTGCCCCTCACAGACACGACCATTCCCCGTCAGCATGTCGCGCTAATCGGAGACAGACCTGCCGACGAGATCCCACCTGCCCCGTTTTCCAGCCCGTTTCTCTGTTCACTTGCGAGAGAAATTCCTCCGTTAACGAGCCGACATCACACGCAGATGTTGGCAGTGAGACGGCTCGCACTTCAAAAGATCGGCCTGCACGATGTGATGACGGCCAGGAAGGCTGTTTACTTGCTGAGGGTTGTTTTGTCAGTTTATGACAGAGCGCAGATGGGGAAATATGCGGTGCAACCAGACTATATAAATTCAATTCAATCACTCTTGCGCACACACGCACACACACACACACACACACACACACACACACACACACACACACACACACACACACACACACACACACACACACACACACACACACGCATGAAGACATACACACACACACACACACACACACACACACACACACGCACGCACACACACGCACACACACACACACACACACACACACACACACACACACCACACACACACACACACACAATATCAATGCAGAACTCAGTGGGCTTAACTGACACTGAGGGCCGTTGGGTTGTGCTGAGTGAGCAGTGCTCCAGTGTGTTGTCGACTCGTCTGAGTGTGTAATTAAAGCACTCTGGGAGGGGTGCTGCTCTCGTGGGGGTTCTGGCGCACACATGTGGCCAGCGTTGGCGGTACCTCCGCGTGGACCCCAGGTTAGCCTGACCCAGGAGCCCGGCGGGCTTTTGTCTTTTGCCTCTCGCTCTCAGGCTCAATGGGCAGCATATGGCAGCGGATGATGCTAATTGTCCTTTTTTACCCTGGGCTAACCAGTCAAAGCATTAATAAAGCATCCCAAACACTGGGTCCCTCGTTCCGCCCGGCCCGATGGAGGAGAGGGCCCGCCTGGGTTTCCTTTTACAAAGCAATTAATTAAAAGCTGTCACTCACATGGAACACCAGGCCAGCACAGGCCTCCACCAGTCGTTTGAGCATCAGTGGTTGTTTGTTAATAAAACTCAAGTCCCTCCTGTAGCATATCTTTCACACGTCATTGGAAATCCCAGGCCTGTTTAGCTCCACAGTTTACGTACACTAGACATTAACAAACATCTCGTATAACTTGGACCGATGTTCATTTGTATACATAGTGTCCTTGTATGAAGAGCTCTGTTTAGGATTGGACCTTTTAAGATGCTTTGTGTAACATTTTCGCCAAATATATTATGTAAAATCAATTGTGGTAATAGTCATCATCTATGCAAAAGGTTCATGACTTTCCCAATCAAGAGTCCACCAGAAAAGAAAAATAAATTGCAGGAAAAACATAGTTGACAGCTACAGTATGTATTACTGAAAGAAAATATCTCATATATTAATATGCATTAAGAAATGTTAAGAAAACCAGTGAGGTTTAAACTTTTTAGGATGAGGGATAATTCTGATAATTGATCACAACAATAATAATTGATGATCACTGTTAATCGACTGCTAATATTTAAATAATTACAATGGGCATTTTGAAGTGTTGCTAAATAATAGCCTACTTCAGATCAAAGATACTGTATATGGGGTGAACTCACTGGGTTCAGTCGTGGTTTTTCCATCCTAACTGCACTCTGCCTCAGCTCTCCTCCCCCCACATCCTGAAGCATGTAGCACCTGCCTTTGATGTGGCCACACCAATCCACATATGATCTGATGTTAAAACACGGGCTGTCAAGCTACAGTTAGAGTGCCACTTATAATAACAGGAAGGAAAGGGAGATTTTAAAAAAATACCCAGGAAAAATCAGGCTAATGGCCAAGAAGCTGAAAGAGAGGGTTGAACTGCACTGGTAATGGCTTGTCCTGTTCTTCTTGTATGTCATTATTTTGGAATTGAACCATATCTCTGGGGCAAGTACAAGTCTTACACACTTTATCTCTGGGGTAAGTTGTCTTACACACTTTATCTCTGGGGCAAGTACAAGTCTTACGTACTTTATCTCTGGGGCAAGTACAAGTTTTACGTACTTTATCTCTGGGGCAAGTACAAGTCTTACGTACTTTATCTCTGGGGCAAATACAAGTCTTACATCATAATCTCTGGGGCAAGTACAAGTCTTACGTACTTTATCTCTGGGGTAAGTACAAGTCTTACATCATAATCTCTGGGGCAAGTACAAGTTTTACATCATAATCTCTGGGGCAAGTACAAGTCTTACACACTTTATCTCTGGGGTAAGTACAAGTCTTACATACTTTATCTCTGGGGCAAGTACAAGTCTTGCGTACTTTATCTCTGGGGCAAGTACAAGTCTTACACACTTGATCTGTGGGACAAGTACAAGTCTTACACACTTGCTCTCTGGGGCAAGTACAAGGCACTTTATCTCTGGGGAAAGTACAGGCAGGGGGGCAAGTACAAGGCACTTTATCTCTGGGGCAAGTAGAAGTCTTACACACTTGCTCTCTGGGGCAAGTACAAGGCACTTGATCTCTGGGGCAAGTACAAGTCTTACACACTGTTCATAGGCTTATGCAGCGGAAACACTATTGCTGTTCAAACTACATCAGCTTCCTTGGATGGGCATGTGAAACACGTCTGCATGACACCAGCCGAAGCTTTCAGGGAAATATTTCAAGGCTGAGTATTTTCACGCCGTCTCACAAAGAACAACTTCATCTGCAAGACTTTTTGGGGGTGAATGATGTTGGGTATTATCAGGACAGTTGTAGGAAGGTGCTGACATGCTTATTTTTAAGAGATGCAGGCAAATATTTCATACTCCTCTGGCTGAAATTGGGGGAGGAGGGGGGGTGGGGGATCTGGGCGCTTCACTGGTTTAAATTTTATTGCACTTAAGGGATTTTTGTGAGGAAAGGTAACACCTTAGATAAACACGTTCCACCCTTAAAATCCCAAATATTTGAATTCTTCAAAAGCTTGCGCAACTCACTCGCACGGAACTGGAAGACACACAAACAAGTCAGTGCTCTGCTCTCACATCATCAAATCATCATGAAAGCAGAGATGTAGCTTTGAAACAAGTCATCATTCAACCTGGGGGTCCTGATTCAACCCAGGGGGTCCTGATTCAACCCGGGGGTCCTGGGAAACCTTTTCGCTCCTCAACTTCCCATGTGACCAAACCTACAGTACGAACTCCAATCATCCCTCACACACTCTGCTTACAGCTCCGCCAAAACAGCCGAGAATAGAATGTAAACGCAGAGCACAGAGCACAATGTTAGACAAGAGATATTGTGCTGACCTTTTTCAGACCACTCCCTGTAATCCATTTCTATTCTATCCACTGTAATCTACCATCAACCCCCTCAGCCACTGTCAAGCATCACCCTAAACAACATCAAACCACATCATACAGTCTGAATGCAACAGGGTACACAGAGATGACAGAGGCATGTCATTCAGCAACTAGCAGGTTTAAAGTTTTATTTCGTGTTTGCAAATGAGTTCAATTTTTTTTTATCCAGGTGCACCTTCTGTCAGCACAGCAGAGTGGCCAGCTGCTGAGAGTCAAGTTCTCCAAAAACACAACAGCGGCTACCCCGCAGAATAATATCCATCCTTGATGTCATAAAAGCTGTCTTCAATCATCTTTATTGCCGCAAAATGGGATTGTCAGGCAGACAGAAAACTGACCAACACTGTCATACAAAACCTGTCATAAATGTTACCTGCACTGACAATTTATATCATAAAATATTGTGATATTTGGCATTTGTGTGATACAATATATCGCCACACAAAATATTGCAATACTATGCTGTATCAACCCCCCCCCCCCCCACACACACACACACACCCCCACGTACACATACTCTCAGGCTCAGCACATGTGTAGTACACATGTGTAGTGTGTGTAGTAGTACACATGTGTAGTGTGTGTAGTAGTACACATGTACACAGAAGGTCAACAAACACACACTCTGTATGTGCAGTGGAGCAGCATGCTCGCTCACACACATGAACTCATATTGGGGAGACAGAGAACACGGGTTAGCTTCTGGCAACCAACCTTTACTGATCACGGTATAACCTGTTGCACTAAAAGACAACAAGGGGGCGCATTCTTTTTCCCCTCTATTTTGAGTATCTGTGGATATCATTTTTAGGACATTCCATTTCTTTTCGGATGCTTTGCATGCGGCAAAATAAAGAAAATGGCGATCTATCTAATATCAATCACCACCACAGGGCTTTTCTTTGGCTTCCATTTTTCCCCACTAACTAAGAAAGATCAGTGAGCTGCTGAATCTGTACTGGTTCCGTGCCACCGGCTCACAAGCCAACGGGCCCGCGGTGAATTCTCCCAGCGCTCCAGATGGCGGGCCGGGCCGGGCCTGTGGAAGTCTGCATTAGAACAAATTGATGTGGGTGAAGTTGATGCTAAGAGAGCAGCGTCTTCCTTTTCCGTCGCAAGGAATCCATAAAGAAGTCGGTGTTGGTTATTTAACAACTGCTTTGGATCATAACGTTTGCCATGCTGTCCACATGCTCTCCATTTTCTCCCCCATCGCCAACTGTAACACAAGCCTGTTAATACTTCATATGAAAAGAGATCAAAGTGATCTTTTGTGCGGCGGGAACAGAGAGGAGCTGTTGTAACGAGCCATGAGGAAAGTTGAAACACAAGCTGGAGTGCGTAAGCTGCCCTTTTCAATACCACATGATCAAAAAGAACACCCTAAATCTGCCTTTTAAACACATGTACACTTGATATAATAGGGGAAATAGCACAGGTGCAAATAATCTCTGTGTATCATTTGCTTATGACAAGATCATTATGTAAGGATTACTGAGATGCACAGGAGCGCTCATTCGGCCATTGTTGGAGGAACGTGCCCTCGAGCAGGGTAGTAAACCCATTAGATTAGTTTGAGCATAAACAGAAGAGGTATTACATGTCATTCAAACGAAAACCTGCTCCTATCTCAACTGATTTCAACGCACCTGTACGACCTGTGACATAATCACTCAAAACATCAGTGGAAACGAAATTCCTTCACATCCAGGATCAACTAAATACGCCCCCCCCCCCCCCCCCCCACCACACACACACACACACACACACATATACAGTAATGATGCATGTATAAGGATCACACACACACAAAAAACTACATTTTCAGA
>NC_139633.1:21061744-21481744 GCF_964638095.1 Poromitra crassiceps
TAGTAATATGTAATATATTACATTTTGAAAGGAACTTGCCCAACACTGGTCGTAAAGCATGCAACAGCTGCAAAGAGGACCAGCCCGTGACGTCAGGCAACAGCAAAAATAATGGCTCATTTCCTAAAGCCTGGGGGCCTCAGGCAGGGGGAGCACCAGGGGGGCGACGCAAGTATGGACAGCCATCTTACCATGGTTCACTGTCACACTGCTCCCCGCTACCATGTGGTTTACTGTCACACTGCTCGACGCTACCTCCATCATGTGCGAGGAGGGAGCGAAGAGGAGAGGAGAGGTAGCATATCCCACCAAGAGGCCGGTCTGTAGCGTCTGACTGCAGCCTTTCATGTCGACCAGTGGAAGCCTCCTGGACTGAACACAGGCCTGTGTGCTCATTGAGAGCATTATTGTTATAGAAAGATGAAAGTCCCCCACTTGCCTAAGAAAACGGGGCTTTTATGATGTTTTTCCTTTAGTGCTGTTATTATTTATCCGCCGCTTTCTTCTCTCTCCCTCTCTCCCTTTCAAACTCTTCCAAAGCACGGGCTCGACATGCTGTTAGCGCTTTATATCTGGCCCCGTTTCAACGTGATGCTTTAAGGGAAATGGGCATGATAGACGTGTGTTTGAAGGGCCCAAAACAAGTCCAGACACAGAGCGCCGTGTTGAGAGGAAAGAGACATGAAAGCACAGAGTGATAGCCATTAATTTGGGAAAGTATGCACGCTAACCATACCAGCGCTGCTTTCTTCAGGACAGGGTCGGCATGAAGCCCTTTCCTGTGTACTGACTATGTACTAGACTCTTTCCTGTGTACTGACTATGTACTAGACTCTTTCCTGTGTACTGACTATGCACTAGACTCTTTCCTGTGTACTGACTATGTACTAGACTCTTTCCTGTGTACTGACTATGCACTAGACTCTTTCCTGTGTACTGACTATGTACTAGACTCTTTCCTGTGTACTGACTATGTACTAGACTCTTTCCTGTGTACTGACTATGTACTAGACTCTTTCCTGTGTACTGACTATGTACTAGACTCTTTCCTGTGTACTGACTATGCACTAGACTCTTTCCTGTGTACTGACTATGTACTAGACTCTTTCCTGTGTACTGACTATGTACTAGACTCTTTCCCGTGTACTGACTATGTACTAGAGTCTTTCCTGTGTACTGACTATGTACTAGACTCTTTCCTGTGTACTGACTATGTACTAGACTCTTTCCTGTGTACTGACTATGTACTAGACTCTTTCCCGTGTACTGACTATGCACTAGACTCTTTCCTGTGTACTGACTATGTACTAGACTCTTTCCCGTGTACTGACTATGTACTAGACTCTTTCCTGTGTACTGACTATGTACTAGACTCTTTCCTGTGTACTGACTATGTACTAGACTCTTTCCTGTGTACTGACTATGCACTAGACTCTTTCCTGTGTACTGACTATGCACTAGACTAGACACACTACACTCTCTGTCTGAATGTCGATGTAGTTCAAGCAGTAGCCACATTCCAGCCGGCGTCAAGTCCTCAACTATTATCCGCGTCCCCAGAAAGACGAGGCCCGTGACACTAAAAGACTACAGACCTGTCTGTCGCCTTGACCTCTGTGCTCATGAAGTCCTCAAATCCATGACCCCCTGCAGTTCGCAGCACAGGTCTGTAGATGATGCAATAAACAACATGGCCCTCCACTACATGGAACCTATGCCATTATTTATTATACTGTAGTATTAACCAATATAACTGAATCATTTCCTTCCCCATAAAGAGGTTCTTGTTGTTGTCGTAAGCATTTCCATAATTTGCTGAGGCCCCCTTAGTGCCCCCTGGTGGCCCCCGGCCCCTACTTTGAAAACCACTGACTGACTGACAGGACTTTACTGGACGTTTTACATGAACATGTTACATGGACATTTATAACACATTTCATAATAATAGATAAGACATAGTAGCATAGTCATAAAACTATTAAGTCAAAGTTTAAAAAAAATCCAACAGATTCAAAAATGTGTGTTAAACCGACGTTTTCGGAGTGGTAGATCCACCCCGAATCCTCGTCTGTTAAAATACAAAGACAGAAGCCCCTTTCCCTTCTCTCATGCGTCGCTGGTCTAAAACAGCATCAGAAGTTGTCTCCTCATGTCAGCCGTCAACACACAGGCTACAGCCCAAACATCATCAACAAGTCTGCATCAGTCTGACTGATGGAGCTCCATCCACCTGTCCACACCACCCATCACACTGTGGCCTTCAGAAGGTGTTTTTCTTGGGATTTGTGTGGGTGTTGAAAAAGATGGCGCAAATCCACAGGCTGAGGTCAGCGGCATCTCACGCATGGATTTAGCCATGATGTCATCAGACAGGAAGATTGTTTCCTGTAAGAAGCTCTGCTTCTAATTAGGGAGGGAGGACTTGGAGGGTGGGGGCTGCCTGGGGGTGGGATTTATTCATCTCAGTGAAGAAGCCCCCTGCCCCCTCCCCACCTCAATAAAAAATCATGCATTTCAAAAAGAAACCTTTAAACGCAACGCAAGTTGCGATTTTAAATTAATTATATCAGTGGCTTAATCATTCTGGATAATAATACAAATATTAATAAAATATTGATGTTATTCTATTTTTCTCTCTCATTCAACTAAATTGTACTCATCAGCATCTAATATGTTTGGTACGTCATTGCTATTAATTCCTGAGTAAAGAATTTTTCCTTCTTTGTATAATAATGCTGTTGGCCCATTTCCCCTCTGCTTTACTTAACTCCTTTACTGGGAAAACAAGTGATTTGGGTAACATCTTCATCAGCACTGCACTGCTATAGGGAGCCACGCCCCTTCATCACTCACCATGCTGGGATCACAGCAATACAGCAAGAGCCACGCCCCTTCATCACTCACCATGCCGGGATCACAGCAATACGGTAAAAAGACAAATCTGCTTGTTGGTGGAGGTCACTGCTCCACATACGCATGCTTTTTAAATTTGTAAATATTAACAATTACTGCCTTATTAAATATTCCTCCAGGTGGCGAGCTGACTTCCAGCATGTTCATATACGTACAATCAATCAGTGCTGTTAGAATATGAATGGTTCAACTGGAATGATTCTTTACAGTTAAACTCTGCTGTCTAGCATCATTAGAACACAAAATAAACTCACCTTTGAATTTCTTAAAGGAAACTGGCCAGCATTATTGTTGGAAGTATCACTGTTGTACAGCTAACTATTTAATTCTGTCATTTGTTTACAACCTCAACACTGTAGCAGGTGTGAGCTATTATAATCAAAGCAAACTATATACTCACTCATCAACATCTATGCTAAATGACCTGAACGTGTGGGCCGATATGTGCACTTGTTTTTTCTTTATAACATTTTTGGGTCACAGCACTAACAGGATCATTTTCAATTGGAGACTATCAGTGAAAGCGCAAAGCTAATCAAATTCCTCTTCTTCAAACAAACTTTTTATGTCTCAAGTGAAATCTCAAATATTAAATTACAGGGTTCTAGGTAGTTAAAAAATAAATTACAAAATGCACTTTTTCTTTTTTACAAACCTCTTTTAAAACTAAACATTTTTACGTTTCATAGCATTTCTGCTCATGTAATTCTGCTCTGGTACAAAGCATTAATGTATATGCATTCATTCATGCACACACGCCTGCCAGCACATACACAGATTCATCGTTGGACATACAGTAGCACTCTTCAAAGTCACTGGTCATTTAAAACTTAGTGATGGCATGTACGAAAACGAATACACATGTAGCTAATAGATAGCCATACCCCAAGCTATAGCAGCACTAAAACAAAGAGCAATACTTATCAACTATAACCTACTGACTATACGTTTGCACGTCTGACTCAAACCGTTATAAATACTAAAAGCGCCAAAATAAAAAAATACACTAACAAGCTTTCCTGTTCACCTAAATAGATACAGTGTGTGTGCATAGAAGTCTGTTTATCCAGACCGGATTGTTGGAATAAGGTCAAATTCCTAGATCAACATACAAGGAATCAACAGTAAAGCGGAATCCATAATAACAGGAGATAAGGAGAGAGTGGAAGCTATTACTAAGTATATGCACTACAGGACATTCTCTCCTTGGGCTAACTTCTAGTCATTATTGAAACCCTAGTGAAATCACAATTGACTCATTTTGCTGGGGACTCTACAACCCCCTCGTCAAGCTGACGTTCGAGTATAGGTCTACTCTACAGTAGCTGCCGTCGGCAAGGCTCCAAGTCGAGGCTGATGTTGTAGCATGTTTCCAGCTTAAGGAGCGCTACAGGGTGAGTGCTACAGGGTGAGTGCTACAGGGTGAGTGCTACAGGGTGAGCTCTACAGGGTGAGTGCTACAGGGTGCTACAGGTCTGTGTGATCACAGAACCATGCAAGAGTGAAGTACTAGGAAAAGAAACAGAACATGTGCTGAGAGAGACAGCAGGTATATTTAGAGCAATTCGAGAGGAGAGGAGACATTCAATGGGGAGACAGTGAGGAGATGAATCTCTTGAAAACATTACAGTCGTTTTCAGCCTACGATGAAAGACGGGGAGTGATACTCCTGCTCTGACCACAGTAGGAAGGTCATTCCATCATTAGGGAGGCAGGAGGCAGAAGAGTCAATACCGAGTGGTCAACGGCGGGGCCGGTGCATGGAAAGAGCCAAGTGGACCGTAACAACAGGACACCAGGGTTTTGAATTCAATATGATTATGTCAAATAATGTACAAGCTTAATAAATTCCTTACCACATACAACTAATGCAAAATGCATGTTATTTGTTGGTTCATCTACATCAATTTACCAGCAGAAATGTCATTTCCATGGCTTGGCACCTCACTTTGGTCTGACAGGTAGATGGTTTTAGGGTACTGTAGGGCGTTATGAGGGAGAATCCAGCAAAAGAAAAAAGAAACAAAAAATGCGTTTCAATACTTTTTAATCAAACAGATTTGTTTTTTGTTGCCATAAAACTCTATTTATAAAAGTTTAAAATGCTCTAATAATTCACTGACTCTAACGGACCGATTCAATATTTTAGAGGAGTCGCCAGATCCAAACCAAACCAACTGAAGCATCTGATCCCACAACCCCACACAGTTTCTGATCGTCAGCACGACCGCCGTTGAATGGATTATCAGAGGCCTAACTGACCTTACACGTAACCTCTGACCTACAACCGCGGCCTGGAGTTAAGACCCTCGGCTACAACCCGAGCTTCACGTGCGGCCGCGCTGACTGTTCTTTCCAGGTCACAGCAGCCCGGCTTAGATGCTCTCTAAATAACAAACACTCTACCTTAGTGATTGCTGACAGGCCGTGTTCTCCAGCCCTGCCAGCGCTCGGAAATCAAGGTCCGCATTAATGCCGCACACTCACGCGAGCCCTACACGAATAATTTACAACAGGCCTGAATGTCAGTAATGACTTTAATCTGGGCATTATTTCTCCGCTTTGTCCTTTTAACTCCTTGTTCTCCCTCCAGATGAAAGGAGGTCAGGCCTCTGGCTTGTTGGCCTGCTCCATTATCTCCAGACTCTAATGTCAGTGGTACATTTCAGCAACCCAAACAAAAGATAAACACACAGGCCCCGCGGTGCCAGAGGTGGCTGCTGCGCCTCTGTTCAGGATCATCCCCCGTCAAACCAAAGGGGTGTCTATCTAATCAGCCATCTGATGAGGTCATCTCTGGGGAGCCGACTAACTAACTGGGGTCAGGTCCGAGCACAACGCACCGTCCCCCTGCTGGCTGCATGGGCTGATAAACACAGGCTGCACCGATAGAAATAGTAATTCCCTTACAGATCGGGGTCACGTTTGCTTCATGCCTGCCAAACAAATCACCTGAGAAGAATAATTTTAATTGTGAATACGCTTTCTATTCTAGTGCTGGGAAGGGGGGGGAAGTGACAATAGAAGACAGTGTGAAGTCATTTTATTTAAAAAACAAAACAAACAACACAACACAACACAACACAACACAACACAACACAACACAACACAACACAACACAACACAACACAACACAACACAACACACAAAAGGTATCATTTATACTGTACAACTGTGGCTACATGATAGGGAAACAAAGTAGCCAGTACTGTATGTGGCAACATCAGACAGAACCTTGAAGGAAGTTCTGGAGTACCTTGGAGTAACTTGAGCGTGTGCATGCAGTACACACTGAATGTGTGCCGCTCATATAGGTTTTTGCTGCAAAAATAAAAAATAATATTGATCACTGAGTCCTCAATTCTCTCTGCAATTACCTGAAATAAATACCGAACCATTTACAGTCGCATTACAACATAATTGGCAGTCAAAGTTGAAGAAATAAAATAAACAAAATATATATAAATAAATAAATAAATAAATAAATACCGTAAATAAATAGGCAAAATAACAGCTGCGCAATCAATAGAACATTGGCCTGCCTGTTTGGTTTGAACAACAGAAATCATGTAAGAGCTGACATACTGTAGCTGACATGTACAGTTTGATTCATTTTGTCGGTTCAGGTGACAGTTACACTTGCATTCTGCAGCCTGGCCTCCTAAGCATCAGACTTGGCGTTTTGAAAGCAAGGTGGCGCTGTACATTTACCCCTCCATTTGTTTCTCTGAAGGTTTGGACACGGCTCGTCTGCGTTATCTCAGTCGGATAAGATCGCCCACCTTCATTTCTACTACAGTATTTCTACTGCAGGAATACATCAGGCTTGTTGTGTATTGGTTCAGGGGTCTAGCCTATCATGCTCTCCCTCCAAACAAACCACAAGTATTTACAACAGAGATAACGTTAGATATCTGCTTCACCAACAAGGACCTTATTTTGGCTGGCTTGACACTGGTAGGCGAACCAACATAAAAATGCTGAAATATAGTGGAAAGAACAGTCTGTTCATTTTCTATTTTATCATGATTATCATTTTTCTTTTATTAGATTTATTAGATACACAATCAATTTTCAGTGCATATTTTGTTCTTCCTGTAATTATTTTAGAACAGACCAATATTAAGCGAATCAGCCAATGTACTTAATAAAGCACTTGGCACTCACACTGGATCCGACAAATGATCAGTGCACATCTTGAAGGGATATGGTAGAACATGTCTTATACTACAACAGTTTGTTAGGATCAAACACAACAACTAGCTACAACGACAACAGTCTGTTCTACTGTAGGTTTGGCGACCTCCTCGAGGGCCGTGGCTCCTATTGTTTTCCAAAATACAATAAAAACAGCTCGCAGAGACAGAGAGTCGCCTGGCAATCATAACACATCATGTTGAACAACACATGTTGTCGTTTCAAGACAACTTGAGAAGCTTTTTCTCCATAAAGAATCAATTTGGCATTCTTGGATTTTATATTCAACTAACGTTTTTCCCTCCTCACTTATCTGGGTTGGCTGCGCCTTTTTGTCATGAAACACCAGCCTCTGATTTGACAAACTGCATGATTTAGATTATATAATTATATGATTTAGATTGATTGTATAATCATCAGTTGGGTGGCCCAAAAAACGATTTTTGCTTAGAGACCCTAAAAAGCCTGGTGTCTGGGTGTTTACATATAGACCATAGCACGGCTTTGCTGATGCATTTCATCTCAAGTTTGCCAAGTCTTGACCTGCTGTGGTTCAAAGAAAGGGGCAAAAATGGATGTAGCTACTCTCTGAGAAACAGAGACTATTATAGTGCGAGACTATGATCACTACTGTCTTTGAACTGTTAAAAGCAGATCAAGAAAAAGAGAGAGACAGAGAGAGAGAATATACCCTCTGAATGTCATGCATCAGACAGACAGCGCTGCAAGGGAAAATTCTGGCTCTTAAGATTCAGAGCCTCGAGCGGACTTCCTCTCTTACAGCTCCGACAGTACAAATCTACCAGAAACAAGGCTGTGTGAGTGATCTGTCAAAAGCAAACTGTCAATCTGTTTTGTCATCCACACTCGGGGTTCTTGCTTTGCAAAAGTCCCTGAAGGCATCTGATTCTCCCCCTGCTCACCCCGCCTCCTGCTCTCTCTCATCCTCCAGCCCTGCCGTCACCACAGCCAGGGAGGACGTGTCACATCAACCCGTCGTGCCTCTGACAAGGCTTTGGACTAGGAAAAAAGAAAAGCCTATTTACAGATACGGTACATACAAACAGACACACACATACAAACACACACATACAACACACACACATACAAACAGACACACACATACAAACACACACATACATCACACACACATACAAACAGACACACACATACAGACACACACATACGTACACACCATGGCCTCGCAGCATCTCATAAATATCCTACAAGACAACCTTTCCCCACAAGCCGCAGCACTGTGTGTCTCTCTCCCTCCTCCTGTTAGACAGGTGTATCTCTCCCTCTCTCTCCCTCTCCTCCTGTTAGACAGGTGTCTCTCTCTCTCCTCCTGGTAGACAGGTCTCTCTCTCTCTCTCTCCTGTTAGACAGGTGTCTCTCTCTCGCTCTCCTGTTGGACAGGTGTCTCTCTCCCTCCTCCTGTTAGACAGGTGTCTCTCACCCTCTCTCTCCCTCTCCTCCTGTTAGACAGGTGTCTCTCTCTCTCCTCCTGTTAGACAGGTCTCTCTCTCTCTCTCTCTCTCTCTCTCTCTCTCTCCTGTTAGACAGGTGTCTCTCTCTCCTCCTGTTAGACATGTCTCTCTCTCCTCCTGTTAGACAGGTGTCTCTCTCTCTCCTCCTGTTAGACAGGTGTCTCTCTCTCTCTCTCTCTCCTGTTAGACAGGTGTCTCTCTCTCTCCTCCTGTTAGACAGGTATCTCTCTCTCTCCTCCTGTTAGACAGGTGCCCATCAGCATCCCTCAACGTAGCAGCCTATCTGTCCAATGACAACATGCTCTTTCCCTCGCTCTCAGCATTGCTCAGAATAATGCATGGAGACAATTAGAGCAGTGGTGGCCTAACGGTTAGAGAAGTGAGCTTATGACCGGAAGGTCGTTGGTTCAATCCCCGGACAGGCGGGATAAATCTGGGTGGGGAAAGTCATTACCACCACTGGGGTGCTCTTGAGCAAGGCCTTTAACCCCAACCGCTCCAGTGGAGCTGCTTAGTGGCCAGCAGATCAGACTGTGGTTGTACTGGTCAGCTTCCAGGTGTGAATGTGTGTGTGAATGTGAACAGGGCACTCCTGACAAAGAGAGCACTGATCTCAGTGAGACTCCCTCTGTAAATAAAGGTTAAAAAATAGCCAAGGTGTCTACTGTGTAAAAAAAAAGCTTGTATGCTGCAGGTTTGAGGTCTTTGAATAATTATATATTATATATATATATTTTTTTTTTTTGCTGGGCCAGCCACAACATTTTCAGCATATGCCGCATTTGGCAAGGCTGAGAGAAAAAAAACGTGATTAAGCAGCTGCTTAAAATAATGTTGAAGAATAAGGATTTGTTGGGCATGCACATCACACACTTGCAACCAAAACGACAGTTGATCCATGACTGCAAGCACACACCTAGCACACCACAGAGGGAAGTATGTGTGTGGTGCAGGGAGGGGGGCGTCTGTATATAAGATGAAAAAAAAGGGGGGGGGGGGGCGGCTATAAACATTTAAATGTTTGCAATCACCAGCTGGCCTCTGTAGATAGCCTTCACATCCTGCTGGACTGCAGTGTCAGAGCCTAAATGCACAGAGGATGTGCACCCATAAATATTTTGATTCAATTCCATCATGCAGTGTACACACACACACACACACACACACACACACACACACCCACACACACACACACACACACACACACACACACACACACACACACACACACACACACACACACACACACACACACACACACACACATCATGCTTGGATTTGCAACTTTACATTAGCCATCTGATTTAAAACTCCCAAATCTATTTTTAGACCGAGCGGGGGAGAATACAAGCTCGAGGAAAAAGGGGATTTGAGACCGAAATAAATAAATAAATAAGAGAATTCCCAGCAGTAGAAATAATGATAGGAAGCATTGTGTTGACTTTTTTTTATCAAGCTATTCAGGTCTCCGGTGGGGCTCTGGTGCTGCTTACACAAGCGAAAGCTTTCAGCAGCATCTGCAGCTGCATGCCTGCTTCACAGGTACGCCGCGGGCTCTGCGCACAGCTGCCTCTGGCGGAGCAGCTCTGACTCCAGGTGCGCCGTCACCTCAACACTTCTTAACACCAACCTGCCGTGTCGATGCCAGCACCACCACCAACACAGGTCTCGCCCGGCAACCGCCTCCAGCCCTCCACACACATTCACTCACACTCAGCAACAGTCACTCACTATACAGCTTTTTAAGAGCTATTCACGAGTTTCATGGTGAGACAGTGGGCGCTTCCATGACACCCTCCCTCCCTGTTTCCAGCTGCCGGTTGCCTGGTTCCGCCCAGGACCGTTCCTAGTGAAAGAGACTGAAAATAATCATAATAATTGTTGTGACTTTGTATCTACATATGTCTTGTAATGGAGCCCCCCAGCATAATAATTTCACACGTGCATAATGGTACAACGGAGTGACAATATCTTGAATCTTGAAAGAGAGAGACCGCTAAAGCTCTGTTCAATGACCAAATATACGAGTTCCGGTTTGGACGTTTAGCCTTCAAAATAAAAGCGGCCGCTATGCAACCACATACAATTTTTTTTAGTAATTTCGGCTAAAATAAGCCCATACAGTACCAGTGAATTGACATTCACCTCTTTTTTGTAAAATAACGCCGCTATGCAACCCCACAACGTTACTATTTTTAGCCATTTCGGATAAAATAAGCCATACGTTCCCACTCTTTGACAGTGGCGCGCACCTGCTTGCTAGTGAAAAAAATGTAAACAGGAAGTCGACAACCGGCTACCGCTGAGAATCATGGGAAACGTAAGTCCAGGAAAAAGTTGAATAAGAAGCCCCTTTATACATTCAATAGTTCATTACACCCTTCCTCCCACTAGTCCAATACCAACATGCTTACACCTCTGAAAAGCTGCCAGACAACCACTCACTCCCCCTTCTCCCCATACAGCACCTATCTGTAAACCTGGCTTTATGTTCTCCTTTCTCTGAGAGCAGGTTATAAGAGACCTATAATACCCCTTTATTCAATGCCGCCATCTTTATTCTTTCAAATGGGATCAAAGACTAACTGGGATAATTCCTCCAAGCTCCAGGCTTTATCTTCTGGGCAGCAGCACTGAGTGACGAGAAGAAGCCGTGTTTTAGCCCATGCTCTGTCACGGTTTCCCCCCCATCTAGTATTGTACTGCTTGATTGTACTCGTATGAGTCACAGAGCCGCACCTGCGCCCATGTGTTAAGTACTGACAAATAAAAGCCCGGCGTCCATTTACACAACAAAGAGATGTAACCCGCGAGGCAACCGCTCTCTGCCTCCCTCCCTCTCCCTGACAAGACGCCCAATATATCACTTACTTAAGGGGGAGGCCAGAGCCTGCCCCCCCCCCCCCCCCCCCCCCCCATGCTCTGACAAACCTGCATTCAAATACAAATCCAGAAACAAAAACGCATCCCAGCCTTTTATGTCCTGTGGCCTGTTCCATATTTGATTTGGACATAAAAGCAACAGAGGTGACGATTAGCACAGCTCCAAAAAGGCAAATCCAGTCTCTGACAAAAAAAAAAAAAAAAAAAAGTTTAACAAAGGAACAGAGGAGGGAGCGATTTTGGTAAACCAGTTGCTTCTTATTAAAACAAAAATCACCGGTCCCAGTACCAGGATCTTTGCCAATCCACTAGGGTTTTAACAATGAACATGTGACTTAGTGATTTATGCATATTAACGATCTCCCACATCCCGCCCCCCCCCCCCCCGTCAAGGCGAGCGCAAGCTGAGCTCCACACTTCTCTGCATCCTAATGGTTTCTGCTCCACCGGGATCTTTACCAATAGAAACTTCAGAGATTCTGCGTCTATTAATCTCTGTCTGTCCTCCTGTTCGGCTCCATAATGACTCATTAAACATGAAAAGAGCAGAGCTGGGGATGTGCTCTGACAGCTCTGCTCTCTGCGTCCCTCCTCCCAGGAGAGGCTATGAGGAGGCCAGACTGTGACAGAGGGCACGGCTGAAAATCAATCACCCCGAGGTACACACGTGTACGCTCGCACACACACACGCACAGTCACGCACACGCACACGCCAACTACAGAAGAAGAACGCACACGCACACTTCTTAGACATAACCTACAGAAACATTTCCACACTAACATTAACACTGAAACCACATACACAAATATTTATACACACTTGAGCATGCAAAGGCAAAACTGGGGTTGGGGGGGGGGGGGGGGGGGACACTGTATATTAACAAGGTACCACTGGTGTCATCATCACAGAGCAGATCTTTCACACAAAAAAGCAGATTCCCATCCAAGATGTGTGCCGGTGACGTCAAGCGCGTTCTTTGTGTGCAAGTGCTGTGTGTGTGTGTGCACGCACATAGATGTGTGTGTGCTTCAGTAAGCTCACTGTGAAATCTATTCATATGACAGGTAGATGATCTTCCACTCACAGATGAAGGCAGGCCAGGAGGGACCTTGCGAACTTTCTTTGTTTCTACAGGATCTGTGGAGAGATGAAAGCACATCTATTCACTCGCCAGCAAAAAACCACGACTCTTTGTTTTCCCCAGACACTGGTTTCATCAACACAAATCATAGAAAACCTTTATTTGTTCATGAATGATGACTGCCATGCAGGCAAGCTATAAAGGAACAATCCACCAGATACTCTTCAGTGTTTCCACTAGAAGGTTTTTCAGGCCTGGAGGGATTTCGAAACGTACCCCGACCGCAACGGTGGGGGCCCTCGCTGGCGACGCTAAACTTTTAGCTAACCTGTTCGCATCTATGTTCGCAATGGCATCCCAAGTATCATCATACTATTATGGGATGCGATGCGAACAGTTGTGGGATATACATATATATATGGGATGTGCGTTTCCCAGGCACACGTTGACACGTTTTAGAACAGCGCTGCACGCTGGCACAATGCTCCTAAAAGCAAAATGCTTATTGTTTCGAATGATTTGGCATCTTCTATTACTGTCAACACTGTCAACACCAGTATTGTAATAATATGCCATCAAGGTTTATTGAAATTTTTGGGAGAGCAGGATTTTCTTTTTTTATTATTATTATTATTTTTTTGCAATTTTCTTTTTTAGCATTTTTTTCCCTGGCCTGTAGAATGGTAGGGGAAACACTGCTCTTACTCTGTTATACACCGTCAATCTGTGATGTTAAACCGTGTTAAACGCATTCCTGGAGTAATTTTGGAATAATCAAAAAACCTAGAAAACTGCGGTTGTAAATTGTTCCTCCTCTTTCAGTAATCACACAAATATTCATCATGGTTAGTGTAATCCAAATTGTATGAATTTATGCCCTTGAATCAGGCCTTATTGTTTTAATTCAAAAGTGCAGAAATATAAGAGGTAGTGTGACATCACCATTTTTATAGAGCCACATTTAGGTGTAATTACATTTGAGGAGTAGCCTTCCTTGAAAATATAAGTTAAAATGTATTATATATAATAGCACCTGGGGTCCAAAGATAAGCATTTTAGAGAACTTTAAGGAGAGAAGTGTCCAAGCTTAGATTTGATCATAGTCCACAGTATGTTGTGTAGTGTACAGTAGGTGTGGTATACATCACATCGGCAATACGTCATTTTGTAGGTGGCACATGTTCCTGCCCCCTTTTAAGGGGAAAACACAAGCCTCTCCCCATTGACTTCAATGTAAAATAGAACTACCCCAATTTTTTTTAGAAAAAGTGTAGAAAAATAACAGAATCAATCTCGTTTATTAACGACCCCAAAACACCATGACATAACAATATATTACAACTCATCTGGCCATACAGTAGAATGGGCAAGATACACCGGAAATATTACTTTGACCCATCTAAAATCATGTGACTCATTCTTTTTCTTTTTTACAGTCCCGTGACTCGTCAGTCTAGTAGTAGCTGCCAAGTAGTCACGGGGCTGTAAAAAATGAACTAAAAGGGGGCGAGGCCTAATTGCCGATCTGATGTACTGTATGTGTAGTTTGGGTAGCCTTCCATGTAAATGGGTATTTGCTGTGGGAACAGACCATCCTTCCTTTAAAGCAGCTACGAGCAACTTTTTCGATTGTTATTAAACAGTATAATTACAATATTGATGCATCACATCTTACCTATAATAGAAGCTGAGACCAAAGCCGTGTGTATCTGAGATTGCTCCCTTAGGTGATTATTAGTCTGTGTCTGTCTAAACTCGCGTCAACAGGGGGCTCTCTCTCTCTCTCTCCTTACCGCCGGCCCGGCTACCCGGAAGTGAAACGCGGAAGTGAAACCCGGAAGTGAAACGCAGCTGCCTGCCTTGCCGTTTGCGCTGCCTAGCAACATAACATAAACAATGTGAACGCCACGCATACTCTCGCGAACATCTTTCGTTACAGTATATTCTAACAAGTTTTTTGGAAGTTATTTTGTGGTTATGGCCGAAGTGGCTGCTGCAAACCGTTTCATTTCACTTCCTGATCTTCCCTGGCCACAGACAGCCTACACTGGCCGATTCACTCGGGGCTCAAGCGAGACTACTGTGCGTTGGTCTCGTCGACTATTAGAGGTAAGATGTGATGCATTGATATTAAATTTATACTGTTTAATAACAATCGAAAAAGTTGCTCGTAGCTGCTTTAAGTAGCTTCATTGTGAAGATCATACATTCAGGGAGTCCAGGATAAACCAGCCTATTCCAAGAGCTATTCAGCCCGTCCAACAGTTGGTTGGACGGTATTTTCCAAATCTTTTCCTGGCAATTTAAAGCATTCTGAGGAAATTAGATTTCCATTTTCGACTAATTTGATTTGGATTTCAGATACTTTTAACACAATTCATTAGAGCCACTTGGCTCTGCAACAGACCTGTGTAACTCTGATTCTGGCTCTCACAATGCCGCACTCCCTGTCCAACCTGCATTTAGTCCTGACCATTACTGCCCAAGTATGCCACAGTTTGATTCAAAACTGGGATGAATGGTTATTTCTCATTTCTAACTGGTTTCAGACATTTTCATTGACCAATATAGAATGTTTTCATTCAGTTGAGTTAGCTAACTACAGACTACATTCATCCCTGAGGAGAAATGAGAGAAAATACAAGAAAAATAGATTGTAATTTTGAGGGCATAGTGTGTCAGTAGTACAATCACTCAGATGGGACTGACCAATAGGAGTGGGGTCTGGTAGAGAGCGTCTTCTGGGATTGGCCCCAGTGTAGGAATAGAACGGAGCAGCTGACTTCCCCGACGGGGCCACAGAGCTGGGGCTCGCCATCCCGATGTCCGGCCTTAGAGTAGACTGAAAGAGAAAACAAATACATAAACGCTTACAAAAATGGATAACGGCAGCTTGTGTGTCAGAAGTGTGTGTTAATTTCAGTTTGCAATAACAATGATCTGTAGTCTGCCAATGAGTTAGACTAGAGTAGAGTAGGGTAGAGTAGAGTAGAGGCTATACTATGCAGTCGAAATGCGGCACAAGACAAATAAGAGTCCGACGACTACCGGAACTGATCCTGGAATGGAACCAGGAGTGAACCTGGGTCGCACCCCCGACATCTACAAATAATTCTAGAAGAATGTTTATAGGCTGCTTGGCATGCACATCTCGATCACAATGTCACTGACCACAATGGGAATTTAAAAAATAAACTTTTTTCAGTCAGGGGAGGGCAACCATCAAGGGGAAGCCATTTCCTGATGGCATTTCCACTTACAGTATGGGTTTCATAACCAGAGAAGTGCGTCATGCTATACAGCAGGAAGAGTCCAAAATAAGAGGAAACCAAAGACAGAAAAAGAATGGAAGAAAAGGAGGAAAAAGAGATCTCGCCCCTATTGACTTAATGACATCAGGAGGGAGCCATGGCCATGGCACACAATCAAGACTTTGTGTTGAACAAGTGCAGCGACAGTATATATATATATAGAGAGAGGAGGTGCTCCAGTCGGGGGTTGTGCTGTGTCAAAGGGCTGCTTCTGCACGACCACACTTAGAAAATATATGTCTAGCTCTCACCAATTAGCTGCTCGTTATCAGTGAGCTCTCATCCTCACAGACTGCCTGCCACCCCGCTGTGAGTTATTTTTGATTAGATTAGGGCACTTAGCACAGTCTACAGTCTACAAAATCTTCTTTGACTTGCTTGCTTGTCAGACAATTTTATTGACGGTATCACACTGGGACATACAAATGCTAAAATAAGAAATCAAGGTTCTAGACAAACACACACACACACACACACACACACACACACACACACACACACACACACACTTACAGTATATAGAATATGAAAACACATGGACACACAGCTACAGTGTGCACATACTACACGTATATTGCCATGAATTAGGGAATACACACGCTCTGCACACACACTTGTGCAGTGATTGTAGTATGATGTAAATGTTGTAGTTTTTACTGTAATTGTTGGATGATCATGTGAAATGTCACTTGGATATGAATATGAATGTCACTATTTTCTATGTTTATATAGGTCTTTTAATAGAAAAGCCTAAGCCGGGAGAAGGACCGCAAATTAGCCTTGGCTATAAATCCTATAATATGCAACACATTTGGATCATGTTATTGGTAACCTGTTACAATGTTGTCATGCATTGTCCCTGACAAATCAATCAATCAATCAATCAATCAAAACCCAGGGAGCAAAAAAAAAAAGTATCAGCTCAGAGCAAACTTACCTGGCAACCCAATGCTCCAGTATCCCTCCCATAGCCATGAAATGAAGCTCTCTCCGATTTACCTGTTTAAACAAAGAAAGGCTGGTATTAACAATGATCTCTTATACAACTAGGGCATCCATCACTATTATAACTTCAGTAAATACATTGCATGGGTTTGAGGAAGGTAAGGACATGATGACCATACTAATAGTGAATAATACCTAATAATAGACTACGTACTGTACAGTCTCCTAATCAGTTAGACATGGAAAGAGCTTCTGCAGTTAATCATCTGTTATGGTGTGAATTCTCAAGATTTAGTGACAAGGTAATGTCTACAGCTGCACAGTGGTGCTTTATCATAATCAATCCACCAGTTATTAAGCAGATGAACTGCACTTAAACTGAACTTAAAACACGCACACTAGTAAACAGGTTCAGTTCCATCTACTGTAGTCAGGTACGAGGGTAATTTGGGCGTGTTAGTATTTTAATACAAAATGGGAAAGCTTGTTGTTCTTTTTATAGTACCGCAAGGACATATTTTTGTAGGCTTACCCAGAAGTCCCTGCACTTCCTGGTTACTATGTGTAAACGTCAATGGCATTTTGTATGGGAATTTCGGTTAAATGCATGAAATAAGGTCTGTGCCATTTGTGTTCAGTAAGATAATCTTCACAATTGAGGACCACTTTTATGAATTTTGAAGCATTTTCTGAAAATCGCGTAAAACCCCCCCCACTCCATTTTCACTTTGAAAATCACAAAAGCGGTCCTCATTTCATTTGTGAATATTATGTGAAGATTATGTTGTTTCATAAACTTTTGTTAACCACATACTTTATTTCAAGCATTTAACAAAAACCCCCATACAAAAATCCCATTGAGTTTTATACATAGTGCCAAGATCCAGGTCTTTTACACATAGTGCCAACATCCAGGTCTTTTACACATAGTGCCAACATCCAGGTCTTTTACACATAGTGCCAACATCCAGGTATTTTACACATAGTGCCAACATCCAGGTCTTTTACACATAGTGCCAACATCCAGGTCTTTTACACATAGTGCCAACATCCAGGTCTTTTACACATAGTGCCAACATCCAGGTCTTTTACACATAGTGCCAACATCCAGGTCTTTTACACATAGTGCCAACATCCAGGTCTTTTACACATAGTGCCAACATCCAGGTCTTTTACACATAGTGCCAACATCCAGGTCTTTTACACATAGTGCCAACATCCAGGTGTTTTACACATAGTGCCAACATCCAGGTCTTTTACACATAGTGCCAACATCCAGGTCTTTTACACATAGTGCCAACATCCAGGTGTTTTACACATAGTGCCAACATCCAGGTCTTTTACACATAGTGCCAACATCCAGGTCTTGCCGACTCATTCCTGCTGTACTCTATTGAGTTCATGTACTGTAGCTCTTCTTTGCAGTTGAATCCAAAATGCACAGAAGCATGTGCCCTGACTTCCTGCCACTGGCTATTTTGCCACTTGCCATTACTTTTAAACCGAAGAATTTGGTGTATAATTATCAAAGCTGCAGCAAAAAATGGTCACTAGTGAGACCAAAAAAATAAAAAATAAAAATCATGATGATATATTGGTGTATCGTGTAGCTATATGCAAATATATAATCATAAACATGCATATGAGCATATGAAAAGCATAACTGGATATTAATGTAAACAGCATATGAACAGCATAGCAGCAAACTAACTTATGTGTGACCAAGTTTATAATATAATAATGCAAATGTAAAGAATATATATTTTCAGTGGATCATTCCCTGACAGGGCAATAAGTCTCCAAGAGTCCTTCCATCAGTGTCACATGTCTGGCATCCTCTCCTCAAAGAGAGGCTTCCAAGCAGCCATCAGGGAAAAATAAAACGTGCAGCACACAACGCACATGAATCATACACTTCACAATATCCAAACTCAGCAGTTTTATTCCCATGGAAAAACAAACAAACCAAAAAATGAGAGCTCCTAGAGGAAAATGATGAATAACTTGAACAACATCATACATTACTTTTGTCAGACTTCCAAACATTATGAGCACAGACACAAGCAGTGCAACTAAATTGTGTTTGCTCTGGGGAAAAGGTAAATATTCTTAGTGAGTTAAAAACTTGCATAGCCCGGATCTTTTGTTACACAGTGACTGATCTGAACATTGCTTTCACAAGCACAGGTGAACACAGCTGCCGCGTCGGAAAGAATTCCCGTGCTGAGCAGTCCTTCAGGAGACAGTTGTATTGCATCTGTGCATTGTGTCTCTAGAGACTGTCGGAGCGCTGGAAATAAGGGAAGACGGTTTAACTGGGAAAGCTGCTTCTCTTGCTCTATCAAAATAATGAATTGATGTGATACAGAATAGCAATTCTGAGCTATCTCTCATCCAAAAGGAAAATAGGATTAAGTTGTTGGTTACCACAACATTCCGTACCATAGGAGAATAATGAAACATCTCTCGTTTGACTCAGAATTGTAAAAAATGTTAAAATTTTCTGTTACCTTCAGGTGGTTTAATGAAATTCATTATCACTCATTAAATGCCCTCTCTAGGCATCCGGGTGGTGCTGCGGTAGATTCCCTGCATACCAACATGAGGGTTGCAGGTTCAAGCCCCAGTGTTATCTCCGGCTTGGTTGGGCATCCAAACAGGCACAATTGGCCGTAAGAAGCAGGTGGGAAGGCCGGATTAAAGGGATGTGTCCTGGTCGCTGCACTAGTGCCTCCTCTGGTCGGTCGGGGCGCATGCACGGGGGGAGGGGAACTGGGGGGGCATAGCATGAGCCTCCCACGGGCTATGTCCTGCCGGTGAAACTCCTCGCTGTCAGGTGAAAAGAAGCGGCTGGCAAGTGTGGCGACTGCTCATATATCAGGGGAAGCGCGTGCTTGTCTAGTCTACCAGTCTCTGCAGATCGGCAGAGGGGGCAGAGCAATGACTGGGACCGGGAATAGGCCAAGTACAATTGGGAGAAAATGGGCAGAAAAGCCCTCTCTGAGGAAAAGTTCTGGTCAAGTCCAAGAGTGAAATATTCATTACCAGCATGTGTTTTATCACACGCACACACGGACGCACGCACGCACGCACGCACACACACACACACACACACGCACACACGCACACACACACACACACACACACACACACCACACAGTCTGCTGTGAATAATTGATGGCCAGTGTTATTGTTTCAGGGCCCAGCAGGGCACACAGACACACTGTGCTCTCACAGTCTGCAGTGTGACTGGGAGAGGCAGCCACACGCTCCCTCACACTTCTACAGCCAGCCAGGCTAAGCATCCTAAAGTGCTCTGGGTCCTAGTGTCCACAGCACAGCAAAAAGCCAGCGGAACATATCCCCAAATATTCAGTCTGGAAATAGGGAGACATTGCTAAGAGCACAGCCGAAAGATCTGACAATATTCCATCGTCACTGGTTAAAACTTTGTCACATGACTTCACCAGGAGATTGTGGACGTCTTGATAAATTATAGTAGCCTACAACCCACGTGTCATTTCCATTGTAGCCTACAACCCACATGTCATTTCCATTGTAGCCTACAACCCACGTGTCTTTCCATTCATAATTTTAACTATAGCCATATCACGCAACTTGTCATTGCATAATTTTCCTTCTGATCTGATCTGAAATATTTGCCAGCAAAAACATGTTTCTGACATGCATAGATTCACCAGTGCAGTTTAGAAAGACTTTGACACTGGGAGAGTGAGCATCACTCAATATGAAGTGAGGCAGCAGCATTTGACTGAATGACTGATAAACACGTCTCATGCCATGAAAAAACAAACACACTTACCTCCTTACATAAGTGTTTTCCAGCTCCATTATTCAGTTTGCATTATGACAGTTTCATGTCACCTCCTCTAGACTACACAGATTTGCCTTCTCTCTGCAGAGAGGGAGCAAGTGGCAAGTTGTCTTTGCAACACTGATGTAAAACACAACCACTAAGGGACTGAAGGGATCCCAGGCAGGTTCAAATGCTACTGGTCTGGTAGCAGTTTTAAAGATGTACAATGTTTTGTCATACATGAGAGTAGAGCTGCAACGATTAGTTGTCAACTATTAAATTAATCATCAACTATTTGATAATCGAATGAGTATCGAGCACTTTTTAAGAGGTTTGAGTATTTCTGAAACGGCTGCTCTCCTGGGATTCAGACAGTCTCTAGAGCTTACACAGAATGGTGCGGAAAACAAAAACAACCAGTGAGCGAGCGGCAGTTCTGCGGACGGAAACGCCTTGTTGATGAGAGAGGTCAGAGGTCATAACGTCGAACTTTGAGGCGGATGTCACTTTGGAAGCCGGAGGACACTGAGCTGAAAGCTGATACCTACCCAGTAATAGTAAGGTGTTCCTAATAAAGTGCTTGGTGAGTGTAAATATTTGCATTGAAATGTAGTGAAGAAAAAATCGGATCTTTCCTAAATTAGAAATCTCCAATTAAAGTACAACTACATCAGTACATTGTGCCTGATGTATGTTACTTCCAAGTACAGTACTTGAGTCAAATTGATTTGTTTCTTTGCACCTTTGATTGACTTCAGATCATAATATCTGCCATGAATGTAGCCACAAATACAGAGAAGATGAGGAAAAAATAAGAGCTGGTTTAATTACACACGATGTGTTGTACACGTGATCTGTGATCAATTTATTTTCAGGTCTTTTGCAATATTCTGAATAAAAAAATGTGAGACAGCCACAGCAATTGCCAATATAATTGCCACTGGAAACTGTGCCAATCAAACGCTAATTTGTGAGGAACCTCACCAACACCTGCCATGAGCCAGCAAAAAGAGAGGGACCGCAGCAGCACAGGAGACAGGCTGAGTGGGAGCAGAGTTAAGGCTTAACTTCAGTATCCTGTATTTGAGGTCATGGATGAACAAGGCTCTCGGTTCATTTGGAGCAGCTCGCTGAAGATGCAGTGGCTCTAACCTCTTTTATCTTATCACATCCTCCATCTCTGCTCCTGGCCGTGCTGGGCGAGCGATATGCAGCGCGCTGCTGTGATCAATAACTTGTCTGCCTTAACTGCCCTCCGTCTTCTCCCTGCACGTCCCCCCGGAGGCGACCCGCAGGTATTTCCCCTGCCTTAGCAGATACACCATCAATTAGAGAAACACTCCCTCTACTGGCGAGGGATGATGAATAGGCCAAATCATCACACTTTAGGAGCCAGTGACATGTGCGGAGTGTCCAGAGTCTCTCCGAGCCAGTCAGGGGGGCCGAGCACAGGGGCCATCATGCTTTGATAACAGAAGGCACTTCTGCTGCATGTAGCTGCCAGCTCAGCGATTTGAAACTTGGCACTCAGATGTCTCTAGTATAAATATTCTTTATAGGAAGGACTCACGAGGAAAAATAGCTTTATAATAATAACAGGGCTGTTGGAAGCTTTAATACAAGCTTTGATAGAAGCCAGGATGGAGGAACTTGTGCATTATGGTCTCATCAATCAAGTTATTATTTACCCATCTAAGTCTATTAGTTAAACCTAACTTTCCCATGGTGTTGAATGTGGTCGGTGCATATTATAGATATTGTTAATAGTGCATAAACCTTGTTACACATTAAAAATGGACCTAACTAACTACAGTAGAGCTACTCAAATTCGACAGGTAGATCAACTCGACTGTAAAGGAAAGCGTCTTCCAACCAAAAATCAAGTCCTTTCTCTCTGTCCATGATGTTGAGAAAGTAATTCTTGTTGCTATCATTTCCATTTCATCCCTGCTGGACTACGGCAACTCACTGTGTAGACAGGAGTTGCTAACTTGCTAGCGCCTCGCCTCCCTCTCCTGGCTGCAGCTGGTCCAGAACATCGACTCAATGGTCCAGAATGCCACCGCTAGACTCCTGACTGACACCCATAAGCAGGACCACATCACCCCCATACCTCCTTCATGTCATTATTCATGCACCTTGCATTCATGTCCAAATGAACACATATTGATGAATGTTGGATAGCTTGAGTTCCCGTGAGATGATTAGAGGAGCAGACGTCTGTGACATCGACCTCAGGAGTCAGCAGGACTCATCTCGGTGATATCCTGTCCTCCTCTCATCATCGTGTGAGTAATAATTGATTGACTGCTGCATTTATATAGCGCTTTTCAAGGCAGCCGAAGCGCTTCACATATCTGAAGTAGAAATGCTCCGATCAAAATTTTTTTTGCCACCGATCGCCGATTGTCCATATCTGCTCGATACCGGTCGTCATGCCGATCAGTTTTTTTTTTTTAATAGCAGCTGGTCAGCTATAGCAGTATTATATGTTGTTTCCCCCCATTAAAGCAGCTTTTATAGCACTATTATAGGTCTAACAGTTTCCATTTTACATGCATTTCATCCATCAAAGTCCTGGTTAAAACGTATCCACGTTTTCTTTCATTATTTTCTACCTCAATATATTCATGCGATAAACAAAAACCATGTGTGTGCAGTGCTGCCAGACTGTTTCCATAGACTGTTTCCATTTGCGTGGGCGGTTTTGTGTGCGTTTTGACTGTTTTTGAGCTGTCTTTGGGCTGAAAACCATTGCTGTATCTGGCAACCCGACCCTTCAAAGATATAACTCCCAGTTTTAGTCTAGCGGCCTTAGTACTTCAAGGTTCAATGCAACTAGCTAGCGTAGTCGAGCTGAAATGTCATTTCCAGAGTATTAACTTCTTTAAATTCCTTATCATGATGATTTTGGCAATTGGCACATACAGTATGCATTATCGGAATTCTCCAATCTCATATTTAGGCTGAAAATAATGGCCGACCGATCGGAGCATCCCTAATCAAAGAGTGCCGATGGGAGCTTTATTGCCCACACAGAGACAGGACCTCGGTTTGCTGTCTCATCCGAAAGGTGCGTGCTCACTAACAGGATATTATTCTTGAAACCAGAGGGAAGAGCACCTCCGACTGGCCCTCCAACACTACTTCCAGGAGCAGACCAGCCCACCTCCCATCCAAGCCCTGATCACAGCTAGACCTGCTTAGCTTCCCCAGCAAGCCAGTGATGTAAAGCAGGACCCACAGTGCTGGTATATTTAAGCCAGTGATGTAAAGCAGGACCCACAGTGCTGGTATATTTAAGCCAGTGATGTAAAGCAGGACCCACAGTGCTGGTATATTTAAGCCAGTGATGTAAAGCAGGACCCAAAGTGCTGGTATATTTAAGCCAGTGATGTAAAGCAGGACCCAAAGTGCTGGTATATTTAAGCCAGTGATGTAAAGCAGGACCCACAGTGCTGGTATATTTAAGCCAGTGATGTAAAGCAGGACCCAAAGTGCTGGTATATTTAAGCCAGTGATGTAAAGCAGGACCCAAAGTGCTGGTATATTTAAGCCAGTGATGTAAAGCAGGACCCAAAGTGCTGGTATATTTAAGCCAGTGATGTAAAGCAGGACCCACAGTGCTGGTATATTTAAGCCAGTGATGTAAAGCAGGACCCACAGTGCTGGTATATTTAAGCCAGTGATGTAAAGCAGGACCCACAGTGCTGGTATATTTAAGCCAGTGATGTAAAGCAGGACCCACAGTGCTGGTATATTTAAGCCAGTGATGTAAAGCAGGACCCAAAGTGCTGGTATATTTAAGCCAGTGATGTAAAGCAGGACCCAAAGTGCTGGTATATTTAAGCCAGTGATGTAAAGCAGGACCCACAGTGCTGGTATATTTAAGCCAGTGATGTAAAGCAGGACCCAAAGTGCTGGTATATTTAAGCCAGTGATGTAAAGCAGGACCCAAAGTGCTGGTATATTTAAGCCAGTGATGTAAAGCAGGAGCCACAGTGCTGGTATATTTAAGCCAGTGATGTAAAGCAGGAGCCACAGTGCTGGTATATTTAAGCCAGTGATGTAAAGCAGGACCCAAAGTGCTGGTATATTTAAGCCAGTGATGTAAAGCAGGAGCCACAGTGCTGGTATATTTAAGCCAGTGATGTAAAGCAGGACCCACAGTGCTGGTATATTTAAGCCAGTGATGTAAAGCAGGACCCAAAGTGCTGGTATATTTAAGCCAGTGATGTAAAGCAGGAGCCACAGTGCTGGTATATTTAAGCCAGTGATGTAAAGCAGGATCCACAGTGCTGGTATATTTAAGCCAGTGATGTAAAGCAGGAGCCACAGTGCTGGTATATTTAAGCCAGTGATGTAAAGCAGGAGCCACAGTGCTGGTATATTTAAGCCAGTGATGTAAAGCAGGAGCCACAGTGCTGGTATATTTAAGCCAGTGATGTAAAGCAGGACCCAAAGTGCTGGTATATTTAAGCCAGTGATGTAAAGCAGGACCCAAAGTGCTGGTATATTTAAGCCAGTGATGTAAAGCAGGAGCCACAGTTCTGGCATATTTAAGCCAGTGATGTAAAGCAGGACCCACAGTGCTGGTATATTTAAGCCAGTGATGTAAAGCAGGACCCACAGTGCTGGTATATTTAAGCCAGTGATGTAAAGCAGGACCCACAGTGCTGGTATATTTAAGCCAGTGATGTAAAGCAGGAGCCACAATGCTGGCATATTTACCACTGAGAGACAAAAAAGACAAAGAAAAGTGAAATCTGTCATGTCTATTGTCTGATGCAATGTGTTTTTAAAATGAGTGTCTTCTTCTAGTATTCTAGTTTGTCCCCAGCCCCAGTATGTGGCTCTTTGAATGTTCATACCCCTGCTTATAAAATTGCAGTGTACTGTATTTTTCCAACAAAACTTCAGAAAGACTATTTCCAGTGTGCACTGCAGCTAGTCGGCCGAAGTGCTGGTCAAATTTCTGGTGAATGCGTAATCGAGATGTTGAAGTAAAGTAGAACAAAGTGATATATCAAGTGGAACACACTGTTGGGTACGCCAGCTCCAAAGCCAGGAACCTAAATTAGCTGAATAAAATATTCACTTATCACACAAGGACACAATCCTCAGGCAGACATAACTCATTCTGAGGGAAGTAGGTCACTGTAATAATCTATACTTCCTGAGGAAGAACATAACTCAAGTTGTTAAGTCTTAAGTTCCCTTAATGAAGTATTTAAGTTGGAAACAAGAGCTTATCAATCAAATCCCGCTTACCTATTGTGAGGGAAAGAGAAACTGAAGAGTAGCAGAACAATGGATGAATTTCATGAACAACACTAATGCTGTTATAATATTCTCCAACCGTTTCATTCTCCTGCCAGTTTCTTGTCTGTGTCAGTTTGTATTTTTATTTCTGTTTGTGTCGCAGGCCTACTTCCTGATTACCAGTGGGTCTAGAGTGCTTTGATAGATGGGAAGTAAAAATCAATTCATCACCACACAGCACAGATGCAAGCTCCCAGAGACATGACACAAAATACAATATGAATAAAGCTGCTTAAGTAGCGCCATCGCCGTCAACGATCTGAATATAACTTAAGTAAACAGGCTACTGTCATACTAGAGATCACGCGCAGTGTCAACTGAAAAAACAACCTATCACTTGTGGGTTAATTGCTTCAGTGAAGCAGCTCAATAGCTGACAGCTGACTGAGGTGTGAACGTATAACTGAATGTAAAGCAGAGAGCTCTGGAAAAAGACAATACATGCCCAGCAAACCACTGGTAGAGAGGGATTACCAAAACATAATAATAATAATAATAATAATAATAATAATAATAATAATAATAATAATAATAATAATAATAATAATAATAATGATAATAATAATAATAATAATAATAATAATAATAATAATAATAATAATAATAAAATCATCATATCATAAAAAAGCATGCTGACAGCCCTGCATTGCTTTGATAATATTATTTTTCCAGTGATATTGATAAATGGTAAATGGCCTGCATTTATATAGCGCTTTTATCCAAAGCGCTTTACAATCAGTAGGTTCATTCACCCATTCATACACCGATGGCGGCAGGCTACCACGCAGGGTGCTGGCACACCATCAGGAGCAATTTGGAGTTCAGTGTCTTGCCCAAGGACACTTCGACATGCAGACTGGAGGAGGCGGGAATCGAACCACCGACCTCTTTTATCCAAACCGATTAGTGGTCGACACGCTCTACCTCCTCAGCTACAGCCGCCCGTATTATTGGATTCAAGTGCTTGAGTTCTTTCCCGTTACAGCCATTCCCTTCCCAAGCCGGTTTGGAGTTCCACCCAACTCGGCCTGATCATTGCTTTGAAAAACAAAAGATAAAAACTTGCTTGGATAGATCGTTACATTCAGGCTCTGATGGTCACATTTACATATTTTAGAGGGCTCGCAAACACCAGCAGGTATATTAGTGCAAACTTGACAGGTGGCCAGTGAAGCCAAGCAGTAGCTAGAGGCAGTCAGCACAGCAGGGGGCGGGGGATCACGCACACACTACTTCACCATTTGATTTTCACATTACAAATGGACCGACAAATGATTGCTTATCTGTGTTATGTGGCTGTTAGATTTTAAAATGAATAAATAGACACAGCTACTGTGGGAGACCAGTATTAAACTAGTGTCTCCGGTTAATTGAACAACAAATGACATAAAAAAAAAAGTTAAGATTGCTGTTTCACTTCGATTTGACACACGCCAAAATGAAGCCATTTTCAAATACATTATTCATGAATTATTATAAAATGCTGGATGGAAAACGCTGCTCACTGGTGTTAACAGTCAAAACATTGTAAGATCTTGAGGCTAGTTGAAGATGGAATTTGTCAACCCCTTCTTCACCTAATCAAAGCTGTGTGTTTGTCCGGCTCCTGCAATGCCAATGCTGTGAAAACGGTTTTGGCGAATCTATTGAAAATGAAGAAATATCCAGCTTGGCACACATGGATTTTGGGATGCTGTGTTTTCATTCCACAGATTTTCAATGGGATTCAAGCCTGGGCTTTGGCCGGGCCACTCAAGGACTTTCACATTCTTGTTCTGAAGCCATTTCACTGTTGATTTAACCGGATGCTCAAGGTCATTGTCCTGTTGGGACATAAACCGTCACACCGATGTGACGTCTTTGGCATCGTGAAGCAGGTTCTCCTCAGGAATTTGCCTGTATTAGGCTTCATTCTCTGTCCCCTCTATCCATATAAGTCTCCCAGACCCTTAAAAGCCGCACAGTCAGATGCTGCTGCCACCACGCTTCATGGTGTCACCTGAGTGATGCGCTAGGCTTAGCCTGGTTTCTGCCACATATTCATTACTACAACTAAAAGTTGATGCTGTCCATGAGTCGGCTGTGTGGACTATTTTGGAAAATTGTAAGCAAGGTAAGCATGATTTTTTTTCTCTGTTTTTTGTAAACGTGTTCGCATATTCTGTAATTTATTAGGTCTCTGCTGGGACAATCAAAATTCATATTTGCATAGATGACTGCGAAGCAGATTTTTTTGGAGTGTGGACCTGTAAGTCCCACAGTTATGCAGGCAATTGCACATGTTATGTCGAGACATAATTGGTAATAACATGATAACTGGTTGACATGAAGGGCGTAAGCCACATCACAGTGGGTATCAAAAGCAACGCGGTCCAGCTGGAAAAAGAAATGGAAATGGAAAAAAGACTTGGCCAGGTTTATGTGTCATGGCTTTCTTAATCAAATTTCCAGCCCAATTGATCAAATTGAGCTGCCTGCATTCTGACCTTAAGCGTGGTAAATAAATCACATCTCTGGTATTAAATATTGAAAAGCCACTGGAGTGAAAAAGCAAGCTGGCCAGTCATTCATAGTCTGCCTGCTTATTGATCACAGGGCTGCAGACAGTACACAGTACTGTGTTGAGCCCTTTATTTTGATACTGTGACAGGTAGTGACCTCAGCGTCTCCAGGGATCAATGTAAAACCCCTAGCCACAAAAACAGCCAATTAGTGAGGAGCCCGCTTCACTGCCTCTCACATGCATTCAACAAGGGCCTCTTTTCTCCACCAGGAGAAGCCCTGCTCCTCGCTGCAAGGAAAGCTAGGAGCTAGTGCACGTTCACACCATACGCCAAAGCAACGCCAAAGCCACGCAGTTTCAATTCAGCGTCCTTGTTAACAGGCGAGTCCGTTCACACCGGCCGCACGCCACGCCAACGCCACGGAGGTGGTTTGGCCAATCAGATCGCAATCCGTCCTCAATGTGTCTTGGGGGCGTTTACTGTTTGCTGTACTTTCAAGTGGTCAAGCACTACTATCTGATTGCAATCTGATCACAGAAAACGCATGTTAGTGCCAGGTGTAAATGGCCTCAGATGCACACGCACACTTATTTTTTCCCCAATGCCTCCTTTTGTGTCCTTTCTTGGAGAGTTTGCGTGCATCCATCCTGTCTAAGCCATTTGATGCTTCCGCCAGGTTCAGTTTGACAGTAAATAAAAGGGAGGGGAGGCGGTGTGTGTGTGTGTGTGTGTGTGTGTGTGTGTGTGTGTGTGTGTGTGTGTGTGTGTGTGTGTGTGTACCAAATCAGCGTCCTACCTGGCTGGGGGAAACTACAGCCCAGCCTCAGTAACAACAGTAGGACAGAGACACATGACGGAGCCACAGAATACTGGGGAAACATGTTTCTCTCTGCCTTGCCCTGAGCTCAACATCAATTTCTGTGTACAGCCTTGTCAGCGGTGACATTATTCAAAACAGCAAGCGCAAATGTTAATGAGTTCTTATTTGCATATTTATTTTTTTCTTTGTTGAAATGTCACTGATTATTACGTCCTACGATGATGAATGCATCTGCTCATGCACCCTGATATGTAATTAGCCATTAGGTGGAATGAATGGATCAATTAAAGGAGAGGGGCCAAGATTAAGAGAAATCAAACAAGGAGGGATGTAAGAATAAATTAAAAGATTTTTATTTTTTATTTTTTTATTTTATTTTTAGATGAGATGAGATGCAAAAAGAAAATGCTTTCGGTGTGAGAAGAAGCTTACCACCATCACTCCTAGTTTTGGGCTGGTAATCCTGAAAGTGTTTCTAATCAAGGAAAGGTGTCTAAATAATCAGCTGGATCAAAGATAACCTGCAGGATTCAGGAGTTGCTGACCTTCTTGCATATTATCAAAGTTTATTTTCCCTTAAAATCCATCTCTGTGTGCGAGAAGAGATGTGGATTTCCTGGTCCTATTTATCCCCACCCGGGATAATCAGGTGCCAGGACTTGGTCTATCTGAATTGGTTCTGACTGGTTAAAAAGGGGGGGAAAGGGGGGGAGGTGGAAAGGGGAAAATGTTTTCCTTTGGCCTTTGGCTTTTTCCAGGCCCTACTATTCTCCTCCCAGTGCTTGTTATTCACAAATGAGGAAAGAAATGCATTACTGCGGACCAGATGCGAACATTCCACATGACCAAACCAATCAATCACCTTGGTGGGACGCAGGTGTGACACAGTCGTGCAGCAACACACCATTTCACAGTCTATCAGGCACAAACACATGGTCACCAATCAATGGCACCCTGAGGACCCATAAGGAGGGGAGCTTCTCCAGAGCCGCACTGGTTCATGGCTGATGACTTCATAATCACACATCCATTCTCTCAGCTTCCTGATAACCTCTCCCACCATGTGAACACCAACACTGCAATGGATGCTGCTTTGGTCGGGGACAGCCATCATGCTCCCCCCTGCATCACACATTCACATGTGAGCTCGCTGTCAGGCTGAGAGGGAAGCGTCCAGGGAGACGAGAATGCACAGAACATGCAGGAGAAACGCATGAACATGCAGGAGAAACGCACGGGGGGGGGGGGGGATTCCTGCATATTGGATATTCGAATCAAGTCGGCGTGCAACATCAAAGTGATGATGTCTGGTATTAAATGCCAAGCAACTGTTGAACAGTCAAACATCAGAGAGCTGAGATGAAGGACAAGGAAGGATACACACACACACACACACACACACACACACACACACACACATGCGCTAGGAATGTTGATCCAGCTCGCAAAGCACGGTGAGCATGCGGTAATTCCAGAAAGCCACACAAACCCTATGCTATGTAGTTTAAGAATACAAGCATGCACTAAACAAAATAAGAATAAGGACAAATACAGTCCAAACAGTTTTTTTTCTTCTGTGTTCTGTGTGGGGATGCATTTAAATGTATAGGCAAAAACTGGGGTAGTCATTTAAAAGGCTTTTTGTTCAAAGTCAGTGAGTTGATGAAAAATGGACCCGGCTTCCCACCTCCATATTCCTGCAGTAAAGACAGTCTGATGCAGGCAGACTTTTCTCCACACTTGGCACTCTCAGGACTGTGCCAGCGCAGGAGAACGTGTCACACTGGAGCCGTTGTCAAGTGGGAGTACAGGAAAAACAAATGTTCGCCTTTTATCAACCAATCACAATTCACTAGAGTTGAACAAGAGCACAGTGTTGTATCATTAGCTGCTGTTTGTTTGGCAGTAGACCCAGCATGGACACAGAGGATGACTGGGCAAGAACGGCAGCGACTGTGGAAAAATGACGGCACACAGAGACTTCCCTCTCAAATTTGCGATTTTGCAAAGAATACTTTCGCACAATTCTTACAACTTGTAAGCAACACACGACTTGGCAGTGTTCCAGAGGCGAGCGTCCGGGCAAAACCAGTCGTCTATATTCAGCACGGCCTGTTTTTCTTTTTATTCCATGCCTTTTATTCCTTCCCCAGCGTGCCTGGTGAGACAGCAGCAGTGGGAGACTCACACTTATGTGTTTCAAGAAAAATAATGGGAGGAGGTGTTGGGCACAATCCATTCATCCTCCATCTGTGGCCGCCACAACCTTATCCAACTTAAGTTCATCCAGCTATTCCATTAGCTCAAGCTTAAGTCGTCTAAAATTATCCCTGTTCCCTTTGTGATGTATGCAAGCAGGCCCCTATGGCCCCTGTCAACTTACCCGAGTTCTTCAAACCTTTTTGTTAATCTTAACCTTACCTGATTTATGACTGGCTGGTTAACGTCGGCCTCCGGCTAGTCAGGGTGCCAAGGCAGGAGCCACCAGCAGCTGTTAGCAAGCTATGTATATGTTTTGCTTCTGCCCTGCGTTGCATTATGTCTGAGGCACTAGTGAAAGACATAGACCCTGGCTGCCTGCCCTGTTTGGCCTACCAGCAAAAAACACCATTGTCCAAATTGGCCAACCAGTTGCTGAAATATTGTCTATATATGTCAATGCTAATTATGCTAATTATGCAAATTGACCAACATATGCGAGTTAGCATCCAACAGTTTGTAAATGCTGGGGACCCATACTGTACATTTCTAACATAAACTTTGGGGCTACTCAACATTTCCAGGTTCACAATAGGGCTCTCTATAGGCTGGCAAATAGACTATTCTCAGATACTGTGATTTCCTTCCCACAATGTCATTGAATTCACCATTAACTATTTACCTGAATAGTTTATGATGTTATATATACTTTCATTGTAATCCTTGACCATCAAAACATAGGGGTAGACATCACCTTTTCTGTATTATCATGTGTGGTTCAGGATATGATGCAAAATGCATAATTCGGTTAGGGCGGAAAGTAAAATGGCTGCCATGGCCACCACAAGGCATTGGCCACATGGCTCCGTTTCTGAAAATGTTTAGAGCCCCAAACTGTACAAGTACACCAAGTTTCATGTTTTTATCAAAATGGGAACATCATTTTCACATCACCTGGACGACCAGTGACTGAAAATGCTGTTTTCTCTGATTTGAGGTATAGTGCGGATTTTCGGCTACAGCAAGTGTCATTTTTGAGGTAGGAAGTTCATGTTGGGCTCAAATTGAAGCTTATGAACTTGGGCAGTTTTTTTTTTAAATACAAATGAGGACGTGATATTCACCATAAAGTGCTGGAAAATAATCATTTTTGAGGAGAATTTGTAAAACGGACAGTATTTTTTGTATTTCTGCGGGTTTCGTGGGTGAAATTTTAAAATAAAATTGTAGCAAGCCCCAGAATCTTATTTTGCTACTTCCCCCTGTGTTCCAGCATACTTCCTGCAAAATGTCATGAATGCATGACTATTTATGCCACTACAGTACCTTATTATTTTCATTGACATAATTGTTGTCCCAAAAAGGGGTGTTTTTGGCCCTTGAGACCAAACGGCCCCGAGTTGAACATGGCCCCTATGCTTTTGAGATGGCCTATCATAGTGAAAAAAGGTAGCAGAAAACATCCTGAGGGGTATGGCTGGCTCCCGGCCTATAATAGTACTAGTAGTATTAGTAGTAGTTAGTAGTAATAGTAGTCGTGCTGTAGTAGAAGTAGTTGTAGTAGTAGTAGTAGTAGTTGTAGGAGTATCATTACTATTACATCAGTTATTTGCTACCTCTAAGGCACTTCACTGTCTGCTGTTAGCATCGGGTGTGTAAGCGTGTCTAAGTGTGTAATCTTACTGTCAGTCAAGCTTATGGAGACAGATCTAATTATTCATGATGGTCTCCTTGGAGAAACTATGTAGCTCAGCCTGAACGCTCGCAAGACAACATCTGTCAATTCCAAAGGAATAGTGCTAATGCCAATGCCAGTGCTGCATCATGTAACACAGTTCATCATATATTTACAAAAAGGTTGTCTACCATTCCAATTTGATACAAACTAGGGATGCACGATATATCGGCAATCATATCGGTATCGGCCGATGTTGGTCATTTTTTAACATATCGGTCATATCGGTATCGGTCAGATGTTGCAATGTTAATATCGGTTATCATTATCAGCCAAATTCTTCACATTGATATGAAATAATGCAGTAAATCTATGATTTATGGGCTTTTCCAAAGGCTTTGCAAATAAAGAAATGCATAACTTTTTCAAATTCAGTGTTAAAATGTGTTTTTCAGTATGTACAAAATGTGATGATCATAAAAATGTGGTTTTATACAGATCATATCGACATCGGTAAATATCGGTTATCGGCCATAACAGCAATGTTAATATCGGTTATCGGCATCGGCCAAAATTTTCATATCGGTGCATCCCTAATACAAACCCAGCTGGAACTAATAGTCCTTTATTAAATGTTTGTGTTACACCGAGGAGATAAATGTCAAAACTGAACTGGACACTTAAGGTTTACAACTCTATATGTGACTTGGGCAGAGAGAAAATCTGACAATCAACAAAGCAGATAAGTAGAGTAATAAAAAGCTGACAGCACACCAGTCCTGAGTTGTAATAACTGAGGCTATCTGTAATGAAGATCCAAACCATCTGAGTCAAAGAGTCACCAGTAGACATATTTCAGTGTATACCTAAGCTATATAGTGATATGCTATCTAAGGCTGTGGCATCTAAAGGCAATGATCTCTAAGGCAATGACAATCACAAGCACCGAAGTCAACAGACTTCAATTGTTCCAATAACAGTAATTCTTCTGAATGATGAATCATTTCCCTTTAACTTTGTGCTTGTATTTAATAATCTCCAACATTCTTCTTGGCATCAGCTGCAGGCGAGAAGAGAGAGAAATGACAGAGAGGAAGAGAGGGAGGGAGAGAGAGATAGAGACGAGGACAGGGTGAGAGAGAGAGAGAGAGAGAGAGAGAGAGAGGGAGAGAGAGAGGAGAACAGAGGGAGAAAGTGGTACAGAGAGAAGACGAGGGATATAAAAAGGACAAAAGGTACAATGGGCCTTGGTGACAGAATTTGAATTAATCTAGACTTCAATAGACTACATTTCAGAAAAACATAATTTCAGTTGAAAAAGTTTTGTAATTTATGAATGAATAGTGAGTTGGTTGAGTTCTAACTGGAAAAACTCACTTGAGCACAAATCAAATTGAACGTGGAAGAGCTTATTTGAAGAGTAGGCAATAAGCTGTGCACACTAAACACACACACCAACAATGATGCACACATATTCCACCCCCCCCCCCCCCCCCCCCCCCTCCTGCACAGTGACTTGGTCCATTCCACCATCAAAGCTGCCTATCCTTGGCCTTGCCAACTCAGCAGCATTCTATAGAATTAAATGCGGTAGAAGGGACTGACAACAGCCACGTGAAGACACCTCCTCCAGCCATTATCTACACCTCGCACTGTGGCTCTTTGGCTCGGGCTTCTCAGAGGCTGGTTATGTCAGCGTACCTTTGGCCATTGCCCAGATCTTCTTCCTGTCTTTGGAGAGACAGCCCACTGAGACTACAGCTGATCCTCTGCAGCTGGGCAGCCTCGCCAGTAGCATGCTGGGGGCCTCGGGGGCGGGGCCTCGGGAAGGCGGGGCAGGGGCTGGACAGGGCCAAGACGGGCCGGGATGGGGGGAAGTGGGGAGGGGGCGGGGGGGGGGGGCACACAGGGAGAAAAGGGATTTGTGCCCTTTCAGCTCGGCTTCAGCTCCTCGCGCTCCACTGACCACAGGAACAGATAAGCACAGCTCTGCAGCTCTGCATAATGACTGGCTGCATCCACAGGACGACACCGCACCGCATCTCCTCGCCCTCCCTGGTCTTCCCTCCTCCGCTCTGACACTTTGTTCTCCGCAGACATAGACCAAGCCCTCGCCACTTCTGATAAAGACACGCCGGCAAAAGAACTGAACCTGAGTTAATACTGAATCCTGCCTCGAACTGCTAAAGCTTGCAGAGAGAGAGAGAAAGAGAGAGAGAGAGAGTGTGTGTGTGTGTGTGCGTGTGTGTGTGTGTGTGTGCGTGCGTGTGTGTGTGTGTCTGTCTTGTGTGCTCTTGTGTGCATATAGGGGTGTGAATGACAGAGTGGGAAAAGAGGCAGCAGCCTCGGCAGCACCTGTGACCCACGCTGCAGTGGAAAGTGAGTGCACACCTGAGCAGCACCTGGCCACAATCACAGCCTGGGTCTGGGGGGAGGGTCTCTCGCGGGACAGAACATTAGCACATGACACCTGCACCCGTAAAAAGACGCTGGGGAGCTAGGCCAGTGTGATGTGGGATTTGGCACTCCATGATGAGCCTTGAGGAACAATTAGAACGGAAAAGGGAGAAGACACTGCAGAGGGACTGAAAGAGATTGATTCTTTTTCTGGTGCTAAAGGCTAGAGACGATACATCTTGGCGGTGCCATGGTCCTTTTTGTATCGTAAAACTTCTTCACTCTCACTAAACCAACTGCATACAATTGCATTCAAGGAAACCCGTTGGGTTATATAGGATATAGGAGCGGCGCAGGGGAGATGGAGAGGAAAGGAGGAGTAACTGCACAATCAAACAACGCTCACTGAAGTCTGAAATGAGGATGCAAATCTATCTTAAACACGAGCACCGTTTATCATTACTTTCCATCTGTCCGCATGCATTACAGCTATTACCTACGTAGAGGGCAGAGACACAATCCATGGTTAATCTCTCATGACATGCATGATATCAATCTAAGTGACTAAGTATTGATCTGAGTGATTTGCATAACCTTGGGCTTAACAACACATGGGCTAGGAGCCTAGTGGCAGACACAGTCATGTCAACAGTATGATGTATTTGTATAGGCTCCATCTTTGCCATCTGCTTTGCTAGCAGCACATCGATGATAACAGTCCCTATGGAAGCAGTTGAAGTTTCAGTCCGGCGCTCCGCTCAAGAATATTTTTTCTTATATAATTCCAATTATATAAGAATAATTATAGTTATAGATGCAATGGATGAACGACCAAATGTATGAGCAATTCTTTTTCATGCTGCATTTTGTTAAGCACAAAGTGTTATCAACATGAGCGCAAGCACACTTGACCTGCTGATCATACTGAGCAATAAGCAACCTTTTGTGGGTGACTGAGTTGCAAATATAATTGCAGTTTATAATAATTATAGTCAACAACAAACTTAATAGAGCTGCTCATGTAACTTGTGACTGTGTGTGTTGTAAACAGAACTGGAAACATTGTGCTAATTTCTAGCATGCTCGCCTGTAGCTGATAATGTGCGCTGTAGAAGCCTTATTATTATAGCAGTGAGATGGTTGCCTATAAAAAAAAAAGCAATAAAATTCCACCACTCCACAGGTTCAATCAGTCCAATTTGATTTGTACTTGACAGGTTGAAATGTCATTCAAAAGCTGCTAGTGCTGCAATGGAAGGATCCTGCTTTCGGGATTTGCAGAGGTGAGTGAGTCAACGACAGGGGACATCTATTATTCCAGCATGCTCCGGAGGTTAGATGAAGGTCACACGTGAGCATGTAGACAGGCCGGGAGCAGGATGCGTGTTGATGCTCACACATGGGCATGTAGACAGGCCGGGAGCAGGATGTGTGTTGATGCCTGGTAACATTAAGCTGATTAGTTTGTATGAGTTGCCAAAGCTGCACAGTGTATGAAGCATGGCAGAGGAAAGTGAGCGTAAAACTTACAACTCAGCAGTTGTGTTTGATAATACACCCTCAGGCACATGGTTGGATAGAACGGATGCAAACGCACTCATGTGTGTGTGTGTGTGTGTGTGTGTGTGTGTGTGTGTGTGTGTGTGTGTGTGTTGCACACCCATCATCGCAGACATACAGCGAAGCCAACCAGCAATCTGACTGTTTCCAAAAACTTCCAAAGTGCTTATGTTTTTGAATGAAATGAAATGAAATTTTTATTTTTTGAAGGAGGTAGAGAGGTAGTGGTTAATTCGTAATTAATTTGAATTAATACAGATGTCGTAGTTGTGTGAACGTGTATGTGTGTGTGTGTGTGTGTGTGTGTGTGTGTGTGTGTGTGTGTGTGTGTGTGAGTGAGTGAGAGAGAGAGAGAGAGAGAGAGAGAGAGAGAGATAGATGCAAAATATGACTACATTTGATAGGTTTAAGAGCTTGTATGTACAGTATGTATAAACGCCTTGCGGTTAAGGTTTTCTGGTCAAAGTGCGTCAGACCTAAAAACATACAAACATAGTAACTTTTTGCAGTCTATACATGAAGCATCGTGTTAGTACATACAGGACACGGTAGTCTGATTGGATCAGCATTTAATCATTCACCAATCACTAGGGCTGTCCTCCACTCAGAATTCTGGTTTGAATTCAACTGTCCAATACGAATATTCGACTATTACTACTAAATAAAATAAATGTATAGAATATCTTCAGTAATTATTTCGACCACATTAACAGTCAATGCAACAGAGTGATGGGGACATATTTTGAGCATTTAAAAATCAATAAGAGACTGTATATGATCATGCAAGATTTGAATTGCCGACATCAGGCTATTGGATAATGGATTTGTCTGCATAATGAGACAGGCAGGAGACATGTATTTCTTTTTTAAATTAAGCTCTTATAGCTTTTTTATTTTATTTCACCTTTTAAACATTAAAACATGTTAGCCTACATGAATAAACAAATGAAACTGTGTCAAATAAGACATAAGACATAAAATGACATCTCCAATGCCTAGGGCTAGGCTATACAGTTCTTTAGCCTATTTCTCAAAAACGGATAGGCCTACTGTAAATAAATCTAAACAAGAATAAATTAACAAATTAAATTAAGATTGGAATTTAAATGGGGGGAAAAACGACTTGAGGAATCTCCATCGACTCACGGGTCTCTCGACTGATGATTGGACTCTTTTAGAGGACAGCCCTACCAATCACATCCATTCTCACAACAAGGCGGTCCGTTTAAAAATGGCTCGCTTCTACACTGGTCTTTGCTACTCTAATAATGCTGCCACACACATCACTGCTGCACCCCAGCCTCCACCTTTCTAGTCAGAGTCTTGCATGTCTCAAAGGTTCAACATGTATTCAATGTCTTGCTCTGGGCTCACTCTTGTATACCCATGGGGGGATTCTGCATTGCACACCCTGATTAGCTTAGCATGCTGCTTGGCTAATCCAGGGAGCATCTTCTGTGAAGAGCGGAGCCATCAGCGCCAAACTGTATTTCTGTTGCAATAAAGGGTTAAATCTGTGATGAGTGTTCCTGCCTGAAGAGGCTTTATCTGGAGGAAGGAAGGCAGCTCTGTCCTAAAACGAGTGGGCAAATGCTCTCTCACACACACTCACACACAGGAGAGGAGGGGAGGGGAGGGGAGGGGAGGGGAGGGGAGGGGAGGGGAGGGGAGGGGAGGGGAGGGGAGGGGAGGGGAGGGGAGGGGAGGAGGGGTCCTCTGCACACAGGGGAGGGGTCCTCTGCTGCGGCACACACACACACACACACACACACACACACACACACACACACACACACACACACACACACACACACACACACACACACACACACACACACAAACACACACACACACACACACACACACACACACACACACACAAACACAGACACACACACACACACACACACAGAGGAGAGGGGAAATCTACTCCACTGACGGACCCGCGGACCCTAATGGATACCTACAATGCTACAAAATCATCCAAGATATTGTCCCATTTTTCCACCAATTGCAATTCATTATCTGGGCGGCTGTACATCTGTGTGATATTCAAGATTAGACACGTGACAAATGATTTGTTGTTTCTATGAGAAAGCACTGACCCAACTGTCAAAGGGCACAAAGTCAAAGGAATCATCGACTTCAAGGCTGAAAATCTCTTCTAAATGATTTCTCAATAAGAGCGTCTGAGTGCAGCAGCCTGTGATGCCTGGACAGAGTCAGAGCGCTTCGCATGGCTGAGAGTGAAAACGCTTGTTTGTAGTAACGCATGGACAATGTGGCAGCCACATGTCCTGCCAGGGCAGCGTGCTGAGGACGTTGTGTGGGTCAGTAAGAGGATCGGAGCATGAGGGGGTGGAGCTTAGAGAGTTCCAATCCAGACCAGCTGATCCACAGCCTAACCTGACATGGGAGAGATGGCCACTGGGGAGAAGATCATTAAGCAGTCAATGGCTGCCCAGCATTCACCCAAATCCCCATTCTTCAGCTTCAAACCCACACACACTTTCCCCATGGGACCGGGATAAGGCCGCACCATGAGGGAGGAGCTGACTTCTAACAAAACCTGCAACATTCAATTCTGATGTAACCGAACTAAACCAGGCTAGAGTACAATAAGCAGCCCTCGGAAGCCATCTGCTGCCCACTATGACTAGGCTATAAAAAGTTCATGATCAAACACAACAGCTAACCTGAAATGACTCGCTGTCTCTTCTTGACCACATACCACGCTTCAAGAAACAGCTGCTGGATGAAGGCTTTTGATGTGATGGCTTCCTGCTTGAGTATACAAAATAGATGCTGTGCTGCCTCCAGCACAGACACGGCACATTTCAAAGGAGGACTCATACGCAGACCAAACATGCAAGGTCACAATGCTATAATATTATCATACAAAGCCAGTTATTGGGCCTTTTTGGTTTGTTACATGATCATCCCCATATCTTAATGTGAAATTTGGTCTGCAAGTGCGAGAGGCAGTGAGGCTTACAGCACAGGAGTCATGGAGGATGGCACAGTAAGGTGAATGGTGGATTCAACATGGAGTGGACCGTTGCTTACATTGGATTTGAACATAATATTGGAATGATGTGGACCTTTTGTTTCTGACAGGATGCTTTTGGTCTCAACAACCTCCATACCCAAGGAGGTTTAGGACTACCAAAAATCCACTGTACCACAAAATGTCAAAAACACAAATGATTTTTGTTTGTATTTTTTCAGTGGAAATGAGTCGACGTTGCATTTTCCAAGAATCCAATGTCAGTATCCCTTGTGCTAATAAAATATTGCTTGGATATCTGAAGAAAGCAGTTGGCTAAGTACAAGTGTGTAATTAGGGTTCTGAAGTGGGCGCCTCCCACCAGAGATGCTTCCTTGGATTAGACCCAGATCACCCAGAATGAGATCACAATCCTGTGACAAATCCACCTTTCCGCTACAATCTATTGGTTTGAATCCAAACCACAGGTCCCGATTCATCCAATCACCTGCCAAGTTTTTTTTTTTTCAAGTGCCTCCTCATTTTAACCGGTTTCCAAGATCGAGTTACGAGGTGGTTCTGTGAAACAAACCATCTGGCAGCGTCAGGTGATTGAATTAGGCCCATCTATTCTCTTATACCCTCCGACACGAAACGGACACCGAGCTGACAGAGAATCAGCCCACATCTCACCCAATCCTTTCACATCTCATCATCGATCTCAGAAATGCCTGATGGAATGGCTGAGCGGGCGAACTCAGCAGTTCACAAACCGCACTGTTCCAACAACCGGAGAGTAACGGGATGACAGACCCACCTGACTTGAAACAGTCCACTCAGCAGTTCAGAAACTGCAGAGACTGACTGGCTGTGGCTGGATTCTAGCACTACTGTGGAAAAAAGTCACAAAACAGTTTTACCTTGGAAACGCGCCATCTCAGAGGCTAACTCTAAATGCACTTCACCCGTGCATGCTGGTTCTGCCCTTTTTCACTGATGAGGAATAACCCTTCACACATGATTTAATAAGGTTGCTAAAAACTACATCAATCCATGCAAGTCACAGATATTACTGGCGGTGGGGGGGCGGGGACAATTTTATAAGACCCTACTCATCTTACAATCCCCAGCCTCAGATAAGCAGCACAGGCAATTCAAGTATATGATCATATTTCCTACATCTCTGACATATCACTGTAGCAGATCACATCCATATTCCGCTGCTTATAAGCATAATTACAGGCACAGCTGACAGGAGGAGAGAAAGCCAGTGTTCTGTAACAGTCCACATGACTGTCATCAATTACAAGAAAGATAACATTTTGTTTCAGTTCAGCACCACCCATTTGTAGACTAATCACTTTGCATGGAAAGCAGTCTCCACACACAATGAGCCGAGATGTAGTTCGCCATAAAACTGTCAAGCGGTTACACATTACAGTGACACCAGGCCAAGGGGTTGGATAATACATGTCTTTTAATTGTTATAATGGGAGTGCATATCATAAATCTAAAATATGCAGCTGCAATAGGGGACAATTTCGCAGTGATCATTATTCTTATCTCTTTTTCACCTCAAAATGTTATTATCGCCTCTTGGATTGGCCAAGAAAAAAAACGTAACGCAGATGTTCCCATTCATAACAGAAAAATTATTTCAAAATAAACTGCAGGGAGAAAATCTAAACAGCCAATTCAACAATCTACAAGAAAACCGTACAATAATTTAGCGATACTCGTGTGAAATGTTGTGTGTCACATCTGCCTGTTTAACCCCGGTGCCCAAAGACAACCTCACCCGTCGAACGCTGGAAGTCGCCGGGGGCTTTTCTGACGGCTCGAAGACGGCGCGCTATGATGGAAAGCTATACTGATGGCGTGACTTCCACCCGGGGGGAGGGTCATCGCAGGAGGAGGAAGAGGGCGATACAGAAAGGTGTGTGTGTGTGTGTGTGTGTGTGTGTGGGGGGAGGGGGGTCTCGGGGGGCGGGATTAATCGATGAAATAAAGACAGCAGGAGATGGGGGGGAAATAGTCCTATAGCCTACCAAGCCTTTTCACTACTGCTACCTCCAAATGTGCCTCGACCCCCGTAAGGCTAATGTCTGCTTTGTTTCTTATACACAATGTCCATACACTGCCAAAGGGCATGTAAGAGGTGATGTTATATACAGAATGTCCATACACTGCCAAAGGGCATGTAAGGGGCCAGGTTATATACATAATATCCATACACTGCCAAAGGGCATGTAAGGGGTCAGGCTATATACAGAATGTCCATACACTGCCAAAGGGCACGTAAGAGCCTAAGAGGTGATGTTATATACAGAATATTCATACACTGCCAAAGGGCATGGAAGGGGTGAGGTGACAAGAATCACTTACTTACCCATTATGTTGGAGTTCAGGAAAGGTGTTGGGGACAATCCTTCTTGGGACACTAATCGACTGTCGCTCAAGTGATGGGCGTAATGAGGGCTGTGTGTGAAGCCCTGAGGGAAGAGATCAGAGTATTAATAAGCACATTATGAGGCAACTTGACTAATTGAGTGCTGTGGCATACCTCAAATCAGTGAGGAGGAGAGCACAACTGGAGCTTCCGCCACCAAAATTTTAAGTTACACAAAAACAGATTTAAAGCAGTCAATCGGGTTCTCTGGCACACCACTCAATGCATAATGCAAAATGCATTTGGAAAAATAATACAGGTTTAATGAGCTGCAAATCAGGAAATGTAATGCATTTGACATTTTAATTGTTGGTACGGATCAAAACAAATGCATTCCAAACATACAACCCCATTTTGTGACATGAGAAAGCCAGCGGGCTGAGGTGTGGTGAAAGAGACAGCACTGCTACGCTTCACATTGTTTTCTGTTCTTGATCAAAGCCATTCCAGGATGCTTTCGTGCCCTGTGGATATGGACACCATCATCCTGTAAGGCTTCACCATGGGTTTTATTCACATTGACCGCGCACTCCACAGGGGTTCGGTGCACTGGGCCTAAGCCATATTAAGTGTCAATCAAAGCAGTCAATATTTCCAAAACCCCCGAATGAAAAGAAGAGCCGTGGTCCTTCGTATGCTTGTTGTTTTGCAATATGTGTTCGCTGTATTTTAGATCCCACTATTTGATCCATCTCACAACAAGGTATCTCTCATATTTTATCATCAATATCTACTAGAGGTTGTTTAATGGATGGGGAAGAAACAGTCGGATGCAATCCTACATCATTCCAAGATACCTGCAGCTTAGAAAAAATGCCTTTTTCTCCTGCAGCTTAACACAGTGGCTTTTCCTGACAGTGATCAGCTTCCAGGAGCTTAGGTCTAAATATCGCTCACAGTATGGTTTTTGAAAACTCGGGGGGTCCCACGTAATAAAAGAGACTCTGTCTGTTGCAGTGCTAATCCCAGGCCCTGTGAACATTCTGCTGTGCTCCAGTCAAACACATCTCCCCCAAACTACATCAACTCCCACGAGAGGGACTGAGCAGCAGCGGGCTCGCGTTTCTATAGAGCTATTTTCACCAACTCATACCCTTTGCATTCAACATACGGTAAAGAAAAAAGTAAATCTTATTATCCATCGTTTTTTTTGCGAGTGGATGGTGATGGAGTAATTTCAAAGGCGGTGGAGTCTTGTGCTGTGTCGAGGGAATCCTCCGAGATTCCCTATTATGCTCCTGCCCGGCCCCGCACACTCTGTTAATCACACCATGAACAGATTCAATAACAACAACAGCCCCGCGAGAGGCTCTGGCCAGCTAACACACACGCACAGGCACACACACACGCACACACACACGCACACACACGCACACGCACACACACGCACACACACACACACACACACACACACACACACACACACACACACACACACACAGAGCTAACGTAAGCAGGCAAAAAAAAAAAAACATTTCCTCTCTTCCGCTGCAAATCAACAAGGAAAGCGTTTCAAACTTCCAGCATGTAACAAAATAAAACAAAGGCCCGCTGGTAATGAACAATTGAATCATTCAGCGATAAGTCTGCGTTGATCTTTGCTTCCTTGGTTGTTATGAGTGCTGCCATGAAGCAGGAAAAGGCCTGAAAAGGGGGGGAAGAAAAGAAAAGAAAAGAAAACAAACAGGATAACGGTCAATGCAGGCTCACCGTGTGCGTCAGTGCAACCACACGGTGTGCCTGCTCCTCTGGGACCATCCCATCATCAATCACAGATCCCGTATCATTTCCAAACACCGGTGGCCTACATCTATCGAGATGCTACGCTGTCACCACTGCCACAGGGCGACGTTAGCGCCACTGGCTGAATATAACTCCACAGGGCGACGTTAGCGCCGCCGGCTGAATAACTGTCAGATCAGCGCTGCAGCACGGAGCCCCCCCCCCCCCCCCCCCCCCCGATCACTCGCCGCAATGTTTGAAAAGGCATCTCTTCCACACTCGGCGTCGCGTCGCGTCCCAGGTGAGCGTGTGGCTTGGGAAGCCATGATATGGCCATGATGGATGCGTGCGGGGGCGGGTATCAAGTCGGGGGCAGGGCGCTGGGGGATGTGGGGGTTTGTCCTGCGGGTGGCGCTGGGCACGGCCCTGCCTGTCAAGACCTGCCCCGGCCTGCAGCCACAGCTGCCCAGGATGCAGGCGCTGGCTGGGAGCCAAGGTCAGCGTGGTGGGGCTCCGCTCGCAACTGTTCACAGTCCACTGATCGCACACTCAAACAAGCTCAGGGACGAGACAGAATTCCCTTCATCACAGACTGAAGGATAAAGCGCTCAGGAGGTCTTCTGGGAGATCTGGATAGGACAGATATACTGCGCAGAGCATACTTTTCAAAATAAAATACAGAAAACGGAAATTTGTGAATTAAATTAAATGAATGGCTGTGTTCTCAACTTTGATTCAATTACTGTATTTGAGTCTTGTTTAACAGACGAACAGCATAAAACCAGCCACCGCAAGAGAAATGGTATACATTTCTATTGGCAACTTTTTGACTTTTAACGACATTAGTTTGCTCTCTTTTGCAGTCAAACCAACAGAAATGATGCTTCTCTGTTGCCTCTGCCTTTCGCAAACAAGGGGAAGCAGAAAATGAGATGCAGTACTTGACAGTTAGCACAGCAGAATTCTTAGCATGTCCCCAGTGCTGAGAGTGTCTCCAAAAGGCATTAAGAAATATGCAAGTGACAAATTATAATACAAATAAATAATTTTTGTTGGTTATTAGAAATTCATCATGGAGAGAATGTTACCATTTATGGTAACATTAAACTAAATGAATGAATGTGAGGATTTTAAGAGATTGGCTCTGTTTTCTTTGGCCAAAGTCATCTCACTGAATGTGCGACAGAATAAAACTAGGCAGTAATAGGAATGCTGATTTTGTCCAAAGCAATTTGGTCTCCACTCATACTGTCAACGGTGCCTCAGTGGTTAGCGCTGCTGCCTCACAGCAAGAAGGTCCCGGGTTCGAACCCCGGTCCTTTCTGTGTGGAGTTTGCATGTGGAGTTTGCATGTTCTCCCCGTTAGGGTTATGGGTTAACATAGGGTATGTTAGGGTTAATCCTAATAACATCTAGGCTTGTGGACCCCAGGAAGAATAGCTGTTGCAAGGCTGTAGCTAATGCTGATCCAAATAAAAACTTAAAATTAACTAGATCTAAAAAGCATTATCCCTGCTGTGCTGTGAATTGGAGGCGATACGCTGTGTAATAAACACCCTGGTTGTCTAGGAAAATGTGCATTTTTTTGTATGGACAAAACTAAAATCATTCAAAGTGATTACTGACACTGTCAAGTTTTCATCTGTCGATAGAAAACTTATAATCTTCCATAACCCAAACTATGAGGTATAATAAATGTATCTCTGTGTGTGTGTGTGTGTGTGTGTGTGTGTGTGTGTGTGTGTGTGTGAGAGAGAGAGAGGGAGAGACAGAGCGAGAGAGAGAGAGTGGAGAATGAGTGAGCAGGCGAGTGTTTGCGTGCGCGCCCTATGGAGGTGTGAACAGCTGTGTGCTGGATGACGCCGTGCCTTCCGATGTCAGAAACACTCATTTATATGCACCTGGAGCACAGATATCTGAAGTGTCTCCGTCTTATCATTCAAATCAGGCTGCCTGTGTTACCATAGCCTGTAGATGTTGGTTGGGGAAGGGCACAGAGAAATAAACAAAGTATTGCAGCCCGAGCAGCTCTGACATTTCACTGAATTCTAATAGGAAGTGACAGGAGATTGACATTAAATGAAATGCATACAGGGCATCTAGAACAACCGACGTGTGAGGGACAAACAAACAGACAGGAGAGCTGTTCACATTTCTCACTTAAAACAATAGAGAAATGCAGTTTCAAAAGTGTACAGTTTCTTCTCAATAACTTTATTATTCTATTCCAAATACTGTTCTCAGTACCTTGAAGATACAAGTTCCCTATGGAAACAGGAATAAATTATGTCAAATTAAGTTCTCATTTGACAATCAACATTTTTTAATTACTATTATGGGGGGGGGGATTTTCAATCCAAGTGGAATACAATTTTCCCAATGTTTTTTTTCTCCTTCTTACCTAGTGAAGATCTGTGATCATAAGCAAAATGTCATAATGTAGTAGGGATGCACGATATACCGGCAATATACCATATCATATCAATATCGGCCAATGTTAGTCATTTTTTAATATCGGTATCGGTCCGATGAGCAAATGTTAATATCGGTTATCAGTATTGGCAAAAATCTTAGTTCTGAAAATATGGCCAAGAATAAGTTGGCTCATTTGGGTCGCCCCTGGCTTCATCAAATTTGAATACACCACTGCAATGTCTAAAGAAGCTGAGCATGTGCAAACCATTTCTTAGCAGAGGATTACAATTGGAACACCATCACGTTGCAGCCTGGAGTTCAAGACTCACGTTTGCAGAATATGTTTGCAAACGTGAGCGAGAGACAGGCCAGTGGGCCTTTGGGTCTGCTCACTTCTCTGCCAAATCCAGTTCTAGTGAATTCAATTGAAACTCTGTTAAAAAAAATGCATCAACTGGAGAGTCATTGCAATGGCTTGTCTCACCACTGTTACTTAACAGGCAACTTTCTGTTGCAAAACCCAGAGCTGCTATGCACTCTCTGGCTCGACTGCTTGTTAAAGCTTAAATAATCCAACAGTTTGTCCATAAATCATCCTGTCCTCATCTTGACACCAATTCCCCACTTTACATTGTACTGTTTATGAGCCATGTCAGTATCTCGACGGAGCTGCTTACGTGACTCACAAAAACACTCTTCTTCAGAATACATTAAAACGTTTCCTTATGACCACAGATCTCGCCAAAGATGAAAGAAAAAAGATATTATTTCGTATTGAAAATCCACAGTATTCCCCATTTGAAATATCATTTGAGCCCTGTAGCATAAATATTTAAACAGATCTATGTAATTATTACTCCACAGCTGCAAACTCCCACTATGTTATCATATTCCAGAGCACCAGTATTCCAGTTTCCCCTGACAAATGCTTAACATTTGCGGTTAGATAAAGCAATCCAATGGAATGACAAAATAATTAATTCCACCACCCATCAGATTATGATTGATTAGCCATACATTTAGGTAATACAGGGGGAAATAAGTCAATTACACGTCACACAACATGACTGGTAGTTGGGATAAGGTTGGAATAAAGTATTGTGAATGTAACACTTTGATGTAATGAGTGTTAAAGGGACAGCTCACCTTAAAATCCAAAATCCATATTTTTCCTCTCAGCTGTGGTGCTATTTATCCACCTAGATCGTTTTGTGTTAGTTGCCTGAGTTTTGGAGATATCAGCCCTAGAGATTTCTGCCTTCTCTCAAATACAATGGAACTGGATGGCGGCTTGTGGTGCTCAAAGTGCCAAAAACATACATTTGATAAACTCAACAACAGCAATGTCTCTTTCCAGAAATCATGACCCTGTTACTCAAGATAATCCACAGACCTTGTTATGAGCAGTTTCATGGAGGCACTATTTTCTTTTGACCAAACTACACCCGCTAGCTGCTAGCTAGTTCCTACATGAGACTGCAAAAGAAAATAGTTCCTACATGAAACTGCTCACAACAAAGTCTGTGCATTATATTGAGTAACTGGGTCATGATTTCTGGAAAGAGACATTGCTTTTGAGTTTTTCAAATGTATGTTTTTGGTGCTTCGAGCACCACAAGCTGAGTGTCATCCAGTTCCATTGTATTCAAGAGAAGGCAGACATCTCTGCAGCCGATATCTCCAAAACTCAGGTAACTATCGCAAATTGATATAGATGGATAGCACTACAGGTGAGAGGAACAATATGTATTTTGGATTTTAGGGTGAGCTGTCCCTTTAAATGATGTGCTGTGGACCAGAAAGGCTGTTAAGGTGTGGGCCGTCTTACCCGTGACGACTCATAGGAAGGACTGGACTGGCCACCAGGGGGCCAAGACGCTTGGCTGGGCCGCTCATCCATACCTGTCCACACACAGAGATCCACAACTCAGTCAACAAGTTCAGATCGCTCATTGAAAGTACAATATAGAGACTGGAAGGAGGCAGATTCTCTCTCCCTCTCTCACACCCACGCACGCACGCGGGAACAGGTTCAGAGTGTTTCCCACAGTTTGCCTGAGTAGGTTACATTGGCAGGAGTGCAGGGGGGTAGGGGTGGGCAATATGGCAAAAATATCATATGATGATTTTTTTTCCCCCAGGCAGGATCACGATCCCCAATCTTATCACTATTCGTTTTCATGCTGTTTTTTCTTTTCTTTTTAAGATTATATTTTGGGCATTTTGCCTTTATTCGATAAGACAGTAGGCAGACAGGAAAGGTGGGGATAGAGAGAGTGGATGACATGCGGCAAAAGGACCGCGGGTCGGATTCGACACCAAAATGTCTAATTGCAAAACACCAAATCATCTCTCCATAAGTTTGGCATAAGAGTGATGTGACTGTGCGTGCAGCTTAACCCGTTTCTTGTTTTGTTTTTGTTTTTCCACTGGAAAACAATGAGAAGAGTGAATAATTAATCTGTTCAAAGGTTGAGCTTCATGAGCTAAAAGCCGTTTTTCATCCTGTCATTTCTTTGGCTTTACATAAATCATGGATGAAAATGTGCAACCCTTTACACTTGCGCCTTAAATGTACTAAAGAGCAACTCCAGCTTCATGATTTGGCATTGATATATGACTAGGCTCTATCTAAACAGCTGAGCACTGAAAGTTGTTAAAACACATTTTTAAATGAAAGAAAACCTCTATGTTCCAAAAGTCAAACTGAGAAAATAGATAAACAAATAAAATCAATAACTTCGACCAAATTGCAAAACTTGAACATCTGGCATATGATGACAAATATAATAAGTGCTCTTCAGAATCAAATTTATGTGACCCAGTAAAAAGATATGATGCCTCAATTGTTCTCGCTGTTTGAGACAATATTGTGTTGCAGTAACAGCCCAAGTCCCCATGAACAAAACATAATTGCAGAGAGGGAAAAAGCATCAACATTTTCCAAGTTATTGATTGCCCCAGTTGTAATTTCATTCTGTCTCAGCAAAATGCAATATCATTTGTCCAATTTCACCGTCAAATAAAAAAAGATCAGATTCAAAGAAATTGTGCAGGCTCCATTGAAAAAATGGATATTGCAAGGACTAAACAAAACTTCCAAGGACAAAATGAACTTTTTAATGTCCAATCATCACTCCCCATGCCATGTTCTGGGATGTACAGTCAAATAAAAACACTTGGGTAGTCTAACCTAACCTAACCAAAAACGTCCACCTTGTAAAAAAAGATATGGGGGGGAATTGACTGAGTGGGGTCGGAGGCTGCATGTGGCCCGCGGGCCGTCAGTTGCCCACCCCTGATCTAGACCTACGCCAAAGAATGTTCATTTACATGATTTGGCCTAATATGGATTGAACCTGCCACAGGTACCGCTCTGTGCTTTCTTCACTCTGATATCTTTGACTATGCTGTGTTCAAGCCTGGCAAGCCATTAGAGATCCTCTTTCAACTTTCCTCTAGTGTTAGGCAAAAACCAAAGCTTTCAGACGGCTTAGACGCTTATAACTTAAGTAGGTACCTCTGTAGCATAAAAAAATCACAGAAAAATAAAATGTAATGTTATGTATTTTCAATTCACTATCTGAACAACCTGGTATCTATTTGATTGTAAAAGGGGATATATATAATCAGCAATGCAATAATATGTGGAGGGACTGTATGAAATCTCACAACTAGTCCACTGGATGGGGGAATGCATGGCTGATCAAAACTATTACCATGCAATTAGCATTCAGTTAGCCATTTAGCTATAATGATAAAAAAAAAGGATAAATCATTTTCTCGTTCATAGTGTTAATGTTTACCATTCTTTATGGAACTCATCAATGTACTGTTGTATACTGCATGGCGTTGTAGTCTAACTCCTGCTGATGGTACACTGAGGAAGACAATTACTGTCGAAACGTTTGTACCTTGACATCTGCTTTATTAAATGAACAAAAAGGACATTTTGAGAGTGCTGGCCTTTCTTCTCCTTTAAAGATCTTTTTGAGCCGTGCACCCACCGACTGTTTTATCTGTGAGTGTGCTTGCTTTTCCCCCTTTTTCATTAACTCCTGCTGATGCACACTGGGTGCACTTGAAAATAATAGGGCTATTTTCATTTGTTGTGGGCATTGGCCTAAAAACCGTAACCCTCCCTCGATGCACAGGGTGCTTTCTTGTCAGATTTTGGTGCCCCCTGCGTGCTGAGGCTCCCCGTCACCTGGAATGTGAAACACCCGTAGTGGCCAAGAGAGGTGACTTGTACCTCCTGGCTGGTGCTTCATCTCCAAAACTCTTCCACCAAGGACACAGCTTCACTAACTTTCTCTCTTCATTTTTTAGTTTAACTTTCTGGATTTCTGCTTAGGTTGGGTTTTCTGCTCGTCCCTTTTGGACAGAATTAGTTGGCACCTAGCCATGAAAGGCTCTATAGTAGTTACAGTAGATTTGCTTTAGGTGAAATAGGAAATCACGACTACATTTATGACGTTCGTATTTCTTTAGGGTAAAGACAAATGAAAGAAATTCAACATTTGTATCTGTTAGATACATTTACAGTTCTACAGCGGCGTATCTTCAGTTTGTCAATGACGAGAAATGAGATCAAGTTAAATAGATCAAGACGTGGCAATGAAGATCTGATAGATCTGATAGAGCAGTGATACTCAACTTGCGGCCCACGGGCCACATTTCTTTTTTCTTTTTTTTACAGTGCACCTGAACGCAACATGCAAGATACCCGCTGAATAAGTGTCCAAATGTCATGTCATTCTGGCCAATACTCCACTTCTGTTATAGCATTTCAGTCTGGAATATGGATTATCTTTCAATAATCTATGATTTAGCTGCTAAATTTGTCAAATACCGCCGTCTGCTCGCTACCCAGGCACTTATGTATGTACTTAACCTAACTTAACCTAACTAACTATCCGGTGTGCACAACATTGTCAGACTAAACTCCGGCTGACACCCCAAAAACCTACTATCGGCTACATAAAGATTTATATTGTTTGTTTATTAACTGGCCCCTGGCCTTCTATCATTTCACGAAAGTGGCCCCCGGGCAAAGCAAGTTGAGTATCCCTGTGATAGAGCATAGCATACTTTAGTGTACACAAACAGCAGCACCTCCCCACCCCCCCCCCCACCCCCGGGCCCTGTGGGCCCCCAATTCAGCGCAGCACAGTACGTCACACAGGAAGACTATGTTCAGAATTAATGAAATACTTCTGATGAGAACCTGCAACAAAACCAAGCATTGCACAGCTTAAGCTTAACTGACAGCATGCAAAAAAGGAGGCTATTTCAGGTTGTTTCCTTACAATGACACCACAATGATCTCATGCCAGATGTGCAAGCGAGGGCTGCAGCCCCTCATTGGGAAGACTGTAGGTGAGGAGAGTTGGCTAACTGTTCACCTGGATATAGATTCCAATAAATAAATGCTAATAAATAAATAAATAAATAAATAAATAAATAAATAAATAAGTAGTAAATGCAACAAAGCATACAAAATTAATTCAATTAATTCTAAAGATACAGTAACAGATTGCCCACTTTTGGGCGATGTGCAAACAGGCGCTCACTTTTTGGCACATCATTTTCTAACCCTATCGGCAGAATAAGACCCAACAAGAACATGATAGTTCATGTTTGAAATTGGCTTAAGGAATAATGGCTTAAGTGAAGGGAAAATTGGAAGAGCCTCCCTCCTGTCTCCAGGCTGCTGCTCGTGCTGCGGAGGCTGACGTGGTCCCAGCAGAAGCTGTCATGGTGAGGGAGATCACAAAGGCTTGACCAACCTTAGGATTCGCTCAAGTCCCAGAGGGAACTTTGGCTTCAACTACAATTGAGCTTTCACATGAGTTTGATAGCTACTGTCGCCCCTGAGCACTAAGAGAAGGTTTAGAAGAAATGTAGAGAACGCTCTGGAGCATTTTATTCTGACAAGTGTTGGTCATTCAAATTGTAAATACAGTAAAATGACATACTTAGTTATTTTTCGTATTTTTCAATGACTGGAACAAAAAAAAAATATTTCCAGATTTTCCCACGATGCATGGGAATGCTGGACAAAATTAGCTGCATTTTGGGTGCACTGCACATGTGTATTTATTTATTCAGGAACAAATGAACGTTGTTGTCTATATGTTGCGACAGATAAAGTAGTGCATGTTGCCTTCCAAACATGCAGATCCACAAGCACTTGGAATAGAGTTAGAAAAGTGTCAAGTTTGATTGGAGTTCTACAACAAATTTGAAAACTCTAATAAGAAACCGTTTGTGATGATGAAAATTCATTGAGGAAATGAACCAAAAGCAGGTTGCTGTGGAAACTGGTAGAAATACCATATTTACACCTAAAAGCACCCAAATTTAAACTTTGTTACATTTCTAAAGGACGAGGTTGAATGGTCACCTGACAATACGCTGCTATAACAATGAGCTGTGGCTGTAACAGACAATTCTCCTGACAGTCTCAGATTCTTTTCTATCACGCACAAAAAGCACCGTGCTGATGCTGGTCTATTTTGGAAGCCAGCGAGTGCACGTCGCAGCCCAAAAGGTGGCGAGTCACATGATGTCTGTACCATACTAAGGCACAGAGCATACAGCAAAGCTTGCTCAGTGCAGTTCCTGGACTGGACCACATACATTCTTGAGAGGTGGCACAGGGAAGCTTATACTGCAGCACCATAAACAAAAATGTTTTACTACTGCATGCAATCAGGTTTTGAAAGCATTTTTTGCATCATTTAATCATTGTGTAATCTGCAAAGTATTACTGCAACTCATGTCTGTTTGTAGAAATGTGTGTGCGTGTGTGTGTGTGTGTGTGTGTGTGTGTGTGTGTGTGTGTGTGTTGTTTTTATTTCCTTCAGTGCACTGTCTTTAAAAATCAGCTTCAAGCGACCCTCTCTCAGGTCAAGAAACATGCCATTGCAAATCTGTATATTGTGGGATATTCTCTCACATCTAAAGCAGCACATTGCTTAAAACTCTGTTACTATAACTTATGAAGCATGAAAATAAAAAACAACAACATCAACCAGAACAACTATGACATTTTGTTATGAATGCATTATAGCCAACGTATTATGTGTGAACCTCAGGAAGGCACAACTTCAAAATCCACATCAGCTGGAACACCACAATTCCTTGCCATTTGAAGTGTTTACTTGAGTTGTTAAGTTTTCTCAAATTCACCCTCACAGATCTCTAGTTTCTTTGTCTTTTTGTTCAGTTTCCACTAAATGTGTGTCCTTCGTTTCACAGATAACGGAATACAACAAGTCTTTGTGGATGTACACAAAACATGCTTTCACACAACATAATGCTTGATTGTTGCCTTTCTCTAGTAGCACATCAGACAATAGATGTGCTTTGGATGGATGTCGTGAAGCATTTAAAGCGAGGAAGTGATCCACAAAAGCAGGGAATTGAAATGCTTGTTATCATAACACAAACCAGACGCCAGCTTGTTTGGCAATAAAAGATGCTCACAGTTAAAAGCCCAGCGACTACGATCACCTTCTGAAGGAAAACACCGTTAGATCAGTGTGTATAAAGGACTATGTGAAGGATGAAGCCATTACGGATGGCTGTTATTTGTACAAAATCCCTTTCCACTGTGTGTGAAATAACTCTTGGAGAGGATGCACTGAAATTCACAAAAACCTCCAAATGTTCAGAAAAATCTTATTCAGAAACATTACATAACCTATAGTCACAAACATGTCTCTGAGACACCTCATAGCAAATCCTGGTAAGAAGAACACACTGAATTGCCTCAGATTTTCTTTGCTGCACTGACATTGACGTCATAACCATGATCAAAGTAAAATGTGCACGATTAATTTATGGTGGTAAGCTAAAATATGGGGCTAACATGATCAATTGCACTGACTGCACCATGATGGTAGTTAGATCAATAAACCATTTACAAACGTCCACAGCCTAAACATTCTTTGTTCCACATCTTTACAACAGGACTCCCCACTCTTCCAGTCTTCCAGGTGGAGGGCTCATGTTTCAAGCACCAGATGTGTACAGTGCACACACGCGTCACACAGAGGTGGGAAATGAACCCCCTTTGCTTCGCCCTCCATTAAATAAGCCCAAACCCCATCTAAGCAGCAGAGGTACAAGTCACCAAAACCCCATCTAAGCAGCAGAGGTACAACTCACCAAACCCCCATCTAAGCAGCAGAGGTACAAGACAAGTCAGTAACCAATAACTGATTTTGAAAAGCAGATTTATGAGACATGCAAACAGGGATGGAGAGTGACTGTCTGCATTATAACAAATCCTACCTGATGCACTGAACTGACTGCTTCCAAGGGTGGTAGGTCTGTTTTTCCCACCGTTTACAGGTGGAGAGAACATCTAAAAGGAAAAATGTGATTTTACACACTGTGCAATAAAAGTGAAGTATTCAGAATAACAATTCCATCAGTACTTCATGCACGCAAAGATCTTTAACAATAAAGAATAGCTGGTAGAAAATATAATCACAGAATTCAAATCATTGTCGAAACTGTTAGTAGCCTATACCTGCCTCTGCCTGCCCTGACATAACAGAAGCACTGCTTTGAATAAATCAATTAGACATGATTTAGCCTATTTGGTTTTAATAACTCTATGCCCTCAAAAACTAAAGCTATGGTAACGTTAGCAAGACGTAAAACTGAGAGTGAAACGTCTTCTTACCGCACTAAAATCCAGCAAGTCACTTAATTCCTTGTCTGTTCCAACAGCGGCAACCCGCTGCTGAGGATTCATCCTTGCGATGTAAAAACCTGTAGAGAACACAGTCAGTCCATCCATTGATTAGGTTACATTGCTGATTTGTTTCACAGGTGATCGGCACTAGAAATGCGTCTCGTGGATGCAGAATAAAGACAGCCACAGTTGTAACGTTACTTCAAGTTGTTTGCGGGATCCCATGTGAAACAGCTAGATAACATAATTGATCAAACGGTGTCAACATTTTCGTCGCACAGCTTTGCCCCCCCCCCCCCCCGTACAGTCAGTCAGCTGAATGAACTGATGAAAGATAAACAGCTTTGATGGGAGCGCTCTGAATGGATGGCAGAGCTTGTGACAGCCAAGACCCGCATGCACCATCGCAGTGTTTCTGGCGCGTTGACAAAGATAAATGCAACTCACTTATTAGGCTTGCGCCGCTGACTATGTTTAAGTTTATTTTAGCAAACAATTGCAGTTAGATAACGTTAGTGCACTTGACATTAGCTGAGCTATAGCCAACAACCTGCAGTTGATTCGTATGGATTGATTGGACACACTAGCAAGCTGCAAGAGGCTGCAACGCTTTTACGCAATGGTGAGCAGAGAAGAGAGTGGCACTGTACTTACGAGTGAAATATGAAAATACATCTTGGTTAAAGGTAACGTTAAGTTAAAAAAAATTATATTGCAAATGATAATCCCAGCTCCAGACTGACTGGCGTAACGTTAATGATGGTCTTTCGCAACTCCCAACTTCTTTCACCAGTCCGAAAAAGCTTTTGGCAAACTCCCATAAATATTTTACCTTTTATCCGAGTAAAATTCCGACTAGGGTGTTCGGGGTGTGGCAGTAGAAGCCTTGTTTTCTTACAATACGCCTCAAAATAGCGAAATAGTGGTTTATGCAGCGATACCTGGAAAAATATCCTCTATATATCAGTTACGAGTTTCCCTTAGGCAGACATTTTTGCTTTGCCTCAGCACCACGATGACATGCGTTATTGTATCCCTCCGCCGACAACAGGGACATGATTTCCCCATTGGAGGTCCCACACACGCTACACAGGAGATGCTGTGCGCACACACACAGCCCGGGGTTTACACTGTTTATTCCTGCTTCGTCACGTTTAAAGGGACATTTCACCCCGTATTATAGATGCTCTCTGTTTTGTCGTCCCTATCATGTAATGGATTGAAGCACCGAGGATATCTTTTTATTTGAATGCATGAAAAATGGCTTATTCAATTTAAGTTACACAACTCAACTTGAGAATTGTAGTTTTAGTTTGCCAACTGTTTTCAAAAGTAGCCATTTCACAGGTGTTTGAGTGATCAGTTATTTTTCATGTTAGCCTACTACAAAAAGTAGTTTTTAGCTACTGTAGCTTATTATTATCTGTGCAAATACATGAATTGTATCCCCCTGCAATAATTTCACTGTCTTCACCCAGCAACTCCAGTAAAAAAAATCAGCCCTCCTCTGTGTTTTAGACAGGTGTGTAGTGCTATCTGGAGAACTGGGGGAGCACACCTATGGAACAACCCACCCCCCACCCACCTGTTTTACTCTTGTAAAAACAAACCCTTGGAGAAAAGTGTGGGAGCTCCGCTCCCCTGCGCTACACCCCTGGTTTTATAGCTGTGGTTCTCAAACTTTTTCACATCAAGGACCCCTAAACTGACACAAATTAGACCACAGAGCCATTTGATAAGATTTTGTCCCAGGGTCCCCCATCTGATCAGATTCTACCTTTTGTGATGACCCTGGGTGCACCTGGGCCGGTGACGGTGTACTCACTTGTTAAGAAAGAACACATTCAGGCTCTATCCTTCCTCGCCAATGCACATTTTGTTCTGTTAGTTTGTTTAATGTTGTTTGTGTTGTCTGTCTAGTTAGGCCTATTTCCCCTTAATTTTAGTTAAGTTAGTTAGTGTCTTGGGATGCAAGACAAATTTTGAACTTTGTCCGACAATCTAACAAATTATTTTTAATTTGTACTTTGGTGTATGACTCCCCTCACTTGTTACTTCCTTGAGCCGGGTTGTAACATATGGGGAGATTCATACACCAAAGTAAAAGTTAAAACAATAATTTATTAACTAAAACTAAGGGAAAAAAACTGGACAACACAAACTACATTAAACAAAAAAATAAAAGTGCATCGGCGAGGAGGGAAAGAGACTGAAAGGTCTGAAATTCTTCTGAAAGGAACACTGACTATTTTCAACCAGCTTTGTGTCATTACAAAAATCAGTCGTATAACCAAAAACTACATGCATTCATTTAGTTTGACAGTTATTGAGAGTTGATTTGAATTAAAGACCCTGGCAAGCAACATGTTTGAGGTTGGAGTGGGCGGTACTTAGGGCTCATTATGGTACAACCTTATCCCATCAGAAAAATGTACAATTTAGCAAAGCTCTCAGTTGCCTGTCAAACCTGAGACGATACTCTACTACTACATACTATACTACATTCGGCATTTGCCAGGCCAGGGACTGTGACTCGCTCTTGAGCTCCAGTGTGCCCAGGGAAATGTATTTGGGGGGGGTCCCTGCCTGCCATGATCAGGCTTTGCTCCAGCTCACAAGCGATTGAAAGATCTCAGAAAGATGTAACTTGGGACCAGATTTAAACACGCCTTGAAAGTAATCAGCAAATATTAAAATCTGTTCAAAAACTCTCTCAATGTGGAGAGCTTAAACAAACAGTGGTCACGTGTCTTTAGTCTTGATCAATAACCTGATAGCAGACACTGAACTGAAGGCTTGTCAAATATGATATTATTAGGCTACAGTAACCTAATAACTGTGGGATGGATGATACGAACTTTTGTCTTTTATCAGTAAAACTCAATTTTTTTTATGTATGTCCTAATCAGATATAAATCACCGAAAGCGACTAAACTATTCGATAGGCAGGAGTTTGTCAAGATGTGTTGAGGGCCTTCAGTTTAGTCAACTCTGGCAAGCAATGCTACAACAGTGACATCACAGCCACTGTCAACTGGAGAACATAACAGCCAATAGAGGTGTTGAGGATGAATTAAGCTATGTGTCGGTATATACAAAAAACCTGCAGCACTTGAACATTTTTCCTTTTGTTCAGTCATCGTCTGAGTAACCACTTCAAATCACTGAGAGCCGTGCAGTAGGTCTACCATGCAAAATCGCATGCCGGATCTACTTTTTCCTCCGCGTTGGTGTTTGGTGAGAGACCAGACCAGTGGACTGCAGCAAAATTAGACTGATAATGGACATTGTTCTGGTGTGAGGATGCAAAAAGTGGGTGGTACTATATGATGATGCAGAAAAGACTCTTTTAGCCTATAAATGTACTGTAGTACTTTTAATGTAAAGTGTCTCCTAGAAGTCTGACACAAAACTTACTTTGATTGGCCATCACCCCCCAGCCCACCACTCCACCCTCTTTATTTATTTAGTTTGAGCTATTTAATTAATTTAATCATTAAAGCAACACTGCTTTGAGGTTCAATTCAAAAGTTTATCAAGACCAGATCTTATGGCTGCTGACTATTTTAGTCATGACTGTAAGTTGTTATCTGTCATATTTCCCAATGTCTACTCTGCTAGCTTTAGCTACACTTAGTTGTGTGTGCCCTGTAATAGAGCTTAACAGTGACCCCCCCCCCCTTTTTACTTTTAGTTTTTGCTCCAAGTTAAATGTTTTATGGTCACTCACGATTCAGTAGGTGGCTGCTTAGCTTGGTTCCAGGCTTGCAGCTCTTTATAACTGCGCAGGTGCAGTTGAGCAATTGTGCCCCATGCTGCGCCGTCCCGCTCTCCAATTATAGTGTGGTGAGATTAGTAGTGAGATAACAGAAATGTGGACTTATATGGACTTAGAAAATGGCATGAAAGAGGGAATTGAAGGTATATTTTACATTTTAAACAATTTTTTTAAATCATAGATCTATGGGAAGCACCTCTGTCTTGTATTATTAATTCCAGACTGCCACCTGTTGGACAAACTCAAATCACCCTGAACTTGACTGGATGTTCAACAGCCACACTTCAGTAAATAACGTAACAATTACAAATGCAAACAGATTAACAAAATAAAATTGAAATAAAAACGAATGAATGAATAAATAAACCAAAGAAAATAATTGAAATTTAAAAAGTTAATAGGGTTGTTTGTCATCACTGGAGGCACAACATGTACAATTCTTATCAATATCTGGAAATCTAGGATTGAGTACATTATTTGGGTAACTATACGTTGTACAGAATGTTTAATTGAACTTGTGCTTTATTTTGAATTGAGAATACATATGGGGGAAGCCATACTCTTTCCCTATTTATATTTGTGAGAAAGATTTGCCTTGCCTCTGGGACTGACTTTCTGTTTGTTGTGGCACATCTCTTTCATGTTGTTTCTAGATTTAGCATCTCTTTCAGCCAAAACACCAATCTTGACATTGCGTTCATCCATGATACTGAAGTGGCAGTATCTCTTAACTTTCCGAAGTGAGGCAAGGGAGAAAATGAGCAGTAGTGAGAAGTTTTGAGTGGAGAGGTGTGAATTTCAAAGTTACACGATTCTTCTTTATTGAGGTGAAGGAAGGAATCCTTAAGTCGGCTGGCTACCAAGATGAAAACTGATGATAAACTGAGGATCCATTCTAACTGAGGCCAGGCAAGGGAGTGTCCCTAATGGATCTTTTCCGCCCTTTGGCAAATGGTACAAAATGTACCCGCAGCATGAAGTATATCCCACAATCTAACACTCTATGTCATATCACTGATCAAAACAAACATATCAACTGCCTAGATTGGATTACCATGTTTTGATAATTATGTTTATATACAGTTTTTTATCAACTTTCTAAAATGTATTTGCACAATATGACACACACACACACGCACACACAAGCATGCGCACGCGCACACACACACACACACACACACACACACACACACACACACACACACACACACACACACACACACACACACACACACGCACACACACACACACACACATACACACCCTCATCACCATACTCATTTTTGCAATGATTTACTGTAGCCCAGTGGTTCCCAACCTTAGGGTCGCGACCCTAAGTGGGGTCATCTGTTTTTTTGTTTTTGTTTGTTTGTTTGTTTTTTACATTACACACATAGTGTGTGTGTATGTGTTTGTGTGTGTGTGTGTGTGTGTGTGTGTGTGTGTGTGTGTGTGTGTGTGTGTGTGTGTGTGTGTGTGTGTGTGTGTGTGTGTTTTAGTTCTGAGTTTAAAGTGATAATCTCTAAGATTTCAGTTTTGTTCTCTTGGGTGACACCTATGGCGATGAATGGTAATTGCAGGTGAGATCCAAACTTGCATTATGTGACATTAGACATGACTAAGTAATGTCACATAATGCAACGGGATGATTCCTTATTTTAAGGGACGGCTGGCAACCCTACGTCTTGCGTCAGCGAGAGTTTCCGCATCTGATCTATTTTTGCAGCCAGGCATGAAGTCAGTACAAGTCAGTACAAGTTGTGAAAACAGCACTTCTGGTGTGAATGGCCAGGCTCCTGCTCGCTTGACGCTTCCATGATGCGCTGCGTCAGATACGTTTTCAGTGTGTCTGGGCTGTAACCAATAGTTAGCTTCTTCTGTTATCCTTCCGGCCCTAATATAATACAACTTCTTTCCCTAGTGTTGACTTTCTCACTTACTGTATGTGTTTGTAAGTTAACTCTGGCTATGCAGGGGTAAAGATTACAATTTGACTCACTGGTCTTTATCTTCTTGCCTCCTGCCGCTGCTCGGTCTGACGTGGGCCTCCAACTCTGATACGGGACACTGGCTCCACTCAGTTCTGTAGCTCGGCCTTTGGCTTGGATCAGCTCCAGCTTCGTCCATGCTGATTTTGCAGTTCAAGGGATGTGTGAGAACCCCGACTTCATTAGGGAAACAACGTGTTGGCTAATTATATTTCCCAACCATATTCGCCCTCTGGAGGCTCTCTTGCCTTTTGACCAATCACGTAGGGATAGTCATTTGCATGCACTTCAGCCAATAGCATTACGTCCGCCTGCATAAATACTCAGGCCACGCTCTGAAATCTCATAGCCTACGCGCCAATTCAATGACGATATGGATCTTGGATCTTCACTACTGCTTCCAGTATCGGCTCCAGCACACGACCTGGTGCCGTCGAAGAGCTGTGTACCCACCACTTCCCTGTCACTTGGAGTGCTTCCATCTCCGGATGGCCAATGTTGATGACAACATGCCACCAGCGATGATGAAGATCTTCCAGCTCTAGCTAAACAGCTTCTTCCAGCTCTAGCTAAACAGCTTTGGGTGCTGGTAGATGGGCTGATGATCTGCTAGCTCAAGTTAGCAGGTCAAAAGACGGGAATGTGACAACACCTGACCTCAAACGCACTTAACGTTACCTTGCGCCTTCTTCTTTCTTCTTTTTCTATTGTTTTTGAAGTGGACCTCATTATGTCCTGTAGTTATTTGTATTCAGAAAGAGCAAGCGCAACAAACGTTTTCCTGGAGACATCCATCTTGGTTTTCCTCAAACCAGACTTGTGTGACTGAACGCTGTCAACTCGGATGCGACATCATTCAACTGGGAAATCCCTAGTTCCCAATACAAATGGAATGTGCTCTGTAGACTATGTATCTCCAGCACTGATCTACAGAGCCAGAGACCTGGAAATTTAAGGGGGAGGTTGCACCCATTTAGGAGACCGGAAGGATTGGGGATTCTAGAGCAGGTAAGACATCTGTTCAGATGTGCGTTTACTGCGGGGGTTAAATCCCTGATCGTGTGTCTGCCTGGGCTAGGCTAGCAGATAAATGCTAACTATGCTGAATGAAAGGGAAGATGTACCCCGACCACACCCCCAGCCAGCTACCCCAGCGTTTATGACGAGAAAACCTATGCATTCCAGACAACTTGGAGGATGGAATTTCCCAGTTGAAATTTCCGATTCACGACCACCAAGCGTATCAGGTGCACAACGCTGTTGTGTGTTGAGTGACACCAGATAACTGATTCTCCATTAGACCCCCCCCCCCCCCCCGCACACAAGCAGGAACTGCGACTTGGAGTGGCGTTCCAGTGTAGGCTACTTTTTCTAGTAGGAGGTCCTCAGACTTGTCTGGAACGCGCTGAGGTGGTTATGTCGGCGAAGCCAGGAAGTACTACAAAAAATACAGGAAATAGTAAGGGCACTGGGCTGTCTGGCGCCTTGTCCTGCTCGCACTGATTGGTCCAGCCAAGGATAGTGGCTTCTTCCTCCGCCTCGGCCCCAATGCTCGGCCCAGCTAAATAACATACTTGTATCTGTCGAATTCACATTCCCAGCCCCAACTGAACATCACCATCTCCGGGCGATTGCATGAACGGCGATCGATAGGCTTTACCTTGTACCCTGGAGGTTGGGTGTGAGCGAGGTAAGCTAATGCTAACGAACGCAGTCTTTTGTCCAGGTGCAGTCAGACCGAGACACGGAAAACGCACTGGACTTGTTGGCTAACGTAGCTAACGCGGTTACATGCTGCCACTCCGACGTGCTGCCACTCCGACGTTCTGCCACTCCGAAATATCGGCACTCAGAAAGGGATCATGTCTATGTTCCCCGGGTTCTATATTCCCCATTTTCCCACGCCAAACCTAACCTCCCCCCATGCCTAAACCTAACCTCCCCCAGACCCTAACCCAAAACCTAACCTCTCCCACCCCCACGCCTAAACCTAAGGTCGGCATTGCGGCTTCTAAGGTGAACGACCGCCAGTCCGAATAATGGAAGTTAACGTTCGGAGTGGCAGGGCTTCGGAAAGGCAGACAGTTACCCGTAGCTAACGCTAATGATCGGGAATCCTTTGCAATGTAACGACACTATAACATAACATGTGAACTCGGTTTGAATCTGAAACAAATTATTAACGTTATGTCGTTCGAGAGGCGTTTAAACCCCGCCTCAAACTGCTACGTTTGCAGAGAACGAACGTTTTGAAGTGTTGTGCACAAGCAAGCTAACACTCGGCTAATGCATTGGTAAACATGAGATAGCTAGGGTAACATTTTGCTAGCTAATGGCGGCGTTTTGTCATGTCAATGTATTTGGGGTTTGTGTGACAATTTGATTGTCTATTGTGGCTCTAAATGAAGAGAACTAGAGAAGACATCTTTGATTAGCGTTAGAGGTTTTACAGTTGCGCCAGAAATCTCCTAGCAACAACCACAGCTGTCGCCATCTTGGATGGCGTGTGCGCAAATAATACAAATAAATATTTCTGTCTTCAAGTGGGCCCGTGTTTGCCGTGAATACGAGACCGGAAGTCGTGTACACGACGGCATTCAAGTGGTCACGTCGTGAACATGCGCAGTTGACTAGAAGCTACTGAGGCTAACAATTTAGCTAACACTAGCTAGCGAGCGTCTAACTACGTTAATGCAGCAAATGCAAAGGCATAATAACAGGGAAAAAGACTGGAGAATATCAACATGTTCCTCAGACATAAAATGACTATGAAAAGCTCCATACTGCTAAAATGTCAATAATATATTTACTTTCCATCCACCTCCATGGCATCCGCCATTTTGTGAAAACGTCACAAGTTGTGAGCTTCAAAGCTTTCAGAAAAATTCCACATACCAAGTCGTGAATACCACATGAGGGGGCTCTTCAAGTGGATTTATGTGTATTCACGGTAAACACAAGCCCACTTGATCAGGGCATCTGAATAAAGATACAAGTCATGGATGTGGATCAATAATGTACAGCAATGACTGTTATGGCATGACATCTTATAAGTGTGTACAATCTTGATCATTTTAGCATCTATTTTTCCTCAAGCTACACAGCAACTGGAATACAGATCGCCTGCCATTTTGGGTAACTAATGAGCCATTCCTTTTATATTGGGAACTAGGGATATCCCAGTTAAGTGACGTCACACCCGAGTTCAGTCGAGAAACCAGCCAGGGTTATGCTGCATTAATTTATGGAGCTGGCAAGTGGCAAACGCGTAATCTCCGATCTACGTGCGTTCGAGCTTCAAGTCGCAAAACCATGGATGCTAATAGCCGTTAGCCATCTAAGCTAACGGCTAATAACAACATTAATGTATGGGTTTAACTAACTATTGTATTGTATGCTGATTGGTCTGAAAGCTTACTATTAGGGATGCACGATATGGATTTTTTCAACTGATACGATAACCGATAAATAGCTGCTTCTCCTGCCGATAACCGATACCGATAACTGATAATTATTTTAATATTATTATTATAATAAAAAAAAATATATATATATATTTTTTAAAGTTTTTAACCTGTATTTTATGCACACCTGGGGTTAAAAAAGGGTTAGGGTAGATGTATGGATGTAGTGAGCATAGCTCTGACCTAACCAAATCTACTAGATCACTGTGAACGCAAAACAAAGAAAACTTTTGATATAATATGATTGTTTTAATAAAGTGTATCACTCAAGTCAATACAAAAATAAAGGCTTTTATAGAACGGAAAGCCAAGCTGCTTAGTCTGCAGATAAAACACAATGACAAAAGGCATAGAAATTTAGACTCTTATTGTCATGTTACTGATCTGTGTCGTTTCACTTTTTAGTACTGAAAAATGCTGCCACCACATTAAAGAAAAGACACAATGTGATGTTGACTGACTGATGCTTTTTATGTAGCGTAATGTGCGCGATTTCATTATTGGCTCTGTTAGATTGCTCTGTCCAGCACTTATTTAGCTCAGTGGTCCAGCAGCTAATGGAGAAAAGTCTGCCCTGGCATGTAGGCAGCCATGTTGCCTGCTCAGAATTTTCTCCTAGCTTGAAGATTGATTGACAATTGTCATGTCATATTGGTTGAATGATACTACCTGACGTCAGCAGTACACTGTAGATATCATTATGAATGAACCGAAAGTCACCGAAACAAATATTATGAATATAGAACTTGAGGTTACGAATATAACCCCCAGTTCTATGAATAACATGAGTGAGGTAGGTGACTCACCAGACCAGACAATCCTTCTTGCCGGGCGGGCGAAAAGAATGGCTTGCTTATCAAGATAGGCTTCCCTCCTCTGGCACTCACCTACTATATAGGGGGCACCGCCCCCTGGTGAGGCAGAGGGATTTGCCTTCACCAGCCAATCAAGATTGGGTGTAGTGATATAGGCTTCTGTAGGTCACACAGAAGGATTGCGATAAGTGAGTCACCTAACTCATAATATTCATAGAACTGGGGTTATATTCATAACCTAAAGTTTTGTATACTGTACACTGTATGTGACAGATTGGCTGAAGATTTTGTTATTCTGTTCCAGGTAAAAAATGTCTGAACTTTTTATGGAATGTGAAGAAGAGGAGTTGGAGCCATGGCAGAAACAAGTCCCACAAGTTAACCTGGTGGACGATGATGACGATGATGAACCCATCTTCGTTGGAGAGCTCAGTATGTCGCAGCACGTCCTTAAAGAAACCATGTTGGTGTTTCTCAAATGTCTAATTTCTTTGCTACCTCAGATCCACCAGCATAAATCGTTACTCAATCCACATCATGTCATCAAATTGGCAGTTCAAAAACACATTACAGATTAGTCTCAAAAGTTATAATCAACCTGAGCAAACTGATGATCGCCATGAAGTTTCCAGACAGGTAGCATTGGAACCAAAGCCTGCAAAGGGAGCAATGGTGTTCCAAATTCATCTCTGTAGAGACACATGGACACAGATTTATTTACATCATTCTTGAAAGAAAACAAAAATACTGTATGAAAGATTTTCTCTGACATGCAACTTCATTTTTTGTCTGGAGATGATGTATAACCTGAGCACATCTTAACTGGGAGGCTGTTTGAGACAACTTTCCCTTGAAATTTCTGTGATTGTTGATATTTTTCAATTCTGCAGTTACATAATTACTGTGTGGACATGGCAGAGAATGTGAAAGAAGTGGAGTCAAGGAAATTAGCCAAAGGTTTAACAACACTATTATTTTCCTAAGTATCACTGTTTTTATGTATTTTATTCTTTTTGTGTGTGTGTGTCTATTCCTTCAGCGAACAGTAAGCCTGCTCCTGCACCTCCTCAGAGAAAGAGTGAAGGAAGAGCAGGGACACAGCCTCTTGCTGCTCGAGTTACCAGAAGCTCAGCGCCAATAATGCTGCCAGTGACCTTACCTGCCAAGCCCATGAATACTGTGAATATTGTGAAAACCGCACCACCGGCACCCAGTATAACAACACTAACTCCACGGCCTGTTATTGTCAATAACCAGGTATTATTATTGTTACCTCTTTTTTTTTAATGAGAACAAGTCTGATGCATAATGTGAATAAAGCACTACCGTAATTCATGTTAAAGTATGTGTTGTAAATAGCTTGTCATGTAAATGGTAATATTGATATTGGTATGTTCAAATGTTTACTCTAAATCTTTCTTAGGGCTTCATTGTGACGTCGCCACAGTTGGCATCTCTTGGTAAACAGTACCCCCCTGGAACTTCATTCACATTAGTACCAGGTACAACTCAGGATAGCTCTCATCATCATCAAATATTATTTTTCTTTTCTCTATCTCTCTCTCTCTCATTTCCTTTGTGATGATGATGACATGGAAAACATTCACCAAGAGCTTTTCAATAATGAGGCTAGAAGGAAAGTACAATAAACTTCAATGATGTAACAAACAACACTTAGATTTGACGTATGACTCCATGGTATGATAAAGCTCCTCCTCAGATGTGAGGAGGACGTCAGTGATTAGGGAATTCTACAGGAGTCATGACATTGGTGGTGTTCAGGGGAGGAGGTGGGGCGGAGCAACTGCTACAGCGACAAATCAGCCGCTGAAGGGCGACACACAAGGAGACTTACAACGCTGAAATATGAGGGAACTGATTTATAGAACTTCAGTTAGGTGATTGGCCAGCAGACCAGAGAGAGGGAAAGCGTGGGAGACATTGTTTGGACAGGAATTAATGGGCGTGCACATTTATGAATGAACTATATAACCTGAACAGGCGTTGCTGCAGGGGGAGAGAGAAATTAATGAAATGGATTAATGAATGGGATGGTTAATCAGACATTGACTAGGGGAAGTAGCCTTCATTATTGAAAGCATGTCTGAGACATTATTTGTCATTTTTCTGCTAATGTCACGTTGTTACTTCTCGTCTTTCAGCCAGTCAGCTGCAGCAGATGACTCCGGCCACGTTGGTACCTGGTGTCGTCCATCGGCCCCAGGTGCAACAAATCAACAACAATATTGTGACTTTGTCCAACGTCCAGAGTCCTGCCGTATATTCAGCAACCTCGAACCAGCTGCTACCCAGTCGCTCCAACCCCCAGCCTGTCCAGGTCTTTTCTTTGCCTGCGAAGGCCCACAACACCAGGGGTAAATATTTGTTTGAACTCTATAGAGAGCCAAAGTGGAACGTCACTTCCTGCTTCAGCACTGTACCAGAGATTTTCATCCGCCATTTATTTTCCCATAGACATTTCATAAAATGCTTATAGAAATAGTTTTACTTCGTCAAATCAAACGTTTCAGATATATTTAGAAACAGGAGAGACCGCATAACATTTCACTCGGACCAAAACTTTAAAGATTTAAAGAAAATATTTTTTCTGTGTTTTTGTTTTATTTATTTTTTGTTCGGAGTGAAATGTGCTATGGTCTTTCCCGACCAGGAAGTAGGCGGTCACCTTGCCTCTCTATAGTGTGCACTTGCTTTACAATACTTTGAAAGCCAGTGAGTTGGCATTAAATCTCTTTTCTTGGTTTCTACACAGATCAAAGCTTACTCAAACGAACAATAACAACAACAACAATTGCACCACAGCCAAATAACAGCCCTCCAAAAAGAACCAAGTTTGACTTGGGTATGTTTCCGTTGAGAGGGGAAATTATTTGATATCATTTTAAAATCTACTTGGAAAAAATCTAATTGAAACGTGTCTATTGAATTTCTGTAGAGCCACCTAAAGTGGTGGATCTAGTGGAAAATGGGACCTTTAGGAGGAAGTGCCCCAAGTGCAAAGAAGAATTTCCTCAACAAGAAGCCATGAAACGTCACATGATGGTGAGTGAAAGCCAAGCATCTTGTCGGTATTTGCACAATTTACAATAAATATGCACATATCAAGTTTCTATTAACACATTCACTGCCAGCCGTTTTTTTTTACTGTAGGTAGCTTCTGCCAGAGGGTTTTTTTGAGGATTCTGGCTCATCTTTCAAGAGCCGAGGATTCTTTTCTGCTAAGATTTTGTGAATACAAAATATCTCAAAAGAACTAATAGAATGTGTGCTTTCTCTGTCTAAAAGAGTTAGTTTGTAGAGTTAGTAGTTATGTAGATATTAGCCGTTGAGTACAGCATGGTTTCAGCGTCTGAGACTGAAAGCTGAGATAATCGCAGTTTTGTGAAATTCAATCAAACAGGCAGAACAGTCACTTTAACCATTTATTTTTGGCATCAGTGAGACATCAGACATCTAAACAATATAGTTCTGAACCCCCTCTCCTTCAAACTCCTCCCTCCGTGGGCGTGTCTCTGGTGGCTTTCAGCAGCGTTTGTCACAAGCGAGTTTTCTGCTGCTGCTGCTGCTGCTGCTGCTGCGAGTTTGAGCAGCCTCCCTCCCTGGCGGCCCCCTCGTCAGCGAGTCTGGATGGGGCTGCTCGTTTCTTGGGTTTTCGGTTGAGAGCTTTGATGAAGCTTTGTGCGATTCTAGGCTTTATGCTGCGTGTTTCAAAGTGTGTTTTGCACCCAGTCTATTTTTGGAACCCCCCACCGTTGTGCGCCCGTGTGCACCAGTGCGAAAGCGTTTTCGCCTACAGTATGAGAATGAGGCTCGTTCGTTTTCGGTTGTGAGCTCAGCTGGAATGAAGCTGCTTGCGATTCCTTTCTGCTGGTGTTTCAAAGGTGTTTCAAAGTGTGTTGCACCCATAATCTATTATGCAAATTTGCAATCCCCCACCGCCAGCTCCCAAGCGCGAAAGCGAAAGCGTTTTCGCCAATCCATTTTCATGAGAATGGCTTCCTCACACTGCTTTTTGCTTGGCTTCCTCTAGTCTGGAGAGCACTGTCGCCACTTAGTGGGTCGGTGGAATGGGTTGTACACGTTCGGTGGCTCCAATATTTATATAAGAGATGTAAAAGGGTTAGATCAACGTCCCACCGTCAATTTTTTTTTTTTTTTTTTTTTGACGTATCAACACGTCAATGGCAGTGAACGTGTTAACCATAGAAGTTATATTCTGGAAATTATACCTTTTTGATTTTACATACTTTGATTATGCTTATAAAAAGAGTAGTTCAGATTAGGGTTGGCACGATGGACGATGGCATCGACCATCGTGATGGGCCGACCCCCCGTCGACCTGTGAGCCTTCTACATCGGATCATCGTAATTAATTATCTGTTCGAATTAAAATTTTGCCGTTTAAATAATAAAAAATACCAAGTCCACTTACCGTGACGTGAGGGGGACGCGCCGGCGGCATTAAACGAGCGCACCCAGTTCAGACTCAGAGAAGCCTCCCCTCCCCCTCCTCCGCTCTAGTGCTTCTCTGCACTGGGTGCGCTTGTTTAATGACGCCGGGGCGTCTGAGAAGTCAGTTGTTTTGTTGTGAAAACTTTTAAGACAAAGAAGAAACTTCACATTCTTTCCTGTTTTCAACCCAAAGTGAGTACAAGTCTTCAACTGTGAATTTAACTCGCCTGTTTCCAAAGTGAAAGTTGAAATTCAGCAACTTTGAACAGCGCAAAACAAATAAGGTTAACATTACAGATCCTGACCAACAACGTGTGTGTGTATAATTTAACTAGCTGGCAGAAAACTGACAGAATTACTGGCGGATATAACGTTAGATTCGCGTGGGCTTTTGAACCTAATAAGAGAGAGTTGAGAGAGAAATACAACAGCAGCAGCAGCAGCAGCTACTGCTAGCTGTTACAGCAGTAGCTTCCGCTACTGCTTGAGTTGCCTGGCTCTGTGCAGTAGTAGCCTGCCTGTCGGTCTCATGAAGAGCTCAGCTGTCCTGCTTTTAACGTGCATTGCAGCGGCGGATGGCATAAATGACGATGCCATCGTCAATCACGATGTTTGACTGTTTGACAATCACGATGGGAATTTTGGGTATATCGCACAACCCTAGTTCAGATGCAGCCAACATACAGCTGCTTTTAGCAACATAATGTGGCTCGCTAGGATCGCTTTGCTGAGCTTCAGTCCACGTCATCAGTTACCTTGTGTTTTTCTACAAAGAAAAATAGGTCAAAACAATCATTTATCCCACAAGTGATTGCACTACTTAATGAGCATGTGATGCACTACTTAATGAGCATACCTCTTAAGTCTTTTAAATGCACTGCAGGATCCCCCCTCCCCCTTAATTTCTCTCCCCCAATTATATTGTTCCAGCTGGTCTGGTTGGAGTACCGTAGATATGATTAGATTACTTCATTGTCTGTTTCCAGAAATCTCTCTGTGTAAAAGTAGACTTAAGAATACATAAAAACAAATCAAATATAGCAAATATACAGTACATACAGGAAATTTACTGCAATGCATCGCATAGTCCAGTTGAGGTGCAGTCAGAATAGAAAGAACGCCGTTCCTTCAACAACAGGAAGCTAGATGTTTTTACCTTCAAAATAAAAGCAATAACTTATTACTTTGTAAACAAAAAACAGATCATTCAACTCACTACGGGTTAAAATTGACTTTTCGAAGGCAGCAGATGTTCTTCCAGTTTATCTCTGTTCTGTATCTTTCGGATCACACACACAAAAAACATTGCACGTGCATTTACTTACCCCTACCCTAGGGTTAATCTTCAGGTTTGTGTCATCTTTTTCTTTTACCGCCGATGTGTGTTTGCATCTCTGCACAGGTGAGTCAAACCTAATGGATTTTTTTGTATATTTATTTTTTCCCTTGTATTTTAGAGCTGCTGTGCTAACCTTGTGGAAAATGTATTTCCATCAACCCCGAACAATACTTCCGTGACCAATGCAAGCAAGCGCATCATGCTTGTCTCAGATTTCTACTACGGCTATTTTGAGGGAGACCGGCCCAAGCAACAGGCGCAGAAGACCAACACCACCTTCAAATGCCAGAGCTGTTTGAAAGTACTCAAGAATAATATCAGGTATGACAAATCAGGTATAATTATAGCCATAACAGATGTTTGTGTGTGTGTCTGATCTAATAATCACATCTAAATTCAGCGATGAGAATAAATGTGTATCACGAATTGGGTATCAGAGACGCTGTGTTTCTGGATTGAGAAACATGTACAACAAACCAAGGTAATATTTGTAGGCAGATTTGAATACTCGAAGGCAAACTTTTACATTTATGCTGACATATAAAACACAACACTTATTTTGTTGCAAATGTATGTTCTTGAAATTAATAAAAATATTTGTCATTATTTTGTCATACCGTCAAGAATATCGTTAACTCAGAAATGCCCTGAAATATTGTGATATTATCTTAGGGCCATATCGCTCCATCCCTATGGGTCTGTAAACATTGGAGCAAAATAGACGTGCATTTTTAGGGTCTGCTTTTCCATATCCCATAATTAATATACTTGCAAAATGCATTTTGGGGCAGAAGGGCAGCTATGTTTATTCTCTTCATTGTCCCGTGCCCATAAGGAAACCACAGACAAGCGCCTTGGCCCTCATCACAGTTTTGCTCTCAGATGGATGACAATATCGGAGCGTTTTCCCTCATGGGCCTAAAGATGAAAAATGACTGCTAGTTTAGGTGGTGTGAGAACGGCTCCATTGATTAAATAACTTTGCCTCGGAACATTGCAAAAAAAGCCTCTGTAAGCTGCTTTTAATGGGGAAACACATTTGTACTGCAACCACACTCGCAGCAGAGGTCATAGGTCATCCGCATAAAAATTTCTATTAGGGGAGCTGAGGTAGCAGAATGTACAGGCTGAGAAATGGGCCCTGCCTCGTCAGGGCAGCAGTGGCAGGTAGCTGCGGAGGTGCTCACGGCAGCCACAGAGCACTACATCATTAGGCTCAACCAAAATCTTTGTGTAATTGCTGGTATTATAACGGCCATTATACATGCTTAGAATGTGAGATGCAAGGAGAATAGTCCATTTATCTTTTCTAAAACCCTTTGGGACCTGAAGCATAACCATTGCATCCATACGGCCGTGCGCTGTTAAAAATAAATAAATAAAAATCCCCCCTGCTTGACTATGGTTTGTGTTAATATGTTACCTTTCAAAAGTTGGGATTTTAGTCAAATCACTGAAGCTCACTTATGAATGTATAATATGATGCCACAGTGGAATTCAATTGAACCAGAGCTGTGACAGAAAGCAGCAAACTACATGGTTGGGAATCTTTCTCAATGGACAATCTTTTGATATGACTGGCAGAAAATTAACTGCTTGACTGCTTGTACAAAATAATGGAAACACCTAAACCGGTGGTTCTCAAAAGGGATCCGGGGAACCCCAGCGCTCCTTGAGGGGGTTCCAGGGGGTCCCCAGCCAAAAGGGGGGTCATTTACTTTTGCTATAATTCCATTCATTCAAGTAACACAATGACTATTTTGGTCATGGATTTGATACACTTTCTGTAATATAACATCTAAAAGCATCAATCTTATTATCATATGGGCGACCGTGGGACAAAATCTTATCAAACGGGGGTCCGTGGTCTAATCTTTGTCAGTGTAGGGCCGCCCTTTGCCTTCACAACTTCAATCTTTCTTGGATTGGTGAAAATCTGCATTAACTTCCCGTAAAGGTTCAAGGATGTTTAGATCTGGCGATTGAGGAGGGCACGGAAGGCATTTGACATAATCCTTGTGTTTATGAAATCACACTCGCTTTATTTCAATAGGTGCTTTCAGACCAAACCGTTCTGGAGGCTCCCTGAGGGGGAGCATTCGCACCGCCAATAGGAACACTGAAGTGACGTAAAGCGTCAGATATAGTCGACCTATTTCATCTACTCAGTTGTTAGTCCTCCCCCAGGGTAATCAACGGTGTCACTCACACAAAAGGAACGTTCACAGTCTGTTGAAAGCGCCTCACTGCAGGGACTAGCTTGCTGATACTCATGAGATCTTACATGTCAAATGGTTAAACGACCTTTTCTGTGTTGCTGTGTGTCTGTGTGTGTGTGTGTGCGTGCGCCCGCCCTCCCTTACAGGTTCATGAACCATATGAAGCACCACCTGGAGCTGGAGAAGCAGAACAGCGAGAGCTGGGAAAGCCACACGACTTGCCAGCACTGCTACCGGCAGTACAACACTCCGTTCCAGCTGCAGTGCCATATTGAGAGTGCTCACAGCCCGTTTGAATCCTCAAGTAAAACATAACATCTATACAGCTGATTCTGACATAACCGATATTATGATGAGTGGCCGTTTGTAATTTTCTTTTCCCTGACACCCCCCCCCCCCCCCCCCCCCCAGCCAATTGCAAGATATGTGAATTGGCATTTGAGTCCGAGCAAGTGCTGCTGGAACACATGAAGGACAACCACAAGCCTGGGGAAATGCCCTACGTCTGCCAGGTCTGTCAATTGAGAGTTGTGGTCGATAGATGTTTTTATTTGAAAGTGTCCAGGAAAACAACACTCATTGCATCTTACTTTGTTTTGCCTGGTCCCACAGGTGTGCAATGACAACAACATTCACTGTATCTTACACTTTGTCTTCCCTGGTCCCACACAGGTGTGCAATTTCAGGTCCTCTTTCTTCAGTGAAGTGGAGACCCATTTCCGAAATGTCCATGAAAACACAAAGGATCTGCTGTGTCCCTTCTGCCTCAAGGTTTTCAGAAGTAGTCACACATTCATGCAGCACTACATGAAACATCAGGTATGATACCGAGTTTCATCTTGTCTCTTGTAAAGCTGGTTTCTTTCAAAGTGGAGTGTGCCTAGTTCAAATGTTGTGCCTGACCCACCGCAGTGTGTTTTCCTGACAGCCTACTGATGCTCTAAATTCTTAAGCCAGTGAATGAATGGAATCATTGCAAGAGTTGTAACTTGTGCGCGCTGCGCTAGCACCAACTCTAAGGTTGGATTGATTTGCTTGTCTGCCCAACACCTTACTGTAATACATAACATGCTGACAGTAAAGGCTGCGTCTCTTCACCTGCCCTAAAGGAGCAATAACTATGGTAGAGTGGAACCATACAAAATGAATTACTGTTCTATTAATAGCCGTGGAAGAAGTTAACTTGGTAACCAGTTGTGTTCTTTCAGTCATCCCAAATGAAACATCTCAAGAATTAGACCCTTGTTGTGCCAATTATTACCTGTTTTTCTTTTTTCCTATTTCAGAAAAAAGGAATCCAGCGTTGTGGAAAATGCAGACTGAATTTTCTCACCTACAAGGAGAAATTGGAGCACAAGACTCACGTCCACAAGACTTTCAGAAAACCTAAAGCCCTGGAGGGCCTTCCTCCGGGAACAAAGGTCCGACACTGTCATCATGAGATGATCTGAACTGCATTTATTAACAGACTATTTTTTAACTATTCCAGCATTAGGACAATTATAGAAAATACATATTTTGACTTTCTTTTTCCATTTTCAGGTGACAATTCGAGCCTCCGTCATAGGAAAACCCCCCATGTTACCCAACAGTCCTGAACGATCTGCCTTTAATGTCAGTCCAGAAGCAACCAAAGCTCCGGCCAGTATCTTCACTACTAAATCCGACGTCTCTGGAGCGGGAAAAGCCAAGTCCCCACAGACCAAGAAGCAAGAGCGTCCTAACAAGCACAACCTGGCACTGAAGGACCTCAGGTTGTTAACTGAGCTCTCAGCAGTATTTAGTAGGGGTGGGAATCACCAGATGCCCACGATACGATACTAAAACGATACTTGAGTCACGATACGATAGTATTGCGATATGCTAGTATTGCGATAGATTGAATATTGCGATATTTCGATATATTGTCACTCCTAACTCCTTTTCCTACCTTTTCCTTGACCTCACCAGAAGTAAAACATGCAGGCCCCTATCTTCCCACTGGCATTAGGCGCTAAACCGGCGTTAAACCCAAAAAAACACGCTTTGCGCCTGCCTCGGGAAGATAGCATCATGTTTTTAGGCCCCGTAATGCGCTTTACGCTGAAGAGGCGTGGCAAAGTGCCAGAATAGGCCAGAATGGGCGTTTCGGCCTTAAATACCGGCCTAACGCTATCTTCCCCCCTGGCGTTAAAGGAGAATTTCGTTTTTTTTTCTCTCCTCACATTAATTATGATCTGACGACTCACCCAGTGATCTCCGCAGCGTTTTTGTCCGTCCTACGCGTTGTTGTGATCGAAATAGTGTGCAAGCCAGTCCTAGAATGTAGCTCCGTGAGGGCCAAGTGGCAGCGTGTTTTCCTCTATCTAAATAGACAGTTTTATTCCCGTTTTCGACGCATATCGTCATAAACTGTTCCCTAAGGAACGATCAGACTGCAATTCTCCTCAAAAAAATAAAAAATATTAAAAAGATATAAAGAAATTGCAGGCCACGTGGGGGCTGGGTTTACCCAGGCTAATCTACAGTACCTACCCCACATGTAAAAAATCCAAACTATCCCTTTAATATTTTAATAGCATACTTTTGTGAACAAATGAAATGTGATGTACTGATTGCATTATTTTTCCTGCCTTCAGAGTCGATGGAGGGATTTACACGTGCATTGAGTGTCACGCAAAGGTTGACGACTTCTTTGCTCATTTTTCGATGCTTTCAAAGTGCGGTGCTTGCAAATATCGGACAAGCTGCAGAGCCTCCATTGGGGAACATATGATAAAGTGAGTAGAGATGTTGATTTGAATGAGTGTTTCACAGTGTTGTACTGGAGTTAATTGCAGGATCTCTACATTCATTTGAGTCTTGTGACTTTTTCTGCCCTATGTTAGGTTTCATAGTACCACCACCCAAGACTGGAGATTTAAGAGAATGCGAAATCGGAGAAATCCAACTATGTTAAAGTAAGTGAGCTTTATGGTTTTTGTTTTTGTTGGGGGGGGGGGGGGGGGGGGGGGGGGGTGACCACACTCATACAGAGATTGTGTAGTGGTGGGAGTAGCAGGTTGTGTTTCACCAGATCTGGGGCCTAGTTTACAAGACAACGCTCACTGCATAAAATGGCAAACTTTTGTTGTGTTCGGGCCTTCCATTTACATGGTAACGGTGTTATTGGGGCCTGAAGACGCAAAAAAGTGAAACCAGGTTCCTAAGTGGAAATCTCTGATAACGCCGCCCTTACTGTCGCCGTGTGAAAAAACTAGCCTATCAGTATAGCACTCAACAAACTATTATGACATCAGAGTCTAATAACGAGTTGCTAAAAATACATAATCTGCGATAAGTGGTATGTGCCCGCTATTAACGTCACACATATTAATCAATCGCGTACGCATTAAATAATTGAAGACGCTCAACTCACGGCCAGATGCATCAATTTTTTCAAGTGCCAAGTGATGCAAGAAAACTGGTCTTTTTTTATAGGGCTTTACTGAGTTTTTATTCTGTAATGCAACCAATCCACAGCAGTTTATCACCTAAGCCACTTCTTAACATGCAGTGGAATCCGTATTATAACCACCTCCTAGCCGGTTGGCCTGCATGTTAAACAACAATTAGCCGGCCTACGCGCACTCCCGCGAGTCCGTATCATATTCGTCTCGGTTGCCGGTATAGGAACCGCATAATAGGAAAAGCGGCTGCTGTTTAACTCTGGCAGCTCATGATCCAGATCATCATTATTTTCATGAATGGACGTAGCGTTAGTTACGTGGCTGGATTATTTGGAAGATAGCCAAATTAGGTGAGTAAACAACTAAAAGTTGAATCCCCATCTGCCAGTTTAAAAATGCAACAAGAGAGATGATAGCCTACTAGAGTTGCATCTTGACCTCAGTCAGATCGTCAATCGCCACCCTTTGACATCGCCAATACATGATGTCATCACGCAAGCACATATATTATATGGATGTTAACGTCCATATTAATTAGCTTCAGCTGCGCTCTTGCTGTAGGCTACTTTGCTAACTTAGCATCGATGCTAGCGGGACTTACCCAGCTATCGTCATTGCCTGCTTTTACTGCTGCTTGCTGGTAATAATCCCATCATTCCCATGTCAGAAAAAGTCTCCAGATTTGTCGCTAACGTTAGTCTCTTCTGAGAAGTTTTCTCGAGTTGGATGCAGCCTAGTCTCGGCTCCCAGACGTTTGGTGAGCTGCGCCACCAAACGTCTGGGAATTTCACTGTCAGAAACTGTCTGTCAGAGCCCGGCGAGAACGGCCGGCAGCAGACACGCCTACATTTATTATTAGAATTTTATTTGGTAGCGGCAATGCCATTTATCATAGTTCCAATATAGAGCAAGACACCGATGTGCTGCAAAGAGAGTTTATACCTGTTGTTTATTTTACACTCATTTTTCCTACCCGGAAGTGGTCCGCTTGCTACTGTGAGTCATCAGCAGGCTCTGTAACGTTAGCCTCGGGAGTCGGGCTTATCGCTGGGGAAAAGACCTCTAGCCGCCGGGGCCGGATGAAACACACCCTATTAACAGGTTATGTTTGTTTCTAAGTGATTAATATGTTTCTCCGCAAACACGGCGATGTTTTGCGAGACACTGGTTCTGCATGAGCGTCACTGCCCCCAGAAAGCAGGCCCGCCCACAACACTCATGATTGGTTCTCCGATGCAAGGCTTCCAACAGCGCCACCTAACGTTATGCAAAGACTTAAATAGTAATATTCTCAGTCTTACAGGAGTGAAACGGATTAAGACTGAGGGCTGATTCTAGATGCAGCCAAGTCTATTGTGTGAGGCAGCCATTTGAGGCAGGCAGTGTTGTGTGACTGTGCGTCCACACTGCGGAGTTAAAGCGGGCATGTTTTTGAATGGAGTTTGGTTAGAGATTTGCTAAAGCTGTTTCCTATCACATTTCTTGTTATCGATACATGCTACCGTACCCCCCCCCCCCCCCCCCCCCCCCCACCCCACCCACTGGCAGAAAAATCGGCTCATATCCAGTTGTCTCTAAACAAAGACCCCTCATGTTTAAAAAGGTCAAACCAGAAAATATCCTGCTCCTGCTAGCCAGACATGATCCAGACTTCATGTTTAAAAGCCACTCTAGTGACTTCTGTGTCACTCCATCATGCATCCCTTTTAGTCCTATAAAGCTAAATCAATCCTGCTAGAAATAGACAGAATACAGGAAGCTATGTGTTTTTACCTTCAAAATAAAAGCAGTAACTTATTACTGGGTAAATAGAGAAATGGAGCAGTTGACTCACTGTGGGTTAAAATTTACTTTAAATTGTCTGTGTTCTGTGTATTTCGGATCACACACGCAAAATGTTGCAACGTGCATCAATAAAGCTATACTTTATCCAATTGCCATTATTGTGAAGGTTCTAACCGGAAGTTTCGGTTTTATTCGGGCTCACTTGGCGCTACTCGGAGCTGGTGATGACATTTCTGGCTTCAGTCTGCACGTGAATCGTGAACGTGGTGTATAAATGCGGAATCAAAGGCCAGAACACAACGACAATTTGCTGTTTTATGCAGAGAGCGTTGTCGTCTAAACGTGGCCTGGAACTAATAATGAACACAATGTCATCTTGCTTTTCCCTCCAGATTAACCCTGGTCTGTCTCAGCTGTGACCTCATTGTGGACGCATCAGGAGGCGACATGATGAGCAAACATTTAACTGACAGACCACATCACGTATGCAAAGTCATTCAGGAGAAAGGTAATTGTGCTTGTTTGCTGTAGTACCACCACCTGAATCAATTTTGTTCACATTTTCTTTATAGAAGTTTCTTGACAAACTTATCTTGTTTTCTAACCCAGCAGATATCCAAATTGCACCTCAAGGGTGAGTAGCAGCCTCTCGGCACATTATATCATGCTTCAAATTTATCTGTGATCTATACCTGATAGTTGACAATGTACAGGACGGAAGAATATTTCCCAAATTCTAATGACGTAATGATGCTGCCGCAACAAAATGGCCTCTCTCAGGGTTCAATTTCACTCAGTATGAAATGGCTATAGCTCAAATGAAGGGTTACGATAAACATTTGCAGTGCATGACATGGACCTAGTATATAAATAGTATACAGGTCATGTGGTTGATTGTTCTAATGAATATCAGTTATTTTAACTTGAATTCTTAAGTCTTATCTACACGTCAAATTTGCAATACTCTATTGCTTGAAAATATTGTATGCTGCCCCTGATGAAAGCATTACCTAAAGGCCAAAAATCTAAATTGTACATTCATAACACTGTAAAAAAATTAAATAATCTGTCCTTACATGCAGGCTTCCTGCTTTAGAGGAGCCATCAAAAGTCCTATACATCTTCAGTTCACTTCCTGCTGAAGGGCCAACGAACATGGATGTGCAGCAAGTTGAAAGTGTGGCATCTGGAGATGTTACTCTTGTAGAAAACAAAGCCACTGTTGACAAACTAGAAGAGAAGTCAGAGCAGAGCGTCCCAGCAGCTGATCAGGATGGAGGGTCCCAGAGAGAACGTTCTCCTGAAAGGGAACTGGAGCATCCATTGCTGACCAGTTTGTCATCTTCCATTCTTACTTAACCTGAGGTGAACAACTCGTCCAGTCAGCGTGACGAACCAGAAAAGTCTGCAGAGTAGTGGATTGAAAAATCACTGCTTCATCAGACATACCTCTTAAAAAAGGAGAAAAAAAAGTATTGTAGTTCGATTTACCTACCGTTTGTATGACAATATTGCTTGGGCTGCCATATTGCTACTAATCTGAAGATTCATGTGTCCGGCTAGCCAGTGTCCATTTTTGTTGCATAAATATTTGCAAAATTATGTGAAATATCTATGTATTTCTCAATTAAAATCCATCAACCAGTATCACCTTTCTTGCCCTATAAAGTATACTTTCAAATGAATATCAAACACCAGCAACCATTCCCAAATCCCAGACCACTCGCTGTCAGCTCCATAAGATCTAGACGCGGAAAAATCGGAAGAAAATGCACAGCCAACTTAAGTTGGCCGCCCTGGCTGCACAATGGGTGCCCAGCTTCCACCGTGCGAATCAGGCGGATGCGGAGCACCCACAGTCTGGCTGGCTGCCTCTGTTGACGTGAGCTCAGGCTGTCAGAGGAGAAACCAGGGAGAAGGAAATCGTGATTTAAAAAAAAAAAAAAAAAAGTTTCACAAATCCGATCGTGGCGATTCTTTGTATGTGCATCAAACATATATGCTCATGTTTTTGTATCTGCTGGAGAGCTATTTCCGATGAATTTTACAAAAGCTGTCTGCACTCGATAGACTGCACGGGGTGGGTATCCCGCTACTTATATATTTGAAGAAGAAAAAAAAAGGATAAAGAAGTTTTAAAATCTTAAAGAGTATATAGGATGAAGATGTTTACAACATTTTTGGAACTCGCTGTTATGCCCGAGTGGAGCATACAACAATAATAGTAATAGCCTAATGGCAATAATAGTGGGGGGTGAGGTGGCGCAGCTGTCTATATGTTCTCTGAGGGGAGGCTCAGTCTCCCACACTTTGAAAACCCCTGATCTAGAGGATCTTGGCTCATTCCACATCTCTGCACAATTTAAAATAGAGTTAAAACCTGGCCGGCGAAGCAAACTGCTTCATGTTTCCCTCATGAACACAACACACACACCCCTTAACTGCTCTGCTAAAGGTGCTACAAGAAGCGTCTTTAAATATCAGTTTATCATTGTCAGACTAATTGTGATACATGGATATAATAATAACCGTAAACAAATTCGACCAGTGTTGAAATGATTACCAATCTGTCCTATACCCGTAGTTTTCCCCCTTTTATTTAACACAAACGCCATTGGCTATGCGGCAAAAGAGTATGTTGCTACTTGCCCCAATACATGCGTATCTGATTTAGACCTCTTGGGTGTTTGAGCAGCAGGAGAGTCTACTGGCGGGGAAGGGACTCTGGAGGGGAGATGGTGACGTAATAATACCCGAAAAGAGTTCCGAAAGGGGCAACTGAAGAGGATAAACATGTAGGAGGATAAACAGTAGACGCTTGTGCTGCAGGGAGTTTGATTGCAGACGCTTTACACAAAATGCAATGTCATAGGGCTGTTGTTCCATCGGCCCAGTCATTGTACATTTCTAGAACCCACAGAAATTATGGAAACCAGGAAGAGCCAGTGTCTGTGCTGGAAGACTGAAACCAGGAAGAGCCAGTGTCTGTGCTGGAAGACTGAAATGTTCATATTTTACATTTCCGTGGATTCCAGAAATGTATGCAGACATTTTATCCTAGCGATTGGCTTGCCTTCACTCCTTCCACCATCTGCCGTTGTGAGAAACTCGAAAGCTTTGGCTCAATTTGCACTGGAAGAACAGTTGACCCCCTGTTTTGTGCCATAAAGTAATCTAGCAGATTTCCAGTTAAATCCGATCCGGTGGCACATCGAGGCTGCCAATCCTCTTGGCGATCTAATTTGTTTATGGTAATTAATTATACTGTGATATATCAATGTTAAAATGGCAGACAGGGCATCCCTAACATACACACGATACTTTACCTTTTGATTTCATTTTCTTTTGACACATACTATTATGACCGGATTCCTCATTGCTATTTTGCCGGTGATGTTTTCATAACATTTTCTTTTTTACCCCATCACCAGCAAATCCATTGTCTCCCTTTGACCCATAGTACTGTTTTTGTGTGTGTGTAAATAAATCTTTGTGCTTTATTCTGAAAACTTCCTTTGAGTTATAAGCTGCTGTGCCTAATAGAGAAAACTCACATTGATGCATCATACAATTAATCTTGTCACTGTGTTCCTGGTTTGGGCCAAGCAGGTAGAGACAACAACTCTTGAGGTGTATTGTTATCATTTGGGATTTGGATGTCGAAGTGCCCCATATAGTGCAACATATAGCTCAACCCACACAGTTGCTATTAAGCAGCTAGTTCCGAGTATCATAACAATTCATAACCGATTAGAGTATTTTAAAGTTTCAGGTGCACTACTGAAGCTTGAAGTCCCAAGGAAATTGATATCACAGTTTGGTGAGATGGGTGGTGGTTCTGATCAAATAGAAATTGGTTGAGCAGTGGCAACGGGCATTATATTGGTCAATGCTATAGAAAAGCCCAGTGGCAGAAGATGGAACAATAAATAAAATAAAAACTAAAAACGAACATGCAGTTCCGAAATATGATTGCATCACCCTTCTTGTAGTGTTTTGAAAGTGCAACCTTGTAAAACAATGAACCAATACAACCATGTCACTTTGGACAGCAGCTCCAGTTTACCAAGATGTCGGCCCACTTTTTTAGTGTTTGTTGATTAAGTTGCTTTTCATTGTGCATTTACAGGAAATACATGCTAATGTATTGTAGGCCTGGGCTTATTTTTTGTAATGTGATTTTTATTTTTTGTGTTTTTGTGGGCTGTCGTGATCTTTGACTGACTTCTGGTTAATTGTTTAACATCTCACAAAAAGCATTTTTCATTATAGCGCAGGGATGCAAACTCATGGGGAGGGGAAAAAAAGTGACACGCTTGGGCAGACAAAAGCACAGCAATTTTAGGTGCCCTATTTTGGACTCAAAAAGGTGACTGTCGCCTAAAGGTAACTAGTTTGCATCCCTGATACGGCTTTGTTTTTTGAGATGGTATTTTAACCTGTCTTGTATATTGTATATATCTCTAGAGGGAGCCTTGAGATGTGTCTTTGGCTATGATGAAAATGTAGATGTACCCCCGAGTCCATTTTGAAGACATTCCTCTAAAATATTCTGCTGGATCTTTTAGGACAAACACACACTTCAGTTATAGGAAAGTAAACCTCTGAATTTTGATCAGTGTTTCCTTGTTCTGTTATATAAATAAACATTTACTACATGAGCTTAATGTCCTTGGGTATTTTTGTATGAATGTAGCGAGGTTGCCAGTGTGTTACAGGAATGTTGTATTCCAGAATGACAAAATTGTACATTCTGACTTGCCACTGGGGAAACTGCAGTAGATTGGCCTTAGAGGTCAGAATTCCAAGTGTGAAAATGTCTTAACCATAATCTTTTAGGTGCAGTTATCTGACATCACAGCAACATGAACTGTAAGTTGAACAGCATTACTTTTAAATGTATATAATCCTCAGTCTGTCTACTGACTGAAATTCAATTTTCTGTGTTGCCTGACCTCAAGCCATCAAAGCATCTGTGGTAAATGGTTAAACATACATTTTAAATGTAAGATTGCACCACAGTTGCTAACATTTATTCTTTTTTTACAAACTTCTGTTGGGCAGGCCATATCTTGTGGCTCTCCATCTTTCTTCCCTGGTTTTTACCAAGCTTCACATATATCTTCTCGTATATAGGCTACTTATTACTTAGACGACCAAGTCAAGCTGATTACTAGGCCTTCCAAGCCACTTGTCTTTCACAGGGAAGTAACAGGAGGAGGAGGAAGGGATGGGGGAAGAGGGAATGATAACTGCTGCATTTCAGCATCATGAGACGACAAAAAGATGGTCACCTCATGCCAGTAGATATCTTCAATAATCAGATTTTATTCAACATTACATTTACAATCAGATTTTGGTTGAAATGTGAATTAGATATTCTAAGCTTCTGTCATAACTGAAGATTAGCTTTGATTAGGCACAACAATTTGGAGATGCTCTAATTAGCTTCTGCATCTCCACCAACATACTGCAAAGAGCAAACTTGATAAAAGAGATGGCAGTTAGTTGACACTATCTGTAGTTAAGTGTGTATGACTGCGTTCTTTCTGAAATGATTACAAAGTTCAGTTGTATCACCTTATTGAATGAATAGCATTACTCATTTCATACTGCACGTCACTTTGTTACACATACTGCTGTATAGTTGATCAATCTAAATCCACACTGCCCTATGCACTGGATTATCTCCAGACTTGTAAAAAGCTAATATTCAGCTGGAACCACCTGTAAACTAGTTGCAGTGGGATTTTTGCATGCAATTTATATAAAAGGACGATGGGATCGGCTTGATGGAAATGAGGATTGATGATTGGTTGATTTAGGCATGGGGGAGTGGTGATTGGTTGGGTCAGAGGCGTCGGTCTCTCCGGCCGATCCATTCTAGCATCAACACCATTTATAAACACGTCTCCTTTAACGTAGATTTCCCAGAATACAACACGGCTGTGACGTCCTCGCGCGGTGTTGCTAAGACAACAGAAAACAAAACGCCAGGAGGAAATCAGCATCAAGTGTGCATGGTGGCTAATTCGCGTCTGTCGAACAAGACAGGTTTAAAAGGATTTGGAATTAAGCGTTCAATACAAACGTATTCGCGAATATAAGGCTAAGGACTAGAGCTAAGGTTTCGTAGAGAACTGCGCAACGAAAATGGTAAATTTACGCGGTCAAATTGAAATCACAGAATTAGCTTCAACCGCTTGACTTTCCTCTGTCTCTCTCCCAGGCAAACAACTGGACCCGCAGCCAGCAGCAGAGAATAATGTGTCGGCGTCAGTGTGTGGAGGAGCAGAGAGCGCAGCAGAGCAGACGCATTGACCGAGAGAAGCAGATTGAAGCCAGGGTGATGAATGAAGAGAGATCTGAGAGGAAGAGACACCTGCGTGAGGTTCAACACGAGTTACAGGAAAGGCAGATCGAGTCCGCTCTTCTAAAGGTATTTATTCGTTATTTAAATCAACCTGGCACTCTCCATCATTCTTTTGTTGACTGAAGTTCAACGGTCACCTGCAGGAGTCCCCAACAGAACCACCCATTTCTAGATTAGCCCTTGAATGAACTCTTGGCAGCACTGGGCATACATGTTACTAGGCTACACTGCCTATTATTTGGGCTTGAATTAGTCTGCACAGCTGTTCACTACACTAGCAAAGAATAGACTAACAGGTCACACTTGAAAATGAGACCTCGGTCTCAACGTGTTTTTTTACCTGTTTAAATAAAGGTTAAATAATAAAAAATTAAACTAAACTATATAAAAAGATCTACAGTACTTACAAGCTGTGTGGACACTGACAGGTGACAAATTGACCATTTATGACACAGTTTACCAAATGGCCCAAATGTATAAAAACAATGTGTACACACGAAAAGTGTGCTGCACCACTTTCCACACAGGTTTCAGAATTTATATAAATCCACGGGCCATGAGAGAGAATGTGCATACCGGGACACATCTCTCTCTCACACCATGCACATTATATATCCTATATCCCCAGGTTGTCCCAGAATTTAGGGGCCCTGACTATGAATGCCAAATCACCTTTTGTCTTTAATCTAAACTTTGGAACAGTTATTTCTTTTCTATTTTATTAGATCTACGACAGCTCTTCTGTAGATATTAATTTAAAACTGTTGCCAATCCATTTGTTGTATTTTGTGCTTTGTTTTCAATGAAACCTTACGATCTGGATGGAAGCCAATGCAACAGTGCATGATATGATTCCGAAAAAAGTCTGTGATTACAGTGCAAAGATTAAAATGCATGTTGATCTGATTAGTTACTTCTTTTCCAATCTGATTCCATAATCTAAGGATTACAGTTACTTCCTAACACATGTAAATAATCCAAGTCAAAACGGATTGACTTGCAGGCAGAGGATGAGAGAATGAACAGGGAAAAGCAACTTGAACAAGAAGAGAGAATGGCAAAAGAGCTGGCCCGCATCAACTATGAGAAGCAAAGAGATGACAAAATGAGGCAGCATATAAAAGAGAACAGGTAGGCACACTTTCATTGTCATTACCTTAATACCTTGAACTGCATTATGGGTAAGTGCACAAACTCAGCTCTTTGATTGGAAGCCCTTCTGTGTAATCATGATCTGCGTTCGTCTTTTTCATTCCTATCGTCGCCAAAATTGTCTCGTGTGTATGTGTGCGTTTGTTTGTGTGTGTGTGTCGGTGTTTGTGTGTTTTCTCAGCATTGAGCTTCGAGAATTGGAGGCAAAGCTCAAGTCTGCATATCTGAACAGGGAAAGAGCTGCACAGATTGCTGAGAAGGAGGTTATGAGTTTTGAGACCATGGTGAGATCTGTCTTTGTTAATGCTGTGCAGTCACCAACATTTTTGGTGTTTTTCTATTTTCTGATCTGCTAATTGAATTGGCAAACATGGATTCCATTCTTAGTTTTGGATTCCATTCTCTCAAATGAATCAAGAAAAAATACATCAAAAACAGTTAAATTTTGCAAAACCTACTTGAAACTGAACCCAGCTCAAAAGTACGTATTACAGGGTTCCCACGCTCATGGAAAACCTGGACAAGTAATGGGACTTTAAAATCTCCTTTTCCAGGCCTGGGAAAAGTCATGGAATTTTGTTGTGTATAATGCAATTAATTGTTGAACAGTAATCTTCCGTGGACAACCTTCCACATAATGCAACATAACGGAAAATGTATTTTCTGTAGTGGTGTTGGATTTTAGTGCCTTTTTCTATTTTATATAAACATTTTGATGGAAAATTCGTGCCCCCTGCCCCAATAGCTTCCATGTAATGTGACCCACTGACTCCAAATCAATACCAGAAACTATTACTACACTGGACAAATAGGACACACCTCTTTATATTTTATTTTTGTACTTCTTGTATTTTAGATTAATATTTTATGGAAAATTCATAATTTATTTCAATAGCTTCCATGTAATGTGATGCAGTGAATCTAAAGCAATACAATCCAATATATAAAGACATGTGTCGTATGTGTCCAGTGTAGTAATCATTTCTTGTTTTGAGTTACCGCCTCACATTACATGGAAATATTATGGATCTTTGAAAAGTCATGGAAAAGTTTTGAAATGTTGGCCATTCAAATGTGTGGGAACCCTGGTATTACCTAGTGCCACTGCATGTACTACCTTGTTGTGGAGTCACTATTCATTATCACTGTCGAATCTCTCCACAAAGCACATGGCTGCACCAGCAGCACCCATGATTCCTCTTCATTATGGACGTGTCAGGAGGCTTTGTTCTTTATAATGGCTGTGATAGTTTTCTGCTTCCTTCTTTTTACCTGAATTGTTATAATGCAAGGGTGATAAATGCTATCAGGAAGTGGCAAATGTCATGGTAGCCCGTGCATCCGGCACCTGCAGCCAGTCTGTCCTGTAGGGGGTGACTCTGTGCCTGTGCCACCTATTGGCCAGACATTTTTATGACTTTGGCAGGTTGAACATTCTGTGCTGCGCGAATAAGATGAAAACAGCTGTTTAGTACCACAAAAAAAAAAAAGTAAACAAATAAATGCATAATGCTTGGATTTTCTTATATATCAGACACAGATTTGTCATTCCTACCTGACATGTTTCGACGGTAACACTAGATCACTAGATGGTGTGTGACGTGCCAGGTAGGAATGACAAATCTGTCTGATATATAAGAAAATCCAAGCTTTAACTTAAAGTATGGACACAATGAACCCTTTTGGATTAAATAAATGCATACATTCCCTTGACAGAACAACTAACAAGGACATAAAGATGGATAGAAACTGGATGGGGAATAGTTGGAATCTTGATTCTGGTATTGACCACAACTATACAGTATTATGTTTGAAGCAAAGTACCAATGGCACAAGGTAGCACTCACAAAACTTCAGGACAAAGGAGCTCTCAATTTCACCAATTTATTTGGCCATGTCACAAATAATGCCAACGTTTCGGCCTCTCGGCCTTCTTCAGGGCATGGAGAAGGCCGAGAGGCCGAAACGTTGGCATTATTTGTGACATGGCCAAATAAATTGGTGAAATTGAGAGCTCCTTTGTCCTGAAGTTTTGTGAGTGCTACCTTGTGCCATTGGTACTTTGCTTCAAACTTGATGTTGGTTTAGCACTACCAAAAACCACTGGGAAGGCGCATCCTTTCAAGATCCAAAATACAGTATTATGTGTTTGTTTTGAGGCTTACTGACTGTACCTCTTTTCCTCTGACATGAGCGCGAGGAGGCAGACTTTGCTCGGCAGATGAAGAGCGAACACGAGCGTGCGGCCACTGAGCAGCAGAGGCTGGAGCAGAAGCACCACCAGGAGGCGCTGCAGCACCACAGGGAGCTGGAGCAGCAGCTCGTCGAGCGGGAGCGCGAGAGACAAGAGGCTTACGAGGAGTTCCTCAAGGAGAAGATCATGGTGGATGAAATTGTCAGGAAGATTTACGAGGAGGATCAGATGTGAGCACGCAGCCACGCCCGCGCGCACATTTCTCTTGCTAATCAGTACAGTCGAGGGATAACTGTGCAAAGAGATTAGTGCCAGCAGGGATTTGATCTGAATGATGAAGATTAGCAGGAATCTGAATTTGTTATGCCCACATTGAACTGGTGGATTAAAACACGGATAAGTTGAAGTTGAATACGTTTATTCAATAATTTGATTTATAAGGCACAATTTGAAATGGAATGCAATGGCTTGATATTGAATGGGATTATCATTGGTTTTAAATGAGCAAATCTTTCCATTTGTCACATTCACGCCATTTCATTTCAAATTATGCATTCCAGATTAAATTATTAAATTCATTTATTCAACAAATCCATGTCTTTAAAAATTCAACAGTTCAATATGAGCATGACCAATTATGTTTCATGCAATTCAAATCCAACCTCTATTGGCACTAATCTCTTCCCCTATACTACAAGTGTTGGAACGGTGTCAGAAGTACGTAATTGCTTGTTGCAAAATGAATGTGTTTTCTTGCAGGGAGAGACAGCTGAAACTGGAGAAGGTGAAAGCCACTCAGCAGTACATTGAAGAGTTCAAGAGACAGCAGGCTGAGTGGAGACGCATGGAGCGAGACAAGATGGAAGCTGAGAACCGGCGCATCAAGGAGTTTGCAAGCTATCAGCAGCAGATGGAGGAGAGCAGGATATCCAAGATGAGAGAAAGAGAGCACGCAAAGGAACAGCTTCATCAAATGGTAAGCGAACAATCCAACTAAGTCCAATAATTATTCCCCCCCTTTGGTTTTCCACCTGATAAACATCTGACTGTTTTCTTCCCTCCCTATAGCTCACTGAGAAGATTGAGATGGACAGGCAGCAGCGTGAAGAGATGGAGCGAGTCCGGGAGGAACTTTGTTTGGAGGAACAAGCAGAAGCTACCAGGCAGAAAGAAATCGTGAGGATGTTGATGTTACCACATTTATAGCCACCTTTTCAATTGTCTTTTCAAAAGGATCCTTATTATATGTGACACACTTCCTCTTCCTGCTAATTTATCTTATTTGCACCTGAATTATGTGGATTTATTCTGGAATTTCTTCTAAACAGGAAGAGATGGAGAAGAAGATCAGACAGAGGCTGATGTTGCAGCAGACCTGCCAGGACCAAATTGCATTCAAACAGATGCGGAAGCAGGCCGAGAAAGAGGAAGAAGAGGCTTTCCGCCAAATGATGATGGCCAAGTTTGCGGAGGACGATCGCATCGAGCAGATGAACGCCCAGAAACGACGCATGAAGCAACTGGAGCACAGACGGGAGGTGGAGAAACTCATCGAGGACAGGAGACGGCAGCATGAGGCTGACAAGGTACAGCTGGTTACAAGCCTTGCTCTGTATGCATGATCAGAAATATCCTACATTAAGAATAATGTGGTCCTGTTGCAACTTTTTGTTAACTACAGTAGGTACTGATAGTCTTGGGCATTTTACTTTGTATAAGCAAAGGCCACAGATTCCAAGAACCAAGTTCCATCACTGGCGTTTGAGGTTCAGTCTTAAAAATAGTACAATAGCCCCCCCCCCCTCCTTCCCCCTCAGTTTTCCATAGCAATGTAGCTTCCTCATAAGTAGGGATACATATCGTATAAGTATTTTTCCATTACCGGTGCTAAAACGATACTTTTAAAACCGTACCCTAAACCGATACTTTTTAAATTTTAAATTTTGATTTTTAGCTGCGGACAACATGGCCAGCAGCTCTTTAAGTCACTCTGTTGGTTGATTGGTTGATCCATGTTGGTTGGTCCACAAAATCAATATCAACGGAGTGGATGACGTCACACTCTGACTGACGTCGCATATCTGGTCGCCGCTATTGCGAATTCACAACTTCAAATGATAATGCTATGTGTTATGTCCTATAATGTCAGTGAAGGTGCAGGCAGCGACAGTTTTGGAGCAGCTCAGGCATGGCACCTAAATGAGGCATCTAAATTTGCGTTGCTATTCGTTACCAATAGTACCAGTACCGGTTCTAAAAGTACCGTACTGGGTTTCGGCACCAAACTCTACTCAAACAATAAAACAAAACAAAAAAGACAAAAAAAATGTTTTTTTGAATGCACATGGGTCAATATCAAGATAAATAATAATCCTACCAATATGGTGCACCTCTAGTGTTGTCGTCTTTTAATTGTAATGTCACTTTTAAATGGCTTGCTCTGATGAATGGCAATTTGATCACTTTCCCAAGGAGCTTGAGGCTAAAGAGAGCGCGATTGAACAGGAGAGGGAGGCGCTGCGTCGACAGATAATTGAAGAGGAGAGGCAACGGCTTCTTAAACACCATGCAACTAAACTTCTTGGATATTTACCTAAGGTATGAAGCTGCATGTTCTGTAGCTACAGTTCATGTACAGTATGTTCATGCATGTGCTAAATTATCAGTGTTGTAGTTACAACATATACAGTATATGCCTGTGTGTAACTGTCAGTGTAACTGTTTTCAGGGCTTGCTCCGTGAGGATGACCTCGAGCACTTTGATGAGGACTTCAGGAGCAACTTTCAGAAACGTCAGACAGATATATTCTCTGAGGAAGGCTGGGGAGACGATCAATAACTCATTTTAAAAGTTTTATTATGATATACCACTAGATGGCAGTCTAAGCTTGAAGTGAAAAAAATTAAGTTCCAATTTTTAGTGACAGCAAAGCCCTGAAGATATTGTAGCAAATATTGCAGCTGTGGATTCAGTAACAATACAGTTATTCCATCTTATTTTGCAACAAACTTGTCTTTATTAGGATACTATTGGACAAACATCAGCATCACACCAAACAATTACCAAAATAAAATTCATAGCTTTTCTGAGGTTTCCAAGATCCAATCTTGCCTTGCTGTGCTGTCACACTAATCAGGAGAGGGACTCCCCTCCTTCCTCCACTACACACACACACACACACACACACACACACACACATACATTTATCAAATCCATTAACATGCATATGCATATCCATGCATTTCTAACAGGGTTGCTTTCTTTATCCAAGAAATGAAATGCTGAATCTTCCACTGCTCTATGACTTGCCCCAGTCAAGAGCTGTCATGAATTCCTCTTCTGTGAACGACAACAGCTTGGCAGCTTCAAAGTGCATCTGCTCCGAGGAAGAAAAGCCTCACAATTAGACTCCATTTCAAAAGTAAATTGGCTTTCATACACTGTTAACTCTTGGCTACAGAAACTTACTTTTTGTCTTTTGAGAATGTCTATCAGCTTGAGCTGTTTCTTAAAACCCACAATGAGTTCTGCTTTCTGCTTTTTTAGCATTTTGTTTTCAGCAAGTACATTTTCTTTGTTCTGGTGTTCCTCATTTATCTTGTCCTTATTACAGTAGATAGAAAAAGAGACTGAAATTAGTACAAGATTAGCAGAACTGAAAATTTGCATTCTGGGGCTTCAAGTACTAAAGTGTACTTGAATTCCATCTTCATAATGATCAACAGGATGTCTGAAAAACATGCGTATGCATGCATTATAATACATGGAAAACTTCCTATATCATATTTGTTAGCATTAAAGGCAGAATATGAACAACTTTAAGGTAAATATTATTCTCAAGTCTATATATGAACTTCTTGGCAAATTTTTTGACAGTAAGGAAATTTAGCTCAAACATTTTTAACCCACATTTTGTGCTATTTTTTACTCACGTTTTGGATTTCCATATTCACATAAATTCTACAATATCTTTTCGAGTTAAGACTTTCTGTAAATCAAGTAATCTAATTTTTCAAACGTGACAACAAACAAATGTCATTTAAATCCACCGATAGTTCACTTGCAAGTCAGCAACCCACCCAGGTGTTTTAATAATTAAAACAACTTTCACACTTGAATATCTCCTGAATACTGTATAAACATGGTGTGTTTATCTGGTAACTTACCTTATTCATCTGGTTCACCTTATTCAGCTGAGCCTTTAACCTCTCCACCTCCTCCAGGGCTCTGTTCAGACGGACCTCTACAGTGTTGTGGTTGCCTGCTGCTTGTTTGTGGGATCTGTTCAAACTTTCTATTTCCTACAGAGAACATTAGCAACTATTAACAAGCACTGTATGTTGTGTGCGTCTACATTTGACTTGATTTTTATTTTGTACATCAAATATTAGATGAATATCAGATTTTACCATCTTGCACTGAAAATGACTCTTAACCCACCTGTTTTGCAGTCTATGAATCTGCATAATATCCTTTAAAAATAAAAAGCCTTGATAATCTGTCACAGACACAAACCTTTTGTAAACCAGCCACTTGCAGTTGGAGACCATCACATTTTCTGCTGGACTCCGCCGCTAAACTTCTGTGCTTCTCTATCTGTGCTTGCTGAATATTTGTGGTCTTCAGCAGTCTGGCTCGATCTTCCTCAATCTCCTTTATTTTTGTGCTAAGCTTAGCGTTTTCCTCATCCTGCAACAACAAAGACACGATAGACCGAGATGAAGTACGTACAATATCCTTAAAAATGATCTGCTCCTTCAACATAGGAGTTTAAAATGATGGATTAGAAACATGGATTTCTACAGAATATGAAAAAGATAATCATGCACCGATGTAAAGTCCTCTTGGTTTTTTCCAAGTATGGATTAGATTGGGGGAAGAGGGGACACGTTTAGATCCAGGTCTTTAGAATGATTTTCCACAGGCAGTAACTGGTTTTCTCAAAAACATTTGTGTCAAATGTGTTACTTATCACCCTGTGCTGCACTTGTTGCTTGGACGCTCTCTCCCTTTCTGCTGATACAAGAGCTTGTTTACTCATTATCTTTGAAGTAGACTTTTATTGTCATCTGCAGAGGTACAGGACAGTACAGGACAGGTACATTGGAATTCTTGTGAGTAGCTCCCTGAGTCAGTCACCTTTGCTTTTTTTAACAAACTGGCAAAGAAAGGCAATTAAAAGAGCAGCATAGAAAACTAATAATAAAATAGATATACACCATATTAAAAAAAATACACTCTGAAAAGTGCACAGACTAATGCACACTAAGTTATTGAATTAAAGATTACTCATTTAGATTAATCATGCATGCTTGCTGCTGACATGACTTGAACCCAGTATCTGTTTACTAGACTAGTGCCTTATCCAACTAAACCACCTCTCTAAAGCATCTGCATCATATTATACTTGGTTTGATATTTGTATGGAGTTTCTGCCTTATTAGAGAGTACACAGTCATACTGTATGTGATAGGGAATACTGGGCAAGCAGAGGGATAACCCGCAACAAAGGTCATTGTCCCGATGAAAACCTATTGTGAGTACATGGTCACACTCAGCCAAACTGATAGTTTTAGTTTAGTCATTGTTATCTGGATACCTTCTTAGAACATTCATATGATGTGTGATCCAGTTCCTCTTGCATAATCCGTAGTTTTGCCTTCAGAATGCGTATCTGAGCATCTGAAATTACATTGAAAAAAAGAGCAATGAGCAAAAGACGACATTTTGCTATATTATTTGTCAACTTTATTTGTTACCTGTTCCCACTCCGTCTCCAGAGCTGGGCGCATCATCCACAACATTTTCATAACTGCTCTGATCGTTCAGCTTCTCCTCCATGCTGCGTATGGTCTTTGCCAGGGAAAAATCTGCGGAGCCTTCAACAGCTGCTATATCGTCCACTTGATGTAACTTTGGTGTTCTGAAACAAAGCAAACAATATGAAAAACTTTGATGGATACCGTAATGTGTGTGTGTGTTTGTGTGTACACACACACACACACACACACACATATACAGTATGTATATCTACACATACAGTATATGTATAATATGTATGTATGTATATATGCATACATATATATACTCACGCTGTTTTACGAGAAACTTGCTGCTCTTTTCGGTGTTTTCCAGTATGTGTGTTTCGTGATGCAGATGTTGGTGGGACCTTTTTTTTGGTCACTACCTAAGCAAGTAGATAGTAAAAAGAGACGTAGCATCATCATACAATATTTGGTACATTTAGTAGTTGCATACACCATTATCTATAGTTTCTAAACTGTAACTTTCAATTGCATTACTGAACAGGATATCTGCAGGTTTCAAATGTCCAAATCTCCTGACTCCTAAACTGATACCTTTACTCCAGGATCATGTGATGTAGTTTGTTGAGGCGTTATGATCCTAGATAGATAGATAGATATTAGTTGATTTTAATTGATGATGCTTTCTGCTTTGAAGTCTGAAAAAGTATTACCTGGAGTCCTCTTCATCTTCAGTGTCAATAAGCAGGTTGGTGGATATTGGTTTTGACAAGACTTCATTCTGTTCTCTCTGGAATCCAATAAAGACCACTTCATTAAGGATTCTAATGCACTGAAAAGACTGCTCTCACCTCCACTTTTCCCTCCTCTCAGTCTTTGAGAAGTAATCTTGGTGTAGCGCCTTAGAATTAGCAAGCAATTAATTATTTGTAAAATAAAATATATAAAGTACTCACCATAACTTGTTCTGCCTGTCTTACTAGATCAGCTGTTTTGGCCTCCAGCTCTGCATTCATGAGTCTGATCATGGAAATACAATTGTGTGAAACTGTTGTATTGACATTCATGTTTTTGTAATGCAGGACCGCAAGGGAGTGTGAATGTCTACTACTACAATCTACAATCTACTGTATTTTTGGAAAACTCTGTGACCAACACTGTTGTGGGACAATTAGACAGTTTCACCTGTATATTCAGCTCATTCTGTCCACTAAACACAACATTGTTACATTTAAATGAATACTGGACACACAGGTGACGAAATGCAAAGGTGAAAGAGCTTATTTCACTCAGTGTATTCCACTGTATTGCTTGTAGTATTGCCTTTTATCAAAATGTCCACAAAAGTATATATATATATCTTTTACTGTCCAATTGTTGTGATTTTTTTCATTCTTAAACTTCTTGCAACAGGGCAGTGATCGCTGGCTAATTCCAGGATCAAGTACATAATTTGTAGTCATTTTCTCTGGTTTGCTTGATAAGATTAGGTGAACTGAGATACAGCTTATTGAAATATTCAGATTTCATTCGGTTGGGTTGGTTCAGTGACTGTTAGGCCAAGAAAACGTCCCACAAATAACAGTGCTGCTCTTGTTGACAAATTAATATGTGCTGGCACCGCGGCTCCTGTGTTAACTCACTGGCTTGCTAGGGAAGCTAAGCAGGTCTGACATAGTCATTGGATGGGAGACCATGGTGCTGGAAGTGGTGTTGGAGGACCAGTAAAAGGTGGCTGGTCTCATGACCCCAGGGCAGAGACAGGGACTCTTTCCTGTGAGTGAGCACCATCATACGGATGAGATGTTAAACTGAGGTCCTGACTCTGTGTCAATAAAGATCCCATCGACACTCTTTGCAAGAGTAGGGGTGTAACCCCGGTGCCCTGGCTAAATTCCTACCCTGGCCTTCCTCCCATCATGGCCGACTAATCATCCCTCAATATCTAATTGGCACTTTCAGTCCTCAACTCTCCACCATGATAGCTGATGTGCACACTTCTGTCGCAAACTGGTGCCCAGGTGGGTGCTAGGCATCGGTGGTGAATGAGTTAAGTCCCCCCCCTCCCATACACACCCTGATATGTAAAGCGCTTTGGGTGACTTGAAAAGCGCTATATAAATCAAAACATTTTCCCCATGTTAAATTCAATCAGAGGGGATCACCTGAAGGCCCTGTCCAGTTGGATTCACACCGTCTTTACCTGTATTGCTCCTCCTTAGCAAAAAAGTCTACAGTAGCTTTCTTTGCTGGACTGGAGGCAGGTCTTCCCATTGGTCTGACCTCTGATCTCTTGGACCTGTCAGCCTTGTCCATGCTGCCAGAGGATACAGGTCTCTTGGGCTAGTCAACAAAACAAAACAGTAGACTGTAACAATAATACTTTAGCGGATAATTTTCATATCTCATATGATCAATAGGAAGGTGATATTGGCTTATGCATTACTAGCATAGGCCATGTACTGTCTTGCACATCGTCTCCACACACCAACATAATGGGCATGATGGTAATTGCAATTGATAACGTTACATTTGCCTCTGCAAATATTGTATTTGTTACTTTATATAACGAACTTCGGCTGATGTGTGTAGCTCAGAGGTTTTCAAAGTGGGAGCAGTTTCAGGGGAGGCTCAGTAAATGGAAGTGAAAAAATATGACAGTTATTAAAAGGATATATCAAAGAATAGCCTAAATGTGTGTACGGGGCGCAGCGCACGCGGCGACCTGGCAGAAGGGAGTAGATGGTCCTTTGGAATCTGTACATATTGCAACAAATGTATAGCCTATGTATTGTATAATATTGAAGTGTGCCTTTATTACTTTTCAAACTAGTAATAATGTTACTATAATTCTGAAGTGTGCCTTTATTACTACTTTCAAACTAGTAATGATGTTGTAATAACCACTACTGCCTGATGTAAACCAAAGTGCCCTTCTGGGACATGTATTAAAAATGATTGATTGATTGATTGATTGATTTGGTTAAAGAAATATTTCAGAGATACCATAGTTTTGGGGGACAGTTTTCCCCACTTTCCCAGAGTCAGAAACAAATAAATGCCTTCATGCCTTTATGTATTTGGTTTGGTGTAGTCTGGTATGTCAAATAGCAATATCAGGCTATCTTAGCTCAATTGTTGAGTGTCAATAGGCTCAAATAACATAATCATAATACCATGGGCATCCAGGAATTGAGCAAGGGGGGCTCCTTATTCCAAGCTGTGTCTGGGGGGGCCCACAGTCTCAGACTTTAAACCACTGTAAACAACTGGTGTAGCTGAATGGCAAGGGTATTTTACTATTTCCATTTGTTTTGTAGCGATTGCTTAGCTTACTTTTGTCTTTATTAACCCGGGTAACGTTAACTCTATAAAGCTGTTTAGCTAATAACCTGCTGACTGAACCTGAGTTTAGCTTTTTGTTTTTGTTTGCGATTGGCACACCAACACGTCGATATAAACGTGTGTGAGTTATCGTCACACTACAACAGGCATAACATAACACTACATACCTCCAAGACTCTGGGTAGGGACGTTTTCTGGTAACGTGTTTCAGCCATTACAATGGTGCGGTTGTGTCTGGTTGTGGTTGCCACAGTAACGTGTCCACAGTGCGCAGTTTGTCCTGAATGGCGACCTGTAGGGAAAGTCAAGTTGGGAAGAGGCGCCCTCTGGTGGCTGCAGTCCAACCAATATCGTGTAAGGAGTCTGTTTCAGTCTTTCTTTAGAGCTCTTTCTTTAGGTGTAACTACTTACGAAAATAGGCATTATCTGATGAATGATAACGGACAGGGGTGCACTTTTCTGTTCCATGGTCTAGCCTTCATGAGTGAACAACTCTTTGACAGCAGTTGGGTTATCTGGGAGACAGTTCAATTACTTCATGCTGATGAGCCTGCAACCACAGTACCTACACACCCTGCTAACTACTACTCAGTGGTGTACCAGAAAAGAGGGCAAAACGTTATTTTCAATAGAATTCCAACCATAAGTAACACAATGACAGAATGTTTGACTATTTTGATCATGGGCTTCATATACCTTCTCTAATAAAATATCTAAAAGTGTGACGACATCCCACCCTGTCCTGGTGCTCTACGCTTTTACTCTTTCTGGACAGTAGAGGGCGCTGATAATAACAGTTTTTTTTTAATACATTTTTAATTGCGTTTTTTCTTTCGATAGGCCTACATAAACACAGGACAACACAACAATGCTACAATACACACACACCCACACACACCCCCCCACACACACACACACGCACACACACACACACACACACACACACACATATCCACAGTACATACTCGCATACACAAACACTGAAATCCCCCCTCCACCACAGATAGCAATTCAATGTTTACTCTCTTGTGTGGATTATTCTCGTGTCTCTTCAAGTCTCCTTTCCAATGAAAACATTTACCACAGACTGAGTAAATAAATTGTATCTGTGTAATAATAAACACTATCTGTGTGTGTGTGTGTGTGCAGGGCCGCCGCACCCTATACGCAGAGTACGCAGACTGCGTAGGGCATCATGTGACTGAGGGCACCAATTTTTTTTTTTTTTTTTTTTGTGCCCTCAGTCAGGCCACTCACTGAACAGCAGGCCAGGCGCCGCCTACTGGTTTACTAGTGGTTTTATTACTTTATTCAGGGTTAAAGTGGGTGCATCTCATTGTAAAATTGGACTCGGCCCAAATTGGGCTTCAAACGGCCCAAATTGGGCTTCAAACGGCCCAAATCTGTCTTCAACCGGCCCAAATCTGGCTTCAACTGGCCCAAATCTGGCTTCAAACGACCCAAATCGGGCTTCAAACGGCCCAAATCTGGCTTCAAACAGCCCAAATCTGGCTTCAAACGACCCAAATCGGGCTTCAAACAGCCCAAATCTGGCTTCAAACGGCCCAAATCGGGCTTTAAACGGCCCAAATTGGGCTTCAAACAGCCCAAATTTTTCGCCACCGCCCTTCGGACGCCGGCACGCACGTCGGCCCATATCGGCCTGGCCTGCTTGGTAAATGCCCAGCCTGAATTATGATCCCAGTCCGCCCCTGCTTGCATGTACAGTTTAACAATCGCTTGTTTGCTGACAGTAATTCTAACAATTGTTTATTTGCCACATGTAATGTAATGTGAGATACACTAGTATCGTTCATAATTAATGATTTTGCAGTCTTTCGTTTGGCAGTTATTGAAAGTTTTGCGGGGGGGGGGGGGGCACCACAAAACAATTACGCTTAGGACACCCAAATGGCCAGCAGCGGCCCTGTGTGTGTGTGTGTGTGTGTGTGTGTGTGTGTGTGTGTGTGTGTGTGTGTGTGTGTGTGTGTGTGTGTGTGTGTGTGTGTGTGTGTGTGTGTGTGTGTGTGTGTGCGTGCGTGCGTGTGTGTGTGCACGCGTGCTTGCGTGTGTGCACCACGGGTGTGCACGCGTGAGGGGGTAGTTACAACAACAACAACGATATACCAACTACTAATACAAATAAATAGGTGAAGTAGTGTCTTCTTTATGGCTGTCTTCTGTTTTTAGTTTGTGGGTTGCTAATGCGCATGCGCGTGCTCCACAGTTCTCACACAGTGCACATGCTAGAAATCCCATAACGTGAAGGCAGCAGAGTAGACTGGACTGGAGTGAACCTGCTTTTTATATTCTCGCTTGTTTTCTATTCACAGTCACACACGCTTTTATTTACGTCACGGCACAGTTTGGCAGTCGACTCGACGGCAGTAGTCGTAACGTTAACGTTTTTAGGTTACTATAGTGGTAGTTACTAGTTAGCTAACATATCTCTTTAGGAGGACGCACAAGTGTTGGGAGTTGAAGGCAGACATGTCGAGGGAGTGGGCGTCAACAGGGCGGGCTATGCCGTTAGCAGCACAGCGCCCTCCGGTCCATGTTGTTTGACCCTGCCACCCCCCGGCTTCCACCCCATTCACCTGCCGTCCCGAGCTGCACCGCGATGGCCGAGGAGCAGTACCAGGCGTTGGACCCCGGCCCCGGGACCCTGCCAGTGGTGGCCCTGGGTCTCGGGCTGCAGGGCGCTGAAGCCAGTGCGCTGCAGCTCAGGATCAAGAGCTCAATCTGGTAAGGATGAGTGAGGAGAGGTGTTGGAAACCAGATTTATGCTAAGTAGCTAGCACTGTCGCGGTGTGAAAAGCCTAACCAAAGATACTTCACGTTACGTTAATACGCTAGCTGTCCATGTTCAGCTAGTTTGCAGCGGTTGCTACTACCGCCCATAACAACGGGGCGTAACAGCGTGCATGCTGTTGATGCTGTCTGACACCATGACCTAAAATGTCGTCGGCTGATCAAAATCTGTTGATCGGAGAGTGAGTGTTTATTTTGCGGAGATTAGTCTTCGCTGTCATACGAGGGAGCCTGTGAATTTATAAATGCATCTGATCATCATGTTAAAAAGAAAAAAATCCCCAACTAACCAAATATATCGACTCCTCCGCTCCTCCCCCGCCTCCTCTCGTCACTGGCTTGTTTACAGTTTGATAGTATTTTAAGATTGTTTCAGTATAATTTTAAATCCATTTATATAGTTCATATCAGATGGGCAGAGTAGAGCTGTTTTCAGTTGATACACACACACACACACACACACACACACACACACACACACACACACACACATATATATATATATATATATATATATATATATATATATATATATATATATCAACTGAAATAAACACTCACACACACACACACACACACACACACAAATATTGCGGTATTATTCAAGTGTGAAAGCAAATTGTGGAATTTACGTCCTTACTTTTCTAAACACAATATCTGCATCTTTTGTGCAACAGACACACAAGTCGACTCCCTCTCCATGGCACGTTGGACACCACAGCCAGGCATGTCTCTGTTGCATTTACAGTCTGGCACCTTAAACCCTGTTCCTGCCATCTGCACAGCTGTCCCATTTGGACAAATAATCGCTTCTCTGTTGCGCTCCCCCCTTCTTCTTCTTCTTCTTCTTCTTCTTCTTCGGGGTGTATTTGCCATTTGTTTCAAGTTTAGCTATCAACACTTAGAATCTAGCCCACATAGCAGCATGTTGATGAATGCAGCTGTTTAGGAAACTTGCAACACCAAGTTATATATTTAAAAAATAATCAATGATATATTTTGATTGTTTGCAGACCCCTAAATATGTACACAACGTTGTCCAAACATGTCCAAGCCAATTTATTTGACAGAGGTCTCAGGTCAGAGTTCTGTGGTTCTTGGCAACTTGGTGTATTCTTTCATCCAAACCAGGCAAGAGGCTTGTCACATGACCAAATTGAATGAAATTATGTGAAATGAAGGGAAACCGTGCCAATAGCCATTCACATAAAAAACAAAAACACTGGCTCATGGCCAAGTGTACATGAACTGTCAGAAGACAAAAAGCAGAATGCAAAGTGCAGTACAGCAGAATAATTATGGCTGGATATTTGCCAATTCAAAGATAAAGCGACTGATTAAATAATTAAGCAAGCATATGCTTGCTTGTATATTTCTATTCTAATATATCTGTCTGGCCATAACTTTAACATACCGGTAGTTAGAGTTGAATGTCTGTCTGCTATGTGATGAGAGAGATAAGTGTTGACAGTGTGTCTCCCTGTCCCTTCATAAAAAAATAAACCCATCTCTAGTTCTCTTGTCATCGCCAATCTTTGTGTCTGTGGTTACTATGGCTTAGGTGAATGGCAACCAATCCTTTTACAGACAGACAGACAGACAGACAGACAGACAGACAGACAGACAGACAGACAGACAGACAGACAGACAGAGGTATTAGGTCTGCACCATTCTGGCTGTTTTGTTTACTTTCTGTGGGGTGGGGTCAGCAGGGTTGGATCAGTCATTTGTGGGCATGTGGATATTCGAGAAAAGAGGGAAAACTAAGAAGAGTATAAAAATATGCATAACAGTCAAGAGGATTAGAACAGAAACATTGAATTTCACCTCAGTGACCAGCTGCTGAGTTGTTTAAGGCAGAATGAGGTGGTATTAATCAGGGTCAGCCAGTTCATTTGCACTACAATATACTGCTAGATCAGAGCTAGAACAGGACAGGACATGAGCACAGCATACTCTGTAAGCACTGTTACACTGTTGTGTTACACTCTGTAAGCACTGTTACAGACACTGCTGGATCAGAGCTAGAACAGGACAGGACATGAACACAGCATACTCTGTAAGCACTGTTACACTCTGTAAGCACTGTTACAGAGCGCTGCTGGATCAGGGCTAGAACAGGGCATGAGCACAGCATACTCTGTAAGCACTGTTACACTCTGTAAGCACTGTTACACTCTGTAAGCACTGTTACAGAGCGCTGCTGGATCAGAGCTGGAACAGGATATGAGCACAGCATACTCTGTAAGCACTGTTAAGGTCTCATTATGCTTTCCGCATCAGCGAGGAACGCGAGTGTCCGCGCGGAAAAGTGACGTCAAATCAGCAGACACGCCCCTCCGCAAGGCTCCGTGCGGACGGTTTTCGAGCGGCCGTGCGCACGCCGAAATTTGTAACTACGCGGACGCGGACGGGCGGACAAAGTGGAGTTTTCAAGACTCGCGCTCAATTCCGCCTGCAGAAACCCACACAGAGTATACAAGCTCCACACGTTTCCTCGTCGGATTCCGTGTCTCTCATTTCCGTGTGGCCGGCCAAAGCGTCAAGCATAATCCAGGCTTTACACTCTGTAAGCACTGTTACACTCTGTAAGCACTGTTACAGAGCGCTGCTGGATCAGAGCTAGCACAGGACATGAGCACAGCATACTCTGTAAGCACTGTTACACTCTGTAAGCACTGTTACAGAGCGCTGCTGGATCAGAGCTAGAACAGGACATAAGCACAGCATACTCTGTAAGCACTGTTACACTCTGTAAGCACTGTTACACAGTGCTGCTGGATCAGAGCTAGAACAGGACATGAGCACAGCATACTCTGTAAGCACTGTTACACTCTGTAAGCACTGTTACAGAGCGCTGCTGGATCAGAGCTAGAACAGGACATGAGCACAGCATACTCTGTAAGCACTGTTACACTCTGTAAGCACTGTTACAGACACTGCTGGATCAGAGCTGGAACAGGACATGAGCACAGCATACTCTGTAAGCACTGTTACACTGTTGTGTTACACTCTGTAAGCACTGTTACAGACACTGCTGGATCAGAGCTAGAACAGGACAGGACATGAACACAGCATACTCTGTAAGCACTGTTACACTCTGTAAGCACTGTTACAGAGCGCTGCTGGATCAGAGCTAGAACAGGACATGAGCACAGCATACTCTGTAAGCACTGTAAAGCTTCTGGCATACTCTTCGCGCACGCGCTGGAGGCGGGGCTCAGAGGAGGGCGCGCGCACTCTGCGCGGGCCAAAACAGAACATACTCAGTGCGCAGCTCCAGGCTCCAGGCAGTCTGAATGAAATTGAATGTAACGTTCCCAATTCTATGTATTAAATTATAAAAAACGACCCCTCCACATTTGGGAAGGCTAAGCCACACAACTAGTTCGTTATAATCGAACAGCATGCTTTGAAGGCGACTTTACGACGGTGAGGACTCAATCACAGCAGATATCCGCTGATAGCCTACCACGGAGATCTCAGGCACAGGCAGCAAAACCGACGCGCTGATAGAAAAATCTCCATGGACGCGCCGCGCTGCGCTCAGGCCTCGCCCCCCGACACGCCCCGTGCGATGTCGTCATAATCGCCGTGCGCCCTATGCGCTTGGCTGGGCGCGAAGAGTATGCCAGAAGCTTTACACTCTGTAAGCACTGTTTACAGAGCGCTGCTGGATCAGAGCTGGAACAGGACATGAGCACAGCATACTCTGTAAGCACTGTTACACTCTGTAAGCACTGTTACACTCTGTAAGCACTGTTACAGAGCGGTGCTGTTTAGACTTACCATAATTAAACATGCACTGTAATTGGTCACTTTATCTGTGTTGGCAGCACATCTTGATTAATATTTTGTGCAATGACTTAACTGATTTAAGCAGGACTAATATGTATGCAATATTATTTTTTTGCAATATTGCAATGCTTTTGAGAGAAGTAAAAAAAAAAATCACACACTTCCATCTGTGAATATAGAACTGGATTCAAATATCGTAGTTCTGAGCTTCTGACCAGTTACAATATGAATATTGCCAAAATGTGACATGAATTAATAATGCACACATCACTGGAAAAGCAACAACTGCATCTGGGTAGCAGCAGTGGAGTGGATTCCTTGCCTACCAACACGAGGGTCGCAGGTTTAAGTCCCCGTGTACCCTCCGGCTTGGTCGGGCCCCTCGGGCGTCCATACAGGCACAACTGGCCCTGTCTGCGGGTGGGAAGCCAGATTAGGGGTATGTGTCCTTGTCGCTGCACTAGTGCCTCCTCTGGACGTTCGGGGTGCCTGTTTGGGGGAAGGAGAACAGGGGCGATGAAACTCCTCACTGTTAGCTGAAAGGAAGCGGCTGCGGGGGAATCAGAAAAAACTTGATCAAAAGAAAAATAAATGCAACAATTTACTATGAATAATGGCATTTAAAATGAAACTGAAAATAAAAAATATACATATATACAGTATATTCTAGCTAGCTTGGGTTTGCAGTGTCACATGAGGACGTATTTAACAGTGTTGGAGATTACAACAGTCCTAAGCTCTCAGTGAATTGTACACTATAGTCAAGGCCAGAAATGAGTTGACTCCTATACAGTTAGGCCTGGGATTGGATATAAACAGACAGCAACTTTGAATTCTGATATCACTACTGAAAGAATGTAATCTGTACATTTAGTGATTTCTTTTACACCATGTCTGTGTCATGCATCTTGTAGCTCTGCGTAGATTCAAAGCAATACAATGTTCAAAACAGACAAACCAGAGAAGTGAATAACCTCTGCAGTCAGGTCTAATTCCTAATCTATAATCTGCAGACAAATCGGGTTGTTGTTACTCTGAGACAGAAGGTAGGTCACACTAAAAGAGTCTTACTAGGCGACGCTGGGCAGGTCAGAGCCGCCACAGGATTTGTATTTACTTTTCATTAAACTCTTTAAAGATACTTTAGATGTGTCTGAGGTGAAAACCTGCTGCTTTTGATATTGGCTTTACCAAAAGAGTGATCTGCCTGATCAAAGATCGTAGTAGAAGTTTTGACAGATTCCTCTACACAGGAACGGCATACATGGTTTTACTATTGGTTTGTTTTGAGCATAACCAGTTTCCCCATTTGGGTTCCAACATTCTAACCCATAAAAACTGTTTATAACATTCCACATTCTGTGTTCAAAATGTTTTGACTAATCAAAATGTAAATCCAAAAGTGGCCAAAATGAGCAACAGGTTACTGTTTTATCCAAAGAATGACTTACTTTTGTTTTTCATTCTCTGTGGGTCTGCACATTTATAAGCATGACAGTATCACATGAAAATGCATTTCAGAACAAACAAAACTCCATGTGTGGAATGTGAGAAAATTGAAGGAGAGCTGAAGGAGCTACCATCATGGTCTCATAGTAAATGTAGGCAGTCAGTGACCACCTTGGTTAGCTCACACAGGCATGCAGAGAGGCAGCAACCGAACAGCAAGTCAAGACTGGAGGAGAAGGCAGGGGACACAGAGACACTGGGAGAGAATGGAAGCCCGGAGGGCTTGTGCCGAGTCCTCTTCTATCATAAGCCGTTGCTACAGGAAAAGGAAATAAAATAAACTGTCCTAAGCTAAACAAATAGCAGATTTCTTAACAGAGAAAAATAAAAGAAAGACAAGAGAAGAGAATTAAAAAAAAGGATAGACCATTGGATAGCAATATCAGGGCTCCTGCCACAAGCCTTAAAAAGTAAAAATAATTCAGGATTATAATTTAGAGTAAATTCCCAGTCTTTCTTTCTTTTCTTTATTTTGCTGCAGACATTCTGGGTTTTTCTAATGGATTATACAGGATAGGCACAAAATAAGCCCTGGCTTCAGCCTATTCCTTTTTTCGGTCGTTGATTGTATGAATTGTATTTGTGTGAAATGGTTTGATATGTACATGTATGATGATGTTCTCTCTCGCTGTATATTCACACACATTGTTACGTTTTGTTTATGGTTCATTATAACGTATGACCGGAAATAAACCATTCATTCATACAATCAAGCTCCCGTAGCTGCACCCTCAAAGCTAGCAGGGAAGTTGAAGACAGAGACAGGAGGGACTTCCAAAATTTGGGACCTCTAAATTTGGATACAGAATTGGTGTTTGTACACATGGCAGCTAAGAACACCCATGAGTACAAGGTGAAAGTCTAAAAGGTTGATCATATTCATCATTTGATATGAAATCCAAATTGGATTGAAACTGAAGCATTGTGCTCAAACTTAAAAGTATAACTGTCCTCAAAGTGGACCAGATACTGATTCATGCCTATACTTTTCCTTAGTGACTGCTAAGGAATGACTGGCGGTCTGATATGAAAAAGGCCTTTTGTCCAAAGTTAATGCAGTGCCTGTCTGTCTGATATGAAAAAGGCCTTTTATCTACAGTTAATGCAGTGCCTCTCTGTCTGATGTGAAAAAGGTCTTTTGTCCAAAGTTAATGCAGTGCCTGTCTGTCTGATGTGAAAAAGGCCTTTTGTCTACAGTTAACACATTGACTGCCAGCCGTTTTTTTCTTGCTGTAGGTAGCTTCTGCCAAGCCGTTTTTTGAGGATTGTGGCTCATTTTACAAGAGCCGAGGATTATTTTCTGCTTGGAGTTTGTGAACATACAATATCTCAAAAGTACTAATAGAATGTGTACTTTCTCTGTCTAAAAGAGTTAGTTTGTAGAGTTAGTAGTTATGTAAGCATTAGCAGTTGAATACAGCATGGTTTTAGCGTCAGAAAAAATATTCAGAGATAAACGGCTTTTTGTGAAATTCGATAGAACTGTCACTTTAACCATTCATTTTTGGCATCAGTAAGACCTAAACAATAGTTTTGAACAGTAATTTCCTCCATAACAGCAGTAAACTTCCCTCTGCTCAACTCCTCCCTCCTGTGGGCGTTCTTTTTGGCTGCAGCGCCATGTCACAAGCACTTTCCTACCTTTGCAAATGCACTTTCTCATACTCTCGACCTCTCAAATAAATTTCTGAATAGAAATTAAATTACTCTAAATTATAGCGAAAAAGAAACAAAAAAGAATGGGTTGAAAATCCCATTCTAAAAGCCTTTTAGAATGGGATTTGTTTCCAATTTGGTGTCGGACTAGGGGGCAGTCCCCGCTTGTCACCAGTTTGCTTTGCTGCTGCTGTGCGGGTGTGAGCCTGTCTGTGCGGCCGCTCTTTGAGGAAGTCTGGTTAGACTCGCTCGCTTCTTGGAGTTTTGGTTGAGGGCTTTGATGAAGCTTTTGCGATTCTGGTCATATTTATGCTGCGTGTTTCAAAGTGTGTCCCACCCGCAATCCACTATGCAAATCTGCAATCCCGCACCGCCAGCAATCAGCGCGAAATGAAAGCGCCTTCGCCAATCCACCTTCATGAGAATGGCTTCAGTCACACTGCTTTTTGCTTGCCTTCCTCTAGTCAGGAAAGCACTGTCACCACTTAGTGGGTCGGTGGAATGGGTTGTACACGTTGTACACGTCCAATACCTATATAAGAGATGTAAAAGGGTTCGATGCACATCCCACCGTCAAAAAAAAAAAATCGATTTTTTTTTGACGAGTCAACTCGTCGCTGGCAGTGAACAGCTGGATTGTGTTTGACGACTACACTCGTCGCTGGCAATCAAGGTGTTAATGCAGTGCCTCTCTGTCTGATGTGAAAAAGGCCTTTTGTCCAAAGTGAATGCAGTGCCTGTCTGTCTGATATGAAAAAGGCCTTTTGTCTACAGTTAATCCAGTGCCTCTCTGTCTGATGTGAAAAAGGCCTTTTGTCTACAGTTAATGCGGTGCCTGCCTGATGTGAAAAAGGCCTTTTGTCTAAAGTTAATGCAGTGCCTGTCTGTCTGATATGAAAAAGGCCTTTTGTCTAAAGTTAATGCAGTGCCTGTCTGTCTGATATGAAAAAGGCCTTTTGTCTAAAGTTAATGCAGTGCCTGTCTGTCTGATATGAAAAAGGCCTTTTGTCTAAAGTTAATGCAGTGCCTCTCTGTCTGATATGAAAAAAGCCTTTTGTCTAAAGTTAATGCAGTGCCTGTCTGTCTGATATGAAAAAGGCCTTTTGTCTAAAGTTAATGCAGTGCCTGTCTGTCTGATATGAAAAAGGCCTTTTGTCTAAAGTTAATGCAGTGCCTGTCTGTCTGATATGAAAAAGGCCTTTTGTCTAAAGTTAATGCAGTGCCTGTCTGTCTGATATGAAAAAGGCCTTTTGTCTAAAGTTAATGCAGTGCCTCTCTGTCTGATATGAAAAAAGCCTTTTGTCTAAAGTTAATGCAGTGCCTGTCTGTCTGATATGAAAAAGGTCTTTTGTCTAAAGTTAATGCAGTGCCTGTCTGTCTATGACAACATGTTCTTGGTTGTGGGATACATGACCTGAGAGATGTTGATGGGAGGCTTGTCCCATACCAAACATTCCATTGCTTTATAAATAAATACAGTTTAGGCACAGTGCTCATATTACACTCGCTTCATACTCATTTATATTGTCTCTCTTTTTGCAGCAAATCTGTACAATCAAGAGTGGAAAACATTTTGGTGAGTATTCTTGACAGTATTTGTAAATTACCATTTTCAAAACTCGGGGGAAATTCTGAATTCTGAGTGATTTCTTATGATCTTTGTCAAGATAGTATGTGAGCAGACTTGTCATTCTGACTGACTGACTGACTGACTGACTGACTGACATGTTTCCACTCCAGCAGTTGAGTTTATGTCTTATGCACTTTTACTGTAAGTACAGTACCATGGGGCGGCTGTGGCTCAGGAGGTAGAGCGGGTCGTCCACTAATCAGAAGGTCGGTGGTTCAATCCCCGGCTCCTCCAGTCCGCATGTCAGACTGTCCTTGGGCAAGACACCGAACCCCAAATTGCTCCCGATGGCTGTGCCAGCACATGGCCAGCACCCTGCGTGGCAGCTGGCTGCCTTCGGTGTGTGAATGTGTGAATGTAGGCACATTGTAAAGTGCTTTGGATAAAAGCGCTATATAAATGCAGTCCATTTACAAGTACCAATCACAACGATGTTGGAAATTACATGTATATTTTACTTAAGTAGTTACAAACATATTAATGCCAACAAAACAAAACTCATGTCACGACACATACCCTTTTGTCAAAACCTCTGTCAGTGAACTCCAGTGGAAAAATGTCAGTCAATGAATCACTTGGTAAACAAAGTGATGAGTGGAGCAACAGTGTTTCAACAGAGGGCAAAATAATGCAATTAAACATAGACACTAGCCTGATATTCAAACTGCATCGTCAATTCATAAACTCATTGCCAGAGCCAAATTCACAACTGTGGAGTGGGCGTGGCTTCCAAGGTCTGGAGCCAGGCTACATAGACACACCACTAACCAACAATAGTGCAAGCTGTGTTACTCTAGTTAGTAGATTTGTTTCAGGCCTTGAATAATGTGTAGAGATGGGAGAAGACCTTCAGAGATCTAGAGTGGCGCGATATGTACTGTGTGTGCAGCCAAGTCACTACAGTACACATACCACTCACTTTTATTTATTTTTTCATTTTTCTTTTCTAGTATGATATCTGAAAAGTCATTGAATTTGATGTTTAAGAAGGTGTGGGCACATTGATTTCAGAATTGTCCATAATTTGGCTAAAAATGATAAAAGTATCCCTAATGATCAAAATCAAAAGTAGACCTAATTATTGTAGTAATCTAAATGATTTCATACTCGTAAAATAGGCCTAGAGAAATTATTCCGTTTTCTATCGGGGTGTTTTGAGAGGGGGGGTCGGTCTTGCGCGGGACCCTTACGTCACTTCACAACTTGGTTGTGTCACTTTGTGAAACATGTTGAAGAGGCTATATTGAGTATGGTGTATGACAAGACCAAAAAGGTATAGTTACATTCTAATAAATATTATAATTTAGCTAAATGTAATAAAATAAATTATTTTTAATTAAATGGTTGACCTTAATTTTCATCGGGTTTGAACAATCCTGATGGAATCACCGCCTTTGATGGCAAAGGCCACTGAGTGTTTCTGTCACATGTTGTGTCAGGAAGTGTCTCCTACACAGCTTGCAATATTAGTTACGGTAAATATACCCCTACAGATATTCACAGCCTCCTTAGCCTGTAGCTTGGGATTGCTTCAAAATAACTAACACCTATTTGCAGTGGATGTGTACAGTGGCGCTGAGCAATAATACTCGACTCCAAACACGATGGTACTCTTCTTCATAGGAGCTCCCACAGTCCTAGAAACTTGTCAGTTAGATACCTAGCAGTGCCAAGTTGCACATAATCAAGTGTTAGCTACCTGCGAAAGACTTCAAAATCCACACTACATTAATATGTAAAAAAAAACTGTGTTAACACCACCAGTGTGTCAAAGCAAAAATAAACTGATTTAAGTGTGTGCAAGTAGGAGTTCATTGTGTGTAACTGAAAATACAAAAACATACATGTACAGGAACTGACCATCCAAGTCAGCAGAGGTGAAGTCTGTTGAGTTTAAAGTGTGCCACTAAAAGGGCCTAGGATCGCATGCATGACCTTGACATGCAGCCCACAGAGACACAAATGAATGACCCAGTATTATTGTCCCATATCAAAAAGGACAGTTGTTATTGTTGTCAACCATTTGTGTTTACCTCTCTTCCCCACTGCTAACTGCTAACTGCTAAGGCTGCTTCACTTTTTAGTGATTGGCGATCTGTGGTTCCCTGGCAACAATGAAGTGAATAGAAAGAAACGATGGAGGGGAGAACATGTATTCTTAGAAACCAGTTGAAAGGGGTGGAGAGCTGTGAGTGAGGGGCGGGCGTGTGTTGGCAGTGTGTGTACAGTATGTACATTCCACATGACAGGCTGTCTGTCTGTACACTGGCCATGCAGAGAGGCCTGGTCCGGTCCTGGGAAAAGGGTTAACAGCAGGGGATTTGAGTTCACCTCACCGACTGCTGTCAATTCCCCAGTGCTGCCCAAAACGTGTCGAGCTGGAGTGTCTCTATCTGCCTGCATCCATTTGTATGAGTGCACGTGCTCGGGTGCCTGTGATAAGGTCATGAAATCCGTTTCATTTTTTCCCAATTTCTTTCTTGCTTTTTTGAAATGCCTTGGCTCTCAGACGGCTTCTTTGTCTCTCAAAGTTCCTCCCAAGTTGTGAGGTGACGTAAGGGTCCCGCGCAAGACCGACCCCCCTTTCAAAACACCCCAATCGAAAATGTAATTATTTCTCTAGGCCTATTTTACAATTCTGAAATAATGTAGGTTACTACATTAATTAGGCCTACTTTTGATTTTGATCATTAGGCCTACTTGATCAATTTCAGACAAAATTCCATGATTCCGTCCATTTTTCCGGCATCGTGGAAATCATCTGGCCCTGTGACTATACATCTGTATTAATGCTGTATTTTCTCCATATAAACTCATCACTGAAAACCAATAAATAGACCATCTTCTGCACAAAGAGATGCCCAGTTTTATTCATAGACTATAGCTTAGAATACCTCCTAGTTATGTTTGAGCTCTGCTGCAGTTACAACAGCTCAGGCATTCCTCTGCCTTTAAAACAATCATGGGACATTATCATTACTAAGCATTACTAGGCTCGGCTGCTGCGCGGCCTGGCCCATAGCTCGGCCTCGCCTGCCCTATTGGCACGTGCGGGTGTGTGTGTTGCTCACTAAATGTTATTGCATCAGTGATGTCACAATGCCTCCTTGTGTGTGTGTGTGTGTGTGTGTGTGTGTGTGCCCCGGGCCATTATGATATCACTGATGATGTCATCAGTGATATCATAATAAGTGTGTGTGCCCCCCTATGACATCACCGATCAATCTTGTCACAATGCCTCCTTGTGTGTGTGTGTGACATCACTGATCAGTCTTGTCACAATGCCTCCGTGTGTGTGTGTGTGTGTGTGTGCGTGTGCGTGTGCGTGTGCGTGTGTGTGTGTGTGTGTGTGCGTGCGTGTGCGTGTGCATGTGTGTGCGCCCTTATGTCATCACTGATGACATCACATCATTAGCTACCGTAAATTCCGGACTATAAGCCGCACCTTTTTTCCCGTTTTTTGGCCTTTTTTGGCCCCTGCGGCTTATATAACGGTGCGGCTTATCTATGGATTTTTAAAAAAAAAAAAAAAAAAAAAAAAAAAATCTCTCTTTTTTAGCACTTTCTAACTATAAATCCACTTCTGTTTTAATTTCCTGTCTTGCCCTCTTTTCACCACACTGTATGACACTGTATGACACTGTGTGCACTGTAAAAAACAACACAGGTGGTGTTGTGTTATGTTGTTTTGTTGAAATGTTAATAAATGGGAGCTTCCTCAAACAGCCATCTCTTTCCCGACAATCCCCTCTGTGCATGAACCCTTACATATGGTAATTAAACATTAAAACACAATAAAAAAAAAAAAAAAAAAAAAAACATTAAAACACCCGCGGCTTATAGTCCGGTGCGGCTTATATAAGAAAAAAATAGTCAACTTTGCAGGTGCGGCTTATACACCGGTGCGGCTTATAGTCCGGAATTTACGGTAATTAGCCTAATTAAAAAATCCAGCTCCGTCAGGTCGCACGCGTGCCCTTAACACACCCTGAAGGTTTGAGCCCGATCGCACCTAAAACATAGCTGTGGACAGAACTTGAAACAGACATCGCCCACATACTCAATTTTATAGATTGTGCTGATGAATTCGAAGGCCATCAATTCTTAAAATTCCCTTTTTGTTCCCCATCTTATTTCTATAGCAAGATGTGGAGAAGTTCTCAGACATTGAGAAGCTCTACCTTTACCTGAAGCTGCCTGCTGGTCCCAGCACGACCACCGAGAAAAGGTAAAGATGCACTTGCACTTTATCCAACATTTATTTAAATATAATCTGTATGTATATGTATACCCATGGACAGAGTATATTTATGAAATGTTAAACCATGTGTCATCATTGCTAGTGGCATAAAGTTCAATATGCTGTTTTCTGAATAATGTGTCGGTGGAAAAGAGGTAGCCGGCACTACTTTCCAAACATGGCCGCCGACCTCTTTTCCTCCCAAAAAGACAAATTATGTGCATTTTGGATTAACATTTCATCGTGTGGTGAGTACCCGAAGCACAAGAACATGTATTTTGGTGCTGTGAGATGTATATTTTTAACAGCTGTACCATTAGCCTCCATTCTATGGCGATAATTACTAACTTCACGACTGTAGCTCACTGTAAACTGAGCGGACAGTGCCGGTAAGGCATGGTGTATCTTGGTTATGTGGGGGGATGTGGCAAATGAGCTAAACTTCCCAAAAAGTGGAGTATCCCTTTAAATTAAATGATAATTTTTTTGTTTTTCAACCACAGCTGTATTTTTGATGTCCTAGCATGCTGGTGATCACTTCATGCTTATTTCAGTGATTGGTTTGCCACCTTTAATGTTGTCTCTATGACCTACAGGGCTGCAATAGTAAACGAAAGCTAGCTCTCAGACATACAAGACAGTGTCTATTAACCTCATCATTTTTAGCACTGAAGACATGAAACACACCTCCATGCTGTGGTAAATCATCCTGAAACAAAGCCCCGCCCCTTTTGTTTCATCTTGATTTATGCTGCGTTCAAGAGGGCTCTTGTTTACCAAAAAAAATCCACTTGAACGGCCCCCTCATGTGGCATTCACGACTTGGTATTGTGGACTCTTTCTGGAAGCTTCGAAGCTCACGACTTGTGACGTTTTCACAAAATGGCGGACGCCATGGACGTTGATGGAAAGTAGATATTTTATAATATGTCTGAGGAAGATGTTGCTATTCTCAACAGTCTCATCTTGTTTCCTCTGTCATTATGCCTTTGCATTTCCTGCATTAACGTAGTTAGCCGCTCGCTAGCTAGTGGTAGCTACATTGTTAGCCTCGGTGGCTTCTAGTCAACTGCACATGTTCACGACGTGAGCACTTGAATGCCAAGCATGCCGTGTACACGACTTTCGGTCTCGTATTCATCGTGCAGCAAAACATTTTCTTGGGCATGGTGTTCCAAGGTGCCACACACACACACACACACACACACACACACACACACACACACACACACACACACACACACACACACACACACACACACACACACACACACACACACACACACACACACACACACACACACACACACACACACACACACACACACACACACACACAGTTAGAAGAAGCATTGCTGAGGATGATTTCTAAGGGGCCGGGGTTCCAAGGACATGAGTCAGTCAAGTGTCTTCCTGTTGTTCTTTCAGTGGTCAAATGTGAATCTATCATTCCCGTCTTTCCTCAGTGACCAGTGTGCCATGTCATCAAGCCGCACACAGCAGATGCATGCGTTCAGCTGGATCCGCAATCATTTAGAGGAGCACCCAGATACCTCGCTACCCAAACAGGAGGTCTACGATGAGTACAAGTAGGTATAAACAGTGAGCCGATAGAGTGATGTTTAGAGCGGTTACTTATAATTACAATAAAAATAAAAATAAACATAGAAGAGCAAGAGTCGACTAAATTGAAATGGAAGACTCCCGCACACTGTCTTCACTTGCAATTAAAAGTTTAATAACGTTTCGGTACACAGACCACCTTCATCAAGAATCTGATGAAGGTCTGTGTACGGAAACCCGCTGCAGGAGCTGACAGGTGTTGTTGCGAAAATGTTGAGCAAGAAGAAACTAGTTTTTTCCCCCCTGTGAGCACAATGTGTTCAAGTGAATTTAACTCCTTTGTGTCTGTGCTTGTTTGCCCCGCTGCTGCACAGCACTGTTTGTCTGTTTGTTTAGTCAAGGCTTATTAATACTGACTGTCGCATATCCAAATTGCACCAAATTAGACACTGGAAAAAGACACTGATCGGCAAATACGAGTGTTGGTTAAGTGGTCGTTATGCAGTTGTTGGGGGGTAATACATTCTATGGACAATAACAATAGGAGGAATCAGCGTGACGTCACAACAACAACAAATCACCACAAAACACCCGGAACCGCAGCAGTTCACTAGTATGAGTTGTGCCAAACGAACGTTAATATCTCAAAAACTATACATGATATCACGTCTATTCTGACATTCTGAGTGAGAGCAGAAGTAGCTCAAGAGTTTGATGTATAATATATGCATGTCGTGTTAAAGTTGTGTGAACTGTCGCAGTTTTTAAAATGTACTCCGCACAGCTGGGGTTAGTAGAGTGAACACTCAAAGCTAGCTCCATAGGGTCCCATTGCAGTTTGCACCCGGAAACGCGGTTTGTTTACCAAAATGCTGCTCGGCTGAATCCCTCGTATACCCTGTTTATCTTGTGAACATAAACAATACTCATAACATTACACATAACTCCAGCCCTGATGTTGACGTTCCAAACCAGCCCAGTGGACAGAAATCCATCTGTCAGTCATTCTGTGGCATTCGACACACACATGCCATGGGGCCTGTACAGGATCTGTACTTGCTTGATTTGACTATTTGTTCGTGACATTCAGTTTTCAATATATAACATCAGTTGATGTTTTGAGTTTCTCTCTCCTTTAAATTACTGCAGCTAAAAGCATCAGTATAAATAGATGCTGCAGGCATGGGAATCACTGTGCCCCATGTGTTGGTAATATTAGAATGGAAAGTCTGAGACAGTCATTGAAATGTTGTGGCACTGTTATGCAACTGTCTTTTTAACTCTACTAGCGAACAGAAATACAGTGCCCTCCAGAATGACTGGCGCCCTTAGGATTGACAGGGGCAAAATCTTTCAACGTGCTATACTGCAGTAATGTGCTCTACTCCTATATAAAATGATCTTTTTTTAATTTAAAGTTAATAAGCAGTTTTCACAATGGGTTCCATACGTTGGTATAAAACCTACTCGAGGGGTTTCTTTTTTAATCTTATTGACTTGAAGGAAAAAAGCTTTTGCACACCTAGGCTCAACAGGTGCATCGGAGAGAATCTGATGAAGGTCTCACGACCGAAACGTTATTCTTATTAAACTTTTGATTGCATGTGGAGACAGTGTGCGGGAGTTTATTCTGGTACTTAATCTTATTGACTAAAATTGTATCTAGGTTCTTTACCGCTTACTTGAAACAGGCATCTGAAGTCTGGTGGAGTGGAGCAAATGACGAAAGATTAATATTGGGGGTGAGGCGGGGGGGGGGGGGGGGGGGGGTGCCACTACTGTGGTGTGTGCTGAACTCGACCCCCATGATATGGCACCTTAGCCACCAGGGCAGCCGAAATCAATATGCTTATTACCTTGCTTCCACTTCAGTCTCGATGGGGATCTCGCTGTGGGCTATGGGGCTTGAAATAATATGAATGAGATGCAGCTTAAGTTTCTCGGCCCCCCTCTGTGCCTCCTCTGTCCCCCTCTGTCCCTCTCTGTCCCCCTCGGCCCCCCTCTGTCCCTCTCTGTCCCCCTCTGTCCCTCTCTGTGCCTCGGTACTGAGCAAGTGTACGGCAGAATGCTTTCGCTCGATAGTTTTCAACCTCCAGATTTCAGTACCCTCACATACACTAAACCAGAGTCAATATTAGCCAAATCTGAATCACAAAAGTCCATTGCAAGAGGCTACTTGAAGCAGTTATAATAATATAATAAACATAACAATAATATCATATCATAAATATTTACCAGGCAGCAAAATTAGGAAGACTTCAGTTGTTTTTCTTTTGTTTGTTTGTTTTTTCAAGATAAAGTATTGCGTGCATGCGTGCGTCGATTTTGATCACATCCCAAAATAAACCAGAAACATACAAGCTGGTAGCCTCAACTTTACCAGGGTTGCTTGCCAGTGATAAGAATTCAAATATTCTGATAATAGTTAGCCACTTTGATATAGTTTGGTTACATGATTCAAGTCATATAAAGTGGTTTGTTTGAGAAATGAAATGGTTTATTCCTGATCTAATTGGCCCTTTCTGTTTCTTCATTATGTCTTTCAGGAGCTACTGTGACAATCTCAATTACCACCCGCTGAGTGCTGCGGACTTTGGAAAGATGATGAAAAATGTCTTTCCGAACATGAAGGCGCGTCGCCTCGGCATGAGGGGCAAATCGAAATATCCTTTACTGGAATGGATTGTAACGGTCTGGCCTCTCTCTGGACTCTGGTCACGGACCATCTGCTGTTGCAGTTCATAAACCGTCTAAATATAGATGTGAAATGAAATCAAATAAAGTCCCCGTCTGCCTGGGGAGGGAGCAGCGGCATAGTACAGAGCCCCTTAGGGGAGTCACTGTGATCTTGACCTTCACAACGCATTTGTGAATCAGGCTTTTTTGCTGACGTCGCAGCGCTAGACTTAGCATACCCATGGCCTTTAGTGAGATTACTACTGCAATTATTATAACATGAAGTGAGGTCATAGCTTATTTATCTTTAATGAGTTAGGGTGTTTAAAAAGAGCATTTCAAAACGGTTACACCGTGTGCTTGTTTTATTTTTGTTTTAAATGTGATTCTTGTCAAAAATAGGCTGAACTGTTTATCCTTGTTGCGAGGGCAACTGAAACGTGATATGGGTGTCTATGTAAAACCAGTTGAAGTCAGAACATCTCTCCCTCCTGCAGCCATCTGTTTCAGATTATTATGAGAGGTAAATAATGGTTCGATTTTACACATCATGCCCTCATTCATTCATACTCGTAAAACTGATCGCGGGCAACTTTTTGTGAAATTGTTGTCCAAAAGAAGAGTGGAGTTGGTTCTGAAATCTGAACTCATTTGATAGTGGGCATTGTGATAGATTGAGTCTAGCAGTACCCATAAAAATCGTGTTCTCTATGTAGTATTAAGTGCCTTTTTCTACATTCTTGGAATCCCTTATAACTCTTAAAAGATTATCAAACACTTTACACTTTACACATTAAAAATAAATGCCTTTCAACAAAAAAATATTTTAGAGGCAAACCATTTTTATTTGTTTGTTACTCTTGAATTGCCATCTACAGTCGGAGCAAATCTAAGCATTGGATGCTTTTGTGTTGCAGATGGCTTAATTTTTTAAAATATTTATTTAGAATTGTGTAGAATGATTTGACAGGTGTCACCTGCTGTCACACTCGTAACGTAACAGGCATTTGATAGACAACCATTAACACAAAGCCACACTGGATTATTTTGAGCAGCGTTGGTCTCAACTTTAAAGGTTCAAGAGTGAGATGAGATTAACTGCTGTGTTGGAGGTTTAGAGGAGGTCGCCTTCTACTCAGAAGCTCTTCTTACCTTGTGCTGTTGAATGAAAACATTTGACACTTGAACATTTGACTAAGCTATATTATCCAAACCTACACATTTTGTCTACAATAGCCTTTGTAATAAATATATTCAATGACATCCTTAACAGCCACCCCGAGATCCATAGTTGGCACAAATTTTGGCACATTTTTTTTGTTAATATCTGAAGTGAAAACGATCTTAGTGCCAGTGCATTTGCATCTTAACACCCGTGAAACTGATTCCTCTACAGAGAGGGGTGTGGGCGTGTAAACTTTATATATCCATATTATACAGCACTATCGGGTGCTATCTCTCTGTCGACAGTATGTCATAGTATTTAATGCCCAAGCAATCTATCATCGCCATCTACAGGCCAGTAAAGTTTCAGTGCAGTGCAGTGATACTTTCTGTCTGGGCCATTTTTGGTCTTTTGTGTGTCACACTTGGCAAACCATCCATATGTCTATCTATATGTTTTTGTCCTTAACCCCACTTTACGTATTGCTATAGTGGACTAAGGAAGAGGGCCTTTGTTCAAATGCCATCATTACCCAGTCTGGATCTACATAAAACAGGCGATGGAGTAAGTTTTTTCGGTAACACTTTCTATGAAGGTCACATCTATAATTCATTATGAGCATATTCATAAGACATAATGCATTTATAAGGCTTTATAAAACTCTTTATAAATGTTTATAATGATGTATGGTAATGTATAACAAGGTTTATAAAGTATTATAAGTGGTGGACATAATGTATTATAATAAACATCAATAATACACTATAGGATGACTGAGTCTTAAGTAAAGTGACAGCACTATAAGATTATTAGCAATTGTATGATACTATAACACACTTATGAGTTCTATTTGCTGGCTGCAAATACAATGTAAAACAAAAAATATTATTCTTTCAAACACTGCTGTCACTTTGGCATGGAGGTATACAGCATTATGAATACTGAACTTACAATACATTATGTCCACCACTTAAAATACTTTACACACCTTGGTATACTTTTCCATGCATGATTATAAACATTTATAACAAGTTTTATAAAGCCTTATAAATGCATTATAATGTCTTGTGAATGTGCTCATAATGCATTATAGACGTGACCTTCATAGAAAGTGTTTTTTCTACGCCTTCCATGTTACCATTTCAAAACCATCTGACAATTGTGTCGAAGTGAGATTTGTATTCTGATCCCATTTTGTTCCAATGTGTCTTCATTGTTCTGCAATGCAATGTGTCATATATTTAACCACATATCTGTGCTGTGTAGCACCTATGTGATCTACCAGAGTCACCAGGCCAGCTCAACAGCGTAAAGGAAGAAGTGCGATATGCGGCTTGCGGTCTGGTTTGTGAGTGGGCCCAAAAAGTGCTGAGTCGCCAGTTTGATGCTGTGGAAGACCTGGCTCGCTTCTTGGTCAACAGCCACTACATCAGCAACAAGTCTGTGGCAGCTCTCACCATCATGACCGGCACAGCAACAGGTAAGAGACGTCCCCTTATCATCTGTGTGACTCTTGTGTGTGATAAAGAGGTAAATGGTGGCATCTGGTGGCAGTTGCCTCTTACTGCTCTAACTGAATTGATTGTCCAATGAGTTGTTGCTGATTATATACTGTAACTCATCAGCAGCAGCCAGTGTTGTCGTCAAGTCACTATATGTCGAGTCTCGAGTCCCCAGTGTTCGAGTCCAAGTCTGAGTCACCAAAGAAGAGTCCGAGTCGAGTCCCCATTACCTGAGTCCGAGGCCTTTGAATGTGAATCTGCCTTTAGGTGGATGATGTCATTGTACAGTATTAATATAGCTATCAATATCTTATGCCAGGGCCTATTACAACACACACACACACACAAAACACACACACACACACACACACACAAACCAGTCTTTATCAATTAAGTCCGAGTCCTTCTCCAACTTCTCCAACTTCTGAGTCCGATTTCATGAACGCTCGAGTCCAAGTCATTGCTCAAGTCAAAGTCGAGTCACAAGTCCTGAAAATGAGTCCAGGACTCGAGTTGAGTGGGACTCGGACCCGACTACTACAACACTGGCAGCAGCATATGATTGTATGTTTGAATGGCCCTGTTTTCTTTCTTCAGGGGTTAAGTCTCCACAGCCAATGTCAGCGTTTGTCCCGACTGCGGAGGCCCAATCCTTCCAGCCCCAAGTGACGACCCTGTCGTCACCTTCGGTTGACGCAAAGCAGCAGCTCCAGCGAAAGATCCAGAGGAAGCAGCAAGAACAGAAGCTACACTCGCCCTTACCTGGAGAGGGCCAGTTCAAGCGGATGGATGAGTGCCTGCCTGGAGCCAGCTCCATCCAATGTGCTAGCCCCACCCTTCACTCACCCCAGCCAACCATAGGCATTGTGGTAGCTGCTGTCCCTAGCCCCATCACGGTAAGCAAGCAGAGCGTTTCAGTTTAAGGACTGCCTTTCCTCAAAAGTAGATGACATTATTACACTTGCTCTTTTGTGCTATCCATTCAGTGGGTCACTCAAAAGGTAATACCGAGTGAGAAATGTTTAAATTGACATATTTAGATTTGAATTAAAATGGTAATCTACATAATAATAATAATACACTTTATGTAACAGCTATCAATCCTCACCTTATAGGCAGCAACAATCAAATTATACAATAGAGGACATTGCACATTGAAGACCTCATTTAGAATGTTAAACTTAACTGGGGCGGCTGTGGCTCAGGAGGTAGAGCAGGTCGTCCACCAATCAGAAGGTTGGTGGTTCGATCCCCAGCTCCTCCAGTCCGCATGTCGAAGTGTCCTTGGGCAAGACACTGAACCCCAAATTGCTCCCGATGGCTGTGCCAACACCCTGCGTGGCAGCTTGCCGCCTTCGGTGTGTGAATGGGTGAATGTAGGCACATTGTAAAGCGCTTTGGATGAAAGCGCTATACTGTATAAATGCAGACCATTTACCATTTAGTTATGTGCAAACTTTTAAATCTACTGTATGAAAATGAGCTCAACAGTTACACATGAGTATCATCATGGCCGAGGCCTTGTGAATTTAATCTAACAGCTGTCCATATTTTTGATCTTCCATTTATGCAGGTGCAGAGGAGCAGGCAACTGATGTCCCCCAGTCCAGTGGGAACAGCAGAGGGCAAAATGTTGCCTATTAACTTCCAGGTGGTGACCCAGGCAGTTCAGCCTGTGAAACCCAAAACCCCACAAAATATCCTGGGCAGTCCAGTGGGGGACCGCGCAGCTCGGCAGCGCTATACCCAGATCTTGCCCAAACCCTCGGCCACAAGTGCCATCGCTTTGTGCTCACCCTCCACCATGATCATCGCCAACAGCCCTATTAAGACTGTGATGCCCGCATGTCATGTCGGCGCCGTCAATGTGGTCAAGATGGCAAACATATCGCTTGCACCCAACAGCAGCACCACCACCACCACCTCCCTCACCAACACAATTTTACGGCCGGCCTCTGCAGGCATGACCGGTTCTGGAGCGGCAGAGGACATCGAGCGCAGCCCAAAGATGAGGAGTGGGTCTGCTGCCCCCATTCTGGCCCCTGTGGCCAGGCCAGGGCGGGCTACCAACATCCATCCCATCGATGTTGAAATGGAAGTTGAAGCTATACATAAGAACAGCCAGGTCCCAAGTCCTAGCAGTCTCACTCTGACTCAAGGAGGAACAGTAGCACATAGGGCTGGAGGGGTTCTACCTAGGGCTGCCAGTGTGCCCATACCTCAAACTAAAGGCTCCCTAGGACTGGAGGAAACATCTCGCACTAAAGGTGGTGGAAACCCTTCCTCATGTACGAACACTGTGGCTGCTACTGACCGCAGCAATAATAGCACAAATAATGAAAGCACTTTGCACTTGATTGCCTCCACTCAGAAAAGCAGCACTGTCTCAAATCTGATTGGCAGCATGGCACCTGCATTCAGGGGAAGCGGTACTGCAGCATCACCCAGGGAAAGCTGCTTGTCCACTCAAAACCTCAGGAAACGCTCAGGCCTCAGCCCAGACTCCCACCTCTCTCCAGTCAAGAGGATTTTCATCCACCAGCAACCAGTAGGGGGCTCTGATGGCCTTGGATACGGGACAAGTACCACAGTGAGTAACCTCTGCAGGCCAGGAGCTCCCGTGCGATCTGAAAGTGCACCAGCCATCGGGAAAGATGCTGTGAAAATGAACTCTGCTGTGTCCAGTCAAGTCCTTGCACTCTCCAATTCCTCATTTAGACCCAGTGGCTTCCACACTGTTGCCAAAACACAGAGCTCGGTGCAGAGGAGAAACACCCCCAGTGTGATGGAAACTAGCACCTCGCTCAGTCATGCACTAATCCAACAACAACAGCAGCAGCACACAATGGGTACCGTGCAAGCCATGCCTAATAATAACCCTGACCTCCAGAAACATTTGGTTGTGAGTGACTTTAGGAGTTTGATCTCACCCAAAGGGGAGCTGGAAAGATCTCACCAACAGATCTACCCTCACTCAGTGGAGCAAGCAGACCTTAGGCAAACATCATCCACTCCAATCAAAGAACCTCTGGATTTCATTGGTCAAGGTCCGTCCTGCAGCCAGCTCCCTATGCAGACAGACATGGACTACTTCTCCTTTGACGATGATGTGACTCAGGACAGCATTGTGGAGGAGCTGGTGCAGATGGAGGAGCAGATGAAACTGAAACACCTGCAGGAATTTGGCACCTGTGTCACACTGCAAGGCCAGCAGGCTGTAATGCAGGGCAACATGGTGTCCTCCAATCAGTCCATGGCTGCCTTTTACCACTCTGCAAGCAGATGCAGCAACCCAATGCAAACTCCTACGCCCACCCCCACACCTACCCCCACCCCCACCCCCACCCCCACCTCTGACATGATGGGTGGACTCCACGGCCTGACCAGAGAGAGCCCCTGCTCCCGCATGGCCTCCACGACCCCAGTGGACAGCGCCCTGGGCAGCAGTCGTCACACCCCCATCGGCACGCCGCACTCCAACTGCAGCAGCACGGTACCTCCCAGTCCAGTGGAGTGCAGGAACCCCTTTGCATTTACACCCATTAGCTCCAGTATTACTGGTTACCATGACGGCAACACCGTCTCCAACAGCCCCGTCAAGCCCATGCAGAGGCCAATGGCCACCCATCCAGATAAGACCAAGCTGGAGTGGATGAATAACAGCTATAACAGTAGCTGTGGGAGCGCCAACAAATCAAACAACGGAATGGGAATCCTCCCCAGCTATCAAGGCCTGATTGACGACCACTTCCAAAAGCCCCACGCCTTCGCCATCCCCGGGCAATCCTACCATTCCCACGCCAGGCACCACGACAATCACTTTGGTCGCCTGACCCCCGTCTCCCCCGTGCAGCAGCAGGTAGCCAGCATGGCTAACATGATGAGGCAAGAGGGCTTTGCTGTGCCCGCCCCTCTGGACAACAGAGCCACCAGCACTCCCGCTACGACCGCAGCTTTCCGATGCCGCAGCGTGAGCCCTGCCGTGCGTCAGCGAAACCTGAGTGGCAACACGGGAAACGCTGCCCTTCCTCCCAATGTCCCGCGGACAGTGGTGTCTCCGTTTAACTCCCGTGTGACCCCTGAGGTGTTGAACATCTTTGCCAACAGCCAGGCAAGTCTCGGTGTGAACAGCATGGCGCAGAGGAGCCGCTCGGTGCCGGTCAACATCATGATGCAGACTGAGGTACTATCCATGCAGGGAGCACAATGCAACAACCAAAAGATCACCAGTGTACTCCTGAGCAAGATGGACGGCGACCGCGATGACACTGTGCGGGGTCTGGGCATCAATAACTTTCCCTCCAGCTACACTGCACGTATGAACCTCACCCAGATCCTAGAGTCTGACCCCGACCTCCCCTGCGGTGACAACCACCACCGCACCATGATGACTTCTCCTGACCACGCCAGCACATTCAATTTCCAGAGGCCAAGTTACCTCATGGAAAATGCTATGAACGAACAAATGATTCTTTCTGTAGGTGACAGCCAAGTGCAATCCGCTTCTGGAGAGCGGCATCGACAGCAGGGCCAGACTATGTTGCTAGCTCTGAACCCCCAGGAGCAGCAGCATCAACACTTGGATTTCAGCACCACTGTGAAAGAGCTTCTAACTGACGGCAGCCTTACTCCTAGCAGCCAGCTCATGGGACAGGTGTCAGAACTAAATACTGGGGGGGCAGAGTTCCCTGGTGAAATCAGGATGACATCTGAGCTCTCCAGTAGCATCAACGACCTGAACACTTTGGACAGAAACCTTCTGTTTGACCCCAATCAGCAGCAAGGGCACTATCAAGATACTACACCAGAGGAGCTGATGAATGATCCACTGTTTCAGCAGATATGTAGCGAGACGGCCCATTCAAGTGGACTTGATTGGCTAGAGAGCAAAGATCATCCCACTGTGGGATTGATGGGTTGAATACAGTGCTTACTTTATTTTTGTTTATTTGTTAATTTATTTTCAAGAATTCACATTTTATTTTACAATGCAACACTGAACACTATGAAATGTGTCCAGTCTAAGTGCCAGGCTGAACTGAAATGATCGCTTTTCTGTGTGCTGAAACACTCTGATTCAAATGCTGGTCATTTCCCTTTCTTCAGAGAATATAACCTTGTGTTTGTTTTTTATTCAAGAGGATTTTAAAGTAGACAAATGTACTTTACTTCTAGAAAAAAAACAAAAGAACCTAATCCTAAACATATGTATGTGATTGCATGATTCATTTTGTATTTTTTTTTATGTCTGTCTAACCAGGGCCATGCCTCATTTACTGTAATATTTGGAATTTCAGTACTAATGCAGTGGGTTTGGCGTAATGTAGGCTCGCTGAAAGCAACCGGAGGTATTGCTTGTAGTGACACAGACTACTTTGGCAATCAGTATGAAGAAGCTTACCAGCCTGAGCAAGTAACATGATGAAGTTAAATGTCAGGGAGCGTTTAAGTGTCAGAGTGGTTTCCAGGCATCTTTAAAGAAATGTTTTTTTTTAAAGAAAGAGTTTTAGGAGGATTGGTCTGTTGGTTAACTTAAGTGTTGAGAACATAGACACCAAAATCATCCATGGATTCCCGGTAAATCATTTGTTGCTTAAAAACCGCTAGCACACTTGTTTATTTGGCCTATAGATTCCTAAATTTAAAAAATGAAATATTCCATATCAATATAGCTGATGTGTCAGTTTATTCTTTGAACTATTTTAGGTACAGTGTAGGCATGTCACATGGAGCATTGGATTACGGGATACCCTTCATGCTGGAATGCTACATTTTATACCAGTCACTGACGTCAGGAGGACGTTAACCATTTTAACCTCACTTAATTTAGCTGCCATTAGTCATCTTGGGTATTTCAGGGACCTCAGCCAAAGGGAAATAAATTGCAGGAAGAAAACGTTTAACTGAGAATGGAATCCACCCCAACATGGGAGCTCCTGCACTTTCAGATTATGAGCATGTAAAAAGAATTATGGCTGAAGAAATAGAAATACATTTCTTTAGCATCGAGGACAATGTACCGTACTTGCTTGTGCAGAGAACTCTCCTAGTGACCTCTTAAACCTTTACCTTATGGGGAAGAAAATGTTTATTAAATGTTTTTTTGATTTGAAGGCATAGATCAATATTTGAAAATGATTTGGGTTTTGATATGGCTTTATTTGGATGAAAGGAAATTAATTAAGGCACTTATTACCAAAGTACACTAGAGGATCAGTAATTTGGAAAGTATATTGTATACTAAGCTCATTAGCGCAGCACTCTGGGGGGGGGGGGGGGGGGTGAAACGGAGGTTCTTCAGATCTATAATTGTTATGCAAAATAATGAGACAAAATATTAACAGTAAATGCTCTTGACTAGAGGAACCTTACAAGAGTATGACAATCATTACCTAAAAGCGATGGAAATAGGTAGTAGCTTTCATTCTGAATTTTGCACTATGACAGCATATACCTGACAGGGTTCACAACAGTGGAGGTTTATATGAATTCATGTGCTTATATATGAAAAACAACTTCAGCAAGTGTGGCTCCTTCTGTAGCAGCCATCATATTGCAATGACAATCTGTAATTTTATTTTCTGTTTTTAGTACCATTTGTTTCTTTGCAACAATGCACTGTTTGGTTTGGATGATGAAGGAAAGTTTTCTCAAACAATCTGTTGGCATTCAAACATGCAAGACAATTAAGTATGGCTCACTGATCAAAAGGTGAAAACCTTGTTTTACTTGTGAAGAGTAGCATGTGAAGAAGGCATGTAAACCCCCTGGTGAAAGATAAGGTGCTTATAGGGGGTTTATTGTCCTAGTAGTTAGGGCGTTTTAGCTTCCTGAGCCTTATCCATACCAAAGAAAAACATTTAAATGTCAACCAGAACAACATGCAGTAGGATCTTGGGCATCTAATGCAAATTTCCCACACGATGGACATATTTACAGTTACCTTTGGTTACATAGCCATTCATATGAGGAAGAAAAATAACAATACATTGAAAGATAAGTGAAATTGGCAATGTCTTTATAGTACTGGAAATGTGCTGAAAAACATTTTTCGTTTCTAAAAACCAATGTATCAGGAAAATATCGGAGATTACATTTACTATTGTTCATCCTTTCGTAGACCCAGTTGTTAAATAATGGTTTTAAGGAGGTAAAATACACTGTTATTAGTTGATTGATGCTTGTTCCATTATCTAAAATCTACTGTATATGCCTATATGTTAGCATTACATCACTTAGTGTGTGTGTGTGCGCGTGCTTGCGTGTGTGTATATGGTTGATTCTACTTATACTAATTATTTAGAGTGCACTGTTTGTTGTTCAGAAGATGTAACCTCACAAACCACATGATCTTGTAAAATCATCTGACTGGTCGCAAATTTGTTCGAGTGTTGAAATAGTATCGTTTTTAAGTGTCATACCATTAGCGGGTGGCCTCTATTCTCTGACAGATCATTTGTCCAGTATGTTGTGATGGATAATGAGAACATTTCCCCAAAATCTCAAGATTCACTTGTCCTAAAACTTTCATGAACTGGATTTTGACAAATTAATTTAAATCACCCCAAAATGTTTTTGCACACGTTTTAAAATGGGGGAAAGAAATTACATAGTCAAAATTATGACTAATAATCTGGTGTAATATTACGGTGTCATGAACTGGATTTTGACAAATTAATTTAAATCACCCAAAAATGTTTTTGCACACATTTTAAAATGGGGGAAAGAAATTACATAGTCAAAATTATGACTAATTACAGTAATATCTTAATATAGTTTCCCCCCCCCCCCCCCCCCCCCCCACTAGTTTAGGTTTTGGTTAAACCTCATGCATGAGATTACCAAACACAAAATATCAAAAGACTTAACTCTCAATATGTTCATAAATTGACAATGTTTTGTACATGCTACCGAATTTTTTAACTTCTGTAAGAGGGCAGGTTGTGTCATGTGGTAATATATAATCAAATGTTTGTAGCATTATTCAATGTTGAGTATGTTAGATACATATTTATATTTCATGTTTAGTTTATGAATCGGTTCTCTCAATTTTTATGTTAAAGTTTTAATGTGTGTGGAAAAAAGTTTGAATTTTTCTTTGTCAAAAATCCTAAGCACTGAGATGTTTGTGCTTAAATGAAGATATTACCCTTCCTCTACTTGTGTCTAGGACTTGGTTGACTTATTTACTGATGAGCGGTATGGTAGTTCAGAGAGTTGAGTAGAACTACCCTCTGCTTGTTGCTGTGGTCAGTGTACAGGGGATTTTTTGCATTTCAGCAAATATGCTTTTCTTAAGGGGAAGTGCTCGTTGATACTGGTTTTGTAGTCTTTTGTAAAAATCAATAAACAATTTTTTAAGTACCTCAATATCTTGGAGTCTGTATGTCTTGGAGTCTGTAATATACAGTATATATATATACAGTATATATATATATATATATATACATATCCCTTATCCCTAGATGTTTGGTTTAATATAGACATTACCATGGAATTACATTTCCTCATTACCATTTGTTTTTGGCCCTGTTAGCCTATTACATACATTTCAGTCTAATTACCCAGATATACCCATTGTTAATACCAAGCTATTATCTGGTTATTACTTATTATAACACTATTGCCCCGCTAGTAGTTGTTACTGAGGTGTAATGTAAAGTACCCACTTTTGCTTTTGCTCCCATTTGTCATAAGTTGAAAATAAAAGGTTGTGTTAGTGAGCAGTAGCACTTCTTTGCCAAGATAATCCATCCACCTGACAGGTGTGGCATGTCAACATGCTGATTAAACAGCATGATTATTGCAAAGATGTGCGTTGGGCTGGTTACAATAAGGCACTCTAAAATGTGCAGTTTTATCACACAATACATTGCTTTTGAAGGAGCATGCAAATGCTGACTGCAGAATGTCCAGAGCTGTTGCCCATGATAAAATTGCACATTTTAGAGTGGCGTTTTATTGTGACCAGCCCAAGGTACACCTGTGCAATAGGCTGTTTAATCAGCATCTTGAAATGCCAAGTGTCAAGTGAGGGGTTATCTTGGCAAAGGAGAAGCATTCGCTAAACACAGATTTAAACAGATTTGTGAACTAAACTTGAGAGGAATAAGCCTTTTGTGTGCATAGAAAAAGTACACATGCTCGATTCCTAGGGTGAAGACTGGAGATGATGCGCCATGGCTGCAGTTATGGAAATCGCCCACTCCGCGGGCTCCCACATACAGGGTACCGCTCACCCACCTAGGCGCCATCGTGCAACTGTGCGCCATCTGCTTATTGCTGCATCCCAGTTGCTCGAGTGACATCACTGATGACATCACAACTGCCTGAGTGACATCACAGTTGGGCAAACACAGTTGCTCGAGTGACATCACTGATGACATCACAACTGCCTGAGTGACATCACAGTTGAGCAAACACAGTTGCTCGAGTGACATCACTGATGACATCACAACAATTGCTCGAGTGACATCACTGATGACATCACAATTGCTCAAGTGACATCACTGATGACATCACAATCGTGACGCCCGCCCACTTAGCCAATTTTAACTAAAAGAAGATAGGCCAAAACGGTGTTTCGGTTCCACTCAAGCAATTGTGATGTCATCAGTGATGTCATAAATCCTTCCTGGCTGAGGCTATATAAGTGGTGGAAGACCCTCCAAAAACGATAATTTTGACCCGCAGTAATTCAACATTTAACACAAACTGTCAATTATATTAAATGAATAAATAACACAGGTGCCCTCTCAGTCAGTGTGTACGGGCCTGCTCGGGCTGGAGGAGTGGTAGGGCAAAGGGAAACAGGAGGAGGCGGAGGAGGAGGAAGAAAAGGAGGAGGAGGAAAGGAGGCGGAGGAGGATGGATACTAGAATGCGCGACGACGCAACTAAACTAAAGTTGTTTATTTGAGCAGTCAGCTAGCTTCTAGTTCTAGGTCAGAGTCTAGCTAACTACAGCCTGATCACAGCAACGCAGAGTGGGAACTAAACACCGAAAGAGTCTACTGTTACCTCGTGTGATCAGTGTGTCCTTGTTATTGTCGCCTGCTGGCTGGGAGGGAGAGGCTTGGGAGAGGATATGGCTGCACTTTCCCCCCAGATCCGAGGACTTCAGACAGATGAGGTGACGTTACCAAAACATTTGCTAGCGTTGACATGGAATTGTTCATGTGCTCTGGTTAGCCAGCTGGCTAACATAGCTGGCTAACACAGCTAGCGGAAAACAATGATATCTTATGCTGTGAAGATAACTAGCGTGTGTTAAAACGTGTCACTGGTCGACAAATTGACAATGTCAGTATGATTGACCGCCATTTTTGACGTTAAAACGACTTTCCAGCTAATGCTATCATTACTTCCTAATTGGAGAGCTATTTCTACTTTTTGGACAGGAAACCCACAGGCTCGCATTACTTATTTGCATCAGTGGCCAGCTGCTGTTTCCCGTCCTGTGTATCAGCACACAGAATTGTAATTCAAATCGATATTATCATGCCTAATGTCAATCAGTTCCAATCATGTGAGACCTGTCAATTCAGGTGACGTTAAGGCCCAAGTAATTTCCGCCATGGGATTTATTGCGAAATATCATGATGAGCCAGGAGCTACAATAAAAGCATGAATGAGACTGAAATGGAAAATTTACAAATTTGTGTCGAAATGTCACGTGATAGATTAAAAAAGTGATTGTAGCTATCACATGACACATCATGGCTGTGGTTGGTTATTACGTAGTACGTGATAATACAAAGACACGTTTACTGTAGCTTCTCCCCAGGTGTGATTATTGTGAGAATTAAAGCTCCCAATACTCTTATCAGTTGGGCCAACTTTGTAAATGTCATGACATGATGACATTGACTAATATAACTTTTGTTACTTCAGGAGGAATCCAGGATCCTAAGAGTGAAAGTCATTGCTGGAGTTGGGCTGGCCAAAAAGGATATACTTGGAGCCAGGTACATTGTTCATATTAATATTCCCAACTAACTTAAAGTTGGGCTTGGTTTCGTGCTGCACAAATGCAACAGCAGTCTGAATTCAGACAGACCATTTAGCTCAAAGTAATTGCAGATATAGAAAATATAATAATCCCAACAATTTCCCCCAGACTAGACTCTAGAGCAGGGGTGTCAAACTCATTTTAGTCCAAGGGCCACATGCGACCCAATTTGGTGTCAAGTGGGCCAGACAATGAAAATCAATAATCAATAATAACCTATAAATGACAAAACCTCAAACATTTTCCAGTTTCTTTTAGTGTAAAGAATTACAGGCACAACCCTACCATCAAGCACATTATCTACTGTCTGTACTGTGCATTACAATCGGTTGCAGTGGAGGGTAAATGCAATTTACCCACCCCTTTGAAATGAGGCAGATAGTTTACTCACCTATTTACAGATCAACTGTATCAATCAATGAGGGCAAAAAGGTGGGTAAACTACTCACCTTGGATAGTTTACCCACCTCTGTATTTACCACTACACCCCTGATTACAATTGCTGACAACTGTGCAATTCAATATAGTCAAGCAAAGGTAATGAAAATAGCTGACTATTTAGTGATTAATACAGATAACATGAATAGGCGACTTAATATTTAACTTGCTCCTGAAACCTGGTGCATCACATTGGATTGAAGGACTTCTCAGTGCAATTTTCACACTTTGCAAAGTCATCCTTTGGGCCGGATTGGACCCCTTTTGGGGGCCGGATCTGCCCCCCGGGCCGCATATTTGACACCCCTGCTCTAGAGGACACCACCATCTCATGCTGTAGTTAGCATTCAATAAACATTCTCTGCCCCAAACTCATTCCACTAGCTGTGTGACTGGCCATTTAGTCAGGCCTCGCTCACAGAGTTGGCATGCAGCCTCTCCTCTCTCTCCCCAAATGGTTTTCATAGTCGACAGACTTCACTGGCTGATTCCAACTCTGCTCACCTGTGGGCTCCTCCACTCTGGAGGTCTCCATGGTGCTGAACCTGTCTTGAGTCATTTTGGCCACTAATTAGCTATTTTTGCCCATTTAATCAGACCTAATCACCTAATTAAACTTCCTGAAAGATTCAGCACGGTCGCTCGTAAAATGGCATAGCTGTGGCCGAACGAACGCACGTTCTGATATCACCTGGTTTTTGGTTTAGTTTTAGTATAATAACCGTGATTGAGACACCTTAAAAATTTTCCTATTTTTTTTCATAGAAAGGAGAGAAAAATAAAATAAATTTGTGCATTTTGCATAATTTGTGCTTAAAGCAGCTAAGAGCAAGATTTTCGATTGTTATTAAACACTCTAAATTTAATATCGATGCATCACATCTTACCTCTAATAGTAGACGAGACCAACGCCGAGTAGTCTCGCTTGAACCCTGAGTGAATCGGCCAGTGTTGTCTTGACGATTAGTCTGTCTGCGCCGGGGCAGATCAGGAAGTGAAATGAAACGGTTTGCGGCAGCCACTTAGGCCATAACCACAAAATAACAAAATTACTTCCAAACAAACTGTTAGAATATAACGAGAGATGTTCGCGAGAGTAGCAAGCCCCTGCATGGCGTTCTCCGTGTTTATGGTCTGTTGCTAGGCAGAGCGAAACGGTTGAAGGCAGGCAGCTGCCGTAAACCATTTCGTTTCACTTCCGGGTTTATCCGGCCCGCCGGTAGACAGATAGAGAGAGAGAGCCTGGTGACGCGAGGTTAGTAGACAGACACAGACTCTATAATCATCAAGAGAACAATATCCGATTCACACGGCTTTGGTCTCAGCTACTATTATAGGTAAGATGTGATGCATCAATATTATAATTATACTGTTTAATAACAATCGAAAATCTTGCTCGTAGCTGCTTTAAGAAAATGTGCAGAAAGTCAATAGAGTTAATACTTTTATACCTAATGTATGCATAATATTAGTGATTTGGCTCCAAAATTGCCATATCAGCAATGAACCGGTAAAAAAATGATGTGATTGAATACATTGCCAATAACAAAACATTGCTTCAGTCACTAACTTCATAATACTGTTATGGTAAAACAGTTGAAATTTGACGTAAAATGTGGTTTTATTGCGTGCCACAGTGCCTCAACCCATGCCTTTCCTCATCTCAGAATCAAACTACAATCCATTCTTGTGTTGAGCAGACAGTAGCTGGACTCTTTGTCATGTCCGAAGGCGGTGCCTGGTCTGATCAGACTTTGAAGTCATCTTTAGCCTTTGGAGTGGAAGAAAAAGACTCAATAATGCCAGAACGATTGAACAAGCCATGAATACATTGAAAGTCGCAAAGAGAGTACCGGTATTATTCACCATTGTTTTGATTTGGAATAGCTGTTCAAAGCTCTGTTTCTCCCTCTTTTTGTTACAGTGATCCATATACAAGACTGTCCCTCTATGACCCTGTCATTGGGGAAATAACAAGTCTCCAGACCAAAACAATAAAAAAGGTGCGTAACCGAAAGTCAGAATAAGCAAATGCAATTGTGGTTTATTAGTGAGCTCATATCTCATTATTAATATTTTTTTTCTTTTCCATCTCTTTTAACCTGAAGACATTGCACCCAAAATGGAACGAAGAATTCTATTTCCGAGTAAGTGAAAAGGCATCAGAAGCAAAGATTTGTGTGATTTAGCTATGAATATGATCATTGATGTGCAGTTCACTGTGGCTCCATGACCATCATTGGGTTGGGTATGACAGGATCTGGGGGAAAGACAATCTGCACTAGTTCTCCAGCTTAAAATGCTTCTATTAATCTCCCACATTTCTCACAAAGTGCAGTTATGTGCCTTTGCAGTGCTGTAGAACACAGAGCAGATTTGACATAACAGGAATTTGGATTACCGTAACCTATATTTGACTAGAGCAAGATTGTAATTGTATTACTTACATGTATCAGGTGGGCTTCTTAGACCTTGGCTCCTTTTTACTTACACACAGTAAAGTGCTTCCAACCCACTGATTGAACAGACTTTGTGCTTATATTTCAGGTTGATCCCACAAAACATCGTCTGCTGTTGGAAGTGTTCGATGAGAATCGTCTGGTAAGTTTTTCAGATATGTTCTAAGTTACTCAGATATGTTCAGCATTTTATGCAATCTGGGAACCCAGAGTCTATCAGTCTGATGGCTAATGATTCTGGGACAGACAGACGATATTTCGGGGGTTTCCACTGTAGAGCGAACGTCCCGCCCCTTCCGTCATTGTTTACAGTCTGACGAAGTCTCATATGCAGCTATTTATTATTATTATTATTAGCCAAAATGTCACCTGGACCTCAATCGATCAGCTCCAACTCCATTCTCGCGTCAATTGGACTGTGAACAATAACCGCAGCGCACAGAAGCGGAAGTCTTGGCGCGGACATCCACTATATAGAAACCCCAGAATATCAGCCTTCTGTCCCAGAATCATATTAATCGTCAGACTGATTGTGACTCTTGGTGCCTAGATTGCATTTTATGTGATTTGTTTGTCAGATTTCCAATTTAGGTTGTACTTGAGCAGAGCTAGGTTTGTTGGGCCATTTCCCCACATTTTAGATTGTTCTAGTACTGTGTTCAAGTTGCTGCTGTCCGACAGGTCTCGTTTGCTGGGAGTATGGGCTCATCATGATGTGTTATTATCACTGACTATATTGTGTTTAAAAGCTCTGGCCAATGCATAGACTCTAGGTGGGCATCTCTGGAAAATCTTGAATGAACATGGAAAAAGTATTGGAAGATAATTGAGGAAGAATCTTCAGCTATAGAGGGATATGGCTTAATTGATCTTTGGCATCAAGGAAAATCTTATCTGTTTTAACAAAAAAGAAAAGAAAAAGACCTTTGCCCATGTAAACAAATATTCAAAGTCAAGACATGTCATCAACATGACATGTGTGCAAAACCATTAGTGAATAAATGCCAAATCTCGAGTGGTAGTCTGTCTCGAACAAGTGCAAGGGTTTGTGTCATATTTCTGTCAATAAAGGCATCTTCCATTCGGTGCTAGGCTAACATGGTTTATCTTCCTGTCAAAGATACAGCCGCCCTTATTTTGCCATGACATCTTTGATATTGTTTGAAACCTGCAATACCGAATTATCGAGAGCTGTAAATATGGGCAAAGCCTGGCTACACTAATGACATCCTAACGCCTGTCGTACACGTACAGTACAGGCGTAGGCCGAGTTCAAAGGCAGTTGCATATATCACATAAGGTGTTGTTTATTATCCCTTAGGTGGCCATTATTATGTGAAGAGATATGTTGCTAAGTACTGATTATCGAACCTGTGTTTTAGTTATTGTGTGTTGCTGGATAAGATGTTGAACTGCAGACAAGAGATTGTTGTGAACGTAGCCTAGATACTGTGTAGATGCTAGTGTCCAATGTGAGGTTGCATTTAGTGCCCAGCATGGTAAGAAAGCAGTGAGAAACAAGTGGCAGGCTGAAGCATGATGCTGGATCAGTCCAGCTGCTGACCCAGTTTCCTGCCCGCCTGATGTAAGTCCTGGCACACCTGATGCTGCTGCCTGGAATGCTGCATTCATGTGCTGGAAAATGAGATCCCGACTGGGAAAATTCACGTGAACGGACGCTCAAGGCGGAAACAACTCGGTGAACATTTTGACTCGATGTGAGGATGATGTCATAATATGCAGAAACATGGCGGACGAGACAAAGTGGACGCTTTGTTGATGGCAAGAAACATTTTATTTTGCTCACATGTCATTTATAATATGGTATTACTGTTACTTACTTGCTGTCCATGTAGAGTGGCCTAGATTAGCATTAATCCTGATCTGGTTTACACATTCCGATCATTCCGACACCACACAAGCACATGAGCACACAAACGTCGGAAGAACGACTTGCCGGCTCGGAAAATAGGAGCATCCGAGGAGCACATGAATGCATCATAAGCAGCCAGACTCAAGTCCCACCCTCCTTGACTCAAGTGACAACACCACTACCTTCTGATCCTTGCTAACTATGCTAAGTAACTATATGTAATACAAAAACAGGCTAGCAATTATCCAGCATTAGTGCCCCCAAAGTCCTGAGTTTGACCTCACACACATTTGGACACTTAACCCTAAGCAACAGACATTCTCACCTAAATATAACCACACTCTCATGTCATCTAGTCAATGATTTGCATATTGCAATGTATCAGTAGAGTTTTATGCAACATTATAGCAGCAGCTATAAAGGCATTCTCTCCACAGTACAGTCATTCAATTGTAAATGTTAAAAGTGAACCAGTCAACTGTGAGGTCGGGAGCCAAATAAATAGTGTTAACTAAGCTGTAAACGACGTCTAAACTTTCTCTTTGGCAATTAGTTAGCCTCTTGCATTAGTATGAATGTTTATCTATTCTGCACAATCTATTTGAGTTTGACTGTAGTACAGTAGTAGTAACAGTAGTACAGTAGTAGTAACAGTTTAGACGTGTGTAACACAGTTGGCTTACTTAATTGCACTTACAGTGACATTGGGCACGTGTCTCTACATGCCCTGTCCTCAGTGATCCTCCTGGGCTTCTGACTGTGCGCTGCCTCATCAATAACAGACTCTGCAACAACAAAAAACTGCAGCAAAAAGTGAGATTCTTACAGAGGACATACAGTAGAATAGATCATTAATGTCCAAGTCAATGCACTGTCACTTAGATGGCCATATTATAACCATTTTGTACTTCATGCTATTTAATGCATGTCATATCATATGCCCGTTTTTAGCCCACTCCCTCTCTGTCACTACCTCTGTCTTATTTGTCATCCTAATTGTTTTATCGACTGTGAGCTTGTTGTTGTTGTTGTTGTTGTTGTTGTTGTTGTTGTTGTTGTTGATTGATGTTTGGCACATTTTGCAGTGCTTTTTAAATATCTGTGCTTCCTCAGCTCCTCCTTTTCTATTTCTGCCGTTTGACCTGAGGCTTCTAGAACTTGTCATGACGTTATCAGTTTGCCCGTCATGTGGTAAAACAAGCCTGGGGTTGACCGATTCTAATCTGCTTTGGCATTCTTCAAGTAGGTTTTTTGTGATTTGGAGGCGCGTCAGTAGCAGTTGTGTAACTGTGTGTGTGTGTGTGTTGTGATTTGGAGGGGCGTGTCAGTAGCAGTTGTGTGACTGTGTGTGTGTGTTGTGATTTGGAGGGGCGTGTCAGTAGCAGTTGTGTAACTGTGTGTGTGTGTGTTGTGATTTGGAGGGGCGTGTCAGTAGCAGTTGTGTGACTGTGTGTGTGTGTTGTGATTTGGAGGGGCGTGTCAGTAGCAGTTGTGTGACTGTGTGTGTGTGTTGTGATTTGGAGGGGCGTGTCAGTAGTAGTTGTGTAACTGTGTGTGTGTGTGTGTGTGTGTGGTGATTTGGAGGGGCGTCAGTAGTAGTTGTGTGACTGTGTGTGTTGTGATTTGAAGGGGCGCGTCAGTAGTAGTTGTGTGACTGTGTGTGTGTTGTGATTTGGAGGCGCGTCAGTTGCAGTTGTGTGATTGTGTGTGTGTTTGTATGGCCACCGCCAGTCTGACAGGGAAAGAAATAGAGAGAGAGAGGGCCATTAAAAGCACACAGACCGTCGCTGGTCGATTGACACAACAAGACAACAGATATTTACACATTGTTAGAAGCCGACCAGTCCGACCGGCCCACACACACACTCACTGGCCCAGCAGGATTCTTCCTCCTTCACCTGGTCTGTGTGTGCAAATTCATGGTCGGGCGTCAAAGCCTTCGCCGCAGCTGGCGAGCCTGCCGGCGTAGGCGATGCACAGCTCCCAAAAATGTGACTCGACTCAGCTGATGTGAACGGAGCAAGTACCGTAAATTTCGGACTATAAGCCGCGGCTTTTTCCCCGTTTTTTGGCCCTGCGGCTTATATAACGGTGCGGCTTATCTATGGATTTTTTCGGGGAAAAAAATAAATAAAATTCTCTCTTCTTTAGCACTCTTTCTAACTATAAATCCACTTCTGTTTTAATTTCCTCTCTTGCCCTCTTTTCACCACACCGCGGACACTGTGTGCACTGTAAAAAAAAACACAGGTGGTGTTGTGTTATGTTGTTTTGTTGAAATGTTAATAAATGGGAGCTTCCTCAAACAGCCATCTCTTTCCCGACAATCCCCTCTGTGCATGAACCCTTACATATGGTAATTAAACATTAAAACACAATTAAAAAAAAAAAAAAAACATTAAAACACCTGCGGCTTATAGTCCGGTGCGGCTTATATATGTAACAAACAGGCAATTTTGCTGCTGCGGCTTATACTCCGGTGCGGCTTATAGTGCGGAAATTACGGTATACTATAATGTAGATGGGGAGATAACAGTGAAAGCCATTATCAAGTATGTGCACTACATTCTGTCCGTGGGATAACTTCTAGTCATAGAAATCAGAGTGAAATCACACAATTACTCATTGTGCAGGGGAGTGCGGGGACTTCCCTGGGATCCCTCGTCGAGCTGACATTCCAGTATCTATGTCTAGCTAAACTCCTATGAAAGAAACCTCCTAAACTCAAGGCTACGTTGAAGCATGTTTCTCGCTTAAGTCTGCATACTTTGTTGCTCAGCTACAATGCTACACTCTTTTGTCAGTCAGTTACTTTTCACACGGAGCACGTTTCCATTAGGCTTTAGAGTACAAGAGCCATTTTATTTGTCTAAAAAAACAGAAGATGAAAAAAGGTGAATGAATGTTGTCTTTAGGTTAACACGTTCAGTGCCAGCGACGCCATATGGCGTCATTAGAAATTTACCGTACAGTGCCAGCGACGCCAAATGGCGTCATAACTCCAAATTGTTTTTTTGACGGGGGGGTGTCGATCTAAGCTTCTTACGTCGCCTCTAACAATATTGTAGCTATTGGAGGTCGATAACCTATTTTACAAACCCATTAGGTGGCGACAGCACTCTCCTGATCAGAGAAAAAGGAGCCAAACACACAGAAATAGTCACTGGGAAAAAGGAGGAAATCGCATCGCATCCGTCCGTATGCATCGACGTGCAGAAGCACAACGAGCACAACGCCAGCTGTGCCCAGAGCAGCAGCATCCGCTGTCACAACTGAGCACCTTCATGTACGCTGCAACAGCACATTGACATAATCAGCATTATTATTCCGAACTGGAAGCATGCCAGCCCGTGACAAACACACGCGGAACCAAAAAGCTGAATATCGCGCACCATTCACTGTGTGTGCGCAGCAAACTCAGCAGAGACTGAGAGCCACCAGGCACATAAGACACACCCAGGAGGCGTGTGCAGTTGAGGGGGGGGGGGGGGGGGAGCACGCAGAGCAGCAGAGCAGCATACACTTCACCCAGACAGACCCAGACATCAGAAAATTAGCTTCAGAGTCAGAGATGTGCTTGAAATGTTTAATTTCACAAAAGGCTCGTTATCTCAGCTCGTAGAAAAAAAGGTATGTTTTTCGTTCAATCAGGCTATCTTCTCCGGCTCATAACTAAAGAACGGAAAATGGGATCAATAAACTTTTTTTTGCAGGTGATAGAAGAGAGTCTCATCGTTATTTGTGCGTGTTCAGTGTTTACATAGTAATTATTAAAAAAATTATATGACTGTTTTAAAATGCATTGCGGCCTATGTGGCACAGCAAGCAACCTTTTGCCCAAGGGCCGTGGCACTGAAAGTGTTAATGCATGAAAACATCATATCTCAGTGACCCAGTTGAGCTCATATTGGGTTCAGATGCCTGGCTCACTCCCCTATCAAGCGGGTCACAGTGGCATGTAAACATCGTACTCCCGTCCCTCCACTCCTTGTTTTCGCTGTCTGCGTAAACTCAAACTCAGGCTCACCTCACTCACATTGTTATGGGTACTTTTTGGTGAGCAGGAGTTCCCATTGCGTGAACATTCGTTGCCCATGTATTAGAAGTAGCCTCAGTCAGAGGGGGACAGGGGAGCCGGTAGCTGCATACCTTTCATACCTTTTTTGGCCCTTTTCTCTGTGGATGAGATACTACAGGTGGACAGGAATATTCTGTGAACTGATTTATTCATGGACACAGGGGAGACTCAGTCACAGTGTATCAAAAGTGCATGTAAACTGCTTCACCCAAATAATACCTTAGTTGGAGTATGGTCTAACGCAGGGGTGGGCAATTATTTTTCCTGGGGGGGCCACATGAGAAACCCAGATTGTTGCCGGTGGGGGGTGGGGGGGTGGGGGGGGGGGGGGGATATTGTCATGCCATAACCTCTCATTTGTATCACTAAATGAAATGACAGAAAACAAACTGCACTTGCACTTATTATTCTTCAGCATTTATTATATTGAAAATCACTAAAAACAGCCAATTTAGGTCATCTCATTAGTTTTTGCTTTTTTGCTTTTTTGCTTTTTACTTTATGAGGAAAATGGTGTTGTTTGTGTTAGACCTCCCGGGCCAGGTGGAACCACCATGAGGGCCGGTTCTGGCCCCCCGGGCCGCATAATGCTCAGGTCTGGTTTAACGGCTAGTTACTCCATGCATGTGAACATAGTCATATACAGACATCATGGGTAGATGGTGAGAGATGATTCATGGTGACAGTATTCACAGATTGGATAAACACAAACATGTTTGAATACATCAGGAATGGTAGAAAGCGGTCTCTGTTGTACGGCAGTGGGAAAATGTGCTGATCAGTAGCGGACTCAAAGAGAAGTGATACTGTTGAGGTAGTTGGGCAGAATTGCCATCCAGCTGGTCGTCAGTTGGTGGTGATCAAGAAAATACTCTGAAGGCAGAGATGCTTTGGTCATGATTGACTGTTCTGTGGGTTCTGCCGGCTAAGAAATGGTTAGACTCCGGGGGAGGTGGCAGGCGTTAAACATCTCTGCTTGCTGGACGATTGTAAGCAATTTGCCATTGGATTGTGCAGATGCAGCACTGAACCAGACAGTTAAGCAGGAAGTGGTGATTTATTGTGTTTTGGTTATGCAAAGCCTGCCCAAGAGATGTTGGAACAGCTTCAGTTGGTGGACAAAGTACATCTGCTGACAAGCTTTCTTGGAAGTGATGTTCTCATCACACTTCCTGTGAGATGGTAGTTGACAGGAAGTCACTTTGGAGGGTGGAAGTGGTTTTTGTTTGTCATTTCCTTAGTTCTAAGGAACGTCTGTTTCAACTGGATCCACCTTTCTTTCTCCACGGTTTATCTCTAGCTCACTGGTGGAGAGACGAGGGCTGTCACAGTGGTGTGATCTGCAAGATCTTTAGCTATTTATAAAACTCCAAATACTTATGAATCCTCTGGTCAACTTCACTCAAATTGTTCCTATGTGAATGACCTATTATTCTGTCCACAGAGAAGAAGTTAACTCAGAAATAAGATTAGCTTAATTTAATCAAAAAATTCTAACATTGCTATTTATTGTCCAAAGGTTAACTGTAATATGTTGTTATGACACCGAAACAATCCCGAAATGGTTGAGTAAGCCGATCCTGTTTTCTTCTAAAATGTCAATGTCTATTGCGTCTCTATCACAGGTCTCTATTTTTCTATTTATTCGAGGCTTACTACACCGTCTGACTTGGCACAAACGTGTTTCGGCACGGCGCGCGTCGGCCACTTACATCCTCTGGCTCAGCCGCCGCCACGTGCTGCCATGTTGGATTTAGCGCCTGTCGTGATGTTTCCTGACAGTAGGCAGTGTTGCTGTAAAGAATAGCCAGTGAGCCTCACTGCATCAAAGTGTCCGGTGAGTCACTTTTACATTACGCGCTGTGCTGAAACGGACTGGCTTGCAGTCAGAGTAATCCCCTGAAATAGCCAGGCCTCACTCACAATAGGCTGTCATTAATAAAGGGGACTGTCAACGGGCAGAGAGTGGAAATCAAAGCAGCACTGACTGTTACATGAGGTGTCGTATCACAGGTGCCATGCCACTCCTAAAGCAGTCACATGTCTGTCTGTCCTTGTCTATCCACTATTTTGTATTTAAATGCGAGAGAGAAATGTAGCAGATTCTCTGTAGGTAATATATTACAGTACAAATGACCACTTTCTTTGCTGGCTACCAGCTAAATTTTTCACAACTTTATTTTTTTGCATTAACTCCAGCATTTGAACTATGCATTTGATTGCTTTTGTTGCTTTTTTTTTTTTTTTTTTTTTACACTACCAATCACTTCCCTGCATATTTGCACAGTCTGTGGTGGTTTCATGTTTGAATGCTATTTGGCAACCCAGTCCTCAGTTTGATATAGAATTATGCCGAAAGTCATTCCCGTTGATTTCCTGTAATTCAATACCAGTGGTAAAAATATTTGTGGGGCACAGAGCAGGAGAAACTTTAGAAGCATAGCTGCAGTGGGAAGTGGAGTCTTGAGTGAGCGGCCTCAGGCAGACATAACAGTTTAGCAGAGCTTCGTCTAAGAGGCAAAGACAGTGGAAGGACTAGCGTGTTGTTGTTGTTGTTGGGCTTTTTTTTTTTTCAAAGGGGGTGAGCACGAGGGTGGAGGCTGGAGAAGATCCAGGGTGTTTAGATACTTCACTGATCTGGCTGGACTTCAAGAGATACAGTTGCAGCAAAGCAGAGGCTGGGCTCTCTTAACGTCGGCAGTGGGAGCTCTGCCCTTCAGGATCCCAGTGTAACTTTTTTGTTTTCTGAGTAGGGCTGAAGCTCCTCAAAGAGGAGGACCTCTGGGATTGCTTAAGTTTCAAGGGTCGTGTGTTTGGGTCATTCCAGAATGGCCGACCTCCTCTGACTAATAGCTGAGATCAGCCTTGAGAGGAATGTAGGTTGTCACCGGAGCTATTTTGGCAATGTACAGCCGCTAATGATTGTAATCACAGAGCGAGAAGTCTGAGCAGTTGCTTAGCTTATTCTTTTTTTCCTGCTAGCATCGGTTTGATCATGCTACACTCGCCAACATTGCAGGGATTAGAGAGTTAACCGAATGGCACGCCGACTCCGCTTTGCTTTCGCGTCGAGGAGAAGCAACACGGACCCTCTCTCAGAGAGCCTGAGCAGCCATGGTGAGGAGAGTGGAGTCAGCGCGTCGGCCCGGAGCCCCACGGAGAGCCTGGCCCTCAGCTCTGTCCACCTGAAGGTGACTCCCCTGTCACCGGACTACGGTAATCTACAGCGTTACTCGTCAGTATTCATACCCAAGGTGAACAGCGGAGGATGTAGCAAGAAGAGCATTTTGCAGATCTCGCTTCAGCCCTGTGGCAAGCTCAGTGGAGAGCTGGAGGGCAGTGCTGCAGAGGATGGAGAGCCTGGTGGCTGTGAAGGAGGAGCAGGTAGCAGCTCCGACGGAGGCTCGTGCAGCAGCAGCACGGCCAGCGATGCAGGTTACTGTAGCAGCAGCAGCATCTTTGAGCCGGAGGCTCCAGAACAGCACAGGGCTGCCCAGGAGAGCACCGTCCAGGAGAGGACTGTCCAGGAGAGGAGTCGACCCTGCTGCAAGTCCAAGGTCCCTTTGAGACGCTGCTCCTCCTTGGTTATGATTCCGAAGAGCCCCTGTAGCACCCCACCTGCCTCCCCAGTCAGCCCAGTGGCTCTGCCCGCTCTCCCTCCAGCCAGAGGTTCTCATCCGGCATCTCTCCAGACGTCTCCCGGTGAACCCTCGCAGGACGACGAGGAAGTCACTTGCAAAGGGTCCAGTGCCACAGCACTAAATGGCCGTCGCCTCTCCAAAGGCAGCTGCTCCTCAGCTGAGTGCCGGGACGGCAAACACATGGTGCAATTTAACGTTCCTTTACAGGATGAACCGACATGTAAAGCGGAGGACCGGAGCAAAATAACGGAGCGGTCGGTGATGTTAGACCGCTCAAACCGGCACTCTAGCAGTGTGCTGCTTCACTTTGCCCACCAGAGACCGGTGATGGCTGGGAAGGGAGCCACAACCATGGCGACAGTCAGTGTGGAACCTCCTGAGGCTTCTCGTCGAGCGCCACAGCCCGAGGGCCAACAGGCCCCCCACAAAAAGCTGTACCGAAGCACCTCCGCTTGTTTGTTCTCCTCGGCGAAGCCGTCGGAAAGCAACCACAAAGTGTCTCCAGGAGGAAGAGGACAGGAAAGGCCCGAGGAAACCCGTTGTCACCGTGCCATACAAAGAAGCTTTTCCCTGGAAGTGCCCTACGCCAACACTGGAATTTCATGTCATGTTTCGAACCCAAAGCTCTCTAGCCCTTGCTCTCCACATGTGCACATCCACCTGTCCCCTTTCTCTCCCACTAAGCCGTCGAGCTCTGTGGCTGATGTCCAGCCCGGCCACAAAGAGGATTCTATTCCAAAGAACTCCGGCCAAAACACCAAGGTGAGTGGTACGTTTCTACACCAGGATTAACTGCTGCTCCTTGCTCAGCAGAGCTGTGCCTAAGCAGAGCCCAAATGTCTCAAGCTTCTAAGAAAAGGAGAATCCTTGTCCGGGTGAAATGGCAATATACATTTCAGCGTGACTTGCGAGGCAAACCGTTCTCTATTCAAAGTAGTACTTACAGACCACCTCACTGAATACCATAAACTGTTGTGCTTTGCCAGCTCAAGTGTGACAAATTTGAGTTCTGCTTTCATGTACAGAACGAAAAGGTAGTTTGATGTAAATGAGCACTGTGAATGACAACTAACGACGGTGTTGATAAAGTGGCTACGCTGTGCATTTTGCTTATTGCGATTATTGTTGCCAGAGGAAAGTGTAAGTGCACTACTATTATAAGAAGACTATTATTAAGACAGGTGTATCTTTATACTTGATATAATAATGCTGTGTTAAAGCTGCTCTCTCCTGATATCACTATTAAAATCTGTGAAGCTCTGTTTACTCAGGGTCAGCCATTAGAAACAGCTACGTTCAGTAAGTGAGAAGATGGCTACGGCCAAGTCGTGCAATTAACAAGCCCAATGTGGACAAACATTCAAAGGCGTTGGGTTACATTTACAGTAACCCGTTTACATATCGGTTTCCCCCCCCCCAAAAAATGCTGAAAGAGAAGGAAAAATTCTGCCTCCTTCTGGCTTGTAAGTGTGTTGGGCCGTTAGAATGTGAATACACACACACACATGCTTAATTTTAGAATAGTTCTCCATTTTTATGATTCTGTTAACGCTTTGAGTAATCAGCTTAAGTATTTACCCCGGGCTAATTTTAGTTGTGGGAAAAGCAGAGCCCCTTCCTGATATAAATAAGTGCCTCTGAAATATTCCCCCTGACTCCAGATAGTCTGGTGGGCTGTTAGCTCTGCCCAGTCCTGTGGATTCAAATTTAACAGCGTGATACTAGAGCAGCGCTCAGTCATGCCAGCCATCTGTGGAGATGGGGTGGGGAGGGGGTCGTATAATGTAGGCAGGGAGGGAGCGTGAGTCTTTCCCAGTAATGGGGTGGCGTGTTCCCTTCCCTCTGGGTCCCCCTCCTGCCAGGCACTGTTTGTAAAGTATCAGGTATCAGCCCCCCCCCCACCCCACTCTGCATTTAGCAGCTTGTCAAAAAAGAAGGCCTGCGCCAGTAATTAGCTTGTGCCCTTACCTTTAAGTCTGCTTATGCAGATCTAAATTAAATTTTCTTAAAACAAAATATATTTAAATGTCCTCTAGATCAGTAGTCTCTTAAAACAGACTGTCTCATCTACATCCGGCGAATACACAGCTATACACAGTATGTACGTTACACCCCCAGAACATGCACAAGGAAGTTGGGAAAAAACTTCAAACAATCACGACACCTGTGTCCACGAAAAATGCGGCATATTGGATTCTGATTGGACTAATGAGCGGAAGACCCGCCTTTCTGCGATTCTGATTGGACTAATGAGCGGAAAACCCGCCTTTCTACTTCCCATTCCGGTTGGTGCATGATTCTCCCCCACGAAGTACAGACGGTATGGCGGAAGCATTTGAAAATTGCCGAAGCCAACTCGTCTGTTCTAAGAGACTACTAGATCAGTGGTTCTCAAATGGGGGTCCGGGGACCCCCAGGGGTCCGTGGCACTTTGCCAGGGAGTCCGCGAAAGTTTTTCAGGAAAATAAAAAATAACAACTTTTTTGTGTGCAAAAGCTCCATAGTTCAACAAAAATATTGTATTCTTTAAATCTAAAATGGTTCATGGATTACATTATAATCTAACAAACCTATCAATTTAAAAGTCAAGCACGTTACCGTGGAAAAAATTAAGCTTAGCCCAAAATCACAAATCAGAATGAGGGGGTCCCCGGTATATTTTCTATCTTGTAAGGGGTCCTTGGCTGAAAAACCTTTGAGAACCTCTGCTCTAGATGATACTAAGCATGGTGACTACTGACTACTAGTAAATGCATTATCAGGACCAAGTGTATTTATTTTGTATTTCATCTTTGTCTCCTTAGTTATCTTCATGTTTTTTTTTGCAGAATTTAGACTCTCTCTCAGAGGTCTGCATGAGTCAAATATCACACACCTTTGTTTACATTCTGGCCATGCTTACTAACACTTGGCAACCCCAAATGAATTGACGATGACGTGCGCAACATTTGCAAAACATTTTTGAAAATGAATATCCTTCTCCCAAAGAGTTCTGCTCCATTGACACCAAATTGGGCACAGATTTGATTGAGTACGGTAATACTTTTTTTTTTTTTTTTTTTTTTTTTTCACACGGTTTGCATTCTTTGTACTGCTTGCAAACAGTCCAACAAAGAAATCTGACGTAGTATTAAAAAAACACTCAGGTTTTTGTTTAGTAGCGGTTCAGTCACGCAGCGACTCACTGCGTGACCGCGCTCACTGCCAGTGGCAACAAAACTCACTGCCAGTAAGAGCTTTGTTGGTGAAGCAGTCCATTTTGATGATGGGTGTTAAAAATACCACCGTGCAAATTTCATGAAAGTTTCCACTCTGTTGTTCTTATCTGTGGTGACCTCGCAGGCCTCATCTCTCAGGTTAATGATCAGCCAGGTCCAGACGCACTACGGGAGGAAGGTGACGAAATGGATACTATTCCAAACGGGATCTCTGTAGCAGTGACTGTAAACTGTACTCCACTAGTCATCATATGATCTCGGCTCATATTGCATTCACATGATAATGAACCAAATAAACAATTCCATTTTCAGAGGTCCAAATGAAGTCCAGGGGTATCAGGTTGAAATGACCCACCTGCCATCGTGGACTGTCCACATTTTATAGTCCAATCAATGTGTTTGTACTGTGTGTGTGTGTGTGTGTGTGTGTGTGTGTGTGTGTGTAGCAGGGGTGGGTGGCTTTACTCATAGTTTGAACTCACATGTGGGCCCTGGTTTTGAGGCGTTTTATTGCCAGTCACACCTACCATGCAGAGAACTGTCTTTTTCCCCATGTGCAGACTATTGAGCTTTAAAGGGACAGCTCACCCTAAAATCCAAAATATATTCCCTCTCACCTGTAGTGCTATTTATCCATCTATATCGATTTGTGTTGTGTTGGTTGCCTGAGTTTTGGCGATATCGGCCTCAGAGTTTCTGCCTTCTCTCCAATACAATGGAACTGGATGGCACTCGGCTTGTGGTGCTCAAAGTGCCAAATAAATACATTTGAAAAACTCAACAGCAATGTCTCTTTCCAGAAATCATGACCCCGTTACTCAAGATAATCCACAGACCTTGTTATGAGCAGCTTCATGGAGGAACTATTTTCTTTTGACCAAACTACAGCCGCTAGCTGCTAGCTAGTTCCTACATGAGACTGCAAAAGAAAATAGTCCCTACATGAAACTGCTCACAACAAAGTCTGTGCATTATATTGAGTAACCGGGTCATGATTTCTGGAAAGAGACAAAGCTGTTGAATTTTTCAAATGTATTTTTTGGTGCTTCGAGCACCACAAGCCAAGTGCCATCCAGTTCCATTGTATTGGAGAAAAGGCAGAAATCTCTATGGCCGATATCTCCAAAACTCAGGCATTAACGCAAAATGATGTAGATGGATAAATAGCACTACAGGTGAGAGGAAAAATATGTATTTTGGATTTTAGGGTGAGCTGGCCCTTTAACTTTCAGCCCTTGAACTGCTCAAAAACTGGAGAAGATAGCCAGCGTTTCATGACTTTGTCGCTATTCACTGTAGCAGTTACAGCCAACATGTTTTGGGTGTACAGCCTTGAGTCTATCAGAATCACCTGGCAAACAAACGTGCTCATTGTTTGAAAGAGTTGGCAGCTGAGGATCGGTTGGCCTCCTGCCTACTGGACGGGATGGATCAGGACACTGTTTCACAATAACCTATACAAGACCAACGTACAGCTGAAGAAATGACAAGTAACGTGGACGCCAGAAAGAAATAACACACACTTCAAACTAGGCAGAGCCGATAAGGGGGGGGGAAACATGAACAGTATGCGACAAACATTTGTAGTGCGTGCATAATACGCTCACCGAGCACTTAATTAGGAGCACCTTACTACTACTGGGTAGGTATCAGCTTTCAGCTCAATGTCAACTGGCTACCAAAGTGACATCCGCCTCAAAGTTCGATGTGTTGCGTTCTGAGAGGCTTTTCTGCTCTCCACAGTTGTCAAGAGGTTGTCTGAGTTACTGTCCCTTTTCTGCAAGCTCGAACCAGTCTGGTTTTTCTCCTCTGACGATCGCTCATCAACAAGGCGTTTCCGCCTGCAGAACTGCCGCTCACTCACTCATAGTTATTTGTTCTTCGCAGCACCATTCTGTGTAAGCCCTAGAGACTGTTGTGCGTGAAGATCCCAGGAGATCAGCAGGTTACTCAAACCAGCCCGTCTGGCACAAACAAACCATGCCACGGTCAAAGTCAATGAGATCAAATTCCCTCCCCCATTCTGATGTTTGATGTGAAAATGAACTGAAGCTGCTGATCTGTATCTGCATTGATCGTATGCGTTGTACTGCTGCCACAGGAAATGTCGGAATGGATAATTGCATTGTTTCCCCCCAGCTCTATGACTATACATACATACTCTATATACCATGGCTGACCAATTAGGAGCCCGCGGGCCAACTTTGGCCCGCACCCTGTCTGTTTTGGCCTGTAATGGATTTGACCACACAGACAGACACACACACACACACACACACACACACACACACACACACACACACACACACACACACACACACAAACGCGGTATGATGATGATATTACTGTATTTCGGAGGCTGTGCCGGGCTCATTTTTCAAGCTAGCGTGATGCTTCTTATACCATATGAAACTAGAAGACCTAAGGAATCGATTGGTATTATCTTTGTCAACCTAGTATGTGGGGAAGGTGGGTAAATAACACAGAAAATTTAGGCTAACTTTTGGTGAGGGGAAAAATTGGCATGGCCATTTTTAAAGGGGTCCCACTCCCTTCACCTCAAGATATCTGAGTGGGCTCTATGGGTTATGCACCTTGAGTTCCATGCACTTTCTGTCAAAAAAGGGGTCTTTCCCTTTGAAAATGTTTAAGTTATTGTTAATCAACTTTAAATCTAACTACAAAAGTGTTTAATAAAAGTTCTAATATTTTTATTATTTTGAAAATTAATTTTTGATTTAGAATGTAAATTGCCTATAAAATATACATTTTAATGTAATGTAATTTCGCATAACATCGACATTTATTTTTGGCTCACTGCCCTCCACCCAGATTAATTTTTGGCCCTTCATAGGAAATCATTTGGGCACCTCTGCTCTATACATACTGCTCCAATAACATTAGCTGCATAGCTTGAAATGAGTAGTTTCACAGGCTGCTGTCAACTTGTCAGACGCAGTTTGTTGTTGCCTAGCAACATCAAGATAGGTTTCACCAGGCTTGATTCACAGAGACTTATCTGCCTATAGATTTTTGGCACAATCTTGTGTGTCATACCAGATGACGCAGTGGGGGAGCATTTGGTTTTACAAGCCTTCTACGTCTGACCATCAGGAACAGTCTGAACGAGTAATGACCATTTTATCTGTAGGCTCAGCTTTTCATTGGGCAATATGTTCAGATGCATAAAAAAAACACTCAGTTCTTTCTCAAACGTAGGCATCACTTCACCTTCATAACCAGGAAGGTACCAAAGGGAAGAGATCCTTTTGAATTGACAGCAAATGCATTTTTTTCTCTCCCTTTTTTGACATAAAGGTGAACTCGGTGACCTTTTGAAACTGGCAGGGACAGGTGTGTTTTGGGGTCTGTAACTGCTGATGTATTGTAGTTTATGAGCTATAATACAGCTGGGCTGGGCTGGGCTGCGATTGATGGTGCAACTTGTGAAAATCTGAGCAGGCTGTTTCAAGTTCTATTGACATAATGTTTGCTGGGCGATCAACATGGCTGACATGTTGTGGGTGAAGTGTGAGCCTAAATAAATGCAGGCGTAGTGGAATTAGGTGAATGCAGATCATCTAATCAGTGCTAAAAGGAATGTGACAACAGACACTCACCCACCATGACACATTCTTGGCCTTCTAGATGTCGTCTGTATAATTCAGTGCTGCTGGAGTTTTAATGGAAGCTTGTGCTCCCACACTGCACACTCCATTTGAAGGCCACACATTGACCTATAGAGACGTGTGGGACAGGAGGTTTTCGCAACAGGAAGTTGATCTTTAGAACTCTCCTCTTGCACTACTTGCACTTAGGAGGTTGTGCTTCTCTATGAAACTCTTCAAAATAAGTAGCATGGACAAAATGCATTGCATTAAAAGAATCAAATCAATTAAAATAGAAAGATATTTTTACCCCGCTAATGCCGAGCTCAAACTACACAAATTCAGTCCGATATCGACATGATTTGGTCGCGGCCGACGCATTTCCAGCGTCGGGCCCAAGTATGAACGCCGGGGACGACGAACCTTGACATATAATCAACGACAAGCGTTGCGGCATCTGGGATGTCTCACGACACGCTGACAAAAGGCCGCCAGTCTTTGGTATTTTCTCACCTAGTTTGACATCTACGACGCATTCCTTTTGACTTCAGCTTGGGGTGGGTCTTCTTGTTTTCGGGGGCAGAGAGACAGAGTGCCCCATAACCATAGCAACTCACTCACTCTTTGCCTGCATAGGGAGAGACACTATAGGCCGCTGGTGTGAAGAGCCGTTGACTGAACACTATGCAGGGAAAGCGAGAAATATAGGCTACAAAATCGATCATATTGTAGGCTACAATAATACTGGGTGGGCTAATAGATTTTTGTAGCCTATATTTCTCGCTTAAAAGTGATCAATTATGGTTTTTGTTTTTCACTGCATGAGAAAATGATTTGTGGCATGCTTGATGCCTGTTGTTCCTGACTTTCTGCGTGACAGTTGGCAGCCCTGATCGGGATCAAACTTTTACGGTTGCCTTTCTCCCAGCTAAGACACGTCAGACATTTTTGGCAGTATCATTGCCTCATCTGACATGGTGACATCGTGAAACACAAAAGATATCCCCCGTAGTCTGATCCCAGGCTCCAGCATGAAGGAAACCCAGAATCACATGGCGTTACGTCTTGGTATTGAGTAGTCACACACACACACACACACACACACACACACACACACACACACACACACACACACACTGGTGACACTGTCAACCAGTATACGATTAGTGTGCCTTACTGCCTTTACCTCTCCAAACATAACAAGACAGCTTAAAATACCCTTTGTCGGCATCACCGGACAAAAATGCAACAGCAATATAAACCCCTTCAAAAAGTTTGGAAATTTGTGTTTGGTCAATCATATCTCTGTGATCAAATCAAATCATTGATTAATCGTTGCAGCGCTACGTGGGACCCACCCACATAATCAGCTGTGCTGCTCATCCCACAAATGCATGATCCATACAAATGAGGCCTCATTGTAAAGGGAAATTAACAGGCTTTCCAATGAAATCAGATCCAATGCTGAGGATACAGTAACAGTCAGAGATATGATGAACCTTTGTGAGGCGTTTCTAATACAACAGCAGCTTGCTGAGTGAACTCAGGTAAACAAACACAACGAGGCCAGCTGGAGAAAGGACCAGCAGCCACCTATTGCTTAACACTTTACACAAGAGAAACATGACCAAGTGCATGTACTCTGACTGGGAGGCACACACACACACACACACACACACACACACACAGCGCACATGCACACACACACACACACACACACACACACACACACACACAGCGCACATGCACACACACACACAGCGCACAGCACACATGCACACACACACACACAGCGCACATGCACACACACACACACACACACACACACACACACACACACACACACACACACACACACACACACTCACAAGACATGTCAGTATATCCATTGGTGCTCATTCAAAAAACTAGGCAATTCAACAAGGCTGGGGGGGGACCCTTCCAAGACCTCCAGTGACGACTGTGTCCATCTAGCTTCTAACTAATTGTAAAAGTCAAGAACATAATTCTGAACAACAACAACAACAAAGACACACACAGTATAGATTCATTCACACAGTCTTGAGATGGTAGTTTATGGTCTGACTCTACATATTGGAGAGAGAGAGAGAGTTCAGTGGTTGTTGTTGAGGCTGACCATCGCTGGCCTTGTCCTTGACCCCGGGCTTATCTGTTTGTCTCTGCCGCACCATGTGAAGTGCCAGGGCAGGTCAGGACGAAGGAGGGTTCCATCTATATTTGCTCATGTAAACACTCCATACTGCTGTCAGCCACCCAGACGTGCTGCGGGTGTTCATTTGGTCACAATGCCGACTCTGACACCGTTGTGCGTTTGCCTTCTGCCTTCAAGGTTGTAAAGGCCGTGTGATCATGGCATGCAGCAAAAGATCAGAGCAGAGAATATGATTCTGACAAAATTCTGAATCTGTCTGAATCCCTCTGGAGCAATAACACAATGCGACCATTCAACGAAATGGGAGAAACAGATTGCTACTGTAAGTAGGCCACATATACCAAACTATATTTGGAAATGGTCATCATTTCAAATAGAGCAGCTTTGTGTGCTGTATGGTACTTCTACTGTATTGATGAATAAAGATCATCATAATTCCTATTAGTCTTCATGGTTAAAGATCTCAGAGTCTGCTGGAGGAGTCGGCGTGTAGAGAAAGAACTGTTGTATATAATCAATTTTTAAAGGGCGCGATACAGTTTTCACAGAAAAACGGTTTAACGTCCTGTTGTTGGAATATTACAGTGATACAATTGGAGATAGAGAAAATACCATAAAAATGATGAGGTCACTATAAGGAATTTATAGGAATATTCCAAAGAGTCGCCATCGACATCTCCATTCACTCCAATGGACCCGTTTTTTACCCTCAAGAGTTTCAGGAAGTAAGGTCCCGGATTAAGCAGCGCTGTCGAGTTGCAGCAAAATGGACAGTTTGTGATGTACTTTGATTTTTATTTTTTTTAAGAATAAAATTGTACATTATCGGCTTTATTTTAGCATTCAAGTAGCGTGAGACCCCTTCCTGGCTATTCATTGGCTAATGAGTCACGCATTTTGGACCTCCGCTGACGCCACTCTCTCTCTAAATTGCTCTGGAATATTCTAGTGATTTTTCATCAGGTACTTGAAAGATGATTGAATAAGAATACAGTCTGGCTGAATAATGGCACCTGAATATCCAGACCAGTCGTGTGTGTGTGTGTGTGTGTGTGTGTGTGTGTGTGTGTGTTTCAAGACAAGATACTGTCAGCAGCTTCTGGTAATTTCAGGATAATTACATAAGTCATTTCCTCCCCCCCCCCCCCTTCTCTCTCTCTCTCTCTCTGGCAGACTCGTGATGACTTCCTGGGCCAGGTGGACGTACCTTTACACCAGATACCAGTGAGTACTGACTCATTTGCGGGTGGTTGCTGCCTGAAATGCTCGTGACTTTCTTTTATGAATTTTTGGGAGTGGAAAGAAGTTTCCTGTTGTACAACTACATCATCGTCTTTATTTTAGATCACGTTAACTCAGTCGACTGAATCTGATTGGTTTTGTCGTAGCATTTGCGAGCGAGCGCTTGACATTAATCTCACCCATGTCAGCATGTGAGTGTAAATATGCGTCTGTTCCACATCACTGTCTCTAGTTTTGGAAATACAGTCCATCATGTTGTTATGTTTTCTTATAAATAGAACTGCCACCGGTTGGCCCCATAGTACAGCTTCACCATGCTTTCACATGATAGTACTTTTACTGTTGATATAGTACACTGTGTTATGATGCCTTGCAGTTACATCTCTTTTATTTTGTGCAGCTGTCAGTGTTTGAAGGATGAAAGCGTTTCCTTTTTATTTGTTTTATTGGCTTTTTTGTTATCATTTTTTTCCAGACAGAAAATCCTCATACTGAAAGGCCATACACATTCAAGGATTTTCTGCTTCACCCAAGAAGGTTGGCATTTTTTCATGATTATTTAACCCTTTCTCTTTCCTTGTTATACATTTCATTCTAACACATTTTTAGCGCATTCTTTCTCATTTTGGAGGAGAAACAATATGGTCACAGTGTAGACTTTATTTCGAAGCATTCCCCGATGAGAATTATTACTTTTGTTCACGCGACCTTTGATACGTTTGTCGTTCCCACGCAGCCACAAGTCCAGGGTCAAGGGTCACCTGCGTCTCAAAATGACTTATCTGCCAAAAGACGAGGATGAGGAGGCTGCAGATCAGCCCGAGGAGGACACGGATGTAAGTCCAGCTTATATCCCTTTTACAGCAGTCAGTTAACGCCCATCTTCTTATCATCACATCTCCTCTTCCTTCTTCTTTGGCATTTGTCTGGACAATGGTCCTTCTCATCCGTTCATCAGACTGTTTCTGTTCCCCCTAATTTGATCGGTGCTCAGCCATCATCCGGTAGCATGAAAAAGTTCTGTGTGTGTATTTATGATAACAGTCTGGAGGAAAAGAAGCCAGGCTTGTTCTGCCAAACTTTAATATTGTCAAGTCCAACAGCCTAAAGCAGTAGCCTGGGTAAACCCAGCCCCCACGTGACCTGCTCTCAGACCTCAGACCTCTCAGTCAGCAGGGTCTGTCTGAGAGCAGGTCACTGGGGCTGGGTTTACCCAGGCTACTAAAGCAGGGGTTCCAAACCTTTTTTGGCTCGTGACCCTACTTTGACATCGCACAAATCTAGGGACCTGTGACAATGACATTCAAATTCCGGTACACCATCATCAGTGACATCGTCAGTGATGTCACATAGTATGCTTCTTTTTCCCCACAGAATTCTGAGTTTAATCTGAGAATTCTGAGTTTAATCTCAAAACTCTTAACTTTTTTCTCAAAATTCTGACAGTAACTCGGAATTCTGACTTTAATCTCAGAATTCTGACTTTATTCTCAGAATCCTGATTTAAAGATATAATCTCAAAGATTTTCATCTAAATAAAATAAAATAAAATAAGAGTCACTCACAATGTTGATTGTGACATTAGTAATGTCACATAATGTACATAACAGTTTGGATGTCACCTGCAATTACCACTCATCGCCATAGGTGTCACCCAAGAGAACAAAGCTGAAATCAAAGAGATTATCACTTTAAATTCAGAACTTTTTATTTTTTATTTTTTATCGCAAGTGACCCTAATCATCTTCGGTAGTATTGAATTGAGTTTGGTGTAAAAATTAATACATTTCAGGCCACCCTATTTGAATTCCAGGTGACCCCAAGGTTGGGAACCACTGGCCTAAAGGATGCCTGGTGGAGGCTAAACACCTATTACCCACATTTTTCCAACAAACCTCAAGATAATATTTTGAAAATTCACATGTTCAATTCACTGTACAGTTCACTGTATATGAAAAGTTGCTAACGGTGACAAGCAATTGTCTTCTAAAATGTTTTTTTAACTTTTAGTGTCACTTGTATTAATCATCAGCACCAGTTTCAACTATTCAAGATCGTAGGAGTTCTTTTTTGAGGAAGGATTTTTAATGTAATCCTTGGCTTAAAACACCACGTCCATAAGGCCAGCCTATATCTGTCCCACTGTGGTCCCATGGCCTTTGAGGAATATGCTGACAGCCTCTTTAGAATGATCTGGAGACACAGTGCTCTAGTCCCAATGATAGCCAGTGAGTTTTCTAACCAGCAGCCAAGTCATTGACTTGAGGCAATAGGATATTTTGTCCCCTCTGCCTCTGCTCGGTTGTGAAACATTTTTCCTATGTTCTACAGCCTGGTTGGGAGTTCCTGGAGGGCCAGGACACGTCGGGTGCCAGTCACAACCAGCAGCTGCCTGCCCTGCCCCCTGGCTGGGAGGAGCGGCAGGACAACCTGGGGAGAACCTACTACGTCAACCATGAGAGCAGAACCACACAGTGGCACAGACCCACCATACAGTAAGACCACTTCCACACTGCTTCACAGTTTCAATATTTACCGTCGTTAAGCATTGCGACATTATAATATGTGAGCACATGGGGAGGGCTTCTTGCTTTTGGGAGTTAAATATTTGTGTGCGTGCACGTGTGTGTGTGTGTGTGTGTGTGTGTGTGTGTGTGTCTCTCCCTTGCACAGAGACAGTGAGGTGGAGACACAAAGAAGACAAGACATTAACATGGAGGCCCAGCATGCGTTCATCACACGCAGACAGATCTCAGACCACGATGAGAACGACAGGCGAGAGTCTCCTGAGGTAATTCTGACTTCCTGGATTAGCATACCTCGCATATGTTAAAAACAACAACTGCTGAATTAAAATGCATTCACCTGCACCCTGATGAGAACAGAGGCTGAAACGTTGTATGTATAAATATTGATAGTCTTGTCCAATAAATTGTTTTATTCTTTTACAAGAGATAAGTGTTCGGTCTGCTACTTTTCTTTTGAATTTAACTCGACCTGCTGACCTGCACTTTCCTTGAATGCACGTTCTCCGGCTTTAAATATTTAAATATGTTCAATTGTATTGTCATTAACATAATTATGTTGTGTTTGAAAGTAACACAAAGTTGCATTGTCCAAAGGAGACAAACAGATTTATTTATTTTAAAATTACATCTTTTTTTAAGTGCACTTTCTACCCCCGGGCAAGATCTTTAGTTAAGCTGAGTGATTTGGAAGAAGTGTTGTTTTTACATCGAACCTCTATCCTGCCATGTGTGCTTCATGAGTCTTTTCTGGCTTGTCCTCTAGAGCTGGGAGATCATAACAGAAGATGACTCCACCTTCTACCACCGCAGTAACCAGCTCTCATCTCCTCCACCACTGGAGTTCCACTCTTTCTCCGAGGACCTGGGAAACATCCATGTATCAGGGGCCACACCTGGCGAACAACGCACCTCCCAAACGGTGAATGATTTCCCGCTGTGATTATAGAGAGCCACAGTGGAACGTCACTTCCTGCTTCAGCACTGTACCAGAGATTTTCATCCGCCATCTATTTTCCCATCGACATTTTGTAAAATGCTTATAAAAAGAGTTTTACTGGTTCAAACCAAACGGTACAGATATATTTAGAAACAGGAGAGATCGCATAACATTTCACTCAGGCCAAAACGTAAAAAAAATGCGGGTTTGAAGAAAAAAAATTCAATGTTGTTTTTTAAAGTTTTGGTCTGAGTGAAATGTTCTATGGTCTCTCCCGATTATAGCGTTAGCTGAACGTTTGGTTTGAACCAGTACAACTCTTTTTATAAGCATTTTATGAAATGTCTATGGGAAAATAAATGGCGGATGAAAATCTCTGGTACAGTGCTGAAGCAGGAAGTAGGGGGTCGCTTTGCCTCTCGACACATAATGAGATGAACATGAAGCACCGCAAGCCGTCAGTGAAGAGATGGAAAGAGGTGGAGAGGTTGTGCTTATTATTGGCCTGGTCGTGACTGTTGTGTTTGATATATCCATATCTGCTGCAGAATCATGCTAGTAATTCAAGCCGCCATTCCAGTCGCAGAGGAAGTGCGCAGACCTCTACAGGAGAAGAACATCCCGTGAATCCTGTGGTGAGTATCTCACTCCCTGATGAAACCGTTCTCAACTAGCTCTCACCAGCTCATCTGTTATCATGTAGGCATCACCGTTTCCATTAAGTCCTGTGGTCAGGAAGTAAGGCTGTATCTTTCTTTAGCTTATCCTTCTTTTGTGGGCTATGATGTAACCTGAGCTTGAGGTTTTTAGTATTGATTATTTTATTTCCCTTTTCTGCTATTCTTCAATAGCTGCTACCAACCTCCGTTGGGCTCCCTGCAGGCTGGGAGGAGAAGCAGGACAGTAAAGGAAGACGCTACTATGTCAACCACAACAGCCAAACCACTTCATGGACACGACCCCTCGTCCAGGTAGACACCATCTTTCTCACTCTAGTTGACGGGGGCGAGCGGTATGCACTCTCCGCATGGCTGAATTCTTCAAGTGAATCCTTCCAGAACTATTAATCACATCTTCTTTCCAAATCTATCCATTATGCATCTGTATGCAATCCAGTCAGTTGGTCCGAGCTAAGCCGAGCAATTGGTCATATATTTTTTCCGTTCGACAGACGACCTCGGAGGCGGCAGCGCAGAGTGTTTTGTCCCAGAGCCCCACAGTGTACCACCCCCCAATGTCCCCTGAGGAGTCTCCCCAGCACTCTCCATCCCCAGAGCCAACATTCGCATGTGGCTTTATGCCTGCTGGTTGGGAGGTTCGCAGCTCTCCCACCGGAAGACCCTTTTTCATCGACCACAAGACAAAGACTACGACCTGGGTGAGAAAGCAACAGACTCAAGGTCTGTTCTCATTCTGTCTTCCCAAACACCAAGGATCTAACCTCTAAGCAAAATAAGTTGTGTTGCTTTGCTAGCTATGCAAGACATTGGCAGTTTAGGTTTAGACACTGAGGCATATAAAGCCTTGTGTCCACATTGGGGACTGTCCAGGACACTATGTGAGTCTGGTGATTCCCTGATGTCCTCTGGTCCAGGTTGATGCTCTTTTTTCTGAGATAAAAAAAAGTCTTTTTCACAACAATGTGGACACTTTATTTGGGTCACCCATCAAGACCTCTACAATAGTTCAGTGTTTGCCTTTTAATATTTTAGTGGGAAGGTCGTTTACATATGGTGGCTTGGTTGTTGCTCGCTTTGCTCATAAGTATTATTGAAAAGCTAGTCTTTACCATTCACCTGCTTCACCACTGTCATCAATGTAAACATTTCCTGTTTGTCTGAAACACTTCCTGTTTGCCTGCCTCTAAACAGGAGGATCCCAGGTTAAAGATTCCTGTGCAGATGAGGAGGAGACCCTCACTCGACCCATCTGATCTTGGCCCTTTGCCGGTAAATCCTTCAATGATATTATTTCCTGGAAGAAAAATCAATTGAAAAGCATTTATCAACACTAATGTCAAAGACATCAGGCAAAATGGCATATGGTTATCTTATTTCTGTATGCTGTAATATAGCCTAAATGTTGAACGTAAATCGTATTTGAAAAGGCAACCCATTGAAGAATTGGACAACTATTGCAGTGTTACAGGGGAGAAACCTACTGCATCTTAGTCTGGTAACATCTTTGTTGTTTCCCTAGCCTGGCTGGGAGGAGAGGGTCCACAGTGACGGGAGGATATTCTACATAGATCACAGTGCGTATGATATAAACTGATCATACATCTCAGACACATGTGGTAATGAATGGCTTTCATTATCAATGAATGACTTATGTTGTCCTGGATTTCTTAGACACCAAGACCACACAATGGGATGATCCCAGATTACAGAACTCGGCTATAACTGGACCAGTGAGTATAGATTGTGGTTGTCGGTTGTGTTCCTCTGTAATGTGACATAAGCATAGCATCGAAGCCTATCTCTATTTATAGTTTCTAAGTTTCCCATAAATATGCATAATCGACCGTAGGTCATATGGTTGAAATTGATTTGTGGTCACTGGAAACTATCCCCTGTCAATTACAGGCAGTGCCTTATTCCAGAGATTATAAACAGAAGTACGACTACTTCCGGAAGAAGCTGAAGAAACCGGTGAGCCAGCTGAATACCTTCAAAAGAAGGCTATTAATAAGGATGAAATGTTTATGAAACTACCCCTAAACTTGCAAATATTTTTGACATAACTATTCTTAGAACTATTCTTGGATCACAAGGACTGGATAGTGTTGCTTTTAACATTGTTACAGTGTGTTTCTCTAGACAATGCTAAGACTTCATACAGTACCTCAAGCATGCCATATTCATTTAATTTGTAGCCTAGGTGATCATAAAACCTTTCGACATAAAGCTCAGTAATGCGTTTTTCCCCAGGCCGACATACCCAACCGCTTTGAGATGAAGCTGAGGCGGAACGCGGTGCTGGAGGATTCGTACCGACGCATCCTGTCCGTTAAGAGGGCCGACTTTCTCAAGGCACGACTGTGGGTGGAGTTTGAGGGAGAGAAAGGCCTGGACTACGGGGGCGTGGCCAGGGAGTGGTTCTTCCTCATCTCCAAGGAGATGTTCAACCCTTACTATGGACTGTTTGAGTATTCTGCCACGTGAGTCCAGTTTTCTTGTTTGTTTTTAACCTCCTCCAACAGTGTTATACATCATGGAAGCGTTCAGAGGAGGTCTGGAATTGATCACACAGTTCCAAAACAGCTCTGTTTTGCCCAGATGTTCCTCTTTCTTAATCTTGCGAGGCAGCTGGATTCACGCGACTTTTGAGCTTCAGTCACTTCACGTGACTTTTGAGCTCGATGGGGCCTGGAAAAAAGTTTGTAATTTTGAAATGGAAAATGTAGAGGAACCCTGTTCTCCATGGTGCAAATAATAAAGGTGTGATTAACATGAATGAAAGTACATATTTGGTGTATGTTGTCTAAAGGGGCGTTCACACCGACCTATTAAAGTTGGTCGCTGGCGTCGAGTTTACATACAAAGTCAATGCAAACGAGCGATTGAGCGTATATTCGCCTGGGAGAATAATTGCTGGGCGTCCGAGCGGCAGAGACAGAGCGACAGGGAGAAAATACGCTTGTCGCTCAAGATGAAATATTCCAACTCGAGCGAAAATACGCTGGCATCAGTCGCTCGCTGTTCAATGCTGATTGGCTGCTGTGTGAGAGCGAGTCAAGGATCACTCTGGCTTGGAACAAACCGCTGGTTTATTGTGTGGCAACAAACCGCATTGACAGGCTGACAGCTGACATGAAGTGAAGTCTGTACTACCGGTATGCAGCTCGCATTAGGAGCACGCTGATAGGCTTAGCTTGTAAACAATGACGGTGGCTCGTAGTGGACAAACAGCATGACATTGCGTAACGTTATATCCCCCACATGTCCGTCATTTCGTGTGCCTGTTGATGAGCGATTTAAACAGAGCGACAGAGCGATTCCAAAGGGTTGACTTGAGCGACAGAGCGAAAAATAAATATCTCGGTGTGAACGCTCCTTTATAATGTTTTCGATTTAAATCCACCTAAATACGTGCTAACTATGCAAGCATCACTGCGCAGGAATCAAAAGGTTCATACTTTGAAGTGCCTCTACCATAATTACAATGTGATATGATGTGTGTGTTTCAGGGACAACTACACTTTGCAGATCAACCCTAACTCAGGTTTATGTAACGAGGACCACCTGTCCTACTTCAAGTTCATTGGCCGTGTGGCTGGCATGGCTGTATATCACGGCAAGCTGCTCGACGGTGAGTGCTCCCTGATCACATTCCACTCATTATTAATTCAATGTATTTATAATATTTATAATTGCAGTTAATAAAATATTGTTGAAGTGCAGAGGAACGGGCAGGGGGGTCGGATTGGATTGTGGGATTTTATAGGTTCTGAGGTTCTGACATCTGTTTCCCTCAAAGCCTTCTTCATTCGGCCTTTCTACAAGATGATGCTGCAGAAGCCCATCACTCTGCAGGACATGGAGTCTGTGGTGAGTGTCGCGGGTACACTCTCATTTAAAATAAAATGCCGTCACCGTCAATGAAATGCTACAAATTACAGATATTAGGGTACCTATAAATATTAATGGTGTTAAACAATCGTCTTTCCAGGACAGCGAGTATTTCAACTCTTTGATGTGGATTTTGGAAAACGACCCGACAGACTTGGATTTGATGTTCACCATTGACGAGGAGCTGTTTGGACAGGTTCGCTCCACATCTTTTCTTGACCTCGTCGCCTTTCAGCTCGATGCTGCATGGTGTCATTAACCTGATGTGTCCCGTGCTTCCCGTTTAGACACACCAGCATGAACTGAAGCCGGGCGGCACAGAGATTGTTATCACTGATGAAAACAAGAAGGAATATATCCAGTAAGCATCACCAGCGTTCGCAGCTCAAAGAGAAAACACATTTTATAATCAAATGTAACAGTTTGGAACACTAATCTGTTGTTTTTGCCTGGCAGTCTGGTCATGCAGTGGAGGTTTGTGAACCGGATAAAGAAGCAGATGACAGCCTTCAAGGAGGTAAATCATTTCTCAATTTATTTTTGTGTGCAACAGTTGTAATCTGAATTTAAAAGTATGAATATAACAACTGTTGCCAAAAAACGTATTCTTAAGGAATGAAAGTCCCCCTCTTCACCCACTTTCCAATTGTGGTTGACGGACATGATCTCTGTTATAAGGATGGAGAGACTCAGGTTCCTGAGAACCAACTCACTTAGAAAATGTCTAACTATATGGGACCCGTTTTTAGTCTACCTCGATGAGGTTAGGAGCGACGGGTGACTCGCCCAGCTGGTTTTCTATAGACCCCTTGCAGGAGATCTCGAGTACATCGCTTACAAGCACATAAGCACCTTACGTGGCTGGTAGCACCACTGTAATATTGTATGTTGATTATGTTTGTATGTTTTTGTTTGTTTTCTTTTGTTGTGTCTGAGGATGTTTGTCTGTTTTGTTTGTGTTCTATCATTTTAAATAAAGTATTGGGTGGGGAAAAAAGTATGAATATAAAAATCTGGAACCCTTTTTCCTTGTGTCTTAGGGTTTCTATGAGTTGATACCCCAGGATCTGGTCAAGATCTTTGATGAGAATGAGCTTGAGGTGAGTTTTCAGCCCATCACTTCTCACTGGAGCTGGATCACATTCTTTCCATCGAGATGAGTGATGTTGATGATCTATCTGTCTGCCCTCTCACCCCCCCAGCTGCTGATGTGCGGTCTTGGAGACGTGGATGTGAACGACTGGAGGGAGAACACCAAGTATAAGAACGGCTACTGCTCCAACCAGCCAGTCATCCAGTGGTTTTGGAAGGTAAGACAACTTTCCATTTCAGGAGCCAAGAAGATAATCTATGTGTGGAATCAACTGGGCTGTAAACCTTAAACTGTTTCCTGTTCCATTAAGAAGGGCTTTAATGTGTTTGTTTGTGGGTTTTTGTTGTTTTTCTTTGTTGTTGTTGTTTTTGTCATAGACTGTGCTGCTGATGGACGCCGAAAAGCGAATCCGGCTTCTGCAGTTTGTGACGGGAACATCCAGGGTGCCCATGAATGGCTTTGCTGAACTCTATGGTGAGCTTTTCCTCGACAGTTTCTAGCTTTGCAAAGAGGTTCAACTCATTGATATTAAAACCTACAATATGTAGGGTTTGTTATTGGAAAGTGTTTCTGTTATGTTTCATAATATTATTATTATTACTTCTATTTTTGGTCCAGATATGCATGTCAGCCATTAACCAATCTTCCCAAAAATACTGCGTTAATAATGAGAGTATGTTCAGCCTGGTCTATTACGTTTTATGTCGAAATTAGTTATCTTATTTCTGTATGAGTACACTATCCACTGTATATCAGATCATTTTCATCTGTACTTCACAGTATCCACCTATCTTATTGGGACACTTGGCTTTAACTCCTTTAGGTGACAGGCACCTTTTTGATCCCAAAATAGGGCACTTAACTCATTGAGTGCCAGCCACTTTTGGAGAACGGACGCTCCCAGTGCCAGAGTTTCAGAGCGTTTTTCAGTGATTTCTCGAGGCCCACAGAATATTGTGTGATATTACAATGTAAACACTAAACACGCACAAAGAACGATGAGACTCTCTTCTATCATCTGCAAAAAAAAGTTTATTGATCCCATTTTCCGTTCTTTAGTTATGAGCCGGAGAAGATAGGCTGTTTTGAGCAAAAAGACACATTTCAAATTAGAAGCTGAGTTATTCCGCCTTTTGTGAAATGCAGCATTTCAAGCACATTCACTGAGTCTGAAGCTAATATTTTCTGATGTAGTGACGTGGTGTAGTTGTGTGGTGCACTGCGTGCCCCACCCCCCTCTCCCCCCCTCAGCTGCAAACTCCTCCCCACACTAACACACAGCCTAACACGCCCCCAGTCTATTTTCGGAGCGCTCCGTTTTTGTGCGGCGGTTCCCAGCGCGACACGGAAATGCCAAACCGGACTGCAGGGAAAGGTTTGGCCCTTCGGCGTCGGGTGCTGCCTTTCTGGCGGCTAATCATGTGGAGAAACTATACAGCAGAGACAGAGGGGCTGAGTTGTGGGTGCGGATTGACAGCTGTTCGCAGCCAACGTCAGATTGCAGCCAGAGCAATCTATATGGCTCTGGCTGCAGCATGAGCGGTTTCTTTTTCATCACGGGGCTTTTTCCTGCTGTTTTCCGGGGGTCATCCCGGACCTTTCTCTAATCTGGAGAGCACTGTCGCCACCTAATGGGTCGGTAAAATAGGTTATACACATTCAACATGCCCCAAAATTTTACAGGAGATGGATCTGGCTTTGATCCACGTCGCACCGTCAAAAAACGCAATTGACAAACATACTCGTCCTTGGCACTCTACGTTACTAAACCAATTGACGAACATACTCGTCCTTGGCACTCAATGAGTTAAGTGAATGATTTTGAGTGGTTTTGTGTCTGCCCTGGTATCATTCACCTTTTTCACTCTCCATGAATTTGCATCCCTGTTTATTACAGTGTCAATCAAACACTATGATTTTTTCCCCACTCACTTTGTTTGTTGTTCCAGGGTCTAACGGGCCACAGCTGTTCACCATCGAGCAGTGGGGAACACGTGACAAACTGCCCCGAGCCCACACATGGTGAGCACTTCAGGGACTTGCGCTAAATAATTTGGGATTGTGCACAAGTGCATTTTCTCACAGTCAACTATTGTGTGCTGAGATTTTAAAAGGCTAAAGCAGATTATGGACATAAAGAATCACTGGCCTTCTGAGATGATTCAGCATTGTTGAGGTGGAGCAACCGTACAACAACTCTGCTCCACATACCTTACACTGAACAAGATTGTCTTTTACTTTATTCAGGTTTGCCCATGCTGGGTTTTTGTGTGCCTTTGATAATGACATAATTGCTCCCAAAAGCAGCTACCTGAGGATGAGCACAAAACGATGCCAGAGCGTCTGGAGGGTTGAAGCCCTCTAGTGGCTGCAGTTATAATAAGTTATTATAACACATACCCTGCTCAGCTCTCATTTACATTACATCATTTAGCAGACGCTTTTATCCAAAGCGACTTACAATAGTACATTTTGTCAACAGTAGTGAAATCAACTGTGCAACACAGTCTGCATAAGCCAAGAAGAGTGGTATTTTGAAGAGCGGTTAGTTCAAGAAGGGCTAGATGTAGCCTGAAGAGGTGTGTTTTTAGTCTTGAGCATCACATATTTAATTCCAACTGCAATTATTTCAATGGCACATCTCAATTATGATATTTTACGGACAAATTACAAAAGTTGATGGCGACGTTGATGATGCCTGCAAATGTGCAAATCCCTCTCTAGCTGTGATTTCTTTACCTGAATTCACTCGCTGACTTTCCTTGAACCTCCTACAGCTTCAATCGGCTGGACTTGCCCCCCTATGAGTCCTTTGAGGAGCTGAGGGAGAAACTTCACATTGCCATAGAGAACGCACAAGGCTTTGACGGGGTGGATTAGTGCAGGTTGAATTGACTGCTACCAAAGTGAATTCGAGCAGCACGATGCGGCAAAGCTATCAGGAGAAAAGCTGTGCGTCAGACACAGACAGGCCTTACCTGCCAGGCATGTGACAGATGAAGGACCATCACACAGCCTTCCCTTCACTCTCCTCTTCGGCACACATGGACAAACTGAATCTGGAGTGATTGAAATATCTGATCTCTCCTTGTTTTACAAGTTTACAAATCAGGTTTTCTTACACCGTGTTGTATGATACTTTATGTTAAGTCGCTGAAAAGTGTATTTACTCCTTGTCCTGCTAAAACTAGTTTCAAGATGCAGTTGTTCGTTTTTAGCCTGAAGTCTATATGAAGAAGTCTATTCTGTCAAATGAAAAGAGTATAGAAATGTATGTGAATGCACAAAATATATATAACAAACATCTAATTTAAAAAACCATCTTCCTGGTTTCTCTTGGCTCAATCGCTTCAGGGGAAAATGTTGCTTCTCATATCAGGTATTTTAGAGATTTCCAATTACATTGTAGTTGGGGTACAAAGCCATTAACAAGCCCCTTCACTATAGAGTGAAGATGAAATACTAAAGCACACAGTTAACTTTTTCATAGTGTGGGCTCAGTGTTTGAGGATTGAAAGGAAAAAAATAATTGTCATCTTTACATCCTTACAATTGGAACAATTTCCCAAGGAAACGCTGTTCTGTTCGAACTTCGAAGCGAACAAGAATCAAAAGATGATGTCCAAGTTATATATAAAGTTGATTATTACATTTTGCACAGCAGAATATGAATGACATGTTGGCAGTTCAACCCTAACCCATTGTAGGGAGATTTTTTTCTTCTTCAGAAATAGATTTTTTTTCTGTTATTTAAATTTTATACCTTCATAAATTTTAATTTTCCATTCCAATATGTTAGAAAATAGTCCTGATGCAAGAAAACCCGAGAAAATGCACACTGAAAGCATTTCTTAGCACGAAGTGTGCACATTGTATACATTTTTTGAGCAATGATATTTTAACCAAATGTATCAACACATTATAGTAGTGATGTACCAGGACCAGTACAAGGGTAAACTAATACTACACATCTGTGCAGTCCACAGATACCAAGAAGTGACTACATTGCTCAGTGTTATTTGATTGTGCTGAAATACTGATGAACTATGCATTATTGTAATTTATATATTGAAATGAGATGGATATCACTTGATTATTGAGGTTCTCAGTAATTACACAACTTTATTGTACATGCCAATGTTTCGCTATTCTAGAAAATGGTAAAGCATTGTTGTCAAAATTGTCGTCACTGAAAGTAGTCAAATTGGCAGAAATGGTTGTTGGTGCACCTCTACATTATAGCGTTTTTGTTGTTCAGTTAGGATCAGTAGCTACTCATATCATAAGTAAGTACAATAGTAACTATGTATCTGAGGAATGGACTATATAGTACAGTATCTTCATCAGTAGCTTACAGAGAAATCTATTATCAGACTGACCCAAACCTACAGTACAGTTGGCATAATGCTGAATATTATGGATCTTTTTTTCAGTGAATGAAATGAACCGATGTCAAATGAAAGCATTTTGTTTTGTTCGACTCATCATGGGTGTCTAATTGCAGTACAGTGCTCTGTTTTTAAGAGCGCACCTTTAAAGTTGCTCTTTTGGTGGTAGCTCAAATTATGTACAGATGAATCATCTCTGTTCTCATAATGAGTCCTCTTTAGTAATCCATGTTTGCCTAATACCTTTGTAGGAACTTAACTGTACTTAAGCAGTAGTGTTGTAAGAATTAACTTCTTATTCTGTGAATGGTAAAACATATGTTTACACTACCTGCCATGTTTACAGGTTGTTGACGAAGGAAAAATATTATGGGCTGTTTCTTGTCTCTAAGAACACAATTTTATACTAATGCTTTTATAAAGTGAAGCACTTTGTTAATATAGATAAGTCTTACTTTGTCTAAATCTATCAACTGCAGACTGCTTAAATGGCTGTTTAAAGAAAGGATCCTCTGCTTCAAGTGCACATTTGTTTAAATGTTTACATGTGAACATTGCTGAAAATAAGCACATTCTCTCCTTTCACTTATATTTAAAATTAAATAACGAGGCCTTCATTTGTAATGTATTGTATCATTTGATTGTGTCGCATAATACCCTTTTCAGTTGTCATAATCTTTGAGTGGAAGTACTATTATGTAATATTGTCTACTGAAGAATAATTGATAGATCAACACTTAATTTGTGATATATCAAATTTTGTTATTGTAGAACTGAATTATGACACCTATAAGTGCATTACAACAACATACATGCAACATACATACAATTTAAAGAATGGAATAAACTTAAGTTGTGAAATCCCAGTTTGATGTCCTAATAATTATTGCACACCAACTTGAATCAGTAGATTAGGAAGAAATTGGAAATGGGGGGGAAAAAGTATCCCTGGTGTTTTCATCTATAAAAGTTATATATTGTATTCACTTCATTCTGAGATTAAAGTAAGAATTCTGTGTTTAATGTTAGAATTTTGAGTAAAAAAGTCTGAATTCTGAGATTAAAGTCAGAATATTATTCAAATCAGAATTCTGAGGGAAAAGTCAACATGATTTTAATGTCAGAATTATAAAGTCATAATTCTGAGGGAAAAAGTCGAAGTCACTGATGATATTACCGATGACGTACCCAAAGTTGAATGTCTGGGGTCCCTAGATTTTTGTGATGTCAAAGTTGAGTCACAAGCCCCCTACAGCTGTGCAACAATCTCTGACACTGGGGACAACTGTCACCAAAATACTTATTCTGAAGGAATGGAAGTCCTCCTCTTCACCTTCTTTTCAGGTGTGGCTGATGGACATGATCTCTGTTGTACAGATGTAGAGACTCAGGTCCCTGAGAACCAACTCGCTTAAGAGGTTCTCAACTATCTGGGACCCCCTTTTGGCATACTTTGACGAGGTTACGAATGACAGGCGACTGAGTTTGGGGGTGGCGGATGGCTGGTATCTCGTCCCTTGCATGGGATCCCATGCACATTATTTCTTGCAAACACATACATGTATTAAGCACTTTATGCGGCTCATAGCACCATGTTGTAATGTTGAATCTTGATTGATGAATGTATTTTTTTCTTTCCCTTTCTTTTCCTGTGTCTGAGCCTGGTTGTCTTGTTTGTATTTTGTTCTATTACAAAATATATATAATATATACCGGTATATTAAAAAAAAAGTTGGGTCACAAGTCAAAAAAGGTTGGGAACCCCTGATCTAGCCATTTCTCATGGCTTGCCCTAACACATATCTTTGTAATACCCAACTGTTCCACAGGGGGGAGATGAAACTGAGTCATCAAATCCCTCATGCCATTCTATATACATGGTATATCACAATTATTACATCTTTATTATCACACTATTACGCCTATTATCATGTTACTAAGCTGCTGTAGTTCCTTGACAGCCTATTTGTATGCTGCTTGTGTTTCTGCCAATGCCATACAGGCAGAAAATATAATGCTGACCAATGCTGACAGTTAATACATGTGAAAGGAAACACTGGGGGAAACAGAGAAGGATACTGCCTCCACAGAGAAGCCAGTGACACACAGAGATTTCAGAATCACTTTAACAACAGCGCTCTCCTTCAACACTGATGACTGATGAGAATAGTTCACTGTGCAATCAAACCATGAAAACCTGACTCACTCATTGGTCTCAGAACTTTAGAGACTTTTTTATTAGTCATGGGCCGACTATTCCACTGGCTAGAGTATGATGGGAGCTCATGATGGGAGATGGGAGCTTACGTATATAGTGTTGGCGTTTTTACCTCTACTTGTTTAAGTTGAAGTAGTTTTCTTACTTTGCCCAGTAAATGTGTACATTTTGAAAAGCATTGTATTTATGTCTGCATCTGCCAGCGGGCCATCACCATAAGAGTAGGCATAGCCTACTCTGTCCAGGAGGATTGAGGAATATGTTATAGGTTATAACTTAATAAGGTTAATAACATAATAAGTGGATCAGCACAAGGGGCCTAACAACTCTGGAAATAATTAATTTGTTACAAATCATATTAGCAGCAAATAAGCTAAGATACATTGATTGTTGTGATATTGTATTATTTCAAAAGTGTACATTCTTAACTATTATCTACTTTATTCATAGGTGTCACCATGGGATTAATGTTAAACTATATATGTCTGGATTGCGTAACACTTTGATGAACTAGGAAGTCAATTAGCCTGTTTTATCTTGGGCTAATATGATGTCCTAGTAGATAGCCCAATAATAATCTGTGTTGGTTTGGATTAGTTTTTAACCTATAAGATGGGGCATTGAGGTCTCTTCTCTGTTGGACCTTTTCCATGATTCAGCTGAACAGCCACAACCCCCCCCCCCCCCCCCCCCGTCCCCCGTCCCCCGTCCCCAACATTGTGCTGGCTAAAGACCCCCCTCCTCCAAATGGGTCAGTGGAAAGGTCACGCACGGTCCAGGCCGGCCTTTTGGACACTGTTGGGGTCAGCGGGGATGGGCACGTGTGGTAGCTGGACGACACAAGCCTCGGCCAATGGCAGAAGGTCCTGGGGGAGCCGGGGCCTCCTTTACCCCACAGCCTCCCCAACATTCATAACCTGATAATGACTTTTACTCCATTGATCTGGCCTGGCAGCTTGACCCCGGTTCATCTGCAGGCGGATCATCACTCCACCCCCAAGCTGTGCCGTATTGGCAGGTGCCGAAACTGAGGTCCTGATTAAACACCCCGGAGAGCCCCCCCCCCTCCACCAGTGAGCAGGCCCCATACAGGAGGCCCAGCACTCACTTTCTCACCTTATGTAAGACCAGAAACCATGACATAAGCGCCAAGGCTGCATTCAATTATCTGGCTTCCGAATGCAATTATTTTACAGGAAACTTAATTAGAGAATGGCAATCAATGCTGTTTGTGTAAAAGGTTACTGTGGCGGGCAATGTAATCACTGTAGCATGTATTACAAGAGGTTTGACGTTTTTGATCAATTTGGCAAAATATCTTGAGGCAGTTCTCACATAGCATTAATGTGGGAAGGGGTTCAAAATTTGAACGGCCAGTAAAGATTTAACGTTTGCATTCATACTGAATTAAATACTTCTCAGACAGCCTAATAGCGACTCCATACTCAATATCCAACTCAGACTGTATGATCCTACATTCAATTTGACAGGATAATTGAACCTGCTTTGCTTGAAAATGAGTTACCCACAATTTGACTAAAGTTACACCTACTCGTCAAAATGATTGATAGCCCAAAAGTAAAACTATGGTCAAGCATTTTGGGTAGTTCAAGGCTTTGAGCAATTGATCCAGTATATTTTAGAAATCTTCCATGTTGAACATCAGGTAATAATTTGAATGTATAGTATTTTGAATATAAACTAATTATATAACAACCTCAAAAACAGTCATAATCCACCAAGTTTATGTTCTCTCTCTCTCTCTTTCTCTCTCTCTCTCTCTCTCTCTCTCTCTTTTAATTTCTAATTTTTTAATTTCTAATTTTTGACCGGATGGACAGCACAGCTGGCCCTCGGTCCTGCTGCTGAATCAGGGTGCAGAGGGGGAGGGCTCTCTCTCTCTCTCTCTCTCTCTCTCTCTCTCTCTCTCTCTCTCTCTCTCTCTCTCTCTCTCTCTCTCTCTCTCTCTCTCTCTCTCTCTCTTTCTCTTTCTCTTTCTCTCTCCACAATAAGAGATGGACATTGGATCAATATCTACATTTACACAGCAGCTGTCCTGCTCCCATCAATGCTTCCTTGTAATTGCAGGCCCCGGTTTTTAGAGGACAAGGGTTACTAACTCATTTCCATTATTTATTTATTTTTTTCAATCCATAGCACCATTTGGTATCCAGTCGCTCTATGACAATGGGGGAGGCATTGTGATCAGGTCACATCCCCCTTCATCAATACAGCTCCTGGTTAGAAAGTGCAAAGTGACTGCTAGAAGAGCAAGAGGATGTATGAGGAAGTCACTTGCACTATCATGCAGGTCTTATTCAGAAGTGCCACTATTTAGGCTACAGATAATGAGAGTTTTGATATTCTGCATCCCAATCATGTTTCACAACGTTGCTTGGGAAGAGCTGAACTTATGTCTACAGTGGCAATGTAGTTTGACAAGGTCGATCTTATGTAGTTTAACTAATTCCATTGTGAAGTACACTGTAGCTGTTTGGGAAAAACGCTGCGTCAGCATTGTTGTCAGAGTAAAGCTGTAGCATTTTATATGTCGCTGATGCTCTTAAAGAGGGACGTACAATCAGTGATGTGATGAGTGCTGTGCAGAATATGATTATGGGGGTGACCTAATGGAGCCGGATTTTTGAATTAGGTAATAAGGGCTGACTAAATGGGCAAAAATGGTTCATTAGTGGCCAAAATGCCTCAACACAGCTTCAGCACCATGGAGAGCTCCAGAGTGGAGCAGCACAGAGGTGAGCGGAGTTTGAATCAGTCAGTGAAGTGGACTATGAAAACCCTCTGGGGAGAGAGAGTAAGAGGTTGTATGCCAACTCTGTGAGCGAAGCCTGACTAAATGGCCAGTCACACAGGGACGGATATTCCACTAGTAATAAGAATGCAAAGTGTCTGTGTGTGAGTGAGTGCGTGAGTGAGTGAGTGAGTGAGTTAGTGAGTTAATGAGTGAGTAAGTAAGTAAGTGAGTGAGTGAGTGAGTGAGGGTCGTAAGAGCAGAATTGTGTTCGGCCACAGCTATGCTATTTTACGTGTGATCGTGCTGACTCTTTCACGAGGTGTAAAGAGCACCTCTGTGGGTGACCTAATGGAGATTTTTGAATTAGGTAATTAGGGCTGCCTAAATGGGCAAAAATGGATAATTAGTGGCCAAAATGACTCAAGAGAGGTTCAGCACCATGGAGAGCTGCAGAGTGGAGCAGCCCATAGGTGCTCCAGATTCGAGAGGAGTCCACAGGTGAGAGGAGTTGTAATCAACCAGTGAAGTTGACTATGAAAACGCTCTGGGGAGAGAGAAGAGAGGCTGCATGCCAACTCTGCGAGTGAGGCCTGACTAAATGGCCAGTCACACAGGCTAGTTTGGTAAAGATGGGACCGTGTGAGGTATGAAGGTGTGAGGTATGAAGTTGTGAGGTATGAAGGTGTGAGGTATGGCCCCAGAGTCTCCAGTTCATTTGGGTTCAGAACTGATGACTGAGTGAGAAGAGCATAGGATTCGTGTTGTTTTCAAGCTCATCAAATTATTCGGTAACTCCATTCAGTGATGTTGTGTGTGGAGGATGGAGTCAGTCATCCTAGTAGAAACCACTTCCATAAACTTCATCTTGAAACATTAACACATTACAATTGCTAGTAACATCAAAACAAATAATCACGAGTGCATGGCTTGTGTGACATTTATAATATGAATTGAGCAAACATCTTACCAAGCATTTACGAAAGTGATTATATTCAAGTTCAAGCAGACTTCCCAGCATGTCACACTTTAGAATTTCTTCCTTCATGTTGTTAGATTCCAGCTCAATCCATTCCCTCAGTACTTGCCCCAGTAGCCTACATTAGAAAGACTGTAAAGGCGAAAGTTTGACACATCTAGCAGTAACCACTTCTTGTAGCTACCTCAAAGGATTCTGCCAACTTTTTGTTTTGTGCAACATGGAAAAAAGAACCTAGAAAACATCTCACTAGCCAGCAAAACAATAATAGACACCGGATTCAACTAAGAAACTATTGTCAGCATGACTGGACATTTGCTGATTCAAGTATTCAGTAGACTATCGGTGCAACCATCTGCTATTTGATATGTTTATTTGATATCAGCTGACACAGAGTAATGTATCTGTTTTGACTGAAACTCAGACCAACAGGGTCATCACATTTCACCTGCAGCTACTCATCAAAGCAGTCACTCAGTGGGTGCATGACCCTAAGAATGAGGGGATACTCTGAAGACACAGATTCATCAACAGCACAGAAACACCTGCTTTCAATATACATTGTACCCCACCCAGGATTATGAGTTACAGTAGTATACAGTATCATGACATACAGTGACAGTATAAATATGACATACAGTGACAGTGATATGCAGTGACAGTAAATATATAATGTAGTATATGATAGCATATGATAGGAGGAACTTCATTATTTTAGCCTAAACTGAACTTATTTTCAAGCTTTTATGCCATTTTCACAGACCAAGGCATCTAGATTGACTAACATCATCACCTCCCTGATTAAACTGCAGCAAAGTCCATCCTCTGGTACCACTGACACAGCAAGTGAACTGAACTTATTGAATGAAAACAATCAAACCTTAGAATTGTTGATGATCGTTATACATTTTCAGAATGGACTGTAATTGGGGGGGGGGGGGCTGTTCAACCCATACTGGTTGTTTATTTATACCAGACATGTCACCTCCAGTCAGTGATCATCTCAAGAAAAAGAAATATACTGGATAAAAATATAATTGCAACACTGGATATGCAGTTCACTGTGGCTCCATGGTGCTAACTGACCAACAATAAAACGCCACTCCAAAATGTACAGTTTTATCTGGAAAAAGAGACATTTATTGGGTTCTGAACTATGAATATAGAGCTACAGATGTGCATTTTTTGAAGATCAGTCAGTAGGCTATCTGATGATAGAACTGCACATCTGAGAGTGGCCTTTTTTAATGTCGACCCCAAGGCATACCTGTGCAGTGTGCAATGATATGCCACACCTGTCAGGTGGATGGATGGATTATCTTGCAAAGGGGAAGTCCTCACTAACATGGATTTAAACAGATTTGTGAATAAAATTTGAGAGAAATAAGCCTTGTGTGTGCATAGAAAAAGTCTTTATTTTCCTTTAAGCTTTTATTTCAAATCATGAAAAATTGGACCAAAAACAAGTGTTGCATTTTATATTTTTGTTCACTATAAATGGTAAGAAAATCATTCATTCATTATTGTTTAACAAATACCTGTATATTCACTTACTTCACTTAATCAGTTTGATACTACTATGTTGTGGTATAAATGTATAGTATAAATGTGTCTTAAAGGTGTATGTCAGCCTAAAAAGTTGTGTAAACTCTGCTGTGTAAAATAAAAGGCGTGTGTAGTAGACCATTGATTGTAGTGTAGACTGGACTGAACTCTACATCAGGAAATGACCCAGTTCTACCGCTAGGTGGCGCCAGGGAGCAGAAGTTGCGTTTCCCTTCTTCAAAGTAACCGAGCCGCCTGTTTGAGGAACATGCAGGCAGCGGACAGCTCGTCCAGGCTGCTGCGAGCGTCAGTCAGTCAGTCGCGCTCACAGCAGAGCAGAGCAGAGCAGCTCATCTGCAGGAGACAACATGAGAGACTAGCATGCACGGACAATTCATATAAATGGCGCCTGTCAAAGGGAAATTCTATCAGCGGTTGCTGTTTTGTTTTGTTTTTCTTCCAATCTCAGGTGAGGAACGTTTTACGTTTTCACTGCATTTTGTGAGGAACTTAAAACATAGCGTTAGCAGCCACACCACTGTGCATGCCATGAGTGTGGGACTCGCGCTGTCTGCAGTTTAGTTTAGCTGGCTTCACATTTGTAGCCAGGGAGTTCAATGCAAAACTTCTGCTGTGTAGTACCAGTAGATGCTGATGCTGGTGTGCGACATTTTTACAGCATGAATGAATGAACCTCACAGACTGAAGCAGTTTATTCAGAAGTGGACCCCACCACGAGCTCTCAATGTCTTTGCAGGTGGAGCACTGCTGCGCATCATCTATTTTTGGTGTAGCCTAGCCTACTGTGAATTAAACGGCCCCCAATTCTTACCTTAGCCATCATATTTTTCAGCAGTATCAAAAGTTGAGTGTTTTGTGTATGACATCATTGCCAACGGCCAAAAAGGATGATGAAGAAGAAGAGTAACGTAGAGTATGTCAGAGTAAAGTAACGTTTAGAGTCAGTAGAGGAAGAAAAAGGGACATGGGTTTTTTCTGTTTACTCTGTGATAATCTAACTTCAGTGTAACAGGCTCTGAGAGAGAAGTGGTGTGTGTGTCTATCATTCCAACAAAACCAAGCATATCGATATTCATGTGCATTATCAATAGCCTCTTATGCCTACATCATTGTCATAGAGTTGGTGTAACTTATAGGTGTCGCATGGCGCTCATAGGACACAACCTTTTAGGATCATGCCTTGCTTTTGGGGCAGCAGACCTTGGTTAAGAAAACATCGCATACAGTTGAAGGCTGTTGAATCAGAAATCGACATCTTTAAAATGTAGTCAGTGAGTCTGGCAGATATCAGTTCTCTACTCACTCAACAAAGGTGACATGCATGTTCAGTAATACGTTGCTCTCTAAAGGGAGTAATGGGATCAGCCGTTTCACCTTCAGCCTGTGACTTTATGAGCCATAAGTAATTGGATTAAAGGTGCAGTACAGTAGAAAGACAATGTGATTACTGTAGCTCAGGACAGTAGACCTCCTGCTAGCAGGACAGGATACAACCCTATTCACCATAGTAGAGCATTTTACTTTGTGTCACACTTAAAGGAACACTCCGCCCATTTTCAACCAGCTTTGTATCATTAGAACATCAGTAGTATATCAGAAAACTGTAAACGGTTTTGAAGTCTGTCATTTAATTTGACAGTTATTGAGTGTTAAAGTGTGGACCAGTGACATCACTGGTCCACACTAACTCAAATTAATAACTCATTAACTCAAATCAACTCTCAATAACTGTCAAACTATTCATCATTCATCTAGTTTGACAGTTATTGAGAGTTGATTTGAGTTAATGAGTTATTCATTTGAGTTAGTGTGGACCAGTGATGTCACTGGTCCACACTTTAACACTCAATAACTGTCAAATTAAATGACAGACTTCAAAACCGTTTACAGTTTTCTGATATACTACTGATGTTCTAATGATACAAAGCTGGTTGAAAATGGGCGGAGTGTTCCTTTAAACCCATTTGAGTTTAGAAACAATCCATTGCCGGAGCATCCATACATAGCATCCATAGTTCAGTAGAACTATTTTAACTTGAGTTTGCAAGTGATTTGACTGTCAGAAGATAACACTGCAGATTCCTATGGCAGTTCACTGTATGCTGTGGATGACCGTTCAATCATGAACTCACTTCTAAGCCTGTAATTAGACCAATGTGGATGGATATTGGATTTGCCGGATTCCCATCAGTTCAATGTTCCTCTAGCCTCAGTCGGCCCCATGCTGATAACCAGCACCTCACGTTCTCAACTCTGACCGTTCTCCTCTCTCTTTCCACAGGTGTTTTTTGTTTTAGCGAGTTATTTTTTATCAAGGAGCCCCATGATGTCACTGTCATGCGGAAAGACGCCGTCATCTTGGACTGTCAGGCGCATGGAGAGGCGCCCATCGATGTCCGATGGCTCAAGAACAGAGTAAAACTAGCGGAGAACGATCGAGTCTACCTTCTCTCCAATGGCTCCCTTTATATTTCGGAGGTGGAGAGCAGAAGAGGAGACAAATCAGATGAAGGGTTTTATCAGTGCCTCGCTCAGAACAAGTATGGAGCCATCCTGAGCCAAAAAGCCCGTCTTACAATCGCAAGTGAGTAGCATGCTGGTGTGACCCGCGTTGTGTAGTCCCCCCGTAGCTGGGAATCGAACTCGCAGCCTCTGGCATCATGGGATGGGAGGCGGATGCTCTAGGTCCGAGAGCATCCCATGATGCCCGAGGTTGCCTCCTCGCTCCTCCTCCTCGCTAGAGCCTCCTAGAGTCTCTAGCGAGGAGGCTCTAGCCTCTGTCGCTAGAGCGTCTCTTGAGGTCTCGGGTGAGGTGTACTCACTGCACAGCACACCACCTGCTGGCTACCGTAATAAAACTGGGATCATGTTGGGAACGTGACAGCATGGAGGGCGAAGTGTGATGTGAATCGATCGTATTCTAGTTGTCTGCTAACGTTTGTTGGCGTACAACAGTAGTAATCAGTAGAAGTGGAGATTTGACAGTCTAAAGCTGTGCGTGCGACGGTGTGCGTATTAAGTTTCAAATCTCCCTGCATGGATCATCCTCGTTTTTTCCTCACTGCTCAGTGTTGCATTTTGGGCATTAGCTTCTTTAATCCAGCTAATGGGGGAGGAAGAGAAGCTTTTCATGGCTTTAGTGGTAGGCTGGTAGCAGTGGGGGAAGGGGGAGGTCTTCAAAGTTAGGAGGCCAGAAACAGATACTATTTGGAAGGAGAATATGCCCATTGGTGTGTTAATGAAGGAGCTGCGGATCTGAAAGGTCAGGAGCTGGCCAGGAGCTAGCAGCTCTCCAGCGCTAAAGAGTGGATGACCCCTATTCACCGGGCCGGGCTTTCATGTTATTGCTCCCTGATCGCTGGAGGAATTGTTCTTTTGGAATGCTTTTTCCTCCAGCGCTGCTGTGAGAGTTGGCCTGTTCTCTCACGGGGGAGTAGGGACGCTTCAGGCAGAGTTGGGTCTTTTGGGACCTATTCCTGGGTGTCACCCCCCACACCCCCCCAGGCCGTGCTTCTTGCTGTGCCACTTTTGCAGAAAAGATGTTACCCTATGCCTTCCCCTCCCCCTCCCCCTCGCCCTCCCCCCCCCCCCCCCCACCCCTCCCTCTCCCCCCATGCTTGCCCACCCACAGGTTTTTAACATTCCCTGCAGGATGGGGAAATTCCCTCTTAATTTAATCCACCTGAGATATTGTACAGGAGCTACTTTCCATATCCTGCTTGGTGACCCTTGCTGTGTAAAAACGTCACTGATCACAGTAATACATACTGGTGGGTGATGATTGCCTTACTTTGGCGTGCATTCCTCCTCTGATGTGATCCTGATGTTGAGTAGATCCAACTGATGTTGAGAGACAGACAACATTGTCTGCTTTTGCCCAGGATGGTTTATACCCATGATGTGCACTTTAGATGAAAAACTGGTAGAAAAACACTGCATAGTGTTGTCAGCTCTTTTCAAATAATTGTCTGGGAAGTTTCGCTTTATGAAACATAATGACATAAAACACACAAGTTTTACAACAGTTGTCGAGATACTTGATATAATTGAATTTGAGTATATTCAGAATTATCGGAATTATTCTAAAACTACACGTTCCCTTTATTGGCATGCATTTCTACTGTAATCCACGTCCGATATTAACTGGACATGGTAAGTGTGCGTAGTTTTATTAATTGAGTGGTTTACCGGCTTTATGGTTTGAACTGAAGAGGTGATAAAGGCTGACAGTAGAGTTTACTAGTTTGTTTTAAAATGGCACTTAGACCTGCTTGAGGGTCTATCTGGAACCTCATAAAATTTGCACATACCTGAGAAATGCTCAGTTGAAGGAGACAATGGTAGCAGTGGGGGTTGCTGAGAATAGCGCATGTGCTCGCGTGCACACACACACACACACACACACACACACACACACACACACACACACACGCACAAAAGTGAATTGCCGTTACCTAATACCACAGCCTGAGTGTCCCTGAGTGTCTAAATGAGCAAACTTTATTGCAGGTCTTAGCAGTGCAGAGCTGGAGGTTCTGCTTCACTGCTCTGCAGGTCTTAGCAGTGCAGGGCTGGAGGTTCTGCAGGTCTTAGCAGTGCAGGGCTGGAGGTTCTGCAGGTCTTAGCAGTGCAGTGCTGGAGGTTCTGCAGGTCTTAGCAGTGCAGTGCTGGAGGTTCTACAGGTCTTAGCAGTGCAGTACTGGAGGTTCTGCAGGTCTTAGCAGTGCAGTGCTGGAGGTTCTGCAGGTCTTAGCAGTGCAGTGCTGGAGGTTCTGCAGGTCTTAGCAGTGCAGGGCTAGAGCTTCTGCAGGTCTTAGCAGTGCAGGGCTAGAGCTTCTGCAGGTCTTAGCAGTGCAGTGCTGGAGGTTCTGCAGGTCTTAGCAGTGCAGTGCTGGAGGTTCTGCAGGTCTTAGCAGTGCAGGGCTAGAGCTTCTGCAGGTCTTAGCAGTGCAGGGCTGGATGTTCTGCAGGTCTTAGCAGTGCAGGGCAGGAGGTTCTGCAGGTCTTAGCAGTGCAGGGCTGGAGGTTCTGCAGGTCTTAGCAGTGCAGGGCTGGAGGTTCTGCAGGTCTTAGCAGTGCAGGGCAGGAGGTTCTGCAGGTCTTAGCAGTGCAGGGCTGGAGGTTCTGCTTCACCGCTCTGTGGCCAAAGACTGAAAAGCTTTTCACTCTGACCCTTTTTGTCCACTTTGCCCCCCCCCCCCGTGCATCAGAAGAAAAAAGCTTTCTTTTGGGGGCAATTGTTGGTCCAGATCTCAGTGGACAGAACAGCTGGGCCTATTCACCACTGCAAGGCTAATTATGTTAATGCTACACGTTACATCAGAGATTGACTCAGTTTAATTTGGACACAAAACGCCACAACAGCTAACTCAGGTGTTAAATCCCTCAGCAGGGAGAGTGATAGAGCAACATGTGGGCGGCCGGGGACTTTTAGTGCCTCCTGTCCACAGCTTCTTCTCACCTCTGGACGTAGAGATCCCTCACTACCAAGTCTTTTCCTTTGGCTCAGTCACTTCTTTATAAAGCACCATTATTCCTTTGGACTCAAATGAAATTGCACCCGTCTTGTGAGTGACTGTGAGTTGAACTGTCTTTGTGTCTGAAGTGCAGATGGTCTATGTATGTTGAAGCTGCTAGTGACTTGAGTCCTTCAAGAATGTGATGGGTCACCTTAAACACCGGCTTGCTAAAGCACAAAGGTGAGAGGGGATTTGGCCTTGATGAATAGGCATGTGACACATGAGCCTCATCACGTGACCTCTGTCAGTAGTCTTCAGATTGACGGAGAAAGATGGCCTCCTGAGCGGCCTCCGTTCAGCCAGGCCTCTTCTTGACCGCAGGTACACAAGGCATTCACATACAGGAGGGATAGTGAAGCCATATCAATTAGCTCTTCTCAAAGTATCTTATCGCTGGTGGGCTATCTCCAAAGTGTCAACTTTTCAGGAGCTAAGAATCACAAACAGTCTTGTTTTTCAGCTTGACTCAGTTATGTGTTTTTCAGTTGATCCAGTGAGTTTTTTTTTTAAAGGGGAGTAGAACTTCATCACCCACACATCAATTAAAGTTAAAATATGAAAATCAGCTGAACTGGAGTTACAAGGTTTTCATCTGACAAAGGCGATGACACGTCCCACGTGTATACATTGGTTGGATGTCAGAGCGTTTGCATGTCGGCACACATCATTTCATTTGTGTCTTCGTATTCTTGGTCAGCTTCCAGCGTCGTTGCTACGCAATACGAGGGGAACGTGGTTCTCTCTCCTGTGTGTTACGCCAAACTCAACACAAACACCTGTCAGTTTTACTGTTGTCTTCCTTGTCACTAAGTGCGCCCGATTGCTATAACATGACTTTAGACCTCTTATGAATCAGCGGGGTATTTTGTAATATTTGGATCAAAAACCGAAGGTCAGACCACGTCTGTGTCGTTGGTATACTTGGTTGTTCACAGAATTCACGTCCGCGCTCATTGTTTTGACTTGGTGTGTGGCGTGCCCCCAGTTCTGGTTGTGTGACGTCAGGGTGTCCCCAAGAATTAGTCAACATTCACAACTGTCTTACGTAGACAAAATGGAAAAAAAACTCAGTGTAGGAAATTCCGTAGAAAGTTAACGATCGCTTTGAGATAACAGTAGCCTTTTGTCGAAGAAACATCCCACTCAATGTCAACGGAAGACCTACAGGCTGTGCTTTGTAATGGCTTTAACAGATTAGCATCTTGTTTGGCTTGTATCTAGTTTGGGAGGGGGTTGGCTATTCTCACACTGAGTGCTATAGAGAGGCAAAGTGGAACGTCACTTCCTGCTTCACCACTGTACCAGAGATTTTCATTCGCCATTTATTTTCCCATAGACATTTCGTGAAACTGAGGGAGGACCACCGCTCAATCCGGCAACGTCTTGGTTAAGGTGCTGGAAAAACAACTGCAGAATCCACAATGAAAGGGCTTGCACTAAAATTCACATTTATTGTGAGCTTTCGGTCAGCAAGACCTCAAAGCTCACAATAAATGTGAATTTTAGTGCAAATTTAAGTGTGCGGAAAGCCCTTCTTTCACCATAGACATTTCGTTAAATGTTTATGAAATAGTTGTACTTCGTCGAACCAAACGGTTCAGCTAACGCTATAATCGGGAGAGACCATATACATTTCACTCGGACCAAAACTTTAAAAAACAACATAAAAAAAAACATTTTCTTTATGTTTTGGTCAAAGTGAAATGTTATGCGATCTCTCCTGTTTCTAAATATATCTGTACCGTTTGGTTTGAACCAATAAAACTATTTTTTATAAGCATTTTACTTAGAAAAATAATGCACACCCGCACACTGTCTTCACTTGCTCAAAATTGGAAAATTTCCAATTTTGAGCAAGTGAAGACAGTGTGCGGGTGTCCATTATTTTTCTAAGTGATTCTACTCCACCTACGCACCTGCCACAAGACTTCTCAGGTGTGCAAGAGACTTTGGTTGATTATAAGCATTTTACGAAATGTCTATGGGAAAATAAATGGCGGATGAAAATCTCTGGTACAGTGCTGAAGCAGGAAGTAGGCGGTGACTTTGCCTCTCTATATCACTGTAGTAATATAAATATGAGCTTTGTCCAAGTTTCAACCAAAGAGTTCAAAGAGCTTTGAAGGAGTTATTTGAATAAGCGGTTGCTATTAGCTCTGTCCATAATATTATGCAGGCCGGACACTAGGACCACAGCGTTAATTTGAGGTTGCTAAGGAACACATCTGACTTGCAGCGGCTCGGCACAATAAGAAGAAGGCAAACGTTGGCACAGTATGAGATGTGACGTGGATGAATGAAATAGCCTTAAGTGAAATAACTTCGAGGCCTGGGCTCTTGTTTTTCTCCTCTGCTGGACACCAAAGGTTACCATGGTTCCCTCGAACGGCAGTCAGTCCCCAGAGGTCAAAGGTTTCTTTCAACTGTTCAATAGATGGACGGCTCGGAAGACGAGAGCCCAGCGCTTAAATCTTCCCGACAATAACGCCGCGCCTCCATTTTTATCAGTCGCTTTAATCGTTCCAATCAGTGTGTCTACTTTGTTTTCATGAGCGTGTCGGACTACTAACAAGTTTTGATTTTGTTCTCCCCCCCCAATCATATCGTTTCATTCAAAGAATGAAATGCTAATTAAAGAGCCGAATGCACCTACTGGCCGATTGACTTCTTCTTCAGGCCGATGTTCTGACACCGAGATTAGAAACAATGGAGCCACTGTCTCTGCTGAGTGGAGGAGCTGCTGCTGAGTGATTGGAAAACTTTGTTGGAAGATAAGGGAGTGGAGGAGGGGCTGAACGCCCACTAACCCCCCACCCACCCACCCACCCCCTGGCCCGGCCGGCCTCGAGAGGTCAGGCCGCTCATGGGAATAGCTCTTTGTTTAGCCAGGCCAGTGGTCACTTGACTGTCCTGCAGCCTGTGTGTGTGTGGAGCTGCTGCTGCACTACATCTGCCACCCGCTCACTGATTGATTTGTGGGGCTTTTCAGCGTCACATTCTTCTCCTTGCTTATCAGCGTTCTTTTTTCTTCTTCCCAGAAGCCCTTATTAATGTTGGGTGGGGTCACTGACTCATCACTCAGCTCATTTGTGCTCTGTTGCCTCTGTGCCGTTAATCAGCAGGTATGTTTACATAATGTGTAACGAATAAAAACACGGAGCAAGGATTTGCACGTCCTCCTCCCACTGCTGAATGGCGTCAATACAGCATGCAGCCTGCGGGAGCAGCAGAAAGATGATCAATCTTAATGTCTCCCCAAAAACATCGGTCCCTCGGGGGCCCTCACTGCCATCCAGACAGCTTAGCACCCTGCACAAATGCCCTCTATCATCCAGAGTGTTGAAACCAGGCTGAGGCGAGCGTGCTGCTGTTCCATTCTGGATGCTGCTGACTACAGCATCATGTGATGACTTTGCATGGTTCAGCAGAGACTCACAACTCCTCCTGACACTAGCTGGAACGTAGGACTGATTCATTTGCTCGAGGAGAATGTCCTCCTGACACTTTCCTGGCATCGGGGATGTCTTTGGGGCTGTGGTCTCATCTGACACATTTGAGAAGGCTTTGTAAGATGTGCTTTGACAGGGACGTGGTTGTCTGATGGGACAGTTGATGTGACAAATTGAGATGGATAATTTTTTTTAGACCAACTGTATTGTACTATCTCATCATCCCACAGCTTGAGCCAGTCGAATGTCAGTGCAACACATCTGTTTTAGAAATAAAATAAAATAGTTCGATCTTCCGGCAGTGGCCGGAGTCACAGGAGGAAAGATGGCGGCTGACCTGCCTCCTGATATTTGTAAGGGAACCTTTGTTGAGCCCTGACCTGTCCACTGACCTTCAGCTTGTCAAGCTGCTGGCAGCAGCAGGCACATCTGCTGCCGGGGGGCGAGAAGCCAAACTCCTCTGGTTCTGCTGGGGGGCTAGGGTCAGCTCTTCTGGTTCTGCTGGGGGGCTAGGGTCAGCTCATCTGGTTCTGCTGGGGGGCTAGGGTCAGCTCATCTGGTTCTGCTGGGGGGCTAGGGTCAACTCCTCTGGTTCTGCTGGGGGGGCTAGGGTCAGCTCCTCTGGTTCTTCTGGGCGGCTAGGGTCAACTCCTCTGGTTCTGCTGGGGGGGGCTAGGGTCAGCTCCTCTGGTTCTTCTGGGGGGGCTAGGGTCAGCTCCTCTGGTTCTGCTGGGGGGCTAGGGTCAGCTCCTCTGGTTCTGCTGGGCAGCTAGGGTCAGCTCCTCTGGTTCTGCTGGGGGGCTAGGGTCAGCTCCTCTGGTTCTGCTGGGCAGCTAGGGTCAGCTCCTCTGCTTCTGCTGGGCAGCTAGGGTCAGCTCCTCTGCTTCTGCTGGCGGGCTAGGGTCAGCTCCTCTGGTTCTGCTGGGCAGCTAGGGTCAGCTCCTCTGCTTCTGCTGGCGGGCTAGGGTCAGCTCCTCTGGTTCTGCTGGGGGGCTAGGGTCAGCTCCTCTGGTTCTGCTGGGGGGTTAGGGTCAGCTCATCTGGTTCTGCTGATGGCACATTTATGTTAATTCTGTGGGATTATGCTCAGGCAAAATGGGATGGACATGACAAAGAGGATGTTTGTCCTTCTGTAGTTGGCAACTTGGCACAGTGAACTCTAGGCTCATGACAGATAGTTGGCACAGTGAACTCTAGGCTCTGACAGACTTGTAGTTGGCACAGTGAACTCTAGGCTCTGACAGACTTGTAGTTGGCACAGTGAACTCTAGGCTCTGACAGACTTGTAGTTGGCACAGTGAACTCTAGGCTCTGACAGACTGGTAGTTGGCACAGTGAACTCTAGGCTCTGACAGACTTGTAGTTGGCACAGTGAACTCTAGGCTCTGACAGACTTGTAGTTGGCACAGTGAACTCTAGGCTCTGACAGACTTGTAGTTGGCACAGTGAACTCTAGGCTCTGACAGACTGGTAGTTGGCACAGTGAACTCTAGGCTCTGACAGACTGGTAGTTGGCACAGTGAACTCTAGGCTCTGACAGACTTGTAGTTGGCACAGTGAACTCTAGGCTCTGACAGACTTGTAGTTGGCACAGTGAACTCTAGGCTCTGACAGACTTGTAGTTGGCACAGTGAACTCTAGGCTCTGACAGACTGGTAGTTGGCACAGTGAACTCTAGGCTCTGACAGACTTGTAGTTGGCACAGTGAACTCTAGGCTCTGACAGACTGGTAGTTGGCACAGTGAACTCTAGGCTCTGACAGACTGGTAGTTGGCACAGTGAACTCTAGGCTCTGACAGACTTGTAGTTGGCACAGTGAACTCTAGGCTCTGACAGACTTGTAGTTGGCACAGTGAACTCTAGGCTCTGACAGACTGGTAGTTGGCACAGTGAACTCTAGGCTCTGACAGAATTGTAGTTGGCACAGTGAACTCTAGGCTCTGACAGACTGGTAGTTGGCACAGTGAACTCTAGGCTCTGACAGACTGGTAGTTGGCACAGTGAACTCTAGGCTCATGACAGACTTGTAGTTGGCACAGTGAACTCTAGGCTCTGACAGACTTGTAGTTGGCACAGTGAATTCTAGGCTCATGACAGACTTGTAGTTGGCACAGTGAACTCTAGGCTCTGACAGACTTGTAGTTGGCACAGTGAACTCTAGGCTCATGACAGACTTGTAGTTGGCACAGTGAACTCTAGGTTCATGACAGACTTGTAGTTGGCACAGTGAACTCTAGGCTCTGACAGACTTGTAGTTGGCACAGTGAATTCTAGGCTCATGACAGACTTGTAGTTGGCACAGTGAACTCTAGGCTCTGACAGACTTGTAGTTGGCACAGTGAACTCTAGGCTCTGACAGACTTGTAGTTGGCACAGTGAACTCTAGGCTCTGACAGACTGGTAGTTGGCACAGTGAACTCTAGGCTCTGACAGACTGGTAGTTGGCACAGTGAACTCTAGGCTCTGACAGACTTGTAGTTGGCACAGTGAACTCTAGGCTCTGACAGACTTGTAGTTGGCACAGTGAACTCTAGGCTCTGACAGACTTGTAGTTGGCACAGTGAACTCTAGGCTCTGACAGACTGGTAGTTGGCACAGTGAACTCTAGGCTCTGACAGAATTGTAGTTGGCACAGTGAACTCTAGGCTCTGACAGACTGGTAGTTGGCACAGTGAACTCTAGGCTCTGACAGACTGGTAGTTGGCACAGTGAACTCTAGGCTCTGACAGACTTGTAGTTGGCACAGTGAACTCTAGGCTCTGACAGACTTGTAGTTGGCACAGTGAACTCTAGGCTCTGACAGACTGGTAGTTGGCACAGTGAACTCTAGGCTCTGACAGAATTGTAGTTGGCACAGTGAACTCTAGGCTCTGACAGACTGGTAGTTGGCACAGTGAACTCTAGGCTCTGACAGACTGGTAGTTGGCACAGTGAACTCTAGGCTCATGACAGACTTGTAGTTGGCACAGTGAACTCTAGGCTCTGACAGACTTGTAGTTGGCACAGTGAATTCTAGGCTCATGACAGACTTGTAGTTGGCACAGTGAACTCTAGGCTCTGACAGACTTGTAGTTGGCACAGTGAACTCTAGGCTCATGACAGACTTGTAGTTGGCACAGTGAACTCTAGGTTCATGACAGACTTATAGTTGGCACAGTGAACTCTAGGCTCTGACAGACTTGTAGTTGGCACAGTGAATTCTAGGCTCATGACAGACTTGTAGTTGGCACAGTGAACTCTAGGCTCTGACAGACTTGTAGTTGGCACAGTGAACTCTAGGCTCTGACAGACTGGTAGTTGGCACAGTGAACTCTAGGCTCATGACAGACTTGTAGTTGGCACAGTGAACTCTAGGTGACAGACAGACTGGTAGTTGGCACAGTGAACTCTAGGCTCTGACAGACTTGTAGTTGGCACAGTGAACTCTAGGCTCTGACAGGCTGGTAGTTGGCACAGTGAACTCTAGGCTCTGACAGACTTGTAGTTGGCACAGTGAACTCTAGGCTCTGACAGACTGGTAGTTGGCACAGTGAACTCTAGGCTCTGACAGACTTGTAGTTGGCACAGTGAACTCTAGGCTCTGACAGGCTGGTAGTTGGCACAGTGAACTCTAGGCTCTGACAGACTTGTAGTTGGCACAGTGAACTCTAGGCTCTGACAGACTTGTAGTTGGCACAGTGAACTCTAGGCTCTGACAGACTTGTAGTTGGCACAGTGAACTCTAGGTTCATGACAGACTGGTAGTTGGCACAGTGAACTCTAGGTTCATGACAGACTGGTAGTTGGCACAGTGAACTCTAGGCTCTGACAGACTGGTAGTTGGCACAGTGAACTCTAGGCTCATGACAGACTTGTAGTTGGCACAGTGAACTCTAGGCTCTGACAGACTGGTAGTTGGCACAGTGAACTCTAGGCTCTGACAGACTGGTAGTTGGCACAGTGAACTCTAGGCTCATGACAGACTTGTAGTTGGCACAGTGAACTCTAGGCTCTGACAGACTGGTAGTTGGCACAGTGAACTCTAGGCTCTGACAGACTGGTAGTTGGCACAGTGAACTCTAGGCTCATGACAGACTTGTAGTTGGCACAGTGAACTCTAGGCTCTGACAGACTTGTAGTTGGCACAGTGAACTCTAGGTTCATGACAGACTGGTAGTTGGCACAGTGAACTCTAGGCTCTGACAGACTGGTAGTTGGCACAGTGAACTCTAGGCTCATGACAGACTTGTAGTTGGCACAGTGAACTCTAGGCTCTGACAGACTTGTAGTTGGCACAGTGAACTCTAGGTTCATGACAGACTTGTAGTTGGCACAGTGAACTCTAGGCTCTGACAGACTTGTAGTTGGTACAGTGAACTCTAGGCTCTGACAGACTTGGCTGGACAAGACGTGGCATAAGACAAGTATGCAAGACTGTTAACATTGGGATTCAACCTGCCTCAGCTGTGTGTTGCTTTGAGAAAAGGTTGATGCTTCCGCTGTCTAAAATAGACTGGGAGAGAGGGGGAAAGACTGTCCTCTGCCATGCGTAGACACTCAGGGCAGCTTACAGCTTTATTATATTTACAGTAGGGGTGTAACATACACGTCCGAACCGTTTAGGTACGAGCCCAGGATGTAGGTTCAATACGCATTGCAAACCGCAAACCGAAACGAGGCCTTCACTGCTCAACTGTGCAAGTCTTCTACAAGGATATCATGGTCGACTAAAACTGAGAGAAAAAAGACTAAAGTTGTAAAAAAAAACATTGTCTTAAATTCAAATAAAAATTGTAACTAGACTGTGAAAATAAAAGAATTGTCAAATAAATTCAAATAAATTAGAAATTTGAACATCAAGAAAATGTCTCTGGCATTTCTACTTTTTTTTTTGCTGTATCGAAAACATACCAAACCGTGACACCCCTGTATCGCATCAAACCGAACCGAACCATGAATTTTGTGAACTAATGTACAGTAGTACACCCCTAATTCACAGTACTTTGTAGCAGTGATGTAATGCTTTGCAGCAGCTGGACAGCACGTATAAAAACACATCAATTGTGTTCTGTGTTTTGTATCAACAACTGGCAGATGTCAGAGTGAGATGCAGCAGGAGGGGAAAAAAATCTGTTGGGGAGGTTTACAGAAGGGCATCTAATCTAAATGCAGTAGGAAGTCAGCGCTCTGCTCCCAGTTGGAGAAGGTCCTCCTGAGTGATTGATTGGCAGTTTGCTGGGGAGCAGGCAGCGAGCTGCAGTGCATTCTGGGGTGGCCATGCAGGACTCTGGCTGAGTTGTGTGCTAGCCAGGATTTGTGGAGGTCAGAGGTGAGAGGTGAGGTTGCTGGGAAGGGCAGATGGTCGGAACTGTTTTTTCATGCTCTTTGGGAAAATATAGGCTGAGGTATTTACCCCTCATTGGAAACAAACTGGCCAAAATGGCCCATTATAAAGTGCTATAAGGCGTGTCTGCTTTGGTAGAAGAAAGGAAAAGGAAAACACAAACCCATAGTTGTCATTTTTATTGTTTAATTTGTAAGCTATGGACAGTGGATGAGTACAGATAACTATGCAGACCAAAGAGCTTTTCTCATTGAAGTGTTCTGTTCTGTTCAGCACCTTGATTATTTCATAAAGGAACATTAGACGCCCCTTGGCAAACATCATCACTCAAAGCAGAAGGTCAATCTCCATCTATTTTCAGCTGTGAGTGCTCTGGCCAATGCCTGACAAACCCATGCACTTATAGATTTTCAACCTAGTCTTAGTAGTTAATCAATAATCAATGATGATCCCGCTGTTTGTCAATCCGATATCATTTGAGTGAACGGAAAGGCAAAGTGGAGCGGCAGAGGATCAGTGCAGCTCATCTCGTGTGCCTTCCAGCCACATCACTTCAGCACATTAGTGGCATCTTTTAAAGAGCCCGGGGGGGGGCTCTTCATATCAAACAGTATGCCGGTGGTCTGGGCCTGCAGCACCAGAGGCCCAAGCTCAACATTAATTTGATTAAACAAATCCATGGCAAATGGACTCAGCCAAAGGATTTGGCCCCAAAGACAATTTGTGAGAATATGGTGGGCACATAACATTTCCCCCCCTCCCCTCACATTCTGCTCCAACAGCTACAGCTAATGGTATTGATGGTGAGTCATAAACAAGACGGGGTCGTCATTCCTGTAACTGTTCACCCCCCCCCCCCCCCCCCCCCCTGCCCCATCTAACCAATCAGGTCCCATGACCCCAACAACAACAAAAAGAAAGTGCTCCAGCTCTTAAAATAGACCCAGCAAAATTGCCTTTCAAATCCGCTAAGGGAGCTATCGGTAGAATGTTAAGAATTCCAATGTGATCTTTTTTTTTATTGAATAATCTTAGTGACAGAAACCATCTTCCCCTCCTTGGCCACTGGAAAAATGAGGAATTTCTTCCTCCAGAAACATCAGTGTGCAGCGTCATTTGGAGAGAGAATTCAGTATGAATTCAGTATGAATACTGAATTCAGTATGAAGTGCTGTCAGTGTGCAGACAGTGAATTCAGTATGAAGTATACACAGTGAATTCAGTATGAAGTGCTGTCAGTGTGCACACAGTGAATTCAGTATGAAGTGTTGTCAGTGTACACACAGTGAATTCAGTATGAAGTGCTGTCAGTGTGCACACAGTGAATTCAGTATGAAGTGTTGTCAGTGTACACACAGTGAATTCAGTATGAAGTGCTGTCAGTGTGCACACAGTGAATTCAGTATGAAGTGCTGTCAGTGTGCACACAGTGAATTCAGTATGAAGTGCTGTCAGTGTGCACACAGTGAATTCAGTATGAAGTACACACAGTGAATTCAGTATGAAGTGCTGTCAGTGTACACACAGTGAATTCAGTATGAAGTGCTGTCAGTGTGCACACAGTGAATTCAGTATGAAGTGCTGTCAGTGTGCACACAGTGAATTCAGTATGAAGTACACACAGTGAATTCAGTATGAAGTGCTGTCAGTGTGTGGGGATGATTCACTGAATGTTTTGCTTGGCACTCAGCGCTCTCCTGCTGTTTGGCACTGCAACACCTGGCAGCACAATTTACATGCAGCCATCCATCAAGGCTGTGTTACTGCCGTGTGTTTATGACGGGGCTGTGACTGCTGTGTGTTTATGACCGGGCTGGGCTTCCCTCTACCCGTTTCTCCAAAGCAGAGATGAACGCTGCATGTTGTCGTTTGTAGTTGGAGTGTGGAGGATATAATGTTGTGAGATATCCTGGCCTGAGTGCTCTGTGAAATCTGAAGAAATCAGAGCTAATCTGCAGTAGGGATGGACTAACTCTTGGCAGAGCCAGACAATCACCATTTCACCCACACGTTTTCTTTTTTCCCTTAGGGTTTGTGAAATTCCTTTTTTTTTCTTTTGTTTTTTCTGGTAAAACTAATTTTATTGGCTTTATGGGGTTTGTTTCAGTGTTTTTAGCTGCTAGTGCTCACTCAACAAATATTTAAACTCGCTTAGCTTTCCATTGAGCTTTTTATGATTTCTACACCTTGAATATGTTGGGCAGACATGTTTTCACCTGGATGTCCCGTCCGCTTCTTTTCTGTGTCCTTGCTGCCGGGTGCTGAAGGCTCATGGCAGCAGGAGAGCACTGGATGTGTGCATGGAGGTCAAAGAGCGCCACAGTCTGTTTGTTCATCCATTACTTAAGAGGAGATAGTTTCATCCTGACAACAAGCAGCAGCTACTTTGTATCTTGAGAAACACCCACGCCAAACTAGGAATAGTATCATTTGCTTGAATAAATGATGTCGCTTTTTTCCTGATTGGATGGAAAACCTCCAATACTGTTTGTTGGATCATCACAGGCCCCATAGTGTGTGTCAGGGATGATTGGATTTGTTTGATAAGTAATCCAAGTCACTGTTATCTACATGTAGGATAGCTCTGCGGCTCTTTGTTAATAATATATTTTGTTCTTCTCAGTATTTGGTCATTATCAAGAGCAACAATGCGATTGATTTATTTTAACAAATTATTGACCTGAAGCTTGTTTAGCTGAGATGGGGGATGGTCCAGCAGTGGGCGAGCCTAATGGCTTTTTCGGAATTTTACTGCCTGGGGGGAAACGTTGTTGTAGAAGGCATTTACACAGAGAACAACAACTTCAACCATTCTAAGAATTAGACGGTGTTGGCAGCAGCACTTTTGGCTGTTTGTCTCAGCGTAACAGGTCATTTTCATTCATGTTTGTTTGCCGTCAGTTTCAGGGAAACTCTATCCTCTCTCTATGATGGCAGGATGTTGCTGCTCCACCTTCTTGCAGCTCGGTAGCTTTAGGTAACGAACGGGCATCTCTGTTTTCTGAGAGCCACTGGATCTGACTGAGATGGATGACACTATGAAATACATCAATGTTTGTGTGCAGAGGCGTAGAGATAACTCACAAATGTCATCTGTAAGAAATTAGCATTATCATCCATTACATGGCTCCCACTCAGAATTAATTAGCCACAACATATTATTTCGTCAATACTTTTCAAAAGGAATTGGTTTTAACTTTTTTCTCCTTTGCTTGTGTGGACTGAACTGCTGCTCTAGATTCAATACAATGTATATTGCTTGAATCTTTTGATATTAATGATATAGCCTAATAGTATAAATATGGTTTATTTTATGCTCAAGCTTGTTACCTGATTGATGAGGCATCTCTCCAAGTGACTTTGTGGCAGATTTGAGGGGCTTTCCCGTGGTTTCATGTCTTGGCTGTCTGGTCACGTTGGTCACGTTGAGAGAAACACAACACCAGCTTTCAAAACAAAGGGACATCTCAAATGAAAGGAGTCTCCTTTCTCTTTTCACTCTATCTTAAACTGACAACATCTGAATGATAAATCATATGCTAATAAGTAGGGATGCAAATTGTAATCAATTTCTTTAATCGATTAATTGGTCATGTTACCGATCAATTAATCGATTCATTGATCAGTATGGTAATGACCAATATAATGATTATTAATAATCATTATATAAAAAAAAACAGCTTTTGACATACAAAATTTTAAATACAAAATGTGGGTGTTTTACACCTGACTTTAGACCTACTCAACAAATTAATCAACCAACCAAACTTCCTGCATTAGCCATCATTGTGCTTGTAGACTACAAGTAATGCATACTGTTGTCTTTTTGGGTGTAATTTTCCCACACTGGAGTTTTTGCCTGCTTGCTTGGCTGTCTTCTTCCTCTGTATGTATGAGCAGTGAAATGTCACTCTTGTTGTGTTAAACCATCTTTAAAATTATTTTAAAATTAAAATAAATAAACAGACTCCCTTCAAGCCTCAAGTCAGTTTTCGTGGAGCACGAAGCCCTTCATCACTTGTGTTAGTGGTAGGGAGTGGACTTGATTCAGGCGATGTGTGCCCAGCGCTTGGCGGATCTGGATCCGACACGCGTAGGCCAGACTGCGAGGACATCCCTTGGCCTCCAGAAAGACCCTGAGAGCCTCAGGATCCGCCCATTGCTCCAGCTGTGCCTGTCCTGTGGTCACCAGGGCCGGGTCAGCGCCGTGGTCCAGCAACAGCTGGACGAAGGCCATGTTGCACCTCTTATGCACTGCAGTACCACCTCCAGCAGGAGAGAAGCCACATCATGGGTCAGAATGCCAGCAGCCTGGAGCAGCAGGCGGAAGCAGTCCAGGCGGTTGTGTGTAGCACTGATGTAGAGAGGAGACATCTCGAGGGTGTCTATGTCAACAGGAACAGCAGCACATCCATCCCGGGCAGCCCGGTATACCGGGGTGTATGAGTATGAGGGGTGTATGCTTCTGTTAGGGTCGGCCCCCGGCTTCCAGAAGGATTCGGACACAGTCCAGGTGAATGTAGCTCACGGCCCACCAGAGAGGCATCCGGTTATACCCATTAGGTAGGTCTACCTGTGCTCCCTGTGTGATCAAGTAGTCCACACAGGCAGAATGACCCAGCCGGGCTGCGAGCCCCAGAGGGGTCCAACCCAGATAAACACACTGCTCAGTGATCTGCCTTCTGAACTGGTCTTCCTGCAGCAGGCTCCTCAGTTTGTCCAGGTCTCCTGCAATGGCGGCATCATGGAGCTGCATGTCGTCATACCCTGCTGGAACAGCCATTCCTTCAGATCTGTCACTGTACCACACCGACTTGTATGCTGTGTCTCAAACAGAAGGCATTATCAGTGTTGCCAGTGGGAAATGTTGAATTATCATACCTGAGGGTCAAAATGATCGTTTTTGGAGGGAAATTAGCGTACGCAACCTTATAGAGCCTCAGCCAGGAAGGATTTATGACATCACTGATGACGTCACACTGCTCAAGTGACATCACTGATGACATCACAATTGCTTGAGTGACACTGATGACATCACAATTGCTCAAGTGACATCACTGATGACATCACAATCCCTGATTTATGACATCACTGATGATGTCACAAACCCGCAATTTTAAGCTCTCGGCAGGGAAACAGTGGATGGATGGAAGAAGAAGAGAAGAGGGCGGTAATGCAACATTGAGGATGCCAACTGCCATAAAACACCAAAAAGAAGAAGAAGATGATGATGATGATGATGATTGGATGTGCGACAAGAGAGAGAGAGACAGAGATCGTTTTTGACTGTTGTGCATTATAACTAAAGTAACTAGCCTGTTTTGAAAAAGTACAGATATTTCTGTTAAAATGTAGGGAGTAAAAGTAAAAAGTTGTAAGAAAAATAAATACTCAGCAAAGTACAGATACCTGAAAATCCTACTTAAGTACAGTAACAAAGTATTTGTACTTAGTTACTTCCCATCTCTGACTACAGAAACATGTAAGACACAATGTAGTAACTAAAAGAAATTTCATTTTATACAGTGAGGTCAAGTTTCGAAAAATGGTCTCACTACAATGAAATGGCTACTATGGGGCCTAACATCATCACACATGAATACAATTGGGCTCATTGAATCCACAGGAGTCTCAGCTTTCCAGTCATCCCCAATTTATGTAATTCCAAGACGTTTTAGGGACCCCACCCAGTATGCAGAAATATTCAAATAGAAGGCGAAAAGAACACATTTATAGGCTACTGCATGCAGAAAACGGCACTGTTTTTGCCCAAAACTGCATGGGATTAGTATAAAGTGGGCATCTCTGTAAAGGGGAGACTCATGGCGGGTACCCATAAAACCATTCTCATTCAGATATCTTGAGGTAAGGGATCAAGGGGGCCCTTTGAAAATGGCCATGCCAGTTTATCCCTCGCCAAAATTTTGCCTAACTTTGTTATTTAGCATTATTTATCCCCCCTTGGTGACAATGGATGCATTAGGCATTCTAGATTCAGAGAATATCAGTATCTTCACTCTAGCTTTAGAAATGTGTCCGCTAGAGCCTCTGAAACACAGTCATGTCGGCCGCGGACGTGTCTTGCAAAAAGGGCACCTTCAGAGGGCAAAAGGGCAGGTGCGTGGGAACCACCTGGGGTCTATCTGTGCACGTCCCTGATTTGAGCTGATACAGGGTGGAAAATCATTACACATAGAAATATTAGAAAATCACACTATTTTCACAGTAGTGATACAAAAACCTACCAAATCAAATATCCAAACTGTTTTAAAATGGACTCTCTGTTCTGTTGCCAGGTATCTCCTCCTTTGCACTCCAGCCAACACCCATAGTGGTGACAGAAGGCTCAGTCGCCAGGTTTTCCTGCAAAATCACAGCACACCCTCCTCCAATCATCACGTGGGAGTTCAACCGGGTCACATTACCTCTCGCCACTGAAAGGTATGCATTCCGCTGATTCCAACGGACAACTCGATTACCGAGGTTGTAAACATGCAGTGTGCAGTTGTGTGTTTCTGTTTTAGAATACACAGTTTTATCAGTTGTTAGAAACATTTGATTTATATTTAATGCCAGTGATACAAGTTGATTCATCTCTTTTTTTTGGGGGTCATCGTGTCGTCCAGAATCACAGTCCTGCCCAGTGGCGTTCTTCAGATCCACGGGGTGCAGCAGGAGGATGCAGGGAATTACCGTTGCACTGCCACCAACATCGCCAACCGCCGCCGGAGCGCCGAAGCCACGCTCACCGTCACCCCAGGTGTGTCACCTAGCTTCCTGTTAATGAATGTACACATCAACACACAGCTTAGCAGTGTAACAGACATTATACATGAGCAACTATGTCCCATCCAACTGCTTTCCCCCCCCTAACTCTATCACAAACTCCCTGTTGGATTTTCAGAATGTACGGAAGACATTATGTATATTTGTATGTCATTTGTATTGTATTGTGTTATTACAATATTACAGTAACGTTATGAACCAGTCTGTCTATCTCCCAAGCAGCGGTGGATATTTTGCCGATAGTTTGTTGAAAAGTTAGTTTGTTGGGTGAAGGGACAGCAAGCAGAATGCTTTGTGGTTTAGTATGAAGTTTCAGTCGAATGTACAACAGTGTTCACGTCACGTCGTAGCCATCAAAGCTATCTTCCCTTCCCCTCTCCCGCTGCAGCACCCATCCCCAAACTCCCCCAGAGGCCGCGCATCATCGCCGGGCCGCAGAACAGCACGGTGTCGCTGCACCAGAGCGCCGTCCTGGAGTGCATGGCCACGGGGAACCCCCGGCCGCTGGTCTCCTGGAGCCGAGCCGACAGCAAGTCTATTGACGTCTACAACACCAAAGTGCTGGGAAACGGCAACCTCATCATCAGCGACATCAAGCCGCAGCACGCAGGAGTGTACATGTGTAGAGCCACCACTCCCGGCACACGAAACTATACCATCGCTTCAGCCAACATCACTGTGCTTGGTAAAAAGACACACAGGATGGCTATGTTCTGTTCATGGATTACCAGTTATGAAGTCATCAATGAGTCCTTAATGATGCGGTTGTATGTGTTTCTCATTGTTTTTGATGCTTCCTTCTCAAGCTCCTCCTTCCCTGGTGGAGTGGCCAGAGAGCCTGACCCGCCCGCGCGCCGGCACCGCCCGCTTTGTGTGCCAGGCCGATGGCGTTCCCGTGCCCCAAATCACTTGGCTGAAGAACGGAGAGAAAGTTCATTCCAACGGCCGTATCAAGATGTACAACAGGTGTGAAGTCTTAAGTCTTTCTCTTACTGTTGTGGATCTGTAAATCCCTTGCTCTCAAGCCGAGTAGGCTACACTTCTATATGCGGGGAGATAATTAAAACAGGAAACCTAACCCGTTTACCCGTTAGACACAAGTTTAATAGTCTTCATTTGCCAATGTGAAACGGTTTCAATAAATAATGCATCAGCCAGTCCCCACAGTAGAAAGGAAACTGAATAATTTACAACAGTGCAAATGGGGTTTCAGTTGGTTTTCCTGTAATCTGCTCGCAATTCTCATCCAACTCTCTACGCTTGTTAAAGTCAATGATGGAGCTAAACGACTAAGCAGTAACAGAGCCTTAAGGTGAAGCCATCTGTGTGTGTACTCATCTGTCTGTGTGTGTGTGTGTGTCTGTGTGTGTGTGTGTGTGTGTGTGTGTGTGTCCCACAGCAAACTGGTCATCAACCAGATCATCCCTGAAGACGATGCCATTTATCAGTGCCAGGCGGAGAGCGAGCAGGGCTCGGTGCTGTCCATGGCGCGGCTCATCGTGGTGATGTCAGAGGACCGGCCCAGCGCGCCCAGGAACGTCCGGGCCGACACCGTGTCCAGCTCCGCCATCCTGCTGGCCTGGGAGAGGCCGCTCTACAACTCGGACAAAGTCATCGCCTACTCAGTGCACTACATGAAGGCTGAAGGTGAGCCATGTGGGAGCAAACAAACACAGGGATCATGTTGTTGTTGTTGTTGTTGTTGTTGTTGTTGGATGAAACTTCAGTTGGATCACATGTAGCTTAAGAAACAAAAAATACACAGTCGTTTAGGTGCTGGGCGATATGGACAAAATCAAACATCACAATGTTTTTGACCAAATACCTCGATATTGATATTGCAACAATAGTAGTAGGCCGACTATTGGTGCTTTCACAAAATATTTACACAATGAGTTTTTTGGGGATAAATAATCATCACAGTAATGTGGATATGACTAAGTGGTTCAGAAATGTACATCACTTTACTGTAATTCAGCCTTTAAGGAAAGGACAACATTTATGCCATACTGTATTAAAATATCCAAAATGTAAGACGATATCTAGTCTCATATCACAATATCGATATAATATCGATATGTTGCCCAGCCAGTCGTTTAGCTGAAAACAAGGCCGTCGGCGTCGCTCCTGAAAAGTTTCTATTTTGGAGATACAAGGTTTTCTTTCACCCGACAAAAGCGACACCTTTCATTTGTCCTTTTGACACACAGGGGCGGCTTTATCTCTAGAGGCAGGAAATCATTAATATATGGAAACATTTTATGTTAATGGACTTTTTGGCCTCAGGAACTAGCAGGTTTTCTCCCACTTCCTTCTTGCCCCCGAAAGTGGAATGTGGGAATCTGACCATCTGTTGTCAATAGTGCGCTGGTGGGCAGAGGTCAAGGGAAAAAAGTGATTCCTCCAGCAAAATAAGAACAGCGGCTTTCTCTCTCCACACACGGGAACAGGCCCTCCACAGACCCCATGGCCCCATGGAGGGAGTTCTAATAATGCAGGATCCCCGTTAATTGATAAAATACAGGGTGCAGGGGGAACTATTCACCAAAGCACAAGGGTTGTAGTGTAGCAGCAAAAAAAGCCATTCAGCTTTCCTGGGAACTTTTTTTTGCCATTGACGACAAGAGTCACATTCGAACAAACGGAAACAATTTCAGCATGTTCATTCAAGTACTGTGCCTCATTATAAGGCCATTGACCTCTGCTGGGGAGGCGACATGTACAGAATTCAAGCAGCCAAAGGAACACCTGCTGGATTATGGAGGGATCAGGAAGCATACAAAGAAAGGATAACAAGTTCAACAAATTCTCCCCGATGTGTCCTTGAATGACTGGCATCTATCAAGGATTTTCTGCTTTTGATGGGAGATGTAGTGACACATTCTCCCTGGACCCAGTCTCAGAGAATGGCTGTTCATTGACATTGACAGGAGTCGCAGCCAGGCAGTACATTCTGCACCTGAGGACGCAGACAGGGAGGCTTGGTACTAAATGGAAGGCTGTAATGAAAGGAGGAACTAATTAGCCTGTGTGATGGAGTGTGCTAATCCAAATGTGAATATTCTGTGAGGGGAGTGTGAGCTGGACAGGAAGGCAGGCTTTGTTGCACTTTTCAGGGAGGCTTACTGAGGCATTCAGACCCAGGGACAAGGCCTTTCTGTTTACCCTCAAGGAGCTTGTTTACCAGGTCAGAAATCAGCCCGCGCAATTCTGTGTGCCCAGGATACAATTACATCTTTTGTGCGACTTTCCTAATCTGCACTAATTAAAGAACCATCAGCCAGTAGGCAATGTGAGAAATTGTTGTGAGATTTGGGTTGGAGATTAAAATGTCAACTGGACAAAGTGCATTTCAGTTTTTCTGCCATTTTTATGCACCCTGCACAGCTACAGTAAGTGTACTGTAGACACTGTAGAAGCTGTGTAAAATCATTACATGATTTTGTATTGATAATATTTTGGACTGAAGGCAAAATTGTATTTGACCTGAGGTGGATTGTATTGCATTTTTTTTTTATATGTCCACATCTCCCTTTACCTCATCTGATTTGGTGAAAATTGTTTTTACACTTGGATAAGTTTGGCCACCAACATCAATCATATAACAGGCAGTGTACAAATTCAATTAAGAAAAACATTCACACTCAAATAAATTACAATGTTTTATGCAACAATGTAAACATTGATTTTCTTTCCTTTTTGATGGACAGTATGACAGGCCAGATATTAATCTCCCAGAGTTTCAGTATTTCGTTGCAGAAAGTTACAACTAGCGGTTCAGCTGTCATAGAAATATGGAAGATCCCGACGCCTCCTCCACATATTTTAAAGCTTTGCCAGCAACAGACAGGTTACCTTACACAAATAAGCAAACTCTTTCAATGGGGTGAGGTTTCTTGACCCATTCTAACTGTCAGGATGGGTCTAGGATCCAAACATCGCCAAAGTTGCAGTGCCGGACATCGTCATATTCCTAGTGGGAATGTCAAGACGTCTTTTTCCTGTATTCCGGGGATCTCTCTCGTTTCAGCTTGAGTTCCCGCGGAGGTTTGCATACCGTGCGCAACTAACCCTGTGATGTCCATCGTAAAACGGTCTATATACATTTGGAAAAGGTCATAATACAAATGCATTGTACAAATGATACCTCTAGGGGTATGTGGAGGTACTACAGGGGGTACTTGAGAGAAAGGGGAAAATGGAAAAATGTAAGAATAAAATGACAATGAAAATAAATGAAACATTAAAATAAATCTGCTCAGGAGGCAATCATTTCAACTCTTTCACTCCATTTCTTATTTTAGTTATATTCTTCAAAAGGTGGGCTTTCATTCATTCATTGCATCACATGCTTTAGTTTTCTCTTGCAGTTTTTTCTAAGCAAAATGTTGTAGCCGGGTAAAGGTAACCTGGGTAAACCCAGCCTTCAACGTGACGTCACAGGCTATGCCTGTAGCGTGACTGAGAGCACATAAAGGTCACGTGGAGGCTGGGTTTACCCAGGCTAGGGTAAAGGGGGTACTTGGATTCAGAAATCAGGGAAAGTAGGTATCGAAGCAAAACAAAAAAAGTTTGAGAACCACTGATTTAGAAAATTGTACTGAACAAAAGTACTATTGCTTTGGTTTATTTTGATATGTAACTGCAACACATGCACACAAGATGATTCACGCTCTGATTATTTTAACTCCTGTTTGTTTGTTTGATTCATTGCCTAGGTTTGAACAATGAGGAATATCAAGTTGTCATTGGCAATGATACCACTCGCTACATTATTGATGACTTGGAGCCCGCTCGCAACTACACCTTCTACATCGTGGCCTACATGCCCATGGGAGCCAGTCGCATGTCGGACCATGTGTTCCAGCGCACGCTCGAGGACGGTGAGCCACGCACCCAACACAGACCCTAAACTACAATCATGCCATCCGTCCCACCATGAACTACAAATCTGAAATAGATCCGAAGTAGAGTTTGAGATTGGATAAGTAAAGGGGGAGGGGCTTATATTGAGCCTTAGCCCATTGCTCTAACGGGGGCTCAGTGGAGTTTGTTTACAGCACGTTTGTTTACAGCACGTTTTAACTGCAGTGAACGAGCTGCCTTGTTGACTTTAGTGGATCTGGTGGAGGTTTCCCTTCTATAAAACCTCCTACAGGTGTCTGCTGCCTGTCTGATTGCTCTCTGTCCTCCTCTGCCCAATCATTCCTCATGTGTTACTGAGTAACGGTGTGTGTGTGTGTGTGTGTGTGTGTGTGTGTGTGTGTGCACAGTGTGTGTGTGTGTGTGTGTGTGTTGTGTGTATGCATCTGTTTGTGTTTGTGTTTCACTCTGTCTGCGAGTGTTTTTGAATTTCAGAGAAACCTCATTTGCCCGTGGTCTTAGCCTGTGGGTCAAAGGCTGCCATGCCTGTGTTCTCTGTGACTCAAGTTATTAAACCATGTGATTACATGCACTGTTGTGCTCACAGGGCAGACTTGGGGTCAGCTTTAATACGTGTGTGCCAAAGAGGCTTGAGACAAAATCTAATAAAGGAGAATGGAATGTCTTTTTTGATTAGTTGAATGTTAAAGACACATGTCAGATTATCACATGAATAATATATCACTTTAAATAGTTGTACTAGTCGCGCAGTCTCATGCTAGTCAAATCCTTGACTGTTACAAACAGAAGCCCCCATGATGTGTTTTGTGTCCAGCATTTGGCCAAATCCTGGAGTTGTCAGGCTCAGTTTGTCTTCTTCCACGGCATCAAGGACAGGAGAAATTAATATACACAGGTTGTATTTTTAAGGGCTTTTCTCAAGCATGTTTTTAGAAGCACAACTCCCATTCCATTTGAATAGGTCACACATACTCCCTCACCCCGGCTCCCCACAATCTTGCCTCCCCTGAATATTGAACCTTGATAATCAATCTAGTATAAGCATTTCCCTGCAGGTCAGGAGGACCTTCAGGGTCACTTTTCTGTTTTCTTTGACTCCGGGATGTTTGTAGTTTTTCATAGCGTAATCTGGGGACATGATCACACTGGCTTTACCGCCTGATGAATGAAGGAGTTCTGTTGGACTTATCTGTCCCGTCTTGTCCTCAGTTCCCCTCCGCGCCCCTGAGCTCAGCCTGACCAGCCGCAGCCCCAGCGACATCCAGGTGTGCTGGCAGCCGCTCCCGGACAAGCTGAGTCGCGGCCAGGTGTCGGCCTACCGCCTGTCCTACCGCACCAGCGCCGAGCAGGCGGTCACGCAGATGGAGCTGCCCGGAGAGAAGACCCAGCATCTCCTGGAACGCCTGCAGCCCGACACCATCTACCTGCTGCGTATCGCCGCCGCCACCAGCGTGGGGTGGGGCGAGCAGTCCGCCTGGACGTCCCACCGCACTCCAAAGGCCTCCAGCGCTCGAGGTACAACACCGGAAACTCTCCACTTTTTTGTAATCACAAAGATAACAATCAAACTTACTTGAAATGTGTGTGTTTTTCTCTCCAGCTGATGTTGCAGAGTTTAATTAGTTATTATCTCTCGTCTGTTGCTGCCCTACGTGCCAGTAGGCATATAGGGCAGTAAGTAAGTCTCGTCTTTATGAAAAATCCTTAAAGAGAGAAAACCGTGTGTGTTATATGGACAAACTTCACCTGTGTTTCAACTGCCATGAAACGGCTGAGTAGATGATGACAGAATTTTCGTTTTTTTCGGTGAACTGTTCCTTTAAGGTACACAGGGTTAGAAGCAGTGTCTGTTGTATCTGACATGGCTCATCCTGTTTGTCACAGTAATATACATACCAGCACATATGAAGACCACATGGTTCTGTTGCCATCAGAATCTGTTGTGTAGTGAAGTGAATGCATGCAAAACACAGACTCCCACAAAACGAGCCGAACAAAGTGAGATCAGTCACAGTGTGCCTCGCAGGCACATAGAAAACATATTAACCTCTACTCAGAGACCCAGTTGACCCAGGAGGCTGAATTGGTCACTGAAGCTTTCTTCTTCTCGGCTCTATTTGGACCATGAGAGAGCACCAGGAGAAGAGCTTGCTCTAATAATCTTGTTAAGGCATTGCGTTTGTTACTCGGCGACCTTTGCCCCGCACTGTCAGTAACATTGGAATGGCTTCAGTCATGGGTCATAAAGAGGGGGACCCAGGCCTCTGGGTGGGACGGAGAATATGGGTGTTTAGAGCTGCATCTGAGGCTTTGGGGGGTGGGGGAGGGGAGGGGATTTGTTTTTCCTGCCTATCCTGCCTATTGCTCTCTGTCTCCATTTTAAAAGTACACAGGAGTTTAAGCTCTGTTCCCTCTGTAAAACTAAAAGCATCTGAATTTAAGCTCTGTTCCCTCTGTAAAACTAAAAGCATCTGAATTTATTGAATCACAAGTGACTATATTGCTCCCTAAAGCTGAGTGAAGTGGCTCTGAAGGGATCCTCTGTTAGACAGGAGCCTCTTATGTCCATCAGATAAATCCTGCAAACCGCTTGGTGGAGAAATGTCTGTTTTCTAAGAACAAGGCCAGCAATTAGTGCTGATTAGTGCTGATTAGCTGTCTTGTATTTGATTCAGACTTTTAAATGATATGCTACAGAATAGAAGAACGATAACTTTGAAGTCTTGTTCGAGTACCGTAAATTCCGGACTATAAGGCGCACCGGTGTATAAGCCGCACCTGCAAAGTTGACTGTTTTTTACATATATAAGCCGCACCGGACTATAAGCCGCGGGTGTTTTAATGGTATTTTTTTTTTTTTTTTTCTTTTTTTTTGTGTTTTAATGTTTAATTACCATATGTAAGGGTTCATGCACAGAGGGGATTGTCGGGAAAGAGATGGCTGTTTGAGGAAGCTCCCATTTATTAACATTTCAACAAAACAACATAACACAACACCACCTGTGTTGTTTTTTACAGTGCACACAGTGTCCGCGGTGTGGTGAAAAGAGGGCAAGAGAGGAAATTAAAACAGAAGTGGATTTATAGTTAGAAAGAGTGCTAAAAAAGAGAGATTTTTTTTTTTTTTTTTTGGAAAAAATCCATAGATAAGCCGCACCGTTATATAAGCCGCAGGGGCCAAAAAAGGCCAAAAAACGGGAAAAAAGGTGCGGCTTATAGTCCGGAATTTACGGTAGTTTTCCTTATTCTGCTTCACTTTTTAAATCGATTTGCTTTGCTCCAACAAGCTTCTAGATTGAATCAAAGTAATGTGTGGGTTTACTCCTTGAACAAAGTGCAAAGTATGGCTTGGTTATTGGAGTAGTAAGAAAATACTTTGTGCAGATCAAGGTTGTATGTGTTATATTTGTGCTGTATCTCATAATCAAATGAGGAGTTAATGGAATGGCACTGCCATTTAAATATCCTTATTTTGTCACTGTAGGATAGTTCAGCATCTTTGATAAGACATCTCTCTTTACCCCTCTCTGCAGTTCCTCTGGCTCCCGAGCTGCAGTTGGAGCCCTTAAACTGCACCACCATCATCGTCCGCTGGCAGCTGACGGTCAGAAACTCAGCCAGCGTCCAAGGCTACAGACTCTTCTACCACGAGGAGAGCCAGCCTGAGAACGCCCCCATCCAGCTGCGCGCCTTCGATAACAGACACACCATTGGAGGCCTTGGTGAGGTTTCCCCCCCTGCTCATTTTAAGTTACTCATTTGGTTTTATGTCACCGCCACCGTGGTACCTGGTGTGCAGGACACTATAGAGTGCCTAAGTCACGCCCTCTTCCGGGTTCCACACGGGGCCTAAGGGCGTCGAGTGAGTCCCCATTCATTTTTCCATTGACGTTTCGTAAAAAGAGTTTTACTTGGACAAACCAAGCGATTCAGGTACGAGGTGAAGCACGAGAGACTATAGAACATTCGACGTCCTCCTTGCATTTGCCAATGAAGCCAGGCGCACCGTCGCTGGTGATTGACACAAACTTAGACATTGGGAGCTGGGTTTTGTCACTAAAGTTTACTCTATGGTGGCATCTGTGTGTGTTTCTCTGTATACTGTAGACAGCAGAGTAGATGATCTGAGGAGGTTTTTGGAGAACCTTGCTGCATAAATTTACATGTTAAGGAAGAATTTCAAGAAACCACTGTAATGCGTTCATGCTTTGAGATACAAAGTACATATTAATTATAAATATTTGAAAAAAATAATGCATTAATTAACTTACTTAATGACCTCATTAGCATAGCCGGTTATGTTTAATGGTGGTCTCATGGTGATTATGGGTCAAGTGCCATATAGTTCACATTGCGTTGCAGAGAATTTATGGAGGAGGAGAAAAAGGGAAATATGACCACACCGGTGAATTTGAGCCCAAATAATTACAGCGTATAATCAGTTTACAGTTAGTCCACATGACCCCCAGAACATCATGCTGTAATGAGTTTTCTTTCTGCCATAATACTGCGTTTTAGCAAAATAGTCAAACAGAGAAATTACACACTTTAATGAACGGTTAGTGATTGATTGGAATATTGTAATTCACTTCCTAACCGATATCTTCACTGGTTAATCCTCAAATGTTTGGCTCACAACTTTGGGGTGGCGAAATGAGATAACGAGCAGCGGCAGCGTCCATTGACAGCCAAGCTGATAAGTGATTAATTGGTTCAGGTCTTTTCATGTGGCATGCAGAGGTTCCTCAGGCCGGGGACGAGCCAACACCCCACCCACTGCCATGACCTCCCAACCTTTGCTCAGGATTGCAGTGTGTGTCTATTCAACAGCTGCTGGATGGTGTTGGCTATATCGCGGCTCCTCTGGCCTCCAGGTCAGATTCATTTTGCCGTGTTTGAGAGTGGAGCAGTCCCAGGCCAACGCTGCGGACAACTGACCATCTGTGGCCAGAGGAGGTCAGCCAGGTGGTCAGCAGCTGACTTGTAAATCAGGAAGCTTGGGACTAGAATGGGATTAGAAAGAAAGTCAGAAGGAAAGGAGAGGAGGCGGTATAAATTACTATACGTGTTACTTTCACTTCTGCAGCCATTTTTTATTCAGTTCAGTGGTTTGAGGGTTTTGAGACTACGTATTTGTCTTACTGATACTACTACTACTACTACTACTACTACTACTACTACTACTAATAATAACAATAGTAATAATAATAGTACAATTATAATTATAGTGATAACAAATCAGAATAATTGAGAAATGCCAATTAGGTTTTGTAGCATCTGTTTTATTGATTCTGTTTTTCCTTTATTTCATTTTCATTTTGCTAGACGCCAAATGATATTGAAACGTATGGTGATACTGACTAGTTCAGGAAGGATATATCTTTCATGGTTTGTTCAGGAAGGACATATCTATCGCGGTTTGTTCAAACTCTTAGTTCCTCATCAGATTGCATTGAATGTTGAATGAATGGTAGCAGGGAAGAATCACAGGTGCGGCAAACAGATAAATAAGAAGCCGAGCCAATCTGCAAAATAAGTAAAGGAATCAAGAAGCATCAAAAACACAGCCTGGGTTAAAAAACCAAACCTAAATGATCTTTTTGTTCCTCTTTGATAAAGCAGGATTGCAGGGCCACATTTTGAAGAGAGGGAAGCTGTTATTGTGGAGGGAGATTTATTATGTGTTTTATGACTGCTTTGAGCAGAGTTGCTGGAGGAGCATTGACATCAAAGACTCTCATTGTGTTTGGCTTTGAGGGCCACAAAGATAGTTTATTAGCCAAGAGTCAAAGGAAATGCAACCTCTCACCAACCGAGCCGGGGCCAAACAATGAGGGTTTCTTGTGAGCTCACTATGCTGCAGCTCTGCCATCTTTCCCGGTGAGTTAGCTCCACGAGGAGAGGTGTGTAGAGCAGCGTCTGACCTCCCATGTGGCAGAGAAGACCCTGCTTTCAACTTAAACTGCGTTCAAGCTTTTTACCCATTACTACTTTCTGATCACTCTTAAGCTATAGTATCAATTATTGGTATTACTATTATTATCAGAATTATTGTAATTACTCAAATCCTTATTCTGCTTCATATTTCATATATATATCTAATAGCGATCTAAAGAACTTCATGAGGTGTTAAGATGAACCATTTGACCGTGGAAAGCCTAATAAACGCAACAGTAATTGCCTCTAATAAGACATTTTATGTAAAGCAAAGTGTTCACATCAATTAATGACCGTTTATAAAGTTGATTTTTCACAACACAAGCTTTGTTTTGACACCAGCAACCATATATGACAAGACATGAATGAGCAGGAAAGATGGAGGAAAGTTAATCCTATGTAAAGTTTTGTTAATTTGTGATTTGCGTACATTCTGCATGCATTTGTGTCTACATCATTCGTAAGCAGGTGATTTTTACACATTACATTACATTACCTTATGCCATTTAGCAGACGCCTTTCTCCAAAGCGACTTACAATATCACATCAATATATATGACATCAATATCACACGTTTCACGTAGTTCTACTGTAAATGAGGTTCCCTCTGCCTGATGTTGCCTAGGCCACACCAGCGACCAGCCTATATTTCTGTTGCCAATAAGACTGATCACCAAAGTAGCGACGCTGCTGATTCATCTCTGTGTCAAGGTGCAGAAAGACTCGCTCCGAGCCGGGCTGTTAAATTACCACTTATGACCATCCGGCAAGATTGAAAGCACACCCTGAAAGAGAGGAATGTGTTGGAGGGGCTCCAGTCGTATGTATAAATGACATGGTGTTGAAATACTGCGACCTTTCCACGCATGTGTATTCTTCTCCCGGGCCGTTGGAAGAACACGTCGTTGTCGGCGGGGCTGAAATACCTTTCATACCTGTTGGCACCAGAGCTGTGTGCTAACATACCTGTTAGCTGTGTGCACACAACTGTAGATTTATCTCGTAGCCGCAGGCCGACATGCGCCTCGTCCAGCGCCTTTCCTCCGATTTAAACACCCGGGAAGACGAGTGCTTAGTGTGAAAACTAGATTTGTATTCCGCCCGTCGTTTGAAGGGTCATTTTGTGGTTGCGTGCAGGCGTGTGCGTGTGTGTGTGTGTGTGTCTGTGTCAGTGTTGGGGGTAACTCATTACAAAAGTAACATATTACATGTAATATATTACTTTTAGCAGTAACTCAGTAATATAACTTATTACTTATAGGATTTCAGTAATATTATACCTGTGTTACTTTGTCAAGTAACACAAGTTACAAATTTAGTTATTTTTTTTAAAATCAAAGCACATATTTAAATAAAGATACAATCATTTCCTAATCAAACTGTGCGTTTTTATGCAAATAACCACTATAGATGACAATAACAAAGGAAAAGGATAACATTTAGAATTTTGGATTGTTTATACTGATTTACATTACATTACATTACATTACGTCATTTGGCAGACGCTTTTATCCAAAGCGACTTACAATAACACATTTTTTGTCAGCAATAGAGCAATCAACTATGGAGCACAGTCTATGACAACTACAACTTCTGAAAGAACAGTGGTACAAGTTTAGGTTAGTGGTACAAGGTTGGTTAGTTTTTTTTTTTTTTTTTTTTTTTTTTTTTAAGAAAGAGAGAGAGCGAAGTTAGATCAAGAAGGGCCCAGATGGAGCCTGAAAAGGTGTGTCTTTAGTCTTTTCCGAAAGATCGGCAGTGATTCAGCTGTCCTGACCGAAGGTGGAAGCTCGTTCCACCATTGAGGTGCCAGGGATGAGAAGAGTCGAGATCGAGATGAGCGACTTTTGAGCCCCCGTAGCGAAGGAGGGGCGAGGCGACCTGCACTGGTGGAGGAGCGAAGGGAGCGCTGAGAGGTTTGGAACCTGACCATGGATTGGAGGTACCGGGGAGCTGACTGGTGTACTGCCCTGTAGGCCAGTACCAGTGTCTTGAATTTGATGCGGGCCGGGATGGGAAGCCAGTGGAGCTCCTGGAAGAGGGGAGTGACGTGAGAGAATTTGGGTTGGTTGAATATCAGACGGGCTGCAGCATTCTGAATGAGCTGAAGTGGTCGGATGTCGGTGGCAGGTAGGCCGGCCAGGAGCACGTTGCAGTAGTCCAGGCGGGAGGAGACAAGAGACTGGACCAGGAGTTGAGTCGCTTCTCTTGTGAGAAAGGGACGGATTTTGCGGATGTTGTAGAGAGAGAACCTACAGGAGCGCGCTGTAGCAGCTATGTTGGCAGAGCAAGACAGCTGGTTGTCAAGGATCACCCCAAGGTTCTTAGCTGTTTTGGAGGGCAGTACAGTGGTGTTGTCAATGGAGATGACAACACCACTGTAGATGGAGATGGAGATTTCAAGCGATGTCATTCTGCTACTGCTGTTATTTTTGTGAAACTAATGCAGAAGTAGTGTATTAAGTAACGAGTTACTCTACTACACAGACAGTAATATTGTAAAGTAACTAGTAATATGTAGTATATTACATTTTGAAAGTAACTTGCCCAACACTGGTCTGTGTGTGAGTGTGTGTGAGCCAGAGAGAGAAGGGGGAAGAGCGAGAGATGATAGATGTGGGTGTGCGGGTCAGAGTGGGAGTTGACATTTATGGCCCCGTTCAGGCCCTGCCTGCCGCGGCCTGGGGGGCCGTTCTCAGGGGAGAACAAAACCTCGGGGGCCAACAGGATCTGCATGTTGGTTGTAAAAATCAGGTGACCACAAACGGCTCCAAAAAAAAATCCCTTTAATACAGACTGGCATTATTTATGGGAGCAAAGCCTTGTGAGATTTATCCCTATGGGAATGACAGGAACATGTCTTTACTGAAGGCATGGTAACTGAAGGGTGCAGAGTATAAAAAGTCAGCACACTTTTATATTTTGTCAAATATTGTCTCAAATTGCAATGCTATGTCCGTGTCTAATAGAAACGGCCTCTTCCTGTCATTTCATAACCTTGAGCCAGTTGTATCCACAGCTGATGATTATTGCGTACTATTGTGTGATTATTTAATCAGCATGTTCTTATCATTAATAGAGATTTGGTGTTCAATGGACTGCAGACATCTCTTTTGAAAGTTTCAAATCTTTTTAAGTTGATATTATTGATATTGTTATGGATACTTACAAATTGCACAGAAAATGTGATTTGGTCATTTTATATAATACAGTAAATTACTTATTAGTACTAGTAGCCTCAGGTATGTTTGAAAGAGCTGCAGCGCTAAAATTGTCCATTGGGATATTCTGGAAAGTTGTCACTCTCCATTTTCTTTTATTAGCATGCTGTGTCATCACCTATTAAGTGCCATTTTATTTTGGCTCTTGGTGTTTCCCTGTTTTTCCACTCACTTCCTCAGCTTGACCCTCCCCCTCCACAGCGAGGCCTCCTTTTGCAGGATTTAGCTTGCCCAGATTCCAGGTCAAAGGTCGTGGCCCAGATGTCACAGCCTCCCCCCTCTCCCAGCCCCTCTCTCGCATAATTACGCCGGGGCCCATTGTGTTGCGGGCCTGGGTGGAGGTGCATACTGAGGGACTCTGCCTGCGCCTCTTTAGAGGTGCCCAGGCAATGTCCAGAACCTGCTTGACTGTGAAGAATAAAGTGGTCATTATACGTATTAGACGTGTTTTTTGTTTGCGTCCGGCGGCAGAAGATAGAAATATATCAGTAGAGATGATGACTTCTCTTTATTCTGATCAGCTCCCTGCTGAATCTTAACATGCTGCACATTGATCAATACTATGCAGAGAGAGAGAGAGTTTTGCATATTTGCATGCAAATGCGTAAATCAGCAGCAATTCTTAATCCGACTTATATCAAGTAATTATTACACACTTTATGCCGTTTTTCTCCCACTCTCCTAATGGTAATTGTGTAGAAACATTCAGGTTTGGGCTACAGGGACGATCCTGAGCAGAAAAAAGGGGCTCATCTCATATTCCACACCCATGACCTCAGATTCTTTCAGAGTTTTATCTCAGCGTGACCTCCTGGCCTGGCCTGGCTCCACTGAAGCTCCTCAGGGCTGGGGCTCCACGCAGCTCAGCTCCACCCCTCTTCATCTTCCCCCCCCTGTGCCCTCCCACTTCCCTCAAGCCCCTCACTGGCTGTTTTAATAGTATTAAGAGTGTTGCTTTTGTGATGAGTCACACAAAATACAAATACTGGTACTTGAGCTTTCCATTTCTGTGTGTTTCCAGAGCCACGAAATATGTGGACTGGACTGGAGCCTAAAGATGCAATTTGTTGAAATAGCTGACATTTGGCATTAGCTGGCTAGTAAGGACAAACCGTTCAGGGTTAACACACTCATGATAACTTATATTTGAGATTTGAGATATTGATAAACAGAGACATAAAAGAGTCATTTCCATATTAGAATAACAACAAAAAGTGAAAGTGGCCCCACCATCAAATACCAAAACCAATCACCTTTCCTCGGCCTTCCAACACACTTCAAAGTTTTGGAGCAAAACAATTGTCAAATGTTATCAGTTATCAAGCAAAAGAAAGTGCATACTGTACATGATTTTCACTTTAGAAATCATGTGAACAAGCATGAGAGAAAGTAAAGTGGTCCCTGTGTCAGTCCCTGTGCTGTATAAGCTTACAGAGTGGAGAAGCACACCCCAGTAACTAACAGCTATACTGTTCCCAAAAGCTTATTATTATATAATGAGGACTTTCAGGGTGCCCTTTACAGAGGGGGAGTGTAATCCATTGTTAGGCTTTAGCCGGTAAACACCAGCTTCTTTCTACTGGTCATTATGTCCAGTGGGTTTATCTGTAAACACCAGCTTCTTTCTACTGGTCATTATGTCCAGTGGGTTTATCTGTAAACATCAGCTTCTTTCTACTGGCCATTATGTCCAGTGGGTTTATCTGCCTTGCCTTTCAGTGTTTTACTGGCAGTTTCAGTGCATTGGGCGTCCCAGTGGCTCACCTGGTAGAGCGCGTACCACAAAGGCAGTCCTTTACCTGGGTTCGAATCCGCTCTCCCCACCTTTCCTGTCTGCCTACTGTCCTATGAAAAAAAGGCAAAATGCCCCAAAAAGTAATAATAAAAAAAGGTTTCAGTGCATTACCTCCGCCAAGGAGGTTCTTTTTCTTTGCAGTTTGTTTGTTTGCTCATTTGTTGGTCTGTTAGTTAGCAGGATTAGTTAGTAGGAAAAACTACTTTGCCGATTTTCATGAAACTTGGAAGGAAGAACCCATTAAATTTTGGGAGCAGATCCGATCCGACTCAACAAAATCGTCATAATAGCAGACTGGACTATTGGCTTTGGCGGAGGCCAGTGCACTCTTCTAGTTCAGTGAGGAAGTTGCTTATAGTCACTGAAGAGTCTACAGATATTCAGTCACAATACTGTATGCAACATTTGAACCCTGACTATTGTTTTAGAGGTAAAAAAAAAAAAAAAGGAACATTTGTTCAGATGGCTTTTGTTCAACACGGGGCCTTTAGGGTCACTGATGCTGGGAACTGCTGTTGACCGATAGCGTTGTCCTTCCCAGGAGGTTTTGTCCGTCGATTTAACCCCCGGGTTCTGGAGCTGAATAGGAGTGGCTACTGACCACTGACCAGCAGCTTGACCGGGGCAGGGGGAGGCCATCTGATTTGCAATGAAAAGGCTGGGTGACAGACGAGGGTGATGGACTGGGTGACAGGGTGATGGATAGTGGAGGTCCTCTGTCCTGCTGCCCTGAGTGGAGCACAAACTGACCAAAGCGCTCACAGCAGCACTGAGCATCTGCCCCAGGTTCCCACCACAGCGTCAGAGCCCAAACCTCACTGAGCCCAGGTCCCTTTTCATCTCAGCAGCCCCACCTCCTGTTGGTTGAAGAAAGCACATATGGCCCACAGTGAATTATGACATTAAATACCGAATGCTGGTCTACTTAAATCTGTCTATGCTTATTGAGACCTCAGAACGGCGTTTGTATTTTGCCGCAAGCGAAGTGAGGGTTTTTAATTTGTCTACGATGTGACTTATATTTACATTTAATTTAATCTTCTCCCTTCCTGATTGTAGACCCAAGGAAGAAGTACCATGTGAAGCTCCTGGCTTACAATGTCATCGGTGATGGCTACCAAGCAGATCAGACTGTCAGCACCCCTGGATGTGTCTGTAGGTCCTACAAAACACTTGGAAACACCACCTTTTTTTGAAATGCACATCAGCAATTAGTGTAGGCAGCACCTGAGGCAGAGTGTTGTGTTTCTAAACCCGTTGACTTGAACACTTCTCTCTCCGTGTCCGTCAGCCGTTCGAGATCGCCTGGTGCCTCCGCCGCCGCCTCCTCACCACGTGTACGCCAAGACCAACAGCTCCAGCGCCGTGTTTCTCCACTGGGGGCGCCCCGCTTTCTCTTCCAGCCAAACGGTCAACTTCACCGTCCGCTGCAACCCTGTGGGCCTGCAGAACGCCTCTCTGGTGCTCTACCTGCAGACGTGAGTGCTTCCTCTCAGCACGTTACAGACACCTCTTTGCACTTTTCAACTGCACAGTCTGAATTCCTTTCATTTTCAATGCAGGTCGATTTATGACCTTGTGTTCATTCACCTGTGCCTGTTGTGCAGCTTACTGTATGATGGCTTGGAAGTTGTTTTCATGCTACATTTCAACCGTCGTATTAATACAGTGATATATTATTAGCAGCAATATTGGCACTTAATCAGCAAAGTTGGCTGTCATAGCCCAAAGTCAGCTGTAACCTCTCCAAACGCCTCATCTAAACTGTTTCCTGCACTTTACAACATAATCTCAGTCTCAAGAATAGCACAAGTTACCTCTGGCAGCAATTCAGTGCAAACAGTCGAGGAAAGTTTTCAGATCACCACTGGCTTCTCTCTCTCTCACCGTTAGCATGGTCCCATAGCTCCATCTGCTGGGCAAGTCCTTGAGGTTACACCTCTGTTATTGCTTTCTCTTGCAGGAGTGAGCAGAGCCTCCTGGTTCGAGACCTGGAGCCAAACACCAGGTATGAATTTGCCATCCGCCTCCACCTCGACCAGCTGGCCAGCCCCTGGAGCCCTGTGGTGTATCAGACCACTTTCCCTCAAGGTGAGCATCTCTAAATCTCCAAGTCCTAAGTCTCTATCTCTAAGTGTTAATAGTCTAAATACATGATTTAATTCCACGTGTTGTGTATGAAGCTTGCAACTATCTTTGTTTGACTGTTAAATACAAAGATTGAACGACACAATGATAATTAGTTTGGACGCTCTCTTGCTATAAGTGAAGAATGATATTATTTCATATACTCGTAACACCAATTTGGGTGATTTTCATGTGTGAATGTCAAATGAAGTATTAAATGTTCTGCTATGAGTTGAGAAAATACTTTTTGGGTTTATCAAAATCCATTGGATAATTTCAAAATCGATTGGATAACATCAAAGAATGCAACATTGTCAACCTCTTGTTCTTGCAAATTTTGGAGAGACAAAGTTTTCACCCGATGTGATGATATTTGTATGTTGTTATTTTATATCACTCAAAAGATACCTGCATTTTTAAGTGTACCGTATGTGAAATTTCACTTAATTATGTAACATTTTGGTAAATTATTCTATTCTATATGAATCTCCCTTAATCCCCTCGGTGTATTGAAAAGGCACCTTTTACTCTGTTGTAGTGTTTATGGGATGTATATTTTTTGGTGATTTTTATTTTGACTGTGGTCTTTTCCTCCATCGCAGCCCCCAGACTGCCGCCCTCCAGTGTGAAAGTAACTCTTATTGAGGAAGACACCGCGCTGGTATCATGGAAGCTGCCGGATGAGTCCAACGTAGCCGTGACACGCTACACCATCCTGTACGCCTCCAGGAAGGCCTGGATCGCTGGCGAATGGCAAATCCTCAAAAGAGAAGGTAAAGCAGGAGTGGGGAAAGAGAGGCATAGCGAAAGAGCTGCATGCTATGAGCTGCTGGCCTACAGGGGCTCAGGCCCACAAAACCTGTCCTTCTCCAAGATAAACGGACCATTGGAAATCAGTAACTCATTTAATCCTCCAGCCCTGTGCTCTTTGTGTTTCCTGGCTGGTGCGAGATTGGCCGAACACACTGCTTTTGTCTCACTAATGAAAGAACAGTGTGGACTGGACTTCTTCTGTGGTTAAAAAAAATAACTTTTGAGTAACTTTCTATTGGCCTTATTCTACCTGGAAGAGTGAGTACAGCTTAGCTTTATGTTGTGCTGTTGTGTACCAAGCTGCTCATCATAGTCATTTAAATGAGTTGTAAAAAGAGTTTGAAAATTAAAATCACGTTTTGACATGACCTTTGGGTCAAAATCGTGGTAATCCCATTCCCCTCAAAAGTTGATGTGGGGTAGTAACTGAAAAGCAGTTGTTTGCTTGTGGTTGATGTGTAGCCACAGATTGTAGGTAGGTGTTATTAAGAGCAGATGACCCCAGGAAACACAGGACACCCAATCTTTCCCCCTTTGCCTCTGAAGGGGTCAAAAGTGAAGCTATTCACAAAGCCCCCCTGCCCTGCCCCCAGCCCCCTATCGCTTAAATGGAGCACCCCCCCCCCCCCCCCCCTTCCTCTGACTGCCGGGGCCACGGCGCTGAGGGGGCTGGGTGGTACTGGATAGGGGAATGTGTGTGGCTCTGATCCCTGACCCCCTGCTCTGCCGCTGAGAGGCTGCTCACAAATAGCCCCTTCACACCCATGAGAATTGTTTTTATGTTTATGTTTATTTTTTCACTGCATTACAAAACCCTGTTCTTCAATGGTCAGCTGAACTATGCTAGGGTGCAAATTAAAGTCAGGGTGTAATGTTGCGTTCAAGAGGGCTCATGTTTACCGTGAATACGAGACCGGAAGTCGTGTACTCGGCATGCTTGGCATTCGAGTGCTCACGTCGTGAACATGCGCAGTTGACTAGAAGCCACCGAGGCTAACAATTCAGCTACTACTAGCTAGCGAGCGGCTAAGTACGTTAATGCAGGAAATGCAAAGGCATAATGACAGAGGAAACAAGATGAGACTTGAGAATATCAACATGTTCTTCAGACATATTATAAAATAACTATGGAAAAGCTCTATACAGCTAAAATGTCAATATATTTACTTTACATCAACGTCCATGGCGTGCGTAAATTGCCAACTTTAGTATGTAGCCAAATATTTCACAATTTTAAATATCACTAGAAAATCCCTATCACCACACTCTTATCACCAGATCTTATGTCTAATTCATCTCATTTACCAAACCATGTACCACAGAGTGTCTCAGAGTAATTTAGAGCAAGCGGGGTCACAGAATACCTGGATGTGAATCATCAGATATCTGGAAAGTTAATGGCCAAAGTAATCTGGTTTGAAAAACACATTATTATTATTTTTATTTTTTTTAACCTAATGGAGGCTTATGAAAAATATGTAGTTCAACAGCACAGCTACATTTCATTGACAGGGGGCATCACCATGGCGCTGTTGGAGAAGCTGAAGCCCGGCCAGGTTTATTTGGTGAAGGTTTCTGCATCTAACGAGATGGGCGATGGGCCCTTTTCTCATACGGTGGAGCTGGAGGTGCGGGCTGATGTCTTATCCACGGGTCACGTTCCCAGACTCTCCCACGGCTCCCTGCACACCACAGGTCAGTGACGAGCAAGTCTCCAGGGCCACGCGTCCACTCGCAGCCATCCCCCCCCCTTTTTTTTTTTTACTTTTTTTAAAGGAGTTTTACTTGACTCGTTTTTCAACATTATCATGACAGCATTGTTTTTTGACATCTTGCGATGGGACTCAGAATACACGCTGCTATACACACTTGAGACTGTAATATAACGATAATATGGGTTTATCTGACAATATTGACTTCATACTTTGCAGATGGCTTCTACCACCTGGACCAAAAGTCGATGACAGGGATCATCGTAGGAGTCTGCATCGCACTGATCTGCATCATCATCTGCGCTTTCATCATCGTCTGCAGAGGCAAAAACAGGTCATTATCTGTCCAAACAGTGACTCACTGTTTTTCACAGGGGGGACGAGGCAAAAATGTGACCTTTTTTTCTTGAGTATCCTCTGTCGTCAACGTTGTCGTGCTTGTTTTCCTCCAGGAGATTTTCAGCTGTTAAAATGCACAGACAAGGAGCGAACGCCTCCACCACCACTGCAGCTCATCTGGGCTCTGAGGGACAGGCTGAGAACGCTGATGTGATGGTACCCATGATGAGTCGAGAGCATTATATTGACGCCAAGGTACTAACCCTTTACACTTACTACAGATGTAAGCAGCACATCAGAGCCACGTAGAAGGAGAGATTAATGTTCAGTGTGTTATTTAACGTGCAGTATAATGTGGTCAGTGTTATTTAACATGCAGTATAATGTGGTCAGTGTTATTTAACGTGCAGTATAATGTGGTCAGTGTTATTTAACATGCAGTCTAATGTGGTCAGTGTTATTTAACGTGCAGTATAATGTGGTCAGTGTGATTTAACGTGCAGTATAATGTGGTCAGTGTTATTTAACGTGCAGTATAATGTGGTCAGTGTTATTTAACATGCAGTATAATGTGGTCAGTGTTATTTAACGTGCAGTATAATGTGGTCAGTGTTATTTAACGTGCAGTATAATGTGGTCAGTGTTATTTAACATGCAGTCTAATGTGGTCAGTGTTATTTAACGTGCAGTATAATGTGGTCAGTGTTATTTAACATGCAGTATAATGTGGTCAGTGTTATTTAACATGCAGTCTAATGTGGTCAGTGTTATTTAACGTGCAGTATAATGTGGTCAGTGTTATTTAACATGCAGTATAATGTAGTCAGTGTTATTTAACATGCAGTATAATGTGGTCAGTGTTATTTAACGTGCAGTATAATGTGGTCAGTGTTATTTAACATGCAGTATAATGTGGTCAGTGTTATTTAACGTGCAGTATAATGTGGTCAGTGTGATTTAACATGCAGTATAATGTGGTCAGTGTTATTTAACATGCAGTCTAATGTGGTCAGTGTTATTTAACATGCAGTCTAATGTGGTCAGTGTTATTTAACATGCAGTCTAATGTGGTCAGTGTTATTTAACATGCAGTCTAATGTGGTCAGTGTTATTTAACATGCAGTCTAATGTGGTCAGTGTTATTTAACATGCAGTGTAATGTGGTCAGTGTTATTTAACATGCAGTCTAATGTGGTCAGTGTTATTTAACAGGCAGTATAATGTGGTCAGTGTTATTTAACATGCAGTATAATGTGGTCAGTGTTATTTAACATGCAGTATAATGTGGTCAGTGTTATTTAACATGCAGTATAATGTGATCAGTGTGATTTAACATGCAGTATAATGTGGTTAGTGTGATTTAACATGCAGTATAATGTGGTCAGTGTTATTTAACATGCAGTATAATGTGATCAGTGTGATTTAACATGCAGTATAATGTGGTTAGTGTGATTTAACATGCAGTCTAATGTGGTCAGTGTTATTTAACGTGCAGTATAATGTGGTCAGTGTTATTTAACATGCAGTATAATGTGATCAGTGTGATTTAACATGCAGTATAATGTGGTCAGTGTTATTTAACATGCAGTATAATGTGATCAGTGTGATTTAACATGCAGTATAATGTGGTTAGTGTGATTTAACATGCAGTATAATGTGATCAGTGTGATTTAACATGCAGTATAATGTGGTCAGTGTTATTTAACATGCAGTATAATGTGATCAGTGTTATTTAACATGCAGTATAATGTGGTCGGTGTTATTTAACATGCAGTATAATGTGGTTAGTGTGATTTAACATGCAGTATAATGTGGTCAGTGTTATTTAACGTGCAGTATAATGTGGTTAGTGTGATTTAACATGCAGTATAATGTGGTCAGTGTTATTTAACGTGCAGTATAATGTGGTTAGTGTGATTTAACATGCAGTATAATGTGATCAGTGTGATTTAACATGCAGTATAATGTGGTTAGTGTGATTTAACATGCAGTATAATGTGGTCAGTGTTATTTAACATGCAGTCTAATGTGGTCAGTGTTATTTAACATGCAGTATAATGTGGTCAGTGTTATTTAACGTGCAGTATAATGTGGTCAGTGTTATTTAACGTGCAGTATAATGTGGTCAGTGTTATTTAACATGCAGTATAATGTGGTTAGTGTGATTTAACATGCAGTATAATGTGATCAGTGTGATTTAACATGCAGTATAATGTGGTTAGTGTGATTTAACATGCAGTATAATGTGGTCAGTGTTATTTAACATGCAGTATAATGTGGTCAGTGTTATTTAACGTGCAGTATAATGTGGTTAGTGTGATTTAACATGCAGTATAATGTGGTCAGTGTTATTTAACATGCAGTATAATGTGATCAGTGTGATTTAACATGCAGTATAATGTGGTCGGTGTTATTTAACATGCAGTATAATGTGGTCAGTGTTATTTAACATGCAGTATAATGTGGTTAGTGTGATTTAACATGCAGTATAATGTGGTCAGTGTTATTTAACGTGCAGTATAATGTGGTTAGTGTGATTTAACATGCAGTATAATGTGGTTAGTGTGATTTAACATGCAGTATAATGTGGTCAGTGTTATTTAACGTGCAGTATAATGTGGTTAGTGTGATTTAACATGCAGTATAATGTGGTTAGTGTGATTTAACATGCAGTATAATGTGGTTAGTGTGATTTAACATGCAGTATAATGTGGTTAGTGTGATTTAACATGCAGTATAATGTGGTCAGTGTTATTTAACATGCAGTCTAATGTGGTCAGTGTTATTTAACATGCAGTATAATGTGGTCAGTGTTATTTAACGTGCAGTATAATGTGGTCAGTGTTATTTAACGTGCAGTATAATGTGGTCAGTGTTATTTAACATGCAGTATAATGTGGTTAGTGTGATTTAACATGCAGTATAATGTGATCAGTGTGATTTAACATGCAGTATAATGTGGTTAGTGTGATTTAACATGCAGTATAATGTGGTCAGTGTTATTTAACATGCAGTATAATGTGGTCAGTGTTATTTAACGTGCAGTATAATGTGGTTAGTGTGATTTAACATGCAGTATAATGTGGTCAGTGTTATTTAACATGCAGTATAATGTGATCAGTGTGATTTAACATGCAGTATAATGTGGTCGGTGTTATTTAACATGCAGTCTAATGTGGTCAGTGTTATTTAACGTGCAGTAATGTGATCAGTGTGATTTAATGCTCATTCTTTTTCATTCTTAGGGAGGAACAAATCTAATGATCAATTGTCTTGGACCTGTTCACCCCAACACCGAGAAGAGAAATAAATGGTTTGCCTTCAGCAATGAGGGGGAGAAAAGGGATGCTGAAATGATGCAGGTAAGATTGAGAATGATGAGTCCTCCCCTCCAGTCAGTTTTTATACTTAAAAAAAAGCTCATAACTGAACAAACGCTTGTTATCTGTGGTACAGAGCATGAGACACGGATCAGACTCCTACCTGCCGGGCAGCACGGTGTTGTGTTATAAGGAGGAGCTGTCCACGTCTGGGGACCAGCCCGGCCCCCCGCAGACCCGGCTCCGCCCCCCCGGTGACACGGAGGGATCCTCCAGCAGCGAGACGGGCGACTCGGGCCGCTACTCTCACGACGACATGGAGACGACCAACCTGTCCTCCGGTCCCAGCAGCCGGCCCCCATCTCTGAGAGCGGAGGTCAGCGAGGGCTCAGAGTGCAGCGGCTCCGCTGAGGGGAGCCAACAGGGGAGCGAGCCGGAGAAGCAAAGTCCGCCTGAGCTGAAGTCGCCAGAAGCCACTGAAAACGGATGCCATCGTCACGAAGCCCAGAGCAGTTCCCAGTCTGCACTTTCTCTCTAAGTGTGCGTGCGTGCGTGCGTGCGCACGTGTGTGTGCCTGCGTGTGTGTGTGTGCGTGCGTGTGTGTGCGTGCGTGTGTGTGTGTGTATGCGTGTGTGTGTGTGTGTGTGTGTGTGTGTGTGTGTGTGTGTGTGTGTGTGTGTGTGTGTGTGTAAAAAGGTGGCGGTATACTTGCACCGAAGTTGAACTTGCCTAAATCTGTTTACTCACTGCAGTTATGGAGATGCTTTTCCAGCAGCATGATATTTTTGACCAATTATACAATACAAAGAATTTGATGAGTTCGGCCAGTAAACCTGTGCATACAAGCTTAGTTTCCCCCCCACAAAAGTGTCCTTTTGTCCAGTCGTACCTGCCAATTCATTTCCGTGGCAAGTATACCGTGACCTTGAATGTCGGTGTGAGAGCGAGGGAGAAAGAAACAGAGAGAGACCCTCTTCACCTTTATCCTGTATTATTTGAACAGACGATGAACAGGATGCCAGCAGACGCAGCCGAGGGGTTCACACGATTCCTTTCTTCTTTCAACGAATGTCTGTCTTTCTCTTCCTCCCCCCCTCTCTTAATTTCTGTGTATGTTTTTTGAAGAAAAAGAAAAGAAAACTCACCCACCATGAATGTTTAAAAAGATTGTCAAAAATGTGAAAAGTGACTGTTACATTTCTGGCATTATTTAAGAGAGTTTATCACTGGAGCAAAAGGGAAGTGTGAGTCCTTTTTGCTGATTATCTACCTCGGGTTTGCCTCTGGGTAAACTTCCACTGTATATTTAATAACTACTTATACCTACGTTATGTGATGGGTTGTTTCAGTTACATAACATTTGATACTTCCTGATGGCTTTTTCTGATTGCCATTCCCATTTTTTTTTGTCTTTCCTCTTTTGTTCTGAATATTTGGGTTGTAAGGGCGCTGCAGCTTTCACCTAAAAGCTGTGTAATTCCTGTCTCTTTCCGCCTGCTGTGTGGATCGAGGCATACAAGATGCACATCACACTTGTGTTTGTCCTCAGATGTTGCTGAGGTCATATTGAGCCAGTATTATTAAGGATTGTACTTTTCATTTGAGCCATTATAGAGTAATGGTATTGGAAAATGATGAATGTCTGCTTTTGTTTTGTATTTCAATGTGCAGCTGCCCTTGCGATTCCCGTTTTATACTACCTCGTTTAACAAATTATTTTATTGTGTTATTTTTCCTAAACTCAGGGAACAAGGTTTAGTCCATTGAAAAGTCATGTAATGTTACATGATCAACTGACAGGGTATCTTCTCAGTGCTAAACTGTTGTAGTGCGTAATTGCCTAGTAGATATGCTATGAATGTATCTCTGAAATTGTGTGCCAGTGTTCAGATGTTTGTGCTGCCCTCCTTTAGAGATGAAAAGGCCTCTTTAGTTTCATTTCAGTTCAAATGACCTCTGTTGTGCGAGAGGCTCTATTTTCTTTGTTGACGTCTTCATGCTGAACATGCTTGAATTGGCATGTTGGTACAGAAAACCTGAAGCTTTATGATTGGCCTTAATGTGGAAAGCTTCTCTCAGATGTTAATAATACCAAAGTCTAATCTTTTGGAGAGAGAAGCTCCACATGGGGATGCAACACTTATGAAGTATGATTGTTGAAAAGCAAAGCAATGGAAGTGTTTAATCAGAGATGAAAGTGAAGAATTGAATGAACACCAAAAGTCATTTTACCTCTGAAAAATCTATATTTTTGTTAGATATGTGATACTGAGTACACATTGTAGTTACTTTTGTTCCAAGTAGTTTGACTGTAGGGTAGATAAAGATTAGCACTTGTCCTTCAAGTAGTTTTGTATTATCAGCCAATGTGCAGCGGTGACTGATGCTTTAGCCAAAGAGTTGTTTGCTCCGTGATTTCTTTTAACTTCTCAACTGATCTCTGGCAAAAGGTGAATAAGGAATGTGAGACAGTCTTATGCATTAGACCAAAGATGAAACGTGGCCTTGCAGATCAGTTGAGATGCTGCTCCTGAAAACAAAGCCTTGCACGTTAGTGGCCTTGTCCCGTGACCAAACGAGTTGTGATGCGGGTTAACTCAGACAAAAGTGCCCACAGGATTCCCAGGCACTTAAAGATGGATAAAGAAGTGACAAATCTAATCAGTTTCATGCACGCTAACCAAATTATCCTGTCGTAGATGTCCTCGAAAAATGTGACTGTTGCAAATAGGTCTGTACATTGTAGGTGAAAATTATATGGAGTTATATACAGTAAATTATATTGATTCTGAATCTGTTGCAACAGTGCAGTCGTGTGTAAATGTGCATCTCTTGATTTTTTTCTTTCCGTTAATGGGTAAAAAATAATTAACAAAATAATTTAGAACTCAAGTATTTGGAGTTTTTCAGAAAAGCAAATTCTCAAAATGTTAAGGTATAAAATTAAATGAAACACTCACAACACTGTTAATTGTATTTGTTAATGTTCATTCAAGTTCATTTTCAGATTGTAGTTATAGGTTTTGAACATGTTCCATTTAAAATAGCTCTGAAATCAAATAAAATCGCTTCTCAAGGAGTGCAAAAAGTCAGTGGATGCATCAACATTTGCACGTTGCTGTATTCTCAATCAGAGGATTCTCGAGAGGATTCAATCAGGGGAAATAGAGGCGGCTGTTTGCATGAAAAGCGACACAATCAGTTTAACTTTCTTTTGAAAAGCAAACAATGTAAACCAAAGATTTTTGAGGTCACCGTTGCATATTGGCAAGAGATCTGTTAAAATGCATCCTATCTTTGTGTGATATTTTGTCATTTTCATTGTTCTCATACCTACATTTTGTCATTTGAAAACAATGTAGTGTTTCTACTAAATGACAAATCAAGATGGAAAAGGTACATTGTGCTTGTGATTGAATATGATTTATTCCCCCCCCCCCCCCATTTTATTAACCTTGAGAGATTGGGTTATTGTTACTACTGTGGAATCACATGCATCTTGCTTTTACCATAGTACCTAAAATAGTAGTAGTTCCTAAAATAATATTAATATTTGACATGAAAGCCCCACTGCAAATGCGCAGCTAAATATTTGGGGGTTGACCATCCTGTATCTGTAGGCCACAACTTGAAACCAGTGCCTTTCTTTGCTCTCATGCTCGCTTGATGTTAAAATCGTTGAAACCAAAACGATGTATTCAAGTGATGTTTTGAAGCGGTTAATATGTGCAGCATGAGCAATGACACAATACGGGCCTCCCACTTTATAAAAACTGCATGTTATCATGTCATACTACAAGTGACCACTGGAGTTTGCTAGTCCATTCAGGTACATCATCGCTACCTCAAGTTTTATTTTATTTTATTGTTATTACGATAGATGCAGATGCAATACAATTGGGTCCTCGATGTGTGTGTGGTTGAGGTCAAGATGCAAGAAATCCAGACAAGGGATACAAGATGTGTCTGTTTCATCTTATGAATGGTGTTATGTTGGAATTATGTCCTTTCTGTGAATTTAAAGGGATAAGATGTGGAGCTTGGTTTGTGTATGAACCAACTTGCTCTGTTGTCCCTTCTGCAGTAACTGTTTAGGCTCAGATGGCTTCAGCTGCAAAGGTGGGGCGCTGTGGGTCATTTACAGTTAATCTCAGGGGAACCCACTGCTGCTCCACCTTTTGAAGTGAAAGCACATTTCAAGTCTTGAAAATTGAATGTACCTTTTGTAATTATAATGGTTTTCTGATATTTTGCGTTAATGTTTTGGTGTATTTTGTTTGTCTTTGTCCCTCATCAAAATTACTTGCAAGAATGTTTCTGCCAAAAATGTTTACCTAGGAGATTTTATACAGTGGTTAATTATGAAAAAAGCTCCCAGTTCAAATAAAAGTATAGAAATAGCAACTTGTCTACAGTTGTAATTTATATTTAAATTTCTTTCATTCAGGTGTTAAACAGCCACTCAATTCCTGTGCTGGTTCAAAAGACAGATGAGAACACTGAGGAAAACAATTGTGTTCTTTTTCTTGGCAGTTTGCTTATGCTTATTATCAGAAGCGCTGTGTCAGCTGTCCCATTTGCCTGTTGGAGATCTTGGTGAGGTCAGATGTTATTGTATGTGATGTGGACTAGGTAAAGGCCTGAGAGTAGGTGTCATGTCAGGGTAATATAGTATATACGGTAACTGGAGGACTGATGTTCAGTTCTGTGTGGTTGTTATCTGTTAAACATCTGTCTGTAGCTGCTGGTTAGTCTAACTTAGCTAAGTTATGGACAAAAACAATGGTGATGGTTAAAATATAGAATATTGATGTTCAATGTACGGAGATGATTTTTTTAAATCAAGTCTGTGGACACTAGACCACTGAATTATGACCACAGGGACAGACCACTGAATTATGACCAGAAGGACCACTGATAGACCACTCACTAACTGGTCCGGACCATTAGGACATGGTCTGTGAACAGATCACTGACTTATGACCACAAGGACCACTACAGACCACACATTGACTGTTCTGGACCATTAGCTTGAATGCCCCTAGTGGTAGAAACTAGTCAACTGTAAGGGACCATGGTCTGTGGACAGACCACTGCATTATGACCACAGAGACCACTGACAGACCACTCACTAACTGGTCCGGACCATGGTCGTGCGCGCACACACACGCACTTGCACGCACGCACACGCACACACACACACACACACACACACACACACACACACAGTAAGGCAGGCATGTCCAAAGTCCAGGGTCCAATTGCGGCCCATGGACTGATTTTAAGTGGCCCTCGGCTTGTCTCTTAAAATATACTATATGTGGCCCTCCACACAGTATTGGTTAATCAAGTAAGTTTACTTTGCGTTTTTTCCCCGTTCACCTAACGATGACAGCATTATCATACAGTTTGTAGATAAGCACCAAGAACTACGCAGGCGGAACTAATATTTTCAGATGGTAAACAAAATCCTTAGAGTAGCCTACAATTGTATAGCCTATGTGATTATTAACGCTTTAGAATACAGCCCGCAAATAACCATGTAACTACAGGGTAACAAGACTGTACTTATAGTGTAACTACAGGGTAACAAGACTGTACTTATAGTGTAACTACAGGGTAACGAGACTGTACTTATAATATTGTAACTACAGGGTAACAAGATCTGTACTTATAGTGTAACTACAGGGTAACGAGACTGTACTTATAGTGTAACTACAGGGTAACAAGACTGTACTTACCGTATAGTATAACTACAGGGTAACAAGACTACTTATAGTGTAACTACGGAATACAAGAAGTGAATTTAGCCCTACAGGGTAAAAAGATTTGTACTTGTAGGGTAATTACGAGGTACCACACCTGTACTTATAGTGTAACTATGGGGTACAAGAAGTGAATTTAGTATAAACCCTGTAGTTACACTATAAGTACAGTCTTGTTACCCTGTAGTTAGTTACAGGCTAAATTAACTTCTTGTAGCTGTAGTTACACTATAAGTACAGTCTTGTTACCCTGTAGTTACACTATAAGTACAGTCTTGTTACCCTGTAGTTACACTATAAGTACAGTCTTGTTACCCTGTAGTTACACTATAAGTACAGTCTTGTTACCCTGTAGTTACACTATAAGTACAGTCTTGTTACCCTGTAGTTACACTATAAGTACAGTCTTGTTACCCTGTAGTTACACTATAAGTACAGTCTTGTTACCCTGTAGTTACACTATAAGTACAGTCTTGTTACCCTGTAGTTACACTAGAAGTAGGCTACATTCTTGTTACCCTGTAGTTACACTATAAGTACAGTCTTGTTACCCTGCAGTTATACTATAAGTACAGTCTTGTTACCCTGTAGTTATACTATAAGTAGTCTTGTTACCCTGTAGTTACACTATAAGTACAGTCTTGTTACCCTGTAGTTACACTATAAGTACAGTCTTGTTACCCTGTAGTTACACTATAAGTACAGTCTTGTTACCCTGTAGTTACACTATAAGTACAGATCTTGTTACCCTGTAGTTATACTATAAGTACAGTCTTGTTACCCTGTAGTTACACTATAAGTACAGTCTTGTTACCCTGTAGTTATACTATAAGTACAGATCTTGTTACCCTGTAGTTATACTATAAGTACAGATCTTGTTACCCTGTAGTTATACTATAAGTACAGTCTTGTTACCCTGTAGTTACACTATAAGTACAGTCTTGTTACCCTGTAGTTACACTATAAGTACAGTCTTGTTACCCTGTAGTTACACTATAAGTACAGTCTTGTTACCCTGTAGTTACACTATAAGTACAGTCTTGTTACCCTGTAGTTACATGGTTATTTGCAGGCTGTATTCTAGCGTTACCGATTTTTTTTTAATAACCCATATGACGCGAGAAGCAACTGGCCCCCTGGTATTTATTTCACATTATCTAATCTGGCCCCCATTCAAATAAGTTTGGACACCACGGCACTGCAGTAATAAGGGAAAGGCATTGGCATAGCCTTGACAACACTGACCTCTGCTGATAAATAAATTCCTACATAACTAAAGAAAAACATGTATTGTGCTATATTTTCGCTTCAGAATCAAATGAGGATAAAACTGGTGTATAGGATAAGCAATAACCACGCCCTGTGGCGCCGGGATTGGCCAGGAGCAACACCAGCGATTTCATGAACCAACTGAATAAGCTCTTGAGAAGGACAGCGATTTCAAGAGCGGACATTGAAATTAATTATGGTCACCTACCTTCCTTAGCATAGTAATAATAATAATAAGCATAATAATTGTAATCTACACAATGTACACAATCTACAAAAACATGCAATAATATAAACGGTGTTGTGTTCACGTTCATAGCTCATATATTATAATGTATCATATCGTTAATTTCAAGCTCAATTCTTACCCAGAGAAAAGGTACAGCACTGAAAATGTAACAAGCAATAGTTTTTTAAACATCTTTATTTTAAAAGATGAAAACCCCCAGGTGCTTTAGTCCCAAGCTTCAATGCTCCTGGCCAATCCCGGCGCCACAGGGCGTGGTTATTGCTTATCCTATGTGGGGTTAGAAATCACGCGCCGACGCGAGGTTGTCATCGATACACCCAGCGTGCTGCGTGCTGCGTGCTGGGGGGGGGGGCTTCCTGGCAGAAATGCAGACGAAACATAATCTTAGTTCATAAACAACGAGCACGTGCATTCTATAGCTTTTGCAAAAAACCAAGAGTGTTTGCGCCGAGCCTTCCATCGAGGCTGCAACGGTGCAGATGTGACAAGTTTGAAGCGGTTCATTTGTCACACTTCCTTGTTTATGTTTTCTTTTTTTCTTCTTCTCTGGGGACCATTCCGGGGACGCATTTTTGCTCCAACTCCACCCTTGCTGAGCCTGTTTGGCCACGTGACTGACTATCAGCACCATGGGAAATGTCGTTCCAATAGTTTATGGAACGGGTGCGCAGTCGTCGGCTATTCCACCATAAAACTACATTTCCCATTCATAGCCACATACAGTTTGTCGGCTTCGCAGTGTTGTTATATGGGTAACTGTAGGGCATACTGCAATAATTTTGCAACAGCTTGTGTTGTGATCAACTGCCTCGTCGTTGAGCATCAAGCTTCGGGTAAGTTAACTTCTTTAGTTTTTAAAATTGACGGTTTATGATGTCGAGCTGCGACAGTTAAACAAACGTCATGCTCTCACATAGATGCCGCACGAACAATGCACAGAAAGGTGGCGTTACTAGTTAATGTTAGTGAACTTGCGAACCATTAATACCACTATTTATGGTAACTGCTCGGTAACAGACGTTACTAACGTTAGCTTGTAACGGCTGTTGAGCTGCCTAAAGTAAACGAAATAGACCTGTGTTAGCTGCCGCACACACTGTGTGACATCATTTGCCAGTGTTTGGGGTGTGCGGCTCGCTAGTGGGCGCTGTTTCCGTCTGTCCGTTTGTTTGTTTACCCAATTAATTTGGCCAAACAGGTCCCAGGTCTGGTGTCTCGTTAACCTAGCTGGTCAGGCAGCCTGGCCAACAGTTTAAACAGAAAAAATATATTATAATATAATAGCCTATGCCAAAATTGTCTACATTCTTGAGTGATGAGCAGCAGAGACAGAGGCCATCTTAACTGACCGCATTTAGCTACCGTTTTGATCTTTAGTGTTAATAATATTCGTTGTCAGCATTATGATTCATATTGTTTATTTTATTTCAGTTTGTTGTTGGTGCCAGGTGGTGACATCGCCTGGCAGCTGGCACCAAAGATAAGAACAGCCAATAGCAGATGGCAATTTCAGTATTGCTTGAACCTAGATGTCCGGCTTTACACAGATTTGGGTTTGGTTTAACATTTGTTGAACTCATAAAACTTGTCATCCAACTAAGACCAACGGACCTCTTGGGTTGGTCGCCAGCTGTGGATGCTGCCCCCTGCTGGCCCAGCCAAAAATAGAAGCAGTAATAAATTGATTATAATCAAAATAGTCCAACAGATTTTATCATCACACTTGCGCTATCTTCTTACCTTTTCTGAAATTGCTACGATGATAACGTGCTCAGAACAAGCTGACAGACATGTAGAAAATAAAGTACAAAGTAACTGGGACATCACTGGTCTGTGAAGTGGGCTTTCTTTCTATACTAGCAAACTTGCACGCTCCTAAGGCCTAGGTGATTCCTAGGCAAATAACTGAGGACATCACTGGTGGTGTCAGTTATGATTTGTGATGGAAGTGATGACATCAGTGAGTGATGTCACTTGAGTCAATTGTGATGTCATCAGTGATGTCACTTGAGCAATTGTGATGTCATCAGTGATGTCATCAGTGATGTCACTTGAGCAATTGTCATGTCATCAGTTGATGTCATAAATCCTTCCTGACTGATGCTATATAAGTGATGAGAGTATAAAAACTAACCTTTTTCCTCTCCTATAGATTGCTGACAACTGACGGCAATGTCAGCGACCTCGAGCGATGCAGAGTCGTCTTGTGGCTGGACTATTATAAGTAATGAGGTATGAATCATGTTTCCTGATTGCTTTTATCCATGTAGCATGTATAGTCCACTGATATGACATTGTGTATACGAGCCTTTCTCCTGGTTAAACATCCTGAAAACTCAAAATATAGTTATGAACACAGAAGCAACAAGAGTCTACTGTAGAAGCACCACATTATCGATAAGCATGTAAGGATGGAGTATGTCTGTTGCATGTCTTAGAGTCTACTACATGTCTTTCCAGTTGTACTTTATGTCAATTGTGATGTCATAATAGCTCAAAGCCTTGAGACTTGCCCGGCCACGACCCATTGCTGCAGCTATATTTATTATTTTATGTTTTTAAGGTGGTGGGTGGGGGGGTTGCTTTTATCCATGTAGCATGTCCACTGATATGACATTGTGTATACGAGCCTTTCTCCTGGTTAAACATCCTGAAAACTCAAAATATAGTTATGAACACAGAAGTAACAAGAGTCTACTGTAGAAGCACCACATTATCGATAAGCATGTAAGGATGGAGTATGTCTGTTGCATGTCTTAGAGTCTACTACATGTCTTTCCAGTTGTACTTTATGTCAGCCATTGTGTTTCCAAGGGTTCAGATATTGAGACCCTGGGACCGGAGGCGCCAGTGGAATATGGGGCTGAGCTGCTGGACAGTCCTGCTGTGGAGCCACAGCTGCAGGACCCACCTGCCTCTCTGCCTGGAGGTAAGGATCATCTGATGCCCTGTCACCCCCTGCTTATTTGGCATATATATACGGGGATATATACAGCGAGGGGTAGACAAAATAATAAATATATAATCAAATACTAAATATATACAGGGACATATACAGCGAGGGGTAGACAAAATCACAACAAATGACAGAACCGCAACATGAAAAATGACTAGATATTAAGTTTAATGCCAGTTAGCAGTGTCAGCTTTAAAAGAGGTCTGGCCATCTCCTCTGTATTATGTGAGCTGGTATTGATTGACAGTCCCTTCTTCCATTTCAGCTGAGGGTGCCGAAGAGAGGGGCAGTGACTCACATGACGACACTCTGAAAGAACAACCCTTAGACGAGACACTGTCTGCTGCTGAGGTGAGAAGACCATGACAATCATCTGCAGGGTTTTCACTACATTCTGCTGAAACCACATGACACCCCCTTGCCAGTCTCTGTACCAACCATCTTGAACATATCCTCTCCAGGCTGGAGGTGGCACCGTGGGGAAAGAGCATGTGCCACTGTGGTCCTCCAGCGACCACTCAGACATTGTGACTTTAGGGGACATGAAGGAAGATGAGCATGCAGTGGTGGAGGAAGAGGCAGCAGCCAATGAGCAGTTCTACCTGGGCACCTCCTCCAGCAGCCAGTACACCTTCTCCGCTGCCGAGACTGGTAAGACTGCAGCACTACACACTGTAAGCGGATTTGATTTCAACTTATCATCATCATCATCAGTATATAAATGGGAGCTAGGGCTCTGTCGGTCTGTTTCTCGGTTTCTCTGTCTGTCCCACTGATGACATCATCAATGACATCATCAGTGATGTCATAAATTCACTTACACACACAAGGCTATAGTTCAGAGCAGTGGGCATTTCAGCCTGCCTATTTTTGACGCCAATGCGGAAATTGCATTATTTCCAAATGGCCAGTGGGGGTCGCAGCTTGTGTAGCACTCCCAGGAACATCACCATTCAACTATATGGGAAAGGAGACAACTTCTCTCTCGGTCTATGTATTAAATAAACACTTTCCAAATTAGTGTATGGTCTGAAAAAACAATTTCAAGTCTTTTTCATGCTCTAACGCGCTCCGTTTTCCAAATGATAGCCCCATTTCGAGGAAAATTGACGACAAACATTGGATAAAAAGAACAGTAATACTTCCGACCGGTAGAGGCAGCAATGTGCCGCAAGGCATCAGGTAGCAAGTATAGTTGAGCAAATTATCAGAAAATAGCGTTACTTTATGATATTCTAATAATGTTAGTAGACACACGTAACTATATAGATACCATACATCTAACGTCCATAACATGGCGGACCATTTAACGTTATTTATACCGTTAGATAAAGCCTTAAGCCATCTCTGTATTCAGACCATTGGATTCAGCACAGAAACCGGAGTACGTTATAACATTTTAAATAGAGTCACGTTATAAACAACTAACCAATGCTGGGGGTCCGTATGGAAACAGTGTTTCTCGAAATGGTTAAAAGTTAAATCAATTTGGTCATTCAGTGCCGTTTTACTGCAATGTAAAGTAAGTAGCGTTAGCGGCTACATTAGCCACAGTAGCAGACTACCCATAATGCATTACGGCGATAAGCGAGAGAGAGCAAATTCGGAAACTCCCCCGGCAGCCGCTAGGGGCAGCCGCCCCTTCTCCTCGTACTTCCGTGTAGCATTAATCCATTCAACCAATCAAACGAAATCAAACAATATCCGGAAGTGAGCTTCATTTTGCTGTGTCAAAGTCAATGAGCTATGTTGGTCCATTATATATAGGTCAATGGTTCAGAGTGATGTCGTAAATTGTGACATCAGTGATGTCAGAGGCATTGTGACATCATCAGTGATGGGCGGGCAAGGCCGCGCAGCGGCTGAGCTGCGAATGCGAGCTGCAGGACAGGCGAGGCCCCGCAGCGGGCAAGCCTAGGAATCGCCTAGTACAGCCAAAATTCCACACAGAGAAATCCATAGTAGCACAGGGACACAAAGCGACAACAAAGGGAGAAACACGGCAACAAAACATTTCTCCCCCTGCCTGTTTTTCCCTTCCCAACGCAGATGTGACATTGAATGCGTGGACACGTCTTCCACAGAGTCTGTGGAAGTTAGGCGACCATCTGAAAAGCCAGCTGTCTGGAAGCCGCTCTCCCCCAGGTGGCCTAATTGATATTGAGTGAAAATGATAGTATGCTCATCCCGCTCAGCTATCTGCAGAGCTAACCCTGATAACTGCTGCCACGAACAATCCTGTCGGTCTAGTTGTGCTTCTTTTAAAGCATGTTTGCAACTGCCAGTGGGGAAAGAAAATTAAGTGTGTGTGTGTGTGTGTGTGTGTGTGTGTGTGTGTGTGTGTGTGTGTGTGTGTGTGTGGTAAGATTAAGTGTTATTGATATCTAAATTAACTTGAGGATTGATAAATGTAATTCCCATGGTCTCTAGGGCGCAGAAGTTCTCAAAGCCAGAAACTAGAAAACAAAGATAACGTGTCATCAGTTATAAGTCTGAGCTTCAGTGTTTGATACTTTTATGCATGCACACATTTTTAGGTGTGAATTTGGTGAAACCATGCAGTTATTCTTTTTGGAGAATTGAGATAATACCATAACTAAACCATACAGTAATCGGAGGGAGAGAATACTTTTTTAATTGTTGAACCAACATGAGGATTGTTGAACATCATTGTTTTTTTATTTTGATTTGGTTAAATTTAATTTGAATCTGTTTTGTATTGGCTGCCTTCTGCTTAATGTATTCAAAAGCATTTGAGAAACACTAGTGAATCAAGGCTTCTTATGAATATACATTTTGTCTATACTGCACAGAAATCTTGTTACTGAATTAATTTCTTGTTGTGGTATATATTATATATATATATTTCAAGTGGTAATATTAGTTTTGTTTTAATTATGCATGGTTTCCAAGCATGTTAAGTTTGTTTGGACTTCTTCATTAATTCCTTTTCAACATGTCCGCTGCAAATTAAATCTAATCTGTCTATCTTGCTGTAGTTTTTCCAGTGCAGCAGCCTGCAATGTCACACTCCAGCAGCAGTGAGGATGAGGCAGTGGAGAACGCCACGCCTGTTGTACGGAGACGAAGGTTGAGGAAGAGTACTACCACCAGCGTGGCGACGGAGCCCGAGGAAGAGGCACTGGAGTCTGGTCCAAGTGAGGAAGAGGAGGAGGAGGAGGAGGAGGAGCAGGGTGAAGTACAGCCCACTGCCCCCCCACTGCAAGGCCACATCGGCAGCATCCTCAACAAATGTATCCTGCTGGCCCTCGTCATAGCCATCAGCATGGCCTTTGGTCACTTCCATGGTAAGAGACTTGTCGTATAGAATTGGAAGAATCCACTGATGTTATTGCTGATGCAGAAATTGCGCTTATAATAGACACTAAGTAGAATGGAATGCACTCATTTGCAAAATTGTTCAAGATGAAACACAACAATAACAAATTGCTCAAACTTGATCAAGTTGGATGTGAAGCATCCATGTGAACAGCCATCTTCAAGTCATCCCCATTGATTTTCAATGGGATTCAAATCTGGGTTTTGGCTGGGCAACTCAAGAACATTCTTGTTCTGAAGCCATTTTCTTATTTATTTGACAGGCACAGCCCAGATTCAAGAGAGGCAGAAGACCGTGGAGAAAAGCAAAGATAATGAGCTTGGTGACGTCAGGGATTTGCTTCAACAGCATTTGAAAGAACATCTTTTCACAAGCCAGGTCAGTGACATGAAGTTTAACTGATAAGCCAACAACTCATAAATCCAAATATTCCCAGCTGAATGTAACTACTCAGTCACTCCGTCCATTTTGCACCATGCTTGTGACTTGTCTGTCTTGCATAAAATGCAACTTATTTATATCTATATTTCATCTATTATTAATATACTAGGCATCATCCGTGATGTCATAAGATGATTTTGCTATTATGACATTGATTACATTATTAGTCTTATGACATCACTGATTACATCATCAGTGATGTCAATGCCTATGACACCATCAGTGGGACAAAAATTGAAACAGAGAACAGACAGAGAGTGCCCACTTGCTCCCTTTTTTATAAAAAAGAGAAGATAGATAAACAAGCTAAACTATTATGACACTGAACTAAATGAAGCATATAATTGAAAACAATGTGCTCCAGTATTCCTTTGGCTTAGTCTGCATGAAGTGGCCCAGGGGCTCTTATTATTATTATCATTATAAAGCACTTGTCACCACAGTGCTTGTGCTCACATTGCTGATGGTGTTTTCACACATTTAGGGAGTGATTGAGAGAGCAGACCTATATGAGCATGACATCATGGAGTCACTCCCAGGAATAATGGAGAGGGTTACCAACGAGAACCAGGAGCTCAGAATCAAGCAGGCACAGATTCAGGTAACCTGCAAGTCCATGTTGCACGTGGAAGACATAAAGCAAATACAGATTAAATATAAATGTTATAACAAATGATGTGTTGGGAGGATACTATGAGTGTAAAATCATTGCTGCAAAAAAGATGCTGCTGCATTTTGTTTTGTTGTTCACCTCTTAAGAGGCAGAATGATTGTTTTCATTCAGTGAAGATTTTGACCACCCAAAAATTAATCACCAGTTTAACCATGACTTTTATGAGCTATACTTGGTTCCTGTCCTTCACCTTTTCCCAATAAGGCCCAGAGGGACAACCTGGAAATGCACCTGAAACAGATGACTGAGGAGAGGACATCTTGCCAGCAGAGGTTGATAGCCGAGAACCAGCCGTTGAAGATGAGGAATTGGGAGGAAGTGACAAACCTGCCCTCCAGGATCAGAGAGTTTGAGTTATCCCTGCATGATTCCTCACAGGAAATCGAGACTCTGAAACACCGGCTGGAGGGCGAGGGGCAGCTGACAGAAAGCCTGATGGCCGAAATCGAGACACTGAGGAAGGAGCTTCACCAGGAGAAGATGGATACAGACCAGTTGAGGAAAGAGGTGATTCAGCTGAGCAGTCACAGCACTGCGGCCAGAGAGGAAGCCAATGCAGAGAAAGAAGAGCTACAGTCCAGTCTGATGGAGCTGGAAAAGAAACTCAGCTTTGAGCAGCAACGCTCTGACCTGTGGGAGAGGCTGTACGTGGAAACCAAAGAAGAGAGGGCCAAAGGAGACACTCAGTCCAAAGTAAAAAAAACAAAAGATGGCATGGCAGGGAAGGTGAAAGAGACATTTGATGCTGTCAAGAACTCTACCAAGGAGTTTGTTCACCACCACAAGGAGCAGATCAAGAAAGCCAAGGAGGCTGTGAAGGAGAACCTCAGGAAATTCTCAGATTCTGTCAAATCAACCTTCCGCCACTTCAAGGACTCGGCCTCGACTTTCATGAACAATGCCAGAGGGTCTTACAGCAAGGGATTTGGCGAAAAGGATGCAAAGGAGTCATGGCAGCACGGGTCCCACAAGCCGCACCACAGACACCAGCACAAACCCACAGACGACTGTTTCCAGAGCAACCACAACACTCGAAAATCAGCGAGTAAAGTTCAGGAAGATCAGGACACAAACGCCCACAAAACCGCTCCCAAGGGTTGTTCTGGGGTTTTCGACTGTGCCTACCAAGAATCCATGAGCCTCTTCAACATAGCCATGGAGCCGATAAGAGCGGACGAGTTCAACCAGCTCCTTCAAAGCTACCTCCAGCAAGAGGTTGACCACTTCCGCCACTGGAAAGAGCTGGAGAAATTCATCAACAACTTCTTCCATAACGGCGTGTTTATCCATGACCAGATGCTGTTCACAGACTTTGTCAGTGGCGTGGAAGACTACCTGGAAGACATGCACGAGTATCATGGCCTTGATGATGATGTCTTCGAAGACCTTGACGAGTATGTGTACAGGCACTTCTTTGGAGATAGTTACTCAAAATACTATGGTCCAAGGTATGCCTCTTCCCTTCTTCCATAATAATGCACCAAGTTTTGCATATTGTGCAAAACACATCACTCTGATACTTGTTTACTTTTTATCTGCAATCCTACAGCAGGCCTTTTGACAGAGCAGACGCTAAAGAGGGGCCCCAGGTGAAGCAGCAGCGTAAACAGCAGAAGCCCCGCCCCCGACCACAGAGAGAGAGGAAGTGGAACAAATCAGGAAGGAATGCAGACAGACACATGGCTGACGTCAAAATAGAGCTGGGCCCTATGCCGTTTGATCCAAAATATTGAAAAATATCTACATAGGCTTAACCTGATCATAGTTGCAAATTCTATTTTTGGTTTTTAGTTTGAAAGTCCTTTTCTTGTAATTTTGCACAAATTTAACTTTTTGATGCTACTGAATGTCCTCGAGCGTTTTGTGTTTAGTGAAGTAATCCTAAGTTTAGAGTGTAAAATGTGGCATATCTTATGTCATGTGCAAATAATGTTACTTGCATTTAAATTATTGTGGTAAGAATGGAACTAGAGACTGCGCATGTGTCAGAGGAAGCATGGTGGTAGTCTCGGCTCTCCCCAGATTGGCAGAGGGTGGAGCAGCATGGGAATACATTGGCCAAGTATAATTGGGGAGAAAATGGGGGGAAATCAGAAAAATAATAATAAAAAATTAGAATGGAAATAGAGGAGCGTTTTCAACGTGAAGTGGGTGGCGGGTCTCCCCAGGGGGGCTCCAAGCAGTTGAGATGAGATGAGATGATGAGATAAACTTTATTGTCCCAGAAGGAAAATTTGTCTTGGGCAAAAAGTGCCCATAGCCACATCCGGCGTTACAAAACACAAGAACACACAAACAGGAGAGTTTCAGCAGAGGCTCAGTGAATGGAAGTGAAAAAATATGACATGAGTTCTCAAAAGGAGATCACATAGAATAGCCTAAAGGCCTAAACATGGTTTAGGCCTTATTAAGTGTGTGTGATTTGGTTATACTGTATATAGTTCAGAGATACAGCAGTTTTGCAGAATTTTACTTTGTTCCCACTTTCCTAGATTCACAACTAAATGCCTTCAGACAGACTTTTTTTTTATGTATTTGGTGTCATCTGAAGTGTGTCAAACAGCAATATTAGGCTATCTGAGCTAAATTGTTGTAACATACCGTAATCATGATCCAATAGGCATCCAGGAATTGAGTGAGGGGGGCACCTTTTTCCAAGCTTTGTCTGGGGGGAGGCCCACAGTCTCAGACTTTGAAAATCCCTGAACTAGAGCATTATGTGAATACAGGGCAGGTGGCAGTCAACTTAATTGTCGAGGGGTGAGAAGAACCAGAGGGGCGTAACTTTACAGGAGAGCCAAAACAAAAAATGACCATACTTTGTTCTGACTTTGTTTATTAAATTCAATCTTGAACATGAAATTTGCATAAACATGTGGATGACAATATAAATTACTTGAACAATATTTTGCCCTTCATAAGAAAAATCTATTGTTTTTTTGTATTTGGAAAAAGTCATCGGGACCAAAAGGGCATAAATGCACTAAGTGCCCAAATTGTTCAGTGTTGTTAGGGTTTTTGATTAATAACTCTGTATAACTGGATGGGTTTAGAATTGTAGGGAACATGTGAATTGACAGTAGAAAGAGAGAATTGACTGTAGAAAGAGCTCAAGAGATTTATTTTGATATATGTATTGTAGAGCTCATTTTTTGCCCAAAATCTCTCAGACTCTAGTTCTCACCCCTCATGTACTTCAGGAAATCTTTTTTTGACAACTCATTAAAAATTACTTGGGGAAAATGTTAATTGGAAACATAACTGTTGTGTACAGTTAAATCTAGACAAAAATGCAATGCAATGATGTAGGTCATATTTTGGATGTTTCCATTTTCCGCCCCATAATTGTCTTATTCGCTGCTACACATTTTGTTTTGTCAGCTTTGACATGGTTGCAGTTTGCTTTCAATGTTAAATGCTGTTTTCTAACATTCCACATATCTCATTTTTACTGGAGCTGGCAACTTAATTTGACATTTATATGTGTTGGTGGGGGGGATGTTTCCCAATAAATAAATAAAAAAGTTAAATTTGATCCTAAATAAGCATCATTAACAAGTGTGTCTGACCAGTGGCTTTTTAAATCAACATTTCAGCCAAAATATTTATTTCAGAAGCAAATATGAAACATTCTCAATAAGGAAAATACATTGTCATCTGTCAGTGCCTTTCATAAATAAAGATGCTTCCTCCGACTCTTCCCTCAGGGAAATGAGTATGAAATATCTCTGCTGTCCTCACGAATTTATTCCCTTCCAAAAAGGCAGAGATTTCCTGGAATGGTTAAAAAAAAAAAAGCTAAATTAGCACAATTATAAGAAATTTCCACAAATTATATTACTGTGCAGAATTACCAGCTATAACACATCTTACCTTTTCCAAAACATCAAACAAAACCAGGTGAGTCGGCAGAGATGACTTGTAGGGAAATGAAATCCTCAGCCAATTTAGAGGTTCGTCGAAAAATCTTGCAGCTTCTTCAACGTAACCCTCTTCTCCAAGATCTGGAGGACACTCAAGGAACCTCATCTTTATTGGGCAGTGGATGTGGCTGCAAGGAGAACGGAACATCAGGTGCTGCATTTGACAGGCAGGTGTATCCTGATTAAATTATTTGACAGCATTCAATGGGTTCTTTAGGTTTGAAAAGTCTGGTCAAGTCTCAAGTAAGATCCAAGGTAGTAAATTCAACTAAATTTATATGAGTGTGGCATAAGATAATCATTACCATTAAGCAATTTATTTTCCAAATCTACTTTGAAAATGCAATGTAAATATATTTTCAACTTCCATGGTGCAGTTCATAACTTGCCAACTGTTCCACTGGTGTGGATCGGCATACCTGTAGAAGGGAGTGGAGTGACAGGGCATGAGGAAGAGGACGTCTGGCTGGGGACGGGCCGGGCTGCTGCTGATGTCACACAGTGTCTGCAGATGGCTCATGACATCCAGGGTGCCTCGCTGGTGTACCAGGCCAGTATACAGAGCTGGAAACAAGTTGGTCACCAGTAAGCCGTAGGCAGCAGCTCGCCTCCACGTTTTCAAATTTGCCAAAGATATACCTGTACAATTAATTACAAAAAAACAGGCAATTAATATGAAGTCTTGTTTTGGCTGTTAGCGACCCTGAAAAATACTTTTAATTTTAAATTAGGCACTTACCACAAAACACCATGCAAAACGGCAGCACAGGATAGATGAATCTGAACTCCTTGTGGGCAAGCAAACTAGATAAAAGAATTCAATGACAGTTTGCCTTTATAACGTGACTTATAAGCATGAAAAACTACATGCAACCAGGGGTGAAAACTGAAAACACAAATTTACCTGTAAACCATGATTGTCCAGACCAGCGCCACCAGCAGTATTCTGTATCTTTTTGAAGCTATGGTGCATCCATGAAGGAAGAAGGGAAGATGAGGACCGATCACAACTGCAAACCCCTGGGTGAAGTACCAGTGCCAGGGATGAGAGCCGTAGAACTCAGCCACACCATGCAGGACGTTAAACTTCAGGAAGTTGAACTGCACCAGAGTCCACTGGTGAACAGAGGGCTACTGTTAGTTCTGCACTTGACTTCAGAAGAGGCAATTATTCAATTTACAAATTGCTCAAACTCAATTCATAGTATTGTTACATCACCACACAGCCCTCTTTGTAGGAAAATAATAGATGATTGTAATAGATTAAAAGGTGATAATCAAATGACAGCCAATGATCTGTGTACATGGTAAACGGCATATTGCTAGGAAAAGCATGTTACATGCTTATGGGAATACTATAAATAGGTCTTACCTTCTCGTAGAATAGGCAGTCAATTATTGTTGAGATCACAACAGCCAAAGCCCTGCAAATGAGACCGAGGATTATGGAGTACAGAGAAAAGGAGAAACTGCAGTGGAAGCAGATGGCAGAGTGAAAGTACGAACCCGATGGGAACGCAGTGGCGAGTGATGAGGCCGAGCTTGTTGTCTTCCCGACAGAAATGGTAGATCAGCAGCGGAAGCCAAACGATCAGGGCTGTCGGACGAATGATGACTGCCAAGGCAACCAGACTCAAATATTTTTTACTGCAAGAAAACAACAGTTTACAGAAACAATCTATTTCGGAGATGAATGTGATTCAATTTAATCCGAAAGTTTAAACGTTCAGTGGGCTCTGACCTGCTGTGTGTTTTGGAGCCTGGCAGGGGAAAGTAAAACAGAGCCAGAGTAGTGAGTGTTGTCTCCATGGTGTTGGTCATGGTCCGGGTGCAGCAGAACCATGAGAACCAGGAGCAGAGGTGGCAAAAGAGCTGGAGACGGAAAAAAGATGAAACAGAGGGTTAAGACTCCATGAAACAACACAAAACACTTCTTGCACTCAAGCCATAAAATATAAAGCAAAGGGGGGCTTAACTTTTTTTTTTTTAAACAAAACAGCATAATTTCAGAATTAACTTCTGCATGGATGAAAGTATCATACAGCAATATGTTTTCTTTGATGCTCAATATGTTTTTCATGCTTTACACTTTCCTTCTGTGTATTTTCCATTTACGGAATACATTCTCTTCATTTTCCTCTTCACTTGATGCTTACGTTTTGAGTGTAAGGACTTTAGCTTCTTTAAACAACATCAACAAACAAGAACATCTTGCAAATGCAGAAGCCCTGCATGGAATCAAAACAAAAAGGATGAATGAAATTAATTGAAATTAATTGTAACAAACAGGCTAAATCTTTACCGTCCACTTTGCAACATCATGGTTTTCTAGTGTTTGGATGAGCAGGTAAAACTTCACATCCGCAAATGCAGCCAGCAGAGCTTGGATTATCCGTGGAAGCCAAATCTGCAGAACCGGACAGATGAGGTTTAGTGAAACAACTTGACCGCAAGAAATTAATCTGGTCAAAAGTATGCAGATTAAAAAAAGTTTCCTTAAATAGTGAAAGAGATATGGACTTACCAAGAGATAAACTGAGTCATAGTTTATAAATTGTAATATCTTGTATATTAATGCAAAGAAGAGTGGGTAGGAGAATCCTCTTATTCCTTCCTTCCATTCCCAGGTCAGATACCCATAAGTGAAAATGTCAAGGTTGTAACAGAATAATAGTAACAATTATTTAAACATAATACAATAATATTAATTCCCAATAGTGCTGAAACGATTTAGTCGATTAAATCAATTAGTCAGTCTACAGACAATTTTTTTTATCAATTTTGACAATACATTTATGATTTTAGTTGACAAAAATACGGAAGATTTGCTGGTTACAGATACAAAAATGCTGTGATATGCTTGCTTTTATCCATACCCTTACAAAATGAATAAATAAATGGCTACTGGTCTGGACCTTTACTTTCCCCCAAAAGGATATTTGAAAACCATATGATGAGAAACCTCCAGCGACTGCCAGTACTCATCAGGGACGAAGCTGGTCTGGACCAGGAAGCAGTTCACAAGACGGAAAGCCACACAAAACAGTGCAACGTTGGTTCCTCCTCCTAACACACCTGAGGAGTCAACAGTACATAATTTCAGTTTTTAGGTGGAAAAAGTTTTGTTATCATCAGTGCAGAAACACACACTGGTTTATAGAGACAGTAGCACATCCTACTTGCAATTGCAGAAAATAAAATGTATTAAAGGAACACTCCGCCCATTTTCAACCAGCTTTGTATCATTAGAACATCAGTAGTATGAAAACTGTAAACGGGTTTGAAGTCTGTCATTTAATTTGACAGTTATTGAGTGTTAAAGTGTGGACCAGTGACATCACTGGTCCACACTAACTCAAATTAATAACTCATTAACTCAAATCAACTCTCAATAACTGTCAAACTATTCATCATTCATCTAGTTTGACAGTTATTGAGAGTTGATTTGAGTTAATGAGTTATTAATTTGAGTTAGTGTGGACCAGTGATGTCACTGGTCCACACTTTAACACTCAATAACTGTCAAATTAAATGACAGACTTCAAAACCGTTTACAGTTTTCTGATATACTACTGATGTTCTAAATGATACAAAGCTGGTTGAAAATGGGCGGAGTGTTCCTTTAAGGGCAGGGTCCCACCATTATTTAGAGGACTTGCATCTTCCTTGTTGTAGAGTTGGGATTTTCGTTTCCTCAGTTTCACATCTTCAACTTTATTCCCAAAGTTTAATGGTAAACGCGCGCGAATAGTTTCCATCACGAATTGTTTTCCTACGGCCAAAGTCTTCTGTCTTCCTGCAGCATACTGTCACCTGTCGCTGCTTGTCGCTGCTGTGACCTGACCGACCCAAGACAAGAGATGTCAATCAGGTTTGTTCACTCGAAGCTCCCAAGTAAACAAGTTAGAATGCAGTGAATTAACTACCCTGAAGGAACGGATGTTGGCTGTTGGTTTTTCAAACGAGCTCACGCCATGGCTAAGGAGGAATAAGAAGGAGTGTATCTTCGTTTATTAACGTGGTGTCGTTGTTGTTATTATTATTAGTATTATATAAGGCAATATTATCGAATACTATCCACAACAACAAGAGTTGTGCAGTCTGCTTCCGTGTTCACGAGCACTTCCTGTAGAACGTTGATCCTGGTTTCACAATAAAAGGTCCTCCTCCTCCTCCTCCTCCTCCTCCTCCTCCTTGTTCATTGCAATTTCTTCTTCTTCTTCTTCTTTTTTATTTCCGGCAGTGTAGACGCTACTAGGCGTATTACTGCCCTCCACAGTTCAAATGAAATTTGATGTCTTCTTTATATTTACAGTGTTCATCATGTATCCACCCATAGTGCTCCCAGTCACTCTATATATATCCATTCTACTGCTCAGTCGTCGGGAACTCATCCCTCAGCGCCTTCTCAATCTCCTCTCCAGAAATGTCCACAACATTCAAGAACCTTCTAGCTGCATCCATCATCATCTTAATCTTTTCCTTTTTCCCCTTGATCTGCTCTGTACAATTAATCACCATGGCCATAAATGTCAAAAATCCTTTTTTGTCCACACAAATGATTTGTTCAACTCCCTTCTGTTTCTTCTCTGGTTCCTTTTCAATTTCTTCCATTTTATCACTCTCATTCTCCACTCTTTTAACAGCTTCAGCATATGACATACCCTTCTCTTTTACCCTAATCTGATTCACTTTCACCTCATTTACTCTCCTTGGGCATTGCTTTGAACCCGCATGATGATCACCATCACAGTGTAGGCACTTTGCCTTGTCTTCCTCTAAACACGTGTCTCTCTCACACTCCTTTCCCCCACATCTCCCACATCTCCGGACCCCTCTACACACAGCAGCAACATGACCATACTCTTGACAGCAATAACATCTCATCGGTGCTCTTTCAAACGGCCTTACCCTATAACAACAATAATCCACATACACTCTCTCAGGCAACTCTCCATCAAAGGTCAAACACACAGACAAACTCTCCTCCCTTTCCCCCTCATGATATCGTGTCAATCTCTTTGCCTCCAGCACACCCTCCACACTTTCAAACAACTCAGCCTCTACCGACAGAGGCACACCACTCACCACACCCTTCTTCCTTACCTCAGATCCAAGTACAAAACATGTTACAATAGCTGCACTAGCACGTTCACCTCCAGTAGCCCTATTTCTACACGACTTTATTTCCTTTACAGCTTTGTCTCTCTGCTCTTTTGAAACACACTCAATTATAACTAATCCACTTCTTGCTACTCTAACTGACCTTACCTGCCCAAGCATCCTCTCCACAAACTCCCCTACTTTATGTTGATCACTAAATATACCATCCTCTTTCGATGAAACCACCCTCATCCCCACTACAAACTCCTGCTTCTTCCTCACTGCTCGACTACACTCACTATCCGAACCTAACCCTTTCCTCACTTTCTTCACTAACTGACTTGTACCACTTGAAACACTCGACAAACTTTTACGTTTATTCTCAATTCCCCTATTATCCTGATCATATTCAATTTCACTCTCGCTCTCACTCTCACTCTCCGACGCCATTTTCTCATTGCAATTTAATTCAGCATGGTGAATATATATAGCTTCATTGCAACTTCAATGGCTATGATTATGTTTTTAACCATGGTACTTATATGATGATACAGAAATATATTTTACATAATGTATGTTAACGTTTATGGCACAAATCATTTATGGCACAAATGTGACTTTATATTTAAAGATGGGCATCAAGTAATAAATAGGACTTCCATTTGTTCTGAAATATTTTGAGAGTGGTTCTGAACATCCAGTGCGATGTTTGATGAGAGGGTAGCCTACATACAGCTAGCGGTATTACACCGGAGTCACGCCTGGTAAAATAAAATCACCTGTTATTTATCTATATTGTTACCTCCCAAAATCAAACCTGCCAATAGGCTATGTGATAAAATGCTTTATGAGTTTTGGTGAGTTGTCCTATGGTGGGGCTTCTTCTCTCTGCCTGGGCTCCCTCCGCTTAGCGGTGTGGTCTGTGGTCTGGCTGCGGATCGAGCCACGGACCTCTTTTGTCCAGGATGATTGGCGGGTGAAGGGTGAGGGGTGACGACCCGCTCTACCCTTTGAGCTAAAGCCGCCCCAAGGGCTATACAGGAATACGGAATAGTTGAATTAATTAATGACACTAAACACACCGGTACAGTAGGAGGCGCTGTGGAACTTTTTACGTTGCGGTCTGCCAGTAATAAGGAAGAAGAGAGTTCCGAGGTTCCGAGCACTGTGTTCTCGTGTCTGCTGTCTGGTGCCTTCAAACACATAGGATAAAAAGATTACTTCGGTGAGTTGGCTCGACCCGGTCCACATCATGGCTGCTGTAGGGAATGTCAATGTCCACTCAATCAAAAATGTATTTTGTGGACCTTGTGGTACAGGTCAGGTCACTGTCTTTGTCACTGTCAAGCTAGCAGACGGCACCGTTTGTGACATCCGATCTGGATCTTTCAAAATAATAGTAATCGTAAATTGTTTAGGCTATAATTTATACTTGACGTTAAATGATTTATCCCTGTAATAATACTGCTTTCAAATGTGTGCTTCCAAAATTATATAATTTGCTGGACAAAATAAAAACACCCAACAATATGAATATCAAACACTTGGGCTATTTAGTTCAAGGGGCACCCTTTGTCCAGCTTCAGTCCTTTTTGGATTGCTGTCATACAAGTCCTGAACTGTGTTTGTAACTAACTAACTAACTAGTTTGTTCGTTAGTTAGTTAGTTGGATAAGAGCTGTTCTTCACGAAGAGAAGCCTCCTGTTCTCTGAAGGAGGAACACTTCTTCACACTCTGTGATCCAGTATACGTCAATGCTGTTTTGCACTAGCATGGTTGTTCCAAGTGTGCTTAATGCCTCAACACCACTGTTCTGTTCTTCCAGGATCATCTTGTGACTCAGTGAAAGGATTGATTGGGGTTCTCGGTTCCATATCGAGAGAAAGCATGTTTCGACAGAGGATACCCTTCTCACAGATTGCCGTTGCCACACTGGTGGGAATTTGTGGTGGCGTTTACATTTACAGACCTTGTTTTGAGTCTCTGCAGAAGAGCCCTGGACAGCAAAATCAAGATGTGCCAAAGAATCAGAGTCAATCAGAGGAAAATTGTTTGTCACTCCCAGAGAATCCTGAAGGGGCAGAAGCCAGAGGAGCTGCGTCAGAGGCTGGTGGACTGTCAGAACCAGAGGCCACACCAGATAAAAGGCCAGAATAGATGAACCCATGCCTCTTGGAGTGATTGTTATTGTGTAACATAAAGTATTTAATAATTTGACTTAATTATTTTCTCAATACACTTGTGAATGAAACAATGAAAATTGCACGGAATTCTTGTTTTTGTTCTTCACACTCCCTACACATATGAAGAATAGACTGGCAACATTTTTCTCAAAAAATCACACCCCTAAAAGAAACTATAAACCCATTAGGATATATTGCAAATTGGCTTTGTTGACACATAAATAAATAAATCAAATTTGATGTTTTGAATCTAAATAGTGCAGCAAACAGGATGGTGAAAAGGAGTAAGCATGTACATCCAAAGCCAAAAAGGGCATGCTGAGCCAAATGTGAACACTGATGAAGAGCTTCTGAGCTTGGTGCTCAACACGTCACTCTGATCTTTGGTGCAATAAATCACTGAAACTGGAGCCCTGCAGTATGTGAGCAGGTTTATTCATTTAGTAAACAGGACAGCACCATAAGATATATAATATTGGCATTTTAAAATATTTTGTAACACTGAAAAAGCAGCTAATGTAGGCTATGACTATAAAGTCCCATAGGCTACATAGATTTCCTAGTTTCTAGCCTGGTCAAACAAGAGTTTAGGTACTCAATGGTAGGCCTACTAAAACAATAAATATACCCATTGGGCTACTTTTAAGGTGACTTCACACTGTGAAAAGAAGCCAGCTGCGACTTGACTGAATTATAGTCTATGAAGGCTCAAGGGCTAACCAAGTTGGTTTCAGCCTGACCAAAAGAAATTTTTCCATCTCAGATTCAAGTGGGGAAATGGCCTGGTGAGTGAGGCCCAAACAGACTGTTTTCAAGAAAAAATAAATGTTTTCAGGCAAGGTGGTGAAACAGACTGTGTCAAAAATAATACAGTAGCCTACACCCTTCCTCCTTCATTACCTCCTAATTTCCTCAGTGGCCCAAACAGTGTTCACCTCAGCATGAAAGCCTGGATGCAACTAGTGGAGGAGCATTTCCCCAAGTCTCCTCCAGGTGGCAGGTTGTCCTATCCTATCCTATCCTATCCAGGAAAGAACCTGATAGTGACAATCCCCGACCCCAATCAAACAGCATGCCTCTCAGATGTGACATGACTGGCTGCACCGTTAAGAAGGCAAAAACACACATTTTAGAATGGGTATTATTAGTTAAAAGACAGTTTCAATTTACTTGAAAGCTAGCTACAACTTTGACCGTAATACACATTAAATGACTTAAAAAGTTATTTGTAGAGGACTCATTTATTAATTGGCACACGTTCATCTCACCTGACCTCTCATCCATGATGCTGAAGTGTGGAAACTACCCACCTTGAGTCTGTGCAGTCAGCTCACACTGAGAATGATTTATTATTAATTAGTAGTATTAGTAATAATGATAATAATAATACATATTACATCTCTCGTGGCCCTGTAGCTCAGTGGTTCTCCAAATATTCGACAGTCAGACGTTCAGTCGACTATCGAACCTAAAGAAACTTCCCCGCAGTCTCCATTAGCTGGTGAGAAACCCACGGCCCCTGAGCTTGGTGGGAGGAGCCGCTTGCTCGCTCGCTTCTCCTCAGCATGAATACCAGGGAAAGTAACGTAAGCTAACAGTGTGGTGTTAATGAAGCTAGGCAGCTAATGCAACGAATGGCCCAAAGAAGGGGCGGCTGAGAAAGCACGGTCCTCATTGAGTTGACTAGTTTCGGGAAAGCCTCACGATTAGGTTTACAGCTGTTTTTCATCACCAAAACGTTCCGCAGCAACGCCCAGGGGCTGGTGAGTAGCTCAGTGTATTTTCAGGAAATGTCACTCGAGGAAACTGCATCTGTCTGGAGATAGCGAGAGGCTGCAAAGTTTGCTCAACTTTCTTGCTAGCTTGATTATTTGCTACAATAATGACTGATCAACTGCCTACAGCTCTTCAATTTGAACCCTCACATCATCCAAGACCACTGACGCTGGAAAACATGTTTTTTTTGGTCTTGGTATTATAATCTTTTACAGCTGTCTTTCTCAACTGTAATGTTAGTTTTCGCCATCCAAACTGGCAAAACAAACCTCTGTCTGTGATAGCTAAATCAGTCCTTCACCCTGCAGGACTATATAGTTAACACCTCTTGACAGTTTCCAGGCAGTTTGGCAGACATAACGTTAGGTTGCTAGATTTCTGTGTGTGACAGTCAGATGGTGGGAAGTTGCAAAATGTCCTCTAGAGATCCATATCATCTCCAAAAGTGTCAAGTGAGAGCTCATCTGACCACCCAGGACGATCACCACATGGGGACCAGCTGAGCTTATTATCCGCCATTCTTAGTTTTGTTGGCATTTGTTTCAGTTAATCAATTTCATGAGTTTCTGTCTCATCGTGGGAATGAGTTTGTTTTCAGTCATGTATCCTCCCACATACCTACTGGTGTTGGTTGGGCTTCTTCAACGGGTATTTCTAATCACTGGATGGTTAGTGACATTGGTTTCCGGAGTTGAAAGATGTTTGGCATTCATATCTATATTATCACCCGTTACTTTGGATAGATTTTTTTCTGAGTGGCATATGATTTAACACATTGTGTGGCAAGAGAGCGCAGAGGCATTTAGTATCGCCTTTCTGCCACATCCCTTTTCATCTTGAACAGTTTTACAGTGGCATCTGGCTATTTCCTCATTTTACTGAGGAGCGGACAGCCTCTGTGTTGGACCGCTGCCCAGGCAGGGTGGGTCCTGCAACTTCTTCTCGATGTCTGATTCAAGCCGGTTTTTGTTTGCTGGTCTGTGGTAGGAGCTGGTCTGTGGTGGTAGGAGCTGATCTGTGGTATGAGCTGATCTGTGGTAGGAGCTGGTCTGTGGTGGTAGGAGCTGATCTGTGGTACGAGCTGGTCTGTGGTATGAGCTGATCTGTGGTGGTAGGAGCTGGTCTGTGGTAGGAGCTGGTCTGTGGTAAGCGCTGGTCTGTGGTAGGAGCTGGTCTGTGGTGGTAGGAGCTGGTCTGTGATAGGAGCTGGTCTGTGGTAGGAGCTGATCTGTGGTAGGAGCTGATCTGTGGTAGGAGCTGGTCTGTGGTAGGAGCTGGTCTGTGGTAGGAGCTGATCTATGGTAGGAGCTGGTCTGTGGTAGGAGCTGATCTGTGGTAGGAGCTGGTCTGTGGTAGGAGCTGATCTGTGGTAGGAGCTGGTCTGTGGGTGTAGCTGCCTGGCAAACACAGCTAATTCCCTCAGTCCTGCTGCTACAACTGAGGAAGTAATGGCAGCTGAAAGGCATATCATGGTACCGCTTGGAGCTGCTCCAGGTCTCAGCCCGGTGGTCCTCCAAACAATCTGACCTCCTTACTTCACTCCTTACTTAATTCACCTCCATATAAAACCTACAATTAGACAATCTGCAAAGTATCAATGACCAAAGTATCAATTAAATAGAACAATTGAGAATAATAACAACAAAATGTCACAAAATTATCAGGTAAATCCTGACCACTTCCATACTAGACATCGGGTGAGGCAGTTGCAGTAGTTGATTATGGAGTTTTTTCACCATTTCACAGTCAGTGAGCCTCTGCTGTGAGGAGCCTCCACCCCACCTGGAAGAATTCACTTACTGGGTCGTTTTAGTGTCACATGGTGTAAATGATGCTGTTTGTAAGACGGAAGGGAAATCCTATATTCTGTAACACCTTGGTATTTAGTGCAACATGGCCTCACAGTGTATAAAGAGGTACAGAGTTGTTATTTTTGCTTTAAAAGTAGACCAATTTAGCCCAGATTAGGTTAACACTTGTTTTTCTCTGAGGGAGAAAGGTAAATATGGGCAATTTAATAAGGCAAGCTGGAAATTGGCGGACAAACACCCGTCTCCCAGCCAACGATTCACAATGTAGCCCGAGAGTTTGATGTAGGCTGAGGAGACAGATGTCTTGCCAAGAATTAATGTTTTCTTAAAACCAGCTCCTTTCCACCATTTTGACTTACCGGTAAATAAGTTAAACTGAATACTAGTTAGTCTACATCCAGTAAAGGGTAGGTTTAGAGATGCATTAGAGTTCACTTTAAGCAACAACCTTCAGCAAGGTGTGTGTTAGACAGTAATTATGGTAATAGGTACATAGTTCCTGTTTCCTTTACTTAACTGCACTCAGACTATTTTGTTGCCTAACCCAACAGAACATCTTGCCCTGCCACCATAGCTTTTGTGCTTCCTTTTCAAGTTGTGATATAGGAGGATGGGATAGTGTGTGATGAGATAACTACAAAATGGTGTTGAAATTCCGTTTTCAACACCATTATGTGTACTAGGCAGTGTTGGGCTAGTTACTTTCAAAATGTAATATACTACATAGTACTAGTTACTTTAATTTGAAAGTAATAAGTTACTTTACAATATTGCTGTCTGTGTAGAGTAACTTGTTACTTATTACACTACTTTTGCATTACTTTCACCAAAACAACAGCAGCAGCAGAAGGACATCGCTGCCCTGGAACTATCCCGAAAAATAATGTCAACCGCATTGGTCAGTTTAAACAATCCAAAATTCTAAATGTTAATCTTTTCATTTGTTATTGTCATCTGTAGTGGTTATTTGTATAAAAACAGACTATTAGGAAATTATTCTATCTTTATTTAAATATGTCCTTTTTTTTTTACTCAATTTATAACTTGAGTTGCTTGACAAAGTAACTGGTATAATATTACTGAAATCCTATAAGTAATAAATTATATTACTGAGTTACTGCTAAAAGTAATATATTACATGTAATATGTTACTTTTGTAATGAGTACGTACTAGGTGCCGGTGGTAGTTACTACTAATATTCATGAACACTTACCTTCTTTTCACTTTACCATGTGAAACGAGCATGCTCAGTTATCTTGGTGAGTCTGTGGAAATTTACTTATATAATCTGCATCTTCAACAGTGTGGTTTTGCTTGATTTAGACCACTGCAAGTAACCTGCAGATATCCTGTGCTGCTGACTCACGTTCGTTTGGATAGCAGCACACTACAGGCAGTTTTCTCTCAGGGTTGTGATGTCAATAATTGGGATGGAAAAAAGATGAACAAATATATCTGATAATAACCATTGGTGAGTAATCCCTCTGTTTTGGTTCTCAGAGTTCATTGTGACTTGGCGCTACAATGAAGGCTATTTGACTACTGAAGTGTATCTTTATTCAACAAATTGGCATTTTAATATCAAAATGGAATAAGTGGCAAAAAAAAAGTATTTACTCTTTTTGACTTTGTGCACGAGACGCTGCTGATGCTGAATGATTTGAAAATGCATGCGGTGAGACATGCAGGGAAGATGGAATTTTACATTTGAAATACATTTCACATTACCCAATTATTTATATTCATCAACAACAGAAGTGAAGTTTTTGCCTGCTAATGGCCACAACCTATTTATATTATTAATAAAATAGGGATGCTTATTTATGAGGCAGACCTAAGGTTTTCTGAAGATTTGACACTGATGGAAAGTGGCTGTGAATACCTGAAGGATGAAGGTATTTTCCATCATCAGGAAGCCAGGGAGGATAAGAATCTAGAGACTGTGTGGATGAATGGTCAGGTTGCATTCAAAACACACTTACAAAGAGCTTAAATAAAAGTGTAAGGAAGCTTGTGTGCTTGCCTCGGGTGAAGTGTGAAGTGTGCTGGATCGTAGTTGAGGGCTCACGGGCAGTGATCGGTTAGAACCACGGAGATGTCTTTTCAGGCTATCTTTATTGAGTATCAGGCAGAAGCAGTATACGTCGTATACAGAAAGGTAAACAGGACCAACAATACATGGAGAGAATGCATATAACACCTTGTTATATAACCCCCCACATTTGGTGTATGACATCGTTGGTGATGTCACAACGTCCGTGGAGGTATGACATCATCGGTGACCTCATAAAGTCCCGTCTGCCATCACAGTCAGCCTAGACCGTCTGACATCGCTGATGAACTCACAGGTGAACTCTTGACATCATCATTGATGATGTCACGGTTAGGGCTGCACGATATTGGAAAAAACTGACATTGCAATATTTTTTTATTCTGCGATATATATTGCGATATGAAAAAATACAGGAATTTTCACCAAAAGTCTTGAATAGGTCTATCAAGCCTTGCTCATTTAAGAAGGTGGCCTAGTGGGTAACGTGCGCGGTTGACGTACTAGGAAGTTAGTGTGTTTTTAGCCACAGACAGGGTGAGTTGCAGGATCCTAAGTGAGTAAAAGTACTATAGTTAGTAGGAAAAGAGCTTAGAACGTCACCGAGAGGGCATGCATTACTGTATGTTATCAGTTAATTTATCTTACTTGACATTGCATGCTCTGCGATGTGACTATTGCGCATGTGCACATTGCGATGACGATGCTGAAACGATATATTGTGCAGCCCTAGTCACGGTGGTGTCATCATCATTAAGTCGTTGGCGCGTTGGTTCGTGGGCGTCAGTTGCCCCAAGAACAGGCCTGATGGTGGGCCATTATGGACCCTTTTCTACAAAAAGCATCAGATAACATCAGTAGTAGTAAAAATCAATGTAAGCAAAGCAAGAAGCTGAAAATGTCATGTAAAAAGTGGTTGTCAAACATTAAAGATCATTACGTAAATATGAGTTTTAAGAATTTGTTTATACGATGATGCTGAACTGGCGTACGCTCCTTGGCCAGGCTGTTCAAAGGCCCGTGTCTTAAAAGTGAGTGCCAAGTGAAACATTTAAAGCGAAATGAAAATATTACAAACGCCGACAGAGTCTGTGCCTGTAGCTGCAGAGATCTCGCCACAAGCGGAATGCCAGACTTCGTGTTCATAATCATAGTTCACCATCCTTTGAGGCCCATCAGCTCGTGAGCAAACCACTTCCATCACACCACATTTATCATGGAGCTTGATTTTTGCACGAGACCTTAAGCTGCTTATTGCTCAGAATGAAAGCTTCAGTGCCGGTCACAGTAAAAGAATGTCTGAATCCTTTTCTATGCCATGGTCATGTGATTCCTGCTGTTTTCTTAGTTTGTAGTGTAGGAATGCTCATTGGGAATTTAACATCCAGTAGAAATCTGCTTCTTATTGTCATTGTGTAGCTGTAAGAAAAGTCTGGATTTCTATGCTATAATTCTCATTGTGTTTCAGTATTTTGAGACAAAATTTGAGGATTTGAGGAAAAAGGTCTGCTAAAGGTCTCAATACTAATCCTTTATTCCATGCAGATGGTGGCGCAACAACAACAGCAAACTAGTATGATGGGAATTTACTGTATATATCTATGCGATATTCCTGGGTTTGCTTTGCTACCGGGCATCTCGTAGCGTACCGCGAGAGCTCGTGTTCTCGTGCGAGTTTGCTGCGTTCATTTTGGTTCAGTTGCAGTCGAATAGTGTATGATCATCACTCATCTGGCGTAGTCGTTAAGTGTGCGATCCCATGTTTTTCAGTCGTCATAAAGAAATATGCATGCATAAACCAAGTCGTTTAGGTGTATATATACACCCAGTCTTTTCATGAATCATGATGATGTGTTAGGATTTAAAAAGTTGTTTAGTGTATCTGACAGAGACAGATAATGCATTAGCCCTGTAGTGGACAAATGCTAATGTATCAAAGATGTCCTGTTTGGTAACTGGCAATCTGCAGCTTACTGGAAGTACGCACCCGGGTGGGGATTTCGTCATTTTAGGGGCAAGGCCATCTGTCCTTCGGGCATATTTTATTTTATTTTATTTTATTTTATTTTATTTTATTTTATTTTATTTTATTTTATTTTATTTTATTTTATTTTATTTTATTTTATTTATTTTTTTATTTATTTTTTTAGGGCACAAGGCAACATGCCAGGGCACAAAGGTCATTGCTCTATTGACATTATGAAGAGTGATCTTTCTGTAATGTGTGCCCTTTGCACAGGGCAGGCTACATTAAACTGAGACCACTGATGCTTTTAAAGCAACTGACAGTAGCAGGCTGGTAGGCAGCAGGGCACTTCCAAGGTGGCCTTAGGGATCTCAGGGCATCACGGCCAGAGGGAGGGGCAGCGGAGGCCATGGCCACCATCATGTATTAATTCCCACCCTGGTACCTACTGTCCCACCCTTTTCCACTTGTCCCGGATAATCAGACAGCCGTAAATGTCGAACGCTCCATGCGTGTTTGAGTGGGTTGGTGAGCTGCTTGGGGAACTGTAGGGTGCTTTGACTGTGTGGCTTCAGATCCAGTTTGTGTGTCACCTTGGTTCTCTCTCTATCGTCTCTTTACTTTTATAGCTTCACTCTCTTTCTTTTACAGTTTCACTCCATAATCTGGGGGTGGGGGGGTAATATTATAATCACAGTATATTGTCATTTGATCTCAGTGTTGTCTGTCTCATTTTGTGCATGGGTCTGAGATGTAAAATCTCAAAATACTCAGATTATTAGTGTAGTTTAGAGCTGCAACGATGAATCAATTACAGAATCAATTACAGACAGAAAATTAATCGACAACTATTTTGATAATCGATTAATCGTTTTGAGTACAATTCTAAGAGAAAAGGTCTAAATTCTCTGATTCCAGCTTCTTAAATGTAAATATTTTCAGGTTTATTTACTCCTGTATGACAGTAAACTGATATTATCTTGGGCTTTGGGAAACACTGATCGTCATTTGCTACCATTTTCGGACATTTTTATAGACCAAACAACTAATCGATTAATCGAGAAAACAATCGACAGATTAATCGATTATGAAAATAATCGTTAGTTGCAGCCCTAGTGTAGTTTGCCTTGGGTTTACAGAAAAAGTTTAGGCACGATGATGCTGACTGTTTGTTCTCTGTTTTGTGTGTGTTTGTGTGTCTCAGATATAAGGACTCACTATGTCTGATGGGGAATACGATTACCTCATCAAATTCCTAGCCCTCGGGGACTCTGGAGTGGGAAAAACGAGCTTCCTCTACCAGTACACCGATGGCAAGTTTAACTCCAAGTTCATCACTACAGTGGGAATAGACTTTAGAGAAAAGAGAGTGGTAAGTTGACGTCTTCTGCTACGTTAAATGCTTGTGGGTTTTATGTGGGACATTTTGGAATAATACTGTTTTCTCAAGCCATTGTTATTTTTCGGCATTCTGTTGGGATTTCTTGTTGACTGGGTCTTCTTTTCAAACCTTTTTCTATTAAGTTAAATGAGCATGTCATTTTAAAATGGCACACATGTTTTCCACTTTCTTTGTTTCAGTGCGAGTTACAAAAGTGTGTGGCAACCTAATTAAGAGCGTAAATGCATTCCCACTCCATGAAGCAAACGTCTTGTAACAAAAGAGGACTGACGACGAGTGTTGCATAAGGAATCTGTGTAACGCTCCAAGGGTGACTAATGTGGCTGAACGGTAGCACCCTCCTTAAGAATAAACACTTTGTAGCATATTAGCAAACAAGCTGAGCAATAAGAGTACTTCAGTGTTTACTCAGTATGCACTCATTGATGCGGTTGACCTTTGGCTCACGATATATATAGTCTACTAAAGTACTGTACATTGATGAATACTGATTCAGTCCTTCAGTGGTTCCATTACTGTCTTCCGGTAAAATGTTAGCGATGTAGCAATCGCACTTGAGTGAACATTTCGAAACAAGTAGTTTGAACAATTGCCGTTTCAACTGAAAAATTGCATCAGTCCAGATTTTTTTCTGGTCTAGAGTTGCCTTTCAGACGTTGTCATGGTTTTTCCTGGTTCAGAATGGGCCTTTGGGGGGTGACTACGCACGATAGTAAGTAATCGGACCGATCATGCTTTGGGTACAAAGTTATAAACTGTTGGGTTAATGCAGACCCTGGGCACTATATGGCCTGGGGGCCAGAACCTGATGATTCTGCCTGGCCCGGGAGGTCTAAGACAAACCACACCATTTGACTTGCTAAAAATATTGAATGAGATGAACTAAATTGACTGTTTGGAGTGATTTTCAATATAATAAATGCTGAAGAATAAGTGCACAATATGTTTTATACTAGGGATGCACCGATGTGAAAATTTTGGCAGATGCCGATAACCAATATTAACATTGCTGGTATGGCCGATAACCGATATTTACCGATGTCGATATGATCTGTATAAAAACACATTTCTAATAAAATGTTGTACATACTGAACAACACATGTAAACACTGTGAATTTGAGGTTCAAATATACATACTACTGCATGCGCTGGGACGCGTCATCAGTGATGTTAACTGGGGTCGTGGGGTGTTTCGGGTCTGTCAACATCATACACCCTCGCCCAGTAGACCCAGCCGAGGCCGATTACGACCCCGACCCACGTCCCAGAAGCAGCCGCTCACGGATCAGCCTTCCTACTCTGTCTGCAACGTTGCCCGCGGAAGGGTTGATCACGCCCAATCCGCTGCAATAGAGTTTAGTGCTACACAGCAGTATTGAAAGACCTTCGGTGCATGGAGGTCTAAGGCCCTGTGGGGTGATTCCAGGCCGGGCACCTCCTTCGTCTCACCAGAACCTCCCGCGGAAAAAGGCAATCCTACCATGCCATACCATGGGCAGGGAGGATGCCTCAAGGAGGCCTGTGCGCTGCACGTCATTCACCTGCGCCGAGCACCTCGCTCTAGCCTGAAGGACCACAGGCCGCGCCGATGTTTACGCAGATTTTCAGGAGGCTGATCCGTAGCGTTTGTGGATTTCTCCCTCACGAGAGAGCCAGGCTGGGGTGCTAAAGCCCATACCGTTCCAGATGCCGTCTCTCCGACCGTCAACTGTCTCTCCAGCTTCTCACCAAACTATACTTGGTTGTCACCTAGTCTATTCCCAAGTGTCACTGGCCAGGGAGAGCCAGGGGTTTAGGTTCAAATATACTGTACATACTACTGCATGCGCTGGGACGCGTCATCAGTGATGTTAACTGGGGTCGTGGGGTGTTTCGGGTCTGTCAACATCATACACCCTCGCCCAGTAGACCCAGCCGAGGCCGATTACGACCCCGACCCGCGTCCCAGAAGCAGCCGCTCACGGATCAGCCTTCCTAGCCTGGGTAAACCCATCCCCCACGTGACCTGCTCTCAGGCTTACCCTGCTCTCACTAGGTGTCACTAGGTGACTGTAGTGACTGAGAGCAGGTCTGAGAGCAGGTCACGTGGAGGCTGGGTTTACCCAGGCTACAGCCTTCCTACTCTGTCTTCAGAAAAAGTAATGCATTTCTTTATTTCCAAAATATTTATTTGTGTATTTAATATGTATTTTCCAAAACATTTGGAAAAGCCCATAAATCATAGATTTATCACAATGTTTCCTCTCAATGGGAAAATTTGGCTGAAGACCGATGCCGATATGTTAAAAACATGACTAACATCTGCCGATACGATATGATTGCAGATATATCGTGCATCCCTATTTTCTATGATTTAATCTAGTGATAAAATCAGGATGGTGATGTCATCAAAGTGCACCAACGGCCCTCGTGCTTTGGGAGTGACCTGACCTGACCTCACATGACAACATTTTTTTGGCTCACCAGCAACAATCTGGGTTTCTCATGTGGCCTCAGGAAAAAAGAATTGCCCACGCCTGCTTTAAATGGTTTCCATCCTCTAAGAAGCAGATAGGGCTGAGCAGCTGCTAAACAAGTCAGCCTTTCTTTTACTTTCATGGTTGCTCAGGTCGAGAGCGGACTAATCCTAAAGCTAGGCGCCTGTTATCAGAGACACCAGAGTAGAGCTGGCTGCTCCCACAACGGAACACGGGTAGAAACGCTTTAAAAGTCACAATGAAACTGCATTTTGAGAGGGCCTCCATAATTTGACATTTCCAGTTGAAACAGGACGTTAGGGGGGGGACATAATGAATTCAAAAATGGGGCAAACAAATTGGAAAACAATGGACTATCCATCAGGGAGAGAAGGGCAGTTTTATATAGAGAGGGGGGGGGGGGGTGTTGTTTTCCAGGAAGTAAAACTAATGGTATTGTGATGTTCAAATGCAAGAAAATGGCATTTGTTGTTAAGTAGCTGTATGTTATGACATGGAAAATTAGCTATCAAGGTGAAAAGTTTTTTTTAAATTCATTGTAACTTTGATATCCCCTGTTAAATGGAGTGCAAAAAACATCTAGACCTTGCCTGTCTCTGTCCCCCAGTTATACAAGTCAAACGGTCCAGATGGAACTACGGGCCGAGGGCAGAAGATCCACATTCAGCTGTGGGACACCGCAGGACAGGAGAGGTATGCAGACTGACATCTCCTGCTTTGTCACACTCTCCAACCTGGAGTTGTCTTCAGCTGTTTTCAAAAGACGTGTTTTATCCTTGATGATGAATGAAGTTTCTTATGAAGTTTTTGTTTGTCTGTATGTTGACAGGTTTCGGAGTTTGACAACTGCTTTCTTCAGGGATGCAATGGGCTTCCTCCTGCTGTTCGACCTCACGAATGAACAAAGTTTCCTTAACGTCAGAAACTGGATGAGTATGTCCTCTCGTTTACATTTTTAGTCATGGGAATCAGTGATGGTATAGGTGTCACGTACCAAGTACAGGGACACATGGCTGTTGTCAGACTGTTGTAATATCAAACTTGTATTCCTCCAGTTATGGAAGCAAGCAGCAACCAAGCAGATTGGACTGCAGCACCGGTGCCACGGGGGTGGGGGGGGCTCAATGTCCTTTTATTCACTTTAGAACACACTCACTCAAACACAGAAACTCAGAGGGGGTCATTAAACTATACCCCCGTCTCACTTATGGTGTCAACATTTAACATTGTAAAGCAATGTAGTTAGCATGCAAAACAACTCTACTAGTCATTACATAACATTGCAGATAACTAATAACACATATATAGAGAACAAGAAGGTTTAATTAATCTCCAAAACACATTGTTGAAACACACTACCCCAGAGCATGCTGGGAAACTCCGCCCACTTTCCTCAGCATGCTACACTTTGTTGCTTCCAAACTTTTGACATGAAAGTAACCAAATGAAATGAGTGGTGGGTGGAAATAATCATTAGCCCATTCTTAGTTAAACATGCAGTTTTGAAACATTCAATAAAGACAAATAAAAAATAGACTATGACTCAACACTGTAAGTGATACACACATGTGATGAGAGTGGTATATTTACCCATTACATCAATATCCGTGTTAGTGTAGAGTGGTTAGTTCCTTGCTCTGCTCTCCCCTAGGAGTGCTGGCTCTGCAGTAACGTTTCGGGCAGTAAAGCTCCGTTTTCTTCTGGGGGGGGGGGGGGGGGACACATTTTATCAGTGCCCCCCTGCTTAAAGGAACACTCCGCCCATTTTCAACCAGCTTTGTATCATTAGAACATCAGTAGTATATCAGAAAACTGTAAACGCTTTTGAAGTCTGTCATTTAATTTGACAGTTATTGAGTGTTAAAGTGTGGACCAGTGACATCACTGGTCCACACTAACTCAAATTAATAACTCATTAACTCAAATCAACTCTCAATAACTGTCAAACTATTCATCATTCATCTAGTTTGACAGTTATTGAGAGTTGATTTGAGTTAATGAGTTATTAATTTGAGTTAGTGTGGACCAGTGATGTCACTGGTCCACACTCTAACACTCAATAACTGTCAAATTAAATGACAGACTTCAAAACAGTTTACAGTTTTCTGATATACTACTGATGTTCTAATGATACAAAGCTGGTTGAAAATGGGCGGAGTGTTCCTTTAAGGCTCGTGCCCTCTCTGGATATCTGGTCTGGCGCCAGGGCTGCTGGACTACAACATTTTCTTTTGTTTTCAGTGGAGTCCAGCAACTGATTGAAACATTATGTTAACCAATAACAGAAAAGTGTTGTGTCTTTGATTAAGAGAATCACATCTGTTGAAGTTAGGGATTCCCCTTTGCCTGATATCAGACAGAATTGTCAACTCGTTACACTCCTTATTTCCATCTGCAGTTTGACATTGCCTCCACTCCACTCAGCCATATTGATAGTAAGAGTTGCGTCATCTCCATTCACTCCAATGGATCTTTTTTCCTTTTCTTACCTCGCAATAGTTCCCGGAAGTAAGGTTCTGGATTAAGCAGCGCTGTAGAGTTGCAGCAGAATGGACCCTTTGTTTGTGATGTACTTTGAAATAAAAGGGTAAGACGTTTAAAAGACGTTTGCATGTCCTCTCCGTGCTGGGATTTCCTCCAGATAGGAACCCCCCGCAAAAAAAACAACAAAAAAACATGGGGGGGAAATCCTATTAGATTTTTTTTATATATATATTTTTTTTCCCAGATATTTTTTATCCCATTTTTATCCCCCGTTAGTGCTTTTTTTTTTTTTTTTTTTAATCCTGGTTGCTGCTCCACCCTCTGCCAATCTTGGGAGAGCCGAAACTGGCTCCATGCTTTCTCCGAGACATGGGCAGTAGCCAGCCGCTTCTTTTGACCTGACAGGGGAAGCTTCACCGGTAGGACATAGCACGTGGGAGGATCACGCTATTCCAACGAGTTCCCCTCCCTCCGAACAGGGGCCCCTAACGACCAGAGGAGGCACCACATCAGCGACCAGGATATTGCATGTTTTGGTGTCGGGTTCCTATATGAAGGAAACCCCCAGGGGGCATGGGGAGAACATGCAAACTCCACACAGAGGGGCCCTTTTGGCGACCCCACCCGGGCGGTGGGCACTCGAGGACATTCGGATGGGCACGCACTCCTCCAGCGCTCACAGCGTCCCAGGTGGGAATCGAACCCAGGACCTTCTAGCTGTGAGGCGACAGCGCTTACCACTGCACCACCAATGCACCATACCCCCTCCATTCCATTTTTCAGTTGGATTTTGGACTACACACCAAGTGGTGGAAACACTAACTCTACAGTCTACAAAATTACATCAGATGTCACCTCTCCATTGCCTTGGGCAACAACAAGCCAGGACCAAAGTGGGACCTTCAGGCCAATGTTGTTCCTCCGCCTTTTTTCCAGCCCTGCAAATCGTCCCACAGATCAATTATCCTTTATTCCCATTTCCCAGGTCCTTTGAGTTACAGTATTGTAATCTACTACTAGGGCCTAGTAGATTAGATTTTAGTAGATTTTATGGCCTAGTAACTATAGGCAATACAATGGGGCTGAATACATGATACATGCTACTTGTGTTTTTCAGGCCAGTTACAGGTTCACGCGTACTGCGAAAATCCAGACATTGTTCTTTGTGGCAACAAATGTGACCTGGGGGAGCAGAGGGCAGTCAAAGAAGAAGAGGCTCGTGAGCTGGCAGAGAAGTATGGGTATGTGTCATGTCTGGATCATCTGTACATGAACCTCTCCCTCAAACGTTTGTCAAGAAGGCAGTGGCTGCACTGTTTGCCCAAGTCTGTGCGGGAGAATGTCAGAATAGATTGGTCCTCCTTGAAAGGCAAATATTTGTGCACGTTTATAAAATATCCTGCTCTGGGCCTATTCGACACACCTGTAATGAATACAAAAAGTGCTCAATAGATCTGTGCCTCAAAAAATGTTTGTAAATGACTTTGAGATATAGCCTGGTAAGAACATCCTGATCACGCAATCTCACATTCTGCTTCGCTCCACGGATCAGTCTGGACTTCTATAGCGGCCCACATCGATTTCCTGAAATTACAACGTAACCGGGCCAATCGGGGACTGCGTCGTAGTTGATGACGTAACTGGGCCAATCAAGAACTCCGCTGGCAAAACGGTAATGCTAATGTGAGTAGAGTACACACAGCCTTAAGTGCAGTTATTAGTTAGAACAAGTGTATGCACTGGTGGAATTTCTCGACAGAAAATCGCCAGATTTTCGCTGTTCTTCCGACTGGATTTGGCAAAAGTTAGATTGGCGCTGATTGGCTGAAGGAGTTTGTCACGGCAAGTACTACCGGCCACTGAAATCGATGGGGGCGGCTAAAAGTCCAGACAACCCCATACTTGTGACACACGTTTTGGGTGTACAATTTTATTGGGCATAGAGTAGTGTTTTTTAAATAAGTTTCAATTTTGAGGGTATTTTGGTTTGTTTGTCCTGCATTGTAAATGGTATGAGAAGTTCCTGATCCTTCTTTTCGGTGTTCTCTTCCATGCAGAATCCCTTACTTTGAGACAAGCGCAGCGAACGCACAGAACGTCAGCCATGCTGTGGATGTGCTGCTGGACCTCGTCATGAAGAGGATGGAGCGGTGTGTCGACAAGTCCTGGATCCCCGACGGGACCGTCCGAGTTAACGGACCCACCAACCCAGACATCGCAGAAGGCTCGGACAGCAGCAAATGCTCATGTTAGGCTCCACAGCAACGAGGAGCCATTTTAGTCCCCCCTCTCTGTAATACTGGTGTGAAATAGGAATGGATTACATTTGATAAGACATCTACGTTCATGGTGACATTGATTTTTAACAGGGAGTATATATTGTATTTTGTGTTAGGTAAAACTAACATTAACTGCTGACCACTGCCCCACCAGCCAGTGCATTATTGATAAACTGTTATTGATGTGTTTCTGCTAAGTCAGAGAATCAAGTGCCTTTTGAACACATGCATTCAAATTCATGTAATGGGTCTTTTAAGTAATTGATTCATAATGGGACGTTTATTTCCTGTAATGGTCACCGGTTTAATATGCTGATCATATTTCCAGGCATGACTTTTGCGCTCCATGTTGCCAGCCTCGTCCTCACCGCTCCACATGGTGCCACAAAGCAAGCTGCGATGCCAAATATGCAATGTTATAAATGTGTGAATACTCTTTACTTGCTGAAATATTAGCGTGCATCCACACTGCGACCAAGGCACTTAGTCCCTTTTCTAGTGTCAGAGAAACGTTGACTGATGTTAACCACGGTCACCTCATTTCCTCTTTGTTGGCTCTGAAAAGTTGCCTGCGGCTGAACCGAAGGGTGGCGTTAGCCACCAGCAGCCAATTACTGTATGTACTACTGATGTGATTCTACTGTAGGCTATGTGCAGGCTAACGCTGTGACCGTTACCTCATTGGCACTATAGCAAAGAAAACCGTTGCTCAAATTGTCTATCCAGCATTAGCGCAACAATCTTGCTAGTGGAATGAAGCCGGTTACTTGCCACATTAGCACTAATGTATTTTGTTTCCTAGATAAACACTTGTGATGTTTGCCTGCTGAATGTAAATTATGGAGTACAATTTGACAGCCACCTACAGTTCAATATGACAATTTTGGCAATTACAGAATTGGTGTATATATATATATATACATACATATATACACTGATATTCAAAGTAGAAACTGAGCAGTAGCCTACATCAGGACATCTTTATACACTTACTGTTGTGCATTTCTTCATCCTGTTTTATAAATGGATCTCAAAATGCACACATCCATTTGTTTTTTCCCCTTCAAAGATCTGTGCAAAAAAGCTGTACATTGAGTTAATAGAAGAAAAAAGTAGTCTGAATCTATTCATATTTTATTTGGGATAACATCAAATTGTTTTGTAGGCACGAAATACCTAGAGAATAATGTTACTACAGTAATTTAGGCACTAGGCAGCATCAGGTAGTGATCCAGACTCTGAATGTCTTGTTTTATTCACTTGTCAAACATGCCTACTGTTTTGAATCAGACATGGCTCAGCAGTCTTTTGGGGCTGCTTCCCTCATACTGATCCCTCATGAGCCCCAAATACAAGTTTGAGTTACAAGAGTTTTGTAGATATCACATGTTACAGAATTATATCTTTGTACCTTGTCTGTGACTAAACAGTTGGTTGAAACTTCCAAAATAGTCGTCATTCTCTCATTAGGCTACCAACTGGTAAATTAATTAACAGTGAATTTAATCTGTATTGATGGGGATTCCTCTTGGGGCTCCCTGGAAGTCCTCAGACTGCATTTGATCTTGAGATGCAGTCACACTTCATTCCACTCTGCTCAGTGTAAATGGCCTGAGGAAACCCGCGTGTGCTTTTGAATACTGAAGCTGTGGTTCATAAGCAAATACAAACCAAATGAAAACAAGTTGTTCAGGATGGAGCTGTATCCAGGAAGGATTGCTTTTTAGCATAATGTAAGTAAAAACTACTAAATGTGGTTAACTTTTAGCCTCAGCAAGTGGGACACCAATCAGACTGAAGAGGAACATTTCAAGGGTGTTTATTAAAGTTCAAATCCCTTAATGTTGATGGTGCTAGGCAGATGTAGGCAGATGTTTTTGCCTAAAAACAAGAAGTATTAACAAATTATTCAATTAAACAGGAAAACAACAGTTTTAAGTAATAAAATCAATCCAAGTCAAATAATGATGAAATCAGTACACAAAGGAAATAACTAACAAAACTGACTTACTTCAGATAATGCATCTGCACAACACCACACCAAGGGAATACAACAAAAGGCAGCCTCCTCTACTGCAGTCCAGACACACTGAGCTGGTGGGGGGGATTTTTTACACTAATAAACCCACATTTTGGTTTTATTTTTGCAATTGTTTGGCATAGGCTAAGCCTTTGTATAAGTAAGAAAATGAAATGTAGCTTTTATATCAGACACTTTATCTTAATAGTGAGCATTTAGAATCAAAATGCAGCCGCTTGTACCTTTTTTGTGTATACTTGACATTTTACATAAAATGTGTAGCGTATAATTGCACTCAGTAGAAAAAAGATGAGAGAATATTTGTCCTAACTGGATTTTAACAGTTTCACACACAAAGGATTATTTATAACCTATTCTTGAATAGTATATATAATTCCTGATCACAAGATATGTAAGATAAGGTATTTAGTTAAGACTGATCATTAATGTAAACAGATATATTTCACTCACAATTTCTGTCCGCAGATTCAAATATTAAATTGATCACTAAAATCCAATTTGTTCGATTATATCATGAAGATTGGCCTGCAATATACTTAGATCTGATATTGGCAAACACTTTCATGACAAATATGTAAATTATATCTTAAACAAATAAAATAAATGTTTTTATTTATTTAATCATGTCTTATCTCATGTCATATCTCATTTATCTATCTTGGAAACATTTACAGCCATGTCAGAGGTTCACATCATGTTCTTTATAATGTATTTAAAAGTTGGGAACTTCTGAGCAGAGTTTGTGAGGAAAAAGGATGAAAATAAGACTTGTGAGGTGCTGTGGATATGGCCACTGTAATCTATTGCATTATGTTGTTTCTGCAAAATATACGACTATAAATAATCACCTCACCATGATGCAAGTCAAATTTAAGTACTTTCCAGTACCTTTTACATTATTTTGGCATTTTAATGATGTAGCCTAAGTAATTGCATTTTACATCACATTAACACATTCCATTATAAATTTATCACCATAGCCAAAAAGATTTTAATGAATATGATTGGGAAACTAAATTTAGCACTTATGCATTTAAATGGGGAGGAGCCTGCCTGAATGAGTGGGTGGAAGGCAGGAAATAATTAGCCTGGGTAAACCCAGCCTCCACGTGACCTGCTCTCAGACAGGGTCTCAAGTCACTACAGTAGTAGTAGTGACTGAGAGCAGGTCACGTGGAGGCTGGGTTTACCCAGGCTAGGAAATAATACCAACAATTAAATACCAAATAATTAAAATTCAAAAGGAAATGTTTTGAGTCAAAAATTAATCCAAATTCCTTTGCCATTTGTTATTGTTTACAGATAGTTGACAAAATCTCAGCTTGAAATCAGGCTGCATCGTTACAAAATGTGGAAAAAGTGTTTCAGAAAGAAAAGTTCAAGTGTTTATGGATTCTGGTGAAAGCTCAAATGCCTCCCCCCCCTTTTCCTCTTCGCCAAAAACAAGCAAGCAGCAAGCAAGATTAAGTTAACAGCTGATATCAACAACAATGAACAACAGAACAGTAGCCTGTACTACGAAGCTAGTTTAATGCCTTATCCGAGTAAGTTTGAGTTTAAACCTGGTTTAGCCGTACTACAAAGCAAGTTAACTTTCAATCACCATGGCAACTGACGCTGCAAAGCTAACCTGGTCGCGACCAGGTTAGCTTCAGAGGATAAGATCAAAATCCATGAGAGACCCATATAATATCGGCTCTCTGGAGTCACTCACCATTCATAAGATCGCCATATGAAAAATAGATTGCAGTCAACTGAGAATAGAACAAGCAAAACATTCGTGGCTCTGTAGGCTACATAATTAAATTAAGCCTACTTACCACTTTATGTCTTAACAGCTCAACGATGCGTGGAGAAATATGATCACTATTAATCACCGCGGCGCATATCATGAACGGACCCTCAAATGGAGTGAGGGTGATATTCTCCTACATGCCAGAAAAGCCTATACATATAATATAGATATGGGATAGCCCCAATACTAAATATGCAGGCTATTCTTGCATCTTTCAGCTGGAACTGTGTCCTGTAGGCTGTATGCCAATATATGAGCAAAAATAGGCTAGTTTTTATCAATGATAACTATGCCCGCATCGTCTCAATTCAGTTCAGCAGTTTTCTCTTTTATAGTAGGCTATTAGGCTTTATACTAGGCTATTTTATATATGAATTATTCGATCAGTGCAACCACACACATGAGTGATAGAGATCATTATTCATTGAGCATGCGTTTCTAAATCTATGGTCTAAAATAGGCTTACAGATTGTGGAAATGTATAGACTGAGATTACACATTTACATGTGTTGCTGCTGTATCAATGCAGCTGTATCAGACAGAAATCGCTGATCAAAGTAAATCAAATGACTGATGTGAATACAAGCTGCTGCTTTAGACAGCCCTTCAGCAGACTATCCAACGCGGATTTTCATTCTGACATTAAATCGCGGATACATTAATATCCGCTAAAACTCTGATCATGCACTGCGCTTTCTTAGAACGAGGAAATGGGTGTGGAAATGGGTGTGGGCGTGGATCAACTCAGCTGTTCATAATGTGATTGGCTAGCGCACCTCTTTCGCGTGGACGCGCGCCTGTGCATGAGCGAAAAACGTGCGCGTGCACAGGCAGATCCCAGCTCCAGTTATCGACTAGAAAACCAGCGTCGTAGTATCCTTAAACTAGATAGCTTTGATCCTGTTCAGTCAAACCAGATCAAAGGGACTTATCGCGGATCTGTTAAACTAGCTTCATAGTACAGGCCCCAGATAGCCCTTTACAGCACTGATTACAAACAAACAACATTGCTGTGATAATTCTGCGGTTAGTGACTACGGTAACTGAAAATATCCATACACAATATGAATGACCATTATGTCGACATACAGTATGTGATAAGTAATGTTAGCTACAGATGATCTATTATTACCATCCACATCTTATTACATTTTAATACAAAACTGCACATCTCAAAACTTTCTTTTACAACAAAGAGGTATACAATAGTCATACATGTTAACATTGCAGAGGAGCCATGATGCATCATGACGTGATTCCTGCGGAAGATACTGAACAGGTGTTGTCCGTCCCAGAGCCATTGAGAGAACTTTCTCTCAGTCTCCTCAATCTTTGAAACTGAAGTAACAAGACATGGCACTGTTCATTTTTAAATATTCAAAATATTAAATATTACTACAATTATTAAGAGTTATTATACACTACCTGCTGTAGTTGCGCATCATGGGTCTGTGGCCACCATCTCTTGTTGCACCGTTTCCCCCCTCTGCAGCTTTTCTTTGGTTTCGGGGACACCTCTGCTCCTCAGAGCTAAAAAAAAAAACCCAGAAGGGTCTGATTGACTGCAAGACCGAGGCGTACCTGGAAGTGGGCGTTCTTGGTAGCTTCAAGGTACGCCCGCCCCCTTGAAGTTGTCCAAATCCGCCCCCCCCCCCCCCCACACACACACACACACACACACAGTTTTGCACTGGCACGCACATCATTATAGCTAGATGTTTTTTAAGTAAAGAAATGGTTTAAAATCAAACTGTTAACATGTACAGTATGTTAGATTCTACCTATGTGTGCTATTATGTTTCCAAATAATTGCCAGAAGATTGTAGCTAGGTACTAAAATTAACACCAAACCCAAGCAAGTTCAATGCACAGCATTTTATTATGATAATAAATCATTTATATATCTATATATAAAATTGAGTATGTGGACTTTGTTTGTTTCAAGTTCTGTGTTCGGCCACAGCTAGGCCGTTTTACGTGCGATCAGGCTGAAACCTTCAGGGTGTGTAAAGGGCACCCGTGCGAAAAACTGCTTGTATGATCAATTTATTTTTAGAAATTCTGAATTTTATATTTTAGAAAACAGAATAGGGGCAATAGTCTGGAAACACAAATATGTTTCCATACTCTTCTTTTTTCCATACTTATCCAGACCTGGCAATTACTAATCTAATTCCATACTACGTAGGAATTTTGTGTGATCGCTTGTGAACAGATATGAGAGACTTAAAATAGTATAGCTGTAGCACATAGAAACTCCAGCTTGAAGTGTATCCCACTCACCAGAATGAACAAGCATGTGTTTTCGTAGCATTACGAAGTATTTTGGAGTATTCTGCAAAGGATCGCCCACAGCCATCTGCTTCCCACAGAAAAGACTTCTCTCCTAGAAGCAGACACACACAAAATTATATTTCACTCCACAACAGTGTTCACATAGTCAAGCCTCTTAAGTAAAGCCCCTGATCTGCATGTTTCCAAATGCACCAATTGTTTTCAATGGCCCAGCATCCTATGTCTGTCTGTTTATACTGTACATGTCTTCTCACAAGATCTTTGCAGCCAATCATTCATTCATGTCCCCTAGACAAAGTAATTTTAGTTCCATGGTAGATAAGAGTGCTGGAATTTCCTACTCAAGTAGTAGTAGTATTTTACTGGTCCTTTATCTCAGTTGAAGTACTTAGTGGTGTAAATGTACATTTAAAATGGAATGTTGTGTTGTGATTTTAAAAAGGTCGCCTGTTTGCTACATGACACATGTGGTCGTGGGCCAAAGTTGCCCTTGTTAGCAGTTCACATGCAATGTCAAAAGCATTCAAATTTGCCAGCACAGAGCGCCTCTAAACTGAGCTCTGTGTGTTTGTCATCAGTGCAGGTGGAGTCTGTGGGTGTTGAGGACGACGTATGCACAGGATCAGCCCGGTATTACGTGAGGTGGAGTGGAGTCGTATCTATTGTCTGTCTGTCAGTCAGTCTAATCTGTCATCTAATTGTTTTTGTTGCAGGATACCTTTCCATTACTGTCGCCACTGTGGGAAGCAGCTTCACTCTACTGTTGATAGTGCGGCACCTTTGGGTGCTACCACTTCTTCAGATGTCTCTCCACTCAGTGCTTTCAGTCAAAACAATGTGTTGAATTAAAGACGATAATTGAGAAAGAAAAAGTCTGTGTGCGGTCCTTAAACCTGTATCCATCAAAGACAATTTTACGGGAATTTGGCACCTGATGGGTGTCCCTTTCATTTCAGACCCGGGTGTGGACAGTTGAGGGTAAGTGCTTTGGTGTCCCTTTACCTTTTGCCAGGTTCAGCAGGTTGTAGGAGGTGCTCTCTGACTCTGACTGCTGCAGGTCGTAGGAGGTGCTGTCTGACTCTGACTGCGGTAGGTCGTAGGAGGTGCTATCTGACTGCTGTAGGTCGTAGAAGTTGTTGTCTGACTGCTGTAGGTGGTGCCGGATGGGTGATGGACTGGGGGAGCCCTGCGGGAGGGAGTGTGTCTGGACCACTAGAGGACTTTGCTCTGAAGCACCCCCAAAATCGGACAGGGAAGGAGAACCCTCAGGCTCATGGCTGAGGCCGTCATCTGAGGAGAAAATCAGAGTCTGTTAGCAGGTTGTAAATGGGAGCTTTGTCCTGGACCAAACAATACACATTTATCTGCAAATCAATTTCCCCAAATAATATGAATGTGGTTTACTCTGTCAACCTTGGTGGCATTGGTGCAGAGACATATGACAGTATGGTACAGGGTAGGGCTGGGTGATATGGTTGAAATCAAGGATTTTTTTAAATAAATATTGTATACATTGCAAATGTGGCTCATCTATAGAAAATACATGTTAAATACTCAAGTTAAAGCACGTCCCATTGAACCAAATGGCAATGCTAGCAGTGATAACAAACAAAACTGACTTTCAAATAAGATTCCTTAAAATGTTTCATACCTCATTATGTCAGAGATTTTAAATAAAATGTGCTCATAATATCATTTAGAAATCAGAATTGTGTATCATTCACAATATACCAAAATTGAACTTTACTGAAGGAAAACCCCTTGAGATTAATCATCTACGGTAGTTTTCGAGGAGGTCCTAGAAACACAAATGCATCAACAGCATAACAACAAAAGAAAGAAAAATACAGGTACACATACAGTAGACACGTACAAATACAACACCCGCACACTCACAAAATCACCATATCGTGCCGATATGATTCCACTGAAAAATTATAAAAGATCATATTGAATAATTATCGCCCAGTCCTGGTACAAGCCAGGACAACACGACCTCACAGTGTGAGAGATATAAAAGACAATACTATACATAGCACTCTACATAATACTACATTCTATATCTATAGTTGTATCTGGACCATCAAATCTGAATTCAGTGTTTCTCCTACCATTGCCTACCCCCCTAAAATAATCAAAATGTTTATTTAAGTTATTCGCTTAATTTATGTGCACCCATTTCATTTCAGCCTGGTGTTAGGGTCTATTGTCATGCTAAATTTCTCTCATCTCAGTGCTTCATGAAAGGCAGACAAGGCAGAGAAGTGAACTGAAGGTAGCCACTTTCAGACATGAACTCTGGACTATGCCCGTTGAATCAGGTCCGGACATTCCCCGGAGTTACCCTTTCATACGAGAGGCATTGTTGACTTCACACATGGGGGAAATACTCACTGTCGCTTTGATACTCGCTTTCTGCAGTGGAGACATCTGGATATGGTGCGAGGCTCCTCCAGGGTTGACACACTTCTTGTATCACTTCCCAGCGGTACACTCTGTTCTGCGAATAGTCGTCCGTGTCCCTTTTATACTTTTGGATCTTTTTGGCTTGTAGTAGACGCTTGTACTTAGCCACCGACTGTTTGATGGATCCATCTATGGCTGTGAAGTCAGGGCCTAATTTCTCTTTCATTTTCTCTTCTTGTTCTTTGATCATAGATTCAACCTCTTTTGTTTCTGATGACACTTGTTCAATGATCAGTAACATCAGATCCAGTGAACATTTGTTTAAGATTTCGCCCCATTTCTGTATGAATATCTTACAGTTCTTGCCTGTAGGAGGTTCCTTTTGGATCCTTAGGCCCCTGGGGATGCACTCGTTTTGGCAATATTCACTGAGGGTTGTGCCTTGTAGTTGTAGGCGCGTCTTTTGTTCTTTGAGCCTCTGGAGTTGAACCTTCAGCTGGTCTGTGGAGGAGGCTGGGTTACTCTCAGTAAGAGTGATGGAGCCCCCCTCCATCACTCTTACGGCTGACAGAATTCTGTGATCGTCTTCTTGGTCGAATGAATGAACACTCGCACAGTTCGTGGTTAGAGCGTTGATTTCTTGGAGTGTCTCCATTCTCTTATATTGGGAAGTGTTTCCTTGCAAGATTTCTCTTCTCTCAGTCTCCTCATCCATTCTTTCCTCAAGCTTTGAAACTAAAGAATGTAGAAGACATGACACTGTTAATTATAAATATTCAAAATAATGCTATATCACTTCATCTTGAATTAAGAAATATTATATTAAGAGTTCATACTTATTATACCTGCGTCACGTTTAGCACTATAGCTGTGATCAGTGTGCTTCCTATTTTGGAACACAGGGCGATGCGCAAAGATGGTGGGAATAGCGTCTGCTCTCAGTCTCAGCTTGCCATTTTTTGTCTTGACAAACATTTCTGGCTCGAAATGTACCTGCAGAGTGACTTTAATTTACTTCCCACACACAACATATTCCATAATGGTTGCCAAAAATGATTACTAACGTTACACTGGACAAATAGGACACACCTCTTTATATTGGATTTGAGTGCTTTAGAGTCACTGCATCACATTAAATGGAAGCTAACTGTATTGAAATAAAACAAGAATTTTCCATTAAAAAAAATAATAATAATAAAATACAAGGAGCAGCAAAGTCCAATATAAAGAGGTGTGTCCTATTTGTCCAGTGTAGTAATTAAAAAATAAATAAATAAACATCAACAGCTACAGAAAATAAATTTGCCGTTATGTTAAATTAGGTGGAAGGTTATCGACAAGAAATTACTGTTAACAATTTCATTAGACACACAAAAAGTCCATGACTATTCCAAAACTTTCACGGATTTGGCTAATTTCATGACTTTTCCAGGCCTGGAAAAAGAGATTTTGAAATGCCATGACTTTTACAGGTTTCCCATGACCGTGGGAACCCTGTTCATACCTACTGGACACGTATGCACTCATTATTACATATAAAAATATATAAATATAACCAAGAACATGAATCAACTTAAAATGAATTCATATCACATCAGTAACTGATACCACTTGTCATATCTTTGTTAAACATCAGCAGCAAAAGCTGTCGATGATCACAAGCTCAGTGAATGACAGTGAAAAAAATAGTACATTAGTTATTACAATATTTATCAAAAGGAGATCACATAGAATAGCCTAAATGTATGTGATTTGGGATAGAGATAGTTCAGCGATACAGTAGTAGGTTTTTTTAAACAATTTTTTCCACTTTCCCAGAGTCAGAAACAAATAAATTAAGCTATCTTATCTCAATTGTTGAGATCAAATAATTGTTGGTATCAAATAACATAATCATGATCCCATGGGATCCAGGAGTTTAGCAAAATTGTGGTAAGCAAGTAATCCTTGTCCCCAAGCTTTGTCTGAGGGGACGCCCACAGCTTCAGACTTTGAAAACCCCTGGTCTAAACCTTTCTCCTCTGTCTTTTTTCTGCTCTCTCTCTTTCAGCAGAACCACAAGAGCATTCAATGGAGCCTGAAGACTCCCTCTAACGAGACAGCACCCTCACCCTGGACCCCGAGTCTCATCTCCCTAGGTTCTGCAAGCCTTTCCTTGTTCCTTATTTTTAATAAACCAAACATTAAGCTTCCCAGTGGCATGGTATTTGTTTGTGAAAAAGTGCAAATGCAGTGTTTGAATAGGATTACCTCACATAGTTTGGTGTTGTTGTGTTTGTGTGTAGTGATGATAAGATCGGTCCTCCTGGCTTGAACCAACCATTCTTTCCTCCTCTCCCTGTCATGGGGGAAACCATACATTCGTACTCCATTCTCTGAGCGATTGGCGCATCTCCATGCAGCACAGCAAACCATGGTGGAGACTATATGGACAACACAGAGAAAAGGGCACAGCTTGACATGCTATTCACATTTCTGAGTTTATTAGAGATTTATTTAATGAATTCATTGCAGTAAATAAGATTTTCCACTTATTTGCTGCTACTGCTCTGCTAGTCCATTGACCAGTGGTGGAAGTATTCTGATCCAAAACGGCAATGTAAAAATACTCCTTTACAATAAAGGGTTCTGTACGAGAAATCCTACTTGAGATGCTACAGTGCAGGTTAAGAGGTTAGTTAACATGTTACAGTGCAGGTAAAAGTAGTATTAGCAGCAAAATAAGTAGTGGTTTGGTCCCTCTGACATTTTATTATATATGACGTCATTAGATTATTAATACTGAAGCATCAGTGTGTAAGCAGCGTGTTACTGTTGTAGCTGCTGGAGCTAGTTTGAACTACTTTATATACATTAGCTAGTTTAGTCCAGTGGTTCCCAAACTATGGGTCTGGCCCGGGTCTGGCCCCTCCAAAGGTTCAGAAATTGTGCCCTTGTTCTCTTTTGAAGATGTACTTTCTATTAACTGAATAAGTATAACTGTACATTACTTCTTCATTAAATCCTTCTATAAGCAACAAGAAGCTCCTTTTTTCTAATTACTGTTTATATTGGCCTGCTGAGCTATCTTGCCGCCACTTTTTTGACTTTTCCCTCCAAAGGTTCAGCAGATAAATCTGAGAGGTTGTGAGATGATTAATGCAAGAGAAAAGAAGAAAAAACAAAGTTATGATACACAAATCTGTTTTCAGTTCTTTGACTTTTTCTGCAATCTTTGATTTTTGCTTAAACATTTCCTGTCTCTTATTGAAATGAGTTTTAGAGGGAAATCACTATTTGGTAGCATACTGATGTCAAACGCCCAAAAGATTGGAAACCACTGGTTTAAATATATTATGCTTGTTATATTATCCATTTTGTCAAATCTCCATCTGAAAAGTAACTAAAGCTGTCAAATAAATGCAGTGGAGTAGAAAGTATTCTACAATATTTCCCTTTGAAATGTAGTGGAATGGAAGTATAAAGTAGCATCAAATACTCAAGTAAAGTAGCTACAAGTAGTGCATTTAGTCAAGTACTTAAGTAGGCCTACAGTACTTGAGTAAATGCACTTGGTTACTTTCCACCACTGCCATTGGCCCATTGTGCTGTCAGTTAACTTGATACTGACAATTACATTGATAGCCACCTGTTCTGTCTCCTTCCCTTCTCTCCTATCTGAAAGTCATAAATTGCATTGGTCAGTTACCATACTGAAACCACCATGAATTAATAAATTTGTAGAAAATGTATCTGATTTTTTAACATTTAACATTTCTTCGCTTCCCCTTCGTTAAATAACGTTATATCAATAAACATTAGGGTGTGATTAGCTAGCTAACCGCTACTTTTGACTAACATTAAGTTCCAGTAGCCACCGCGAGACTTTTTCATTCAGTCTCGCGTCGAGGGTACCAAACAAGTTAGGGGGGAAACATATTGATGTAACGCTAACTACATAACCTACACATGTCGGCGTGCTATATAAATATTGTACATACATATTGTAAATCAATACATTTATTGACTACATTACCAAAAATCGCAGTCCTGTCTCTGTATTTTCTGCCAAGTACTTCCGGGAACTATCTTTTTCTTCTTCTTCTTCTAATTGCTTTCCGGCAGACTGGATGCCTTACGGCACATTTCTGCCTCTCACAGGTCGGGGTTATATTGCTGTACATTTTAAAACATGTTTAGAGGGGATCTTTTCAGTTTAATAGTCTTTGAATTTAATTTTCTTTAATATAACATGAGCTTGCTGTATCTCTACTTTTAACACAGTATTTTGTTATATCTGTACTTTACCCATCTCTGCTTGACGACCAGATCATGTCTGATCTCGACCATCATAACGTCCTACAGGGGGCAGCAGGTGACCAGTACAACTGTGGTGCCACATAATATTAGCAGGTGAAGAAGAAAATCACTTCTGCTGGAAACGAAAAGGGTAGGCTGGTGCCTGGCGGACATTAGCGGGGAGGAGGAGTGCCTTCCTCTGACTACATAGCAGTCTTGGGTTTAGGGATACGCTTTTAGAAATCAATATAATCTATAATTTTACCCAGGTTCCACGATACATGGGCTCCACGAGGCTCTAAGCCAGCAGTGGCCAGCGGGATAGCCCTGGCGTGGATGACGAACTCACCCTTTACCTTCCTTCCCTCACTGGGATTTTTCAAATGCTACAACTCAGCGTTAAAGTTAGCTAACGTTAACTGATCGTTCTTTGCTATATTTTCCACATCTGAAAGTGGCACATGTTAAATTAACGCCATCTTCGTGCTACAGAGTTACTGGATACTGGGATTCTGCTGCTTCTCGTTACTGCCCCGCTCGGTTACATTAGCTACCAACCTTAGCTAGCTAAGGCTGTTGGTTGGACTTGTTTTGTATATGTCACAGAAGAATAGAATGAGCTTCACTTCATAGATCACCAAAAATGCGAGCAACCAAAATTCCTATGACCTGGAATGTATAAGGCACAGAGTGGTCATGGGTAATCAAGCAAGGTTAGAAGGGACAGGCAGCGACACACACCACACGATATACATTGAAATACTTATATTCATAACTATAGTTTTACTTGCCAAAACCAAGGAAACTAACTGGGGTTGTAGCAAAAATTAGCTGTTGACTGAACTGTAGAACATCTAATGTTATACCAAGATATGTCCAACTACTGTATAATACATATTATAAACACCAGAAGTCTTCACACACTCAATGCAGCACATAGAAGTCCTAATGTGGAAAAAATTAACTCAACCACACAGTCAATTCTCTAAGCACTGCTACTTTTCAATATTAGACTAGAACAGGACCAGTGTTTGTGTCTTGGCTTGGTTCCTGTCTCATCTGTTGTAAAAGATCTCAATACAGTTTTCTATTAATTGCATGACTATTTGGCTGATACACGAGTGAACAAAATCCAAGCTTAAAACTTTGCAATCACGGACTAAAGTAGCTTCTTACTGTGGCAGTGAAAATGTGCTGTGTACATGACAGATGGGATGGGAGTAGTTGTTGGATATTTGTCATGTGGGTGGAAATTAATAATCTGACTTGTCAGCTGTGCATGTGCTAATAAGAAAATGTGCTATAGTAAAAACAACTTATGTGCAGTGTACCTGCAATCAACATGCGCAACATCAACCTAAATTTGGCTCAAGACTTCTGGCTGGTATGGAAAATGCAATGCTGTCCACTTGAGCAGCTAAAATGTCAGCCTCTATAGCTGCTAACCAGCTTTTTAGCGGTTCACGCGAAATGTCAAAAGCATCCGAATTTGCTCGGCACAGAGCGCCTCTATAAGAACTGGGCTCTGTGTGTTTGTCATCAGTGCAGGTGGAGTCTGTGGGCGCGAGGACGACGCATGCACAGGATCAGCCCAGTATTACGCAAGGAGTCCTATCTATTGTCTGTAAAGTCAGTCAGTCTAATCTGTCTGTCTAATCTCTAATTGTTTTTTTTTTTTTGCAGGATGCCTGTCCATTACTGTCCCCACTGTGGGGAGAAGGTGGAACATGAGTACCGATTTTGTCCATCATGTGGGGTGAAGCTTCCCTCTACTGATGATAGTCCGGCACCTTTGGGTGCTACCACTTCTTCAGGTGTCTCTCCACTCAGTGCTGCTACCACCTCTTCAGGTGCGTCTCCACTCCAAAGTGTTGAAATGGCAACATCAGTAAACAAAACAAGCCTCCTGCCTGCTTCATACACAACTTATGAGGCCCCAGAAAGTAAGGAAGTATTTTGAAATGTGTATGTCTGAACTGGTGTTAAACTGTGAAAGTTGATGTCAGTTGTTCTCTTCTATAGGCCTTGGGTGTATCTCGTCTATTCCAATATGTGCTCGTCCTCCACTGCGAAATAACCGTAACTCCCTTCATGGGGACAAAGGAGATGAATCCCCCTTCAAAGGTGCCACCCAACCTGAGGCTCCCTCCCCTACTCCTGCCACACGTAAAAGGGCTAAAGGTATTTACATGGTCTTGAAGTAATGATATTTTCGGAGCAATAATGCGTTCTGATTTTATTTTTTTTCTAATGATTTAGAAAATGTGATTGGTATTACAGTTCAAAATAGGTTGCTAGCCCGATGCCTATATTCTGGTCTCTGTCAACAGATAATGGTGGCAAATTACAGATGTCGCCACTTAAACGGCACACAGTTACTTTCAAACCGAACGAGGAGGCTGAGCCAGTGCTGGAGTTATCTCCACCTGTCTCAAAGTCTCCTGGACGAGGTGAGCTGAAACAGAAAAACAAACTCATCACCATTTCTATCCATCCACTTAGTGTCATGTGGAAAATATGATTCCTCTATTTTCTTTCCTCTGACACCATTTTTATTCTCCTTTATATGCAATGGGACTGGATCCATGTGCAGTGAAGGCAAAGGGAAAGATCTCCAAAGGGGAGGAAACAGCAGTAGATTGCCATTCCTTGCTGGTCTCTTCACCCGTTTCCTCACCTAGGTCCCCTTCAACAGGTGAGCTATCGCAGCCATCAGAAAAACACAAGACATTACACACTCAAGGAGGGATGGATAGATAAGAGTACTTTATTTATCCCAGAGGGGACCTACATGTACATTTCTTATTTTTATCTTTTGCTCCTGACTGTTGTTTGACCTTTTCTCTTTAATATGATTTGTCGTGTTTATGTTCACATGCAGTCAAAGGAAAGGTAAAGAAGGCAAAGCGTGTTTCTGTTGTGGAGCCACTAGAGGAAGGGGAGGAGCTGACAGACACAACGGGCAGGAAGTGGAAGTTGGGGAGACTGCTTAGTCAGAGCTCAACAGATCTGGTCTATAATGGTGAGAGATTGTGTCGATGATATTGGTATGGTGTTCAGTTCTGAAGATTTTGTTCGAGTTGTCTCTCGTTTTGCCGCCTGGGATATTTATCACATATTAATCAGTCAGCCATCATTTTATTTTTGAATCACTTTTTAAAGTAGATTTAAATTCACAAGACAAAGATAAAATCCATTAAAAGAGAGACTGGCACAAAGAGGTAAACCCACAGTTGGAAACAAGTTTGTGAACAAATAAAAGTGAAGTGTACTATTCTTAGATTCAAGGAGAAATAATACATTTTTTGATGTTATGTCTTGTGTTTTCACTATTCACATTGTGTTCAGATTTTGTACCAGCTCTACACAGGAGAGAGATTTATAGCACATAGTCACAATAGTCTTATGTAGTTATGTAGTCTTATAAAAACGAGAAAACTGATAGTAAACGAGCCCTGTCTTGTCGCACCTTAATATTCTCCTCATTTCCTTTCTACACTCTTGCAAATAGTGTCATCGTCCAATTCCAAGGTCTCTGATCACATCGTCAAACTGGTAAGTGTAGCCTGCAGTGCAGTTACGTCTGTGACGCTCATGATGATGAATATAGGTTTGACATGCTAGGCAAGCCAAAATTTACCATTCTTGCCCCCCCCCCCCCCCCCCCCCCCCACACACACACACACATACCACAATATCTCTTAGGGAGCTAAAGATGGGAGGATCTTCAACGAACAGAACTTCTTGCAGAGAGCCGCTAAGCCTTCATCTGGTGAGACTTAGGATTTATTTTCTCCCAAGGTTAGCATGGTAAAATCTTCAGCATCTTAAGTTCCAGCACTAAATTTTGATGTTTATTCCCAGCCATTTTTAACAGGAAAGAAATGGCGAAGCTTAGTACAAAATTGTCTAAGGGGTTATTATATGAATTTAGAATGGTTCTTAATTTGGAAAAAACAGACGTTACCACATTTTTCAGCTAATTGCCCCCCACCAAAGGGGGGACTATGGATCGTTCTGTACTCTGTTTGTTGGTTTGTTATATTAGTAGTCTCGCTTGCAAGACACTCTGTTTCAGTTTTAGTTATTGACACTGCAATGTTGACTTTGTGCCACTAGGGGGCAGCATTGATAGGGAATGGGGACTGTAGTAAAACAGGTCATACAGAAGGGTGACCCAAGGGTGGAACTAGTCCCTGGTTAAAACATGTTTACTATTTTCTTGTGGAGTTAACAAAGGATATAGCAAGCCAACTGAAAGACAGAGTCTGTTAAGTCAGTGGTTCTCAAATGGGGGTCCGGGGACCCCCAGGGGTTCTTGGGGGGTTCCAGGGGGTCCCCACCCAAAAGGGGGGTAATTTATTTTAGCTGTAATTCCATTCAGTAACACATTGACTATTTTGGTAATGGGTTTCATACACTTTCTGTAATAAAACATCTAAAAGCATCAATCTTATCATATGGGGGACCATGGGACAAAATCCTATCAAATGGGGGTCCGTGGTCTAATTTTTGTTAGTTTAGGGGTCCCTCATGTGAAAAACTTTAAGAACCACTGTCTTAAGCGACACCCAGATGGCCAGAAATAGACCAGGGCCCAGTTGCACAAAGCACCTTAGGTTAAGGTTTCCCTTAGAGTAAGAGTTAAGGTGTCCATAAAATAGAATCGACTGTACAAAACACCCTTACATCTTCTCCGTAAGGTTAAACATTTTAAGGTAAACATAAGCACAATTTAAGGGTGTTTTGTGCAGTCGATTCTATTTTATGGACACCTCAACTCTGACTCTAAGGGAAACTTTAACCTAAGGTGCTTTGTGCAACTGGGCCCTGGTGCAATAAGATTGGTGCAAACACTGTTAGCTGGTTGCTAGCGATTTCCCATGTGATCTACAGTAGTTAGTTACACAATAGAATCAGAATCAGAATCACTTTTATTGCCACAGTATGCAAGTTACATACGAGGAATACAATAAAAAGTAAAACAACACTACATCAAACTCTCAGTTTATTATCATTCAAGCAAAGCAGAAGTAGACAAGCGCTTAGTCAATAGGAGTAACAACTTTACAACCCTCTCTAAATACAATTTATTTAAAGGACAAATCTGATTTATTATGAGAATAATCTTGAACATATCATACAACTTTGATTTATTTAACACTTTTGTGACGCCCACCCTAGAAATGTGCAAATAAACCTTTACATAAACAGTGGGGCACAAGTATATGGTTCTGTATCTATTGCATCAAAGTCCGTAGTTGGGTACCCCTCTTCCTATACCTTTTGTGAACCTACAATGTGTTCAACCAGGCCCACCTGACAAAGACTGAGAGACATGGTCTGAGTACATTATGACATTTTCTTGTCTCTCCCTAGTGGACAAATGGATGAAGCACAACAAGTTGAATTTTCTCGGGATTCCTTCCTGTGTGGGCTTTGGTCTACATGCCGATTCCTACAGGTGTGAGAGTGTTGTCTGCCTGTGAAGTCCCACACATTCTATGCCTCCATTTGGATGATAGCAGACAGAGGTTTGACATATTCTTTGTTTTCGTAGGTTTCTGATTTTCCCCAACATGGGCCGATCTCTGCAGTCTGTTGATGAAGAAAAGCTGCTGTCTGAGAAAACCATTCTTCAGTTTGCCTGTCGAATAGTGAGTTATCTCTTGTAGGGATGGTTTTTCGGGTGATGGTTTTAATCGCTGAAAAATCAAAAACTTTTCCCATGATGCTGCAAATGTAACAAACCATGACATTTTCTTCTACTTAAAGTTAGATGTGCTGGAATACATCCATGCAAATGAGTACGTTCATGCTGATATTCAGGCAGAAAACATCTACATCAAGCCGGGAGAGCAATCGCAGGTCAGAAATATTCTGCGGTGTGCAAACTACAGATTAGTGTTGATGTTACATTCACATGATTAACACATTTGTTCATCTGTGTGATTGTTATCTGACTGCTTTTGCTTTTCAGTAGGTAATTCATTGTGTGTGTGTGTGTGTAGGTATACCTTGTAGGATACTGCCATGCTTTCAGGTACTGTCCGGGTGGGCAGCATGTAGAGTACCGCGAAGCTAGCAGAACGCAACACGAGGGCGCCATAGAGTTCATCAGTCTGGACGCCCATAAGGGAGCAGGTGAGTCAAAAACTACAATGATGGAGATATTACACAAACATGTTTATAACATATTCTGCAGTCAATCGACCCGACCCAAACCCGACCTCTGCTTCCGATCTATCTTTACTCTTTAGCTGCAGACACACGCACGTCTCACATAATAAGAGTGATTTGGGATTCTCTTATTTATGTTAAATTGTGTATGTAGTTGTTCTGCCTTGTGAAGCTGTTTGTGTGACACCATTTTTTCTAAGCATAAGCATTTTTTCAAGTGTTTTTGTAATATGTTTGACCTTTACTGTCTTATAGCATTCATATGAAACACAGAAGACAAGGCGATCGAATCTAGTCTAGATACACCACAGGGTAATGCTGGGAGGCAAAACAAACCAAAAAGATGTCCTCACCTCTGTTTTTCTTCTTCTTTCAGCTCCATCTCGACGCAGCGACCTGCAGTCTCTGGGCTTCTGCATGCTGCGCTGGCACACAGGCAGGCTGCCGTGGGCTGAGCTCACCAACCCCGACCAGGTGGCCGCCGCGAAACGGAGGTGAGAGAGTTGATCATCAGTGGCATCACCTTTTAATTTTTTAAAGATGATTTTTAGCCATATTAAACAGTGTAGAGAGACAGCAAAGACTGTGAGAGGAAGCGGAATGAGGAATGACATGCGCCAATGGTACACACCTTAGCCCCCTGAGTCACCAGTTGATATAAACACAGTTGTCTTTGAGGTTAAAAGGAGAGAGAGAGAAATCGCAGTCACTTTAAAACATTTTAAATCTCATCTCAGGTACATGGAGGATGTGCCTGCACTCTTGAGTCACTGCTTTGGGAAGAAGCAAGCTTGCAGTAAGTTAAAGTTCCTTCTGAACATTTTGTATGTCATACAAGACAAAAATTGGTGTATTGCTACATGACCGTTGCTCATATATGTGTATGTGTCTTGGTGCAGGTGCGCTGCAGGTCTACCTGACTGAAGTGATGGCTCTGCAGTACTCCGACCAGCCGGACTACGCGGCGCTGAAGGCGGGGCTTAGTGCCGCCTTGCTGCGGCTGGGCGGCTCGCTCGAGCAGCCGCTCGGCTTATAGGTGAGAGCACACAAATGGACCTGAACCATCTCTGCTAGACAGAACTATCTCTGCTACACAGAACCATCTCTGCTACACATAACCATTTCTGCTACACAGCCACTTGCTTTAGCTCGTAGCCCTGCGTTTACATTGTGACATTCTGCCACTTGAAGCACTGCAGTATTCCAACTTCTATAGGACTTTCTCTACACAGTGATATATTTTACTTTTTTGCTCTTATTCTAAAAGTCACTGTGGATATGAGATTGAGCTCAACACTGTGACCACAATAGTTATTTGAACTGTGGTACAATGTTGTACACATGTTTGCTGCCTTTTTGGCTCATAGTAACATTTTGACATTTAAGAAATGCATTTGTCTTGATTGATCCCTGGTTTCATTCATTATATCAAATATGACACTCAAAAGCCACCATATAAATATGAAGCCTTAACATCACTGCCTGGAGCTTAGCTCATTCTGTGTGACAATGAGTGCATTTCTGCTTTATTCTTCAGAGGATGGCACATAAAGAAGATAACTTGAAGATGGACTATGGAGTTTTACAGATTTTAGAGTAATGTGTTTAATCTGATGTTTTATTGCACTAAAATGGGAGTGATTGCTGTGTGTCTTTCTATTAGTGACTGGGCCATGTTTCATGAGGAATTTCAGTGGGTCGACCATATCGCTAACACGTTCGTTCTGGGGGTCACTATGAATTCATGGTGCTGTAACGTTCTCTTGATGAAAGCATAACACAACTGCATATATTTGGTCTGTTGCTCACAGTACACTGCAATTTGAATAGCAGAGGAGCACAAGTTGCAATTTATAATACACATTTTAGGTTATTTGTCATGTGACAGTTGCAAATGTGTCAGTGTTCTTATACATTGCCTGGTGTTTGATATTTTCTGATGGTTTAAAATGTGTCTTTACATGATGCGTGGGGTTTGTGTGTCGTTTGCCTCAATAAATGGCTATTTTATTAGGATGTTGCCTAGTGTCCTTTTGAAATTGAATTCTGAACCCTGAAATAGAAAGAGCACTCCTTTAGCATTTTCCTATGTGGATTAGAGTACATCTTAGTTTCCAAATACTCAATTTCACAGAGCCAGTTTGGAGCTCTTGGTGAGACGTTTGTTTCACCACAGTGCTTCCTGGGCTGAGACTGTCGCGGTCCACATTATAGCAAACCACACACACACACAGCAGCATGCTGAGTCATTCAACACAAAAACACACTCAAAGGTATTTTCAAAGAAACCTTTATAAAGTTTTAACATTTCTGAACATAACATTTAAATTTTAAACATTTCAGAACATATACAATTCTTTATATGAAACAGTAAATAATTCTCTTATTGTGCACACTCTGTAAGTAATTCAGAAAATAAACACTGTATTTTGCCCATGATCATAAGTCCATACTCCTCTCTCGTTCATTCATGGCATTAATTTATGTAAAACCTTGCATTTCTGTCACTTGAGGCACTTTCTGAATGAAGAGGCTCTGTAGATCAATTTAAAGCATAATGCAGAAAGAGTATAGCGCCCCCTTGAGGCAACACTTGTACACAACTACAGACTCGATAGCTTCTTTAGATTGAAGAGTAGTTTTAAACGCTTAAACTGATCATCTGAGCTTTTGATACACACACACACACACTGGCAGTGTGACACAGCTAAACATGCAAGTTTAAATATATTTTGAAATGGCAAATTGTATGTTTGCATTGTTTGTAAACACTGGACCAAAATGCAGTCTGTATCTGGTGGGACGTTGTGAAGAGATTCTCAGTAGAGATTATTAGGCAGTCCTATCCTTCAAGTCTAAAGTGTCTATCTCCAGTACTAATACTGTATACACAATACAACCTCTGGTGTGGCTTCACGTGAAATGCCACTGAATTTCAGCGATGAAATGTTACTCCCTGCACCCCGTGTGTATTGGTGAATATTCCCGACAACGGTCTGATGCCCGGAACGAGAGGATTTTCTTTATCAGGGTACAATCCTGGTTTGGAACAGATTAAAATAGCACTGTCGCTCAGTGCTATAAAACTTGAGACAAACATCACAGTCAAAGTCTAGTTTCCCAGCCGCTGAGAGCATTGACGTGACATTGCAAATCATAACTTGGACATTCTGGTTTCCAGCTCTGAGGGTTGTTCTTGTCCACAAATAGCGACTGGACTTTCCTGGGCCTTAACGTCATACACCGATAATGTGTCACTGTCGGGGTGAAAATCTCATTACTCCAATTTAGGTGATTTTCATGTTTGAATGGGTGCACAGTCCTCGATGGGTTGAGAAAATTCTCTAAGCTTTTGGTCCCATGAAACCCTTTCAAAACCCCATCAGATTTAACGTCAAAAATGCATTGTCATCAAGCTAAAAGCAATACTGTTTTTCTTAGTTCCTGAATTGTTGACATTTCAGAAATACGGTTTTAATCACCTGACAGCAACAATTTGTGAATTCATAAATTGAGTGGTTTTCCCCTTTAACCCGGGCTACAATATGGAACTCTGTCTGTGCGTGGAGGCAAGAGACTGGGAACTCTGGAGTGGAAGGACCTTCAGTCACGACTGGAGTACAGAAACCGCAACAATTTTTTTCGTTCTTGGGCAGAACAAGGCAAAATACATTTCTGTCTGCACAATCTCGGCCGTTTTGGCAGAGCTTGCTTGTCTGAGCAGTTAAGTGGAACATCCTTGGGGGCTTTCCTCTCTAAATGGAAGATTGTATGAGCAGATCTGAGTCTGGGAAATGCTTTAGCTATGGTTCCACTATATCATTACAGGACAGTAGTGGCCAAATTGCTGGGGGTAGAGGGACGCTCCACCTGATCACGGGACGTCTCCTCTGAAAGATGAAAGCGAAAAAGAAAAAAACGAGACAAATCAACAAAATGCTCAAAGCATCAGACATGCATTTCTGTTTCATCAACAACGATGGCTCATAGTGGCCAACTTCTCTCACCAGGTTGTTCATCTCCCTTTTCTTCGCTGTGGTGCTCCTGCTCCTCAGGCATTTCCACCTGACCCAAGTCCTGCAGGTCCTCCACACTCGACCCCTTTTCAAAATATATATTTTGTTAAGCACTGTATTATTTAACTTCCATTGAATAAACATAAATATGGACACAAAGCACACTGGACAAGGAACACAACTGCATTAGCATACAGTTCAACAGATATTGACGCTCTGATTACCTGTGACTGGGAGTAGCAGTCTTCATCGGAGTTCCTAAATCCTTCTGGGGCCTCCATAAGCATCTCCAGAGCCTCCCCTTCCTCCTCATCACTATTGTGAGACACAAAATACATGTATCACATAAAATATACAGATTATTTTTTATTTACAACATTATTTATTTATTTACAAAAACAGGTTTATGAACGTGTAAAATGTCTCCAATATGAATAAACTGGGAATGTCACCCAATTTCTGCATGGGTGACAAAAGGGCAGACAAGTTATGTGAAATGGAATTGGAGTTATATGAAGTCCAATCAGGGAACCCAGAGTCTATCAGTCTGACTTCTAATAAGACTGGGACAGACGGCCGATATAGCAGGGTTTCCACCGTAGAGCGGATGTCCCGCCCCTTCTGTCCTTGTTTACAGTCTGACCACATCTCATATGCAGCTATTTATTATTATATTAACCAAAATCTGGTCTGGACCTAAAACACCTACAATCGATCAGCAACTCCATTCTCGCATCAATTGGACTATAAACAATAACCGTGGCACACGGAACAGGAAGTCTTGGCGTGGACGTCCACACTCTACACTGGAAACCTCCAAATATCAGCGGTCTGTCTTATTAGTGGTCAGACTGATGGACCCTGGGTGCCCAGATTCTATGAAGTCGTTATGAAATCCAGCTAAGAGAGTAGGTGTTGAGAAACGATTCAGTGCTCAACAACAAGTATTTCTGGCGATCTTCCTGACACAAACATCCCAGATGATACTGACCTTCCTCCAGTGTATATGTCCTCCTCATCCTTCTCTTTCTCCGCTACATTGTCTTCCTCCGTCTTGTGTTGGTCCTCTCCGTGTTCTCCGGCCTTCTTTTCCGTTTGCACTTGGTCATTTTCCTTCCGTTCCTCTTCCTGCTCTTCCTCCTCTTCCTCCAGGTCCGAGCAATTGAGAAAGTCAAAACTTTCCAGGGCCGTCTCCACTTCCTGACTGAAACTAGCAGAACTAGGCAAACAAACCTATGGAGGAAACGGACATTTAAGGCGTCAAAATATCACCGTCAACATAATGGCTACCCATGCAAAACCACCACGCACACATACACATGCACACACTCACCACCAGAGGGTCTACTGGTTGTTTTGACTCCTGGATGGACTGGCGTGAATGAGTGTTTTCCTCTAAGGCTTCTCCTCTAAGTCCCTCTGCATTTGCTCCCATCACAGTGGTGCTGTCCTCCGTCTCCACTTCAGACTGTTCGGCCCAAAGTGCTGCTGAGTCCTTGGATGTATCATCGTTCCCCTCCTGGGCTGACACACACACTTCTGGCTCTCCACATTCGGATAAATTCAACGCGGGACAGTTTGAGGAGACGTGGGAAGAGCTGAGGCTAAACTCCACTGATTGGACGGACGCCTCATCGGTCACAGTACAATCTCGGCTAATGTCTCCGTCAGAGCTGGTGCTCTGCAGGTGGCCGTTAGGCACCGACCACTTGGGGGAGTCCGTCTGACAGAAAGCCTCGGCGCCGTCCGGCTCGTCCTCCTCCTGGTTGGACGAGAGCGATGGCGTGGACGTGCCGGAGCGGTGAGGGGCGAAGGACAGCTGGGAGGTGGGCGTGGCCTGCAGCGCGTTGGAGGCCGCCAGCCGCTGGGCGGGGTGCGCCATGGCCGGACTGGACGAGTCATCGGACGATTCGGAGGAGTTGGACCAGACGGTCCCGTTCTCCAGTTCCCCCTGCCTCTTTAGGAGAGACTGGAGAGGAACCCAGCCGCAGAGAGGGAGAGAGAGAGAGAGCAAAACATTAGATTAAAACGTCACTAGTCTATTATGTCTATACATAAGAAACGATTATGGTTTTCTTGTGCATGTTGGTTGTCAAATTAGATCCAGGAAACAAAATAGTTTGTACAATACCCCTTTTTGTCCCCAGTGAGACAATACTACACACACAATGCTACACTCAGTCTTACAAATCACCAGACGCACGTCTCTAATGACAGATATGTCCAAATTGCAGCTGCGGAGGGCGCTGCTGGCCTTTCTGCAGTCTAGATTCAAACTGAAGGTGAACAGGCTTTTGCTATCAGGGTCCCTAAACTGGAATGACTTGCCTGAGGAACATAAGCAAAGAACAAATCACATCCAAATACAGACATTGTCTTTTTGTCTGTTTACAGACATTTTAAGATGACATTTTATTAATTTGGCTTATTTGAACTTGTGCTATGTGTCTTTGTTTGCTGAAATAATTTTTCCTGTATAGTACGGTTTGAAATTATTTTTCTGTAAAGGACCGTTATTTTATCCTATCCCATAAAGCAATTTATAAAAACTGCTTCCAGAAAAGTGGCATTGTACAGTATATGTTCCCTCTGACCTTTTCTCAGGTCTGTCTCCACCACAGCACACCATACTACTCTACAGCTACATGCCAACACACCAGCTGTAAACAGGTGAATCGGGGTGTTGTGCCGCTGAAGTCACAACGTGAGGCTGCCGTCCGGTCCGTCAAGCTCTCATGGAGCAGTTCCACCAGCGAGCGGTTCCGGCCGGCCCGCGGCGCCGCGCTCTTCAGCGAGGTGAGGAAGAGGAGGGACAGATTGGAGGCGCTACTCAACCACTATTAAACAGCTACAAGGACCGCAGCTCCGTTCACACACACGGTTGGTCTCAAACATCCCACTACCGCTATCATTCACTTGGGGAGTCGCTCCCCTCGCGACACGCACGCCTGTCCCACGACCACACATGCTAGCACACACTCCACTGCGAATATCCTCACACACATCACTGCTACCGCTACACACAAAGCAGTCAGGGAGCAGCTGAAACAGAACAAGCCAGCAAAATGAAAGTAATAACAGCCATCAGTAGGAATTAATGGCAAACGAAAATAAAACCATTTAGGAAACATATTTTGCAATGAAAAACTGCTTTATAAGGGGCCGTGTCCACAGACAGCATTTCTCTCTGGACGGAGCACTTCGGATATCAAAAATATGAATGCCCAGAGCGCTTCCAACGTGCACAAACACACAGAGCTGACTCTGATAGAAGGTTAGCTAGCTAACAATACAAGGTAAATAGCAAGCTAACATCAAACCAACAAGATAATACAATTAATAATTCTCACCCAGAGCCTTTCCTCTGCCGTGTTTACTTATCTTTCAAGTCCCGCCTCTTCCTCAATTTTGATTGCTCGGTAGAAAAAAGTGACATTGATGAGCAGCGTTCTCCAAAAGTTTAAATGTTTTCTACTTGAGGTGCCCAGAGTGCTCCACCCACAAACACTAGCCGCCGGGAGTGCTGGGAAGAGGAGTGCTCCTCCCACATCCTAGCACGTCTTTACCAGAGAAAATTATTTGCAGAAAGGCGCTGGCAGCTCAAAAAACGCTTTCTGTGGACACGGCACATGCTGTAAGTGTACTACACAAACCCCTCACACAAACAACACTACTGGTGATACAACAACAGGTGTGAAGAATGTTGCTGTTGGCGGACAGTCAAAATGTTGAGATTGAATATTCTCTGGTCATGTGACTCACATAGAAAACCTGCTCCCGCATGGAGGGCGTGTCAGGCGGGCTTTGATTGGATAACAGCCGTTTGGAAACTGTACTGGTGGATGATGTCTGGTCGTCCTTATCAAACGGGCTGTAAAAACAAAAACAGACAAAGACAAAGAGTGAGATCAAGTGCAAAGCATATTACCCTCATACTCGGAGAAATCATAACACAACAACAACAGAATGAGCTGAGTTTGAATTGACCTCCAGGTGACCTCCAGGTTGAGTTTGACTGTTCCCAGGTCATTGATATCCACAGCGAGCGTCTGGGGCAGCGGGCAGAACAGGTCGAGCATCTCGCAGGAGACGCTGCCCACCACCACGTGATTGGCCAGGCTCTTCAGCTCCGTCACCTGGGCAACCAAAGCAGACTCAACTATCAACAACAATCAATCAGCTGAAGCTTCTGACCCTTACCAACAAACAATGTGGAACAGGTTGGGATTTTTCATTCGTTTTTATTTTTGCTAGGCACTAGGCTCGGCCTCGCCTGCCCTAGGTGGGGCGGGGCAGTTTTTTAACATTTAATGATAGAAGTTCAGAACAGGTATTTTGCAACAGATATTCTGTCATACAAACATTAAATCATAAATTATTTCAATGCATTCTCAGCTAACTTCGGTGGGACCAATTTGGCTTCATGCTGTACAAATGAATTGCATTAGCAAACGAAACAGCAATCTGAAGTCAGACTATTTAGCTCAAAATAATCCCAAACCTTTTCTCCCCACCTATTTCCTGCACACGTGTTGTGCAGATGGCGATGCTGTCGGCACTTCCTTTGAGAGCCAGAGGGGATCATGGGGCCAAACATAGTGGTCTACGGCAGCAGTGGTTTTCAAACTTTTTGTGTCCAAGGCACAGCAAAGGGCAAGCCAAAATCTCAAGGCACACCTATATTAATATCCATCCAAAAACGGCTGCAAACAGACCCACACTCATGTAATCCGTCAGACGTATGCGGGATCCGACAAAAATAGAACAGATGCATAATTTTTCCGTACCGCATGTATCACCCATCTATTAACATGGGCGAGAGTCGATCCGGCAGTTTTACCGGATCTGCAACGCGGCCGTAACGCATCTGGTGGACATTTCCCTATTAGGCTTTTTTTGTTGTTGTTTTGGTTTGGTTTTTAAATACCTAGTGTTTGTTTTAGTTTCCTATAATGAACTTGATATGGAATATTTTTGAGTGCACATAGTTTTACTGGTATGTTTAAAGCCAATTTTCTCACCTTGATTGACAGCAGTTCTGTGACGAGAGGCAGGAATATGTAATCCTCGCTGTCCCATATCTGCTTGTTGCTAACTTCCACTCGGCCTCGCAGCCTCCAGCGCTGCCGACCGTAACGCATCACGACCTGAGGGGGGCGACATTCAGCCAACATGACGTGTGGGAACAGAGACCGGAGCAAAATCTGTGCATCTGTGTGCGTTTTGATGTGTTTCTGACCTCGTACTGGTCACCAGCACACAGCCGGGCAAAGCCAGCGAGACCTGGAACATCAGAGACGGACAAGAAAGTAAGACTAGGGTCTGATAAAGAGTGGAGAGACAGCAGAGAGTCTCAAGTATGTGCAGAAACTGACTCACCCTTCATCTTAATGTGAAACTCGCCCATCTGGCTTTCCAGCTCACTCTCCAGTGAGCACATGTGCTGCAGAAGACAGAGGGAGATGGATGAGATGGAGGTGGAACTTATGATCATCGTGGCTTTAATTTTAGCTCTCTTTTTTTGGATTGGGTGTGACCCCAGAGAACCAGAATATAAAAACAATTACTTTAGGTCAAACCGAGGGGGCTTTCTACTTCCACGTTGACACCAATGTGGGAATAGTAGAAACTGCAATTCCTCAAAATGGCCACTTGAGGCTGGCTACAAGAGTGAGTCAATCCCCCCACCCCCATGTTAAAATGCCCGTCTTTACAGCGTAAATAAACATGTTTACTAGCCTGGTTAAAACCATCTGGATCAGTTCTGTTTTCTTTTCTTTTTTTTTATGTGAGGCATCATACACGTATTTTAGTATATGCTTTTTGTATTCTATTTGTGTATATTCTAATGATTGCCTGTGATGTAATGTAATGTGTATATGCTGCTTGGACCCCAGGAAGACTAGCTGGCATCTTGGCGTTCGCTTAAATAAATAAACAAATAAACTCGCATTCTGTTTTGTTACGTGGATCAGTGGGTGGAAGTAGCCAGTCCTTCAGCCAATCAGTGTGGGATCCAGTCAAATCCAAATCCACTTGGAAGAACGACGAAATAACATCTTTTCCCCCGAGAAACTCCACTGTTGCATACATGTTCTTGTTTAATTGTTGTTATTGAGTCTATTTCTCTAGACGGAGGCAGCCATTACTGTTTTGCGAGCGGCATTCCTGATTGGACGATTATGATGTCAACTACGAGGCAGGTCCTTGATTGGCCCATCCGCCTTGTAGAATCTGAAGTAGCCCAACCCCGGGGGACAGAGGCCGGACGGTCTCGTAGAACGAAACAAAAATGTGAGTTCACGTGACTGGATGGCTTATCCGGCTACATGTTTACAGCGTGGTTTCAAAAATGATTTTGGTCTGTGTAGCTAATTTCACATTTCATGACAGCTGTTCACCCGTTTAGAGTAAAGCAGACGATAAAGCAGACTATGTTTTGGGCGTGATTGACAGGTCGCCTGTCCAGTGATCGCGTAGCTCGCCGATCACGGACCAATAGCAGGCGGAGCTGCAGCTCTGTGGGAAACCCCTGGTCTCACGCGAGCTGCGGGGAAACCAAGATGGCAGCGGCCAAAACACCAAACTAGAGGCTTCGAAACGCGAGTCCACAAACCAACCATCATCTCTTTGCACAGTCTATGGGTAAAACACTCACCTCTGTGCATTCCCTGTAGCCCTTGTTGGCCTCGCTCAGGCTCTCCCGCGCCTCCTTACTGCCAGTGGTGGAATTGAAGGCTGCCACCATCTTACTTGCTCCGTCACGCACCCGCCGCTGTATACAGTACGCATCATACAGCTCCTCCACCTGGGAAAACACATTTGACAAAGGGTTCATTTGTGTAATTTATTTTATATCAATTTGTGAAGAAAAGAGCTGTACCAATAGTGTTTATTAATATTATCATCAACTGATTATCCGCTGCTGTGTACACACCTTGCTGAGGTGGAACTCCAAGCGGCGCATGAACCTCTCTATGGCTTTCACTTGCTGGGGAAAAAAGGGCAACAAATACCAACTCAATAAACAAATACATCATCTTCTCTCTACCCTTTTCAAAGAGGTTACGTAAGGAAACTCACCTTATCCTGCTCATACAAAGACCCCTGCAGAGAAGAGAACATGACAAGAACAAAACAATTACCATCACAAAGCATCAAATGAACATCCTGAATGGGGATAGATACTGTCGAGGTGACAGCAGCTAGGCTGGTATTGTCATAACGGTGCGACTGGTTTGACTGACGGCTTCTCACCAGACGACCGTTCCTCTTGTTTTCCCTTATCTGCTGACCCAGGCTGTCCAGCTCCAGCTGGTGGACCTGCAGGTACGACCTGCAAACAGAAACCATCACTGTGACTTTCCAGGGCTCCAACGTCACCCCCCCCCCCACACACACACACACGCACTTTGCCGGACAACTGGGTCAGAAATCTACTTGCCCAAAGTCATATTGTCTACTTGCCCCTATACAGATTGTTTTAGTGTTTCCCACAATGGGTGGGGGTTAGTTAACTCGCAAACTTTTGCTAGCTACAAAAATAAAATCTGTTTTTCCGACGTCTGTGTGTTCATGTGCTCGTGGTGTCGGAATGATCGGAATGTGGAAACCCAATCAGGGTTAACGATAATAGATAACTATTCTAACTAATCTAGGTCACTTTATGTGGACAGCAACTAACGGTAATGCCGTATTACAAAATGACATGTGAGCAAACTCAAACGTTTCCAACACCATCAACAAAGCATCTACTTCCGTCCGCAATGTTTCTTCCTGGTTTTTGCATAATATATGACGTCGAGTTGGAAAGTCATGTACTGTCGTTTCCGACTCCATTCACCTGGATTTTCCCAGGCGCGATCTCATTTTTCAGATTATTCCGACAACACATGAATGCAGCATATTATCCTGTGTTTTTATTATAATATATGACCGAGAGGTAACAACATGTGCCTCCAGGAGCCTGTCGAGACGTGTTTAGCCACGGTGAAGTTAGATTTTCCCCCGACGTGGCGTTTGACTTGCCCTGGGGAAACCTTATTGTTGAGCTCTGCTTTCGTTTTCAATGTTGACAAAGAGTAGCTTCCCCTTTTAGTTGAGCGAAGTTCCACCTGGCAGCGATCCACTGTAATCAATAACAAGGACAGATATTTATATATCTCTATGGCCTTCCATCTCTGTGTTGACTCACTGTAGGCCTCTGCGCAGGGCGGCGTACACTTCATCCAGCCTGTCGGGCTGGGGTGTTTTAGTGGGAGGGAGTTTGGTGGAGCCCGTGAACATCCTGCTTCCCTTAGAAGGCACTTTTCTTCTGCTGAAGGAGGAAGTCAGGGGAGAGGGAGAGAGAGAGAAATCATGTCTGACAAACCTGATAAGGCCTTTCAAGTTGACAGTGCAATACAAGTGCATTCACAATGGGCAGCCAGGGAGAGGGAGGGGAGGATATGAGAGAGAGAGAGAGAGAGAGAGAGAGAGGGAGGGAGGGAGGGAGGGAGGGAGAGAGAGAGAGAGAGAGAGAGAGAGAGGGAGGGAGGGAGAGAGAGAGAGAGAGAGAGAGAGAGAGGGAGGGATGGAGGGAGGGAGGGAGAGAGAGAGAGAGAGAGAGAGGGAGGGGAGGATATGAGAGAGAGAGGGAGAGAGAGAGAGAGGGAGGGAGACATGTATTCATTTCTGATTTTATTTCATTGTTTGTTAGGGACATGTAGGTGCTTTGGCAACATGTTTTAACAAAATAGCATGATGCCAATGAAGCTTAACTGAATTGAATTAAGAGAGAGAGAGAGAGAGAGAGAGAGAGAGAGAGAGAGAGAGAGAGAGAGAGAGAGAGAGAGAGAGACACACACACACACACCATTTTCATTTGTATAGTGTTGCTTTGGAAAAAGTACCTATTGTATTTCATGCCAATAAATTCCATTTAAATTTGAGAGAGAAAGAGAGAGAGAGGGGGGAGCAGAGAGAGAGAGGGGGAGCAGAGAGGGAGAGGGGGGGGGGCAGAGAGAGAGAGGGGGGGGCAGAGAGAGAGAGAGAGGGGGGGGGCAGAGAGAGCTCACCTGTTGAGTGGAGAAAGACCGTCACTACTGCAGCATGCTGGGACAGTTGTGTGCAGCACAGCAGCTCTAACAGACTGAAGGACATGTCCTGCAATTACACAGAGAGGAAGACATGAGAGGCCGAACTCCCCCTCCTTCCCTCCACACAGTGAAGCCTCTTCACTAATGATCAGCGAGTGTGTTCCTGATCCTGACACCAGAGGTCAGCGGAGAGAAAATGGTGGAAGAAAGAGGAGGGAACCCGCTCTCTCACTTCCTCCACATTGTTTTGTTGAGAGTCTGGGCCGGCGAGCGCCATGCGGTGACCGCAGCAGCGTCCAGCGTCCACAACGCTCCGCTTCTGCTTCACTTCCCCTTCCTTCCCCGTTTATCCACCCCCCGCACACACGCACACGCACACACACACGCACGCACACGCACACACACACACACACACACACACACACACACACACACACACACACATCTAACACACACACACACATCTAACACACATATCTAACACACACACATACACACACACACACACACACACACACACACACACACACACACACATCTAACACACGGCTCAGGAAGTCTCATGGCTGACTCTACACAGGAAATTCTACACAGAAAATTCTACACAGAGGTTTGGCCCGAGAGTATAAAAGCATCTCTGCCTGGCTGTTTGTGTAAAACTGTCTCTCTCTCTCTCTCTCTCTCTGCTCTGCTCTGCTAAGCCTTCCCACATGAGAGGAGAAAAGTCAATAATCAGAGACACAAGTCTGAAGACCTGTCACCTCAGAGGGGCGTGAAGCTACTGTCAGATGAATGAGCCATGATCATATGATCCTTTGTCGTGTTTCACTGGAACTGTATTGTGTGATGATTGTGATGGTGTGGCGAATTGGAGATATTGTGACACACAATTCTGCTCTCTAATCTGATGATAACAAGCAAATTCCATGTAAAAACTCTGGACAAAACGAGGCACGGCAGGAATATTATTTGGAAATGTCAGCTTTGTTTGATATCACACCTAAATGACCATTCTGTTCAATGATGGGATGAAGATGATTTGACATACGTGAGCCACATCCTGATGTGGATCCTTATGATTATGGTGATATGGATTTCAACCATATTGCCTGCCGAGGCCTGATAATCCGCAGAACAGCTTCTACAGGAGCAGAGTGTCGTGCCGGGGCTAAGATGCTCACAAAAGGGATTACAGACTTAAACCGGACTAAATCTGTCGAGCAAGAGCCAAACCCAACAGAACACATGGGATGTGTGAATGAGTTAATAACACAAAGCTTACACAGAGCATCTGTGTGAGTGTGTGTAGACTTTGTGTATTAATAACACAACAGATAGGAGAGTGAAGTGCTCGGCCTGGAGGAGTCGCCGGGACAGACAGACAGACAGACAGATTATCCTTTAACGTGCTTAAATGCTCTTCCAGAGACAACATCACTCACAGGAGAATATGCGCTTCAGATCCCAGATCCTGCTCATAGTCATCATAGTCAGGGTGTGGACTCAGTGCTACCGTATTGTTTGCTACTGTAGAGGTGACATGGGAAGATAGGAGAGCACCCTATGGTTCACAGCTGATATCTCTTGTATAAGAAGATACTGTTGGCTCAGACGGTTGTAAAAACCCACATATTGTTTGGATCCACAAGAACAGCCTTCCATTCTCCAGACTTTATATCTGATCCATCATCCTTCCATCACAAGTTTCATCTTTGTTACTTTGTCTTTTCTGGCTTTGGCAGTGAATTGCCATATTCACAAGTTTGCGTCGGCTCTCCCAGACCTTAGTAATAGCACACAGATGCTTAAACTGGGTGATGTTCCCCTTTAAGTAACTGGAAAAGCCATCACATAGTGAATGTGCAGTATTCATCAACTGTCCTAAACAATGAGTCAATTTTAGTTTGTTTTCGTTTGCTGCTTGCTGACTGACCAGATCTCTCTTTTTGATTATGAGACCCTGTCTCTCAATGAGATCACCTGTCTAAATAAAGGTTCATAATAATATCAATAATAGACTGTGCTTCGCTTTCAGCAAGCACAATCATCATAATAATAATAACAATGCAGTACAAAGTTTAGATGAGAAAGTTTTGAGAGCTGCCGTGCTTCAGGAGTCCAGTAAATCTCTAATCCCAACCGCATGCTGAGAGGATTAGCTGGAGCCGGTCAGGGTGAGAGCGGAGCATGGCGAGGTACTGTACACACACACGCGCACATATGGGGCACACACATGCACATGCACACGCGCGCGCACACACACACACACACACACACACACACACACACACACACACACACACACACACACACACACACACACACACACACACACACACACACACACACACACACACCCCAACTTTTTGACAAACACAAGTCAGAAGACATGATGTAGCTGCTAGCCTAGCACTGCTTGAGGTGGGCCCAGCTATGGATGAAAGTACAGCCATCATGCCAAAGGCCAGACAGACAGCACAAATCCTACACTTCTTACCCCCCCCCCCCCCCCCCACCCACACACACACACACCTCAAGCCTGCACCTGTGATAGGCTCAGCAGGACTCTTGATTATCAGAGTCAATCGCCTAGCCCTAGTAGTAGTGTGTCCCTCTGAGACGTGTTTGTCCCTCTGTGTGACGTGTTTGTCCCTTTCATCGACATTATGGGGATCATTGCCTGTAGCTTATTAATCCTCTCCGCGGGCAGCCGGAAACAAAGAGGAGGCTGTTTCAATCACCTCACAAGACTCACAAGTTTTATAATAGAGCCGGTCACGCGCGTGAACGACGACTAGAAGATGGAGACACGCGCGCCGCACGCACGCGCACGTATATATAGTCAAGACTCCAGGCTGTATATTCCCCTCTCTCTCTCTATCTCTTTCTCAGCTCTGCATCTAACTAACTACATCGCACACAACAACAACAAGCACATTTAGACTAAAATAATCCACACGTTTGTGTGTGTGAGAGAGCGTGTGTAGGAGGAGGGGTCCTGGTGTGGGGGGAAAGAAATACAACCACCTCGATTACATATGAGTGGATTACTAGACTGAGGCCACTTAAAGTAAACGGACGACCGGATACTATATGAGTATCGGATCCATGTTCACATCGCCGAGCTCTTATTGCTAACTCGAGGGAACAGTTGACGTTACGACCCCCATATATATATATCCTCTACCCACCACACCCCACCCCGGGAGCTCATCACAGGCCACAAAAGTCGAGTCCTGCCCGGGATCCCCCCCTCTCCCTCTGAAAAGTGTCCTCACGCCGAAGCACGACACACAAAAAGAGCCAGGGAGCCAGAGAGGGGAGGCAATCACAGCCCCGACCGACTCCATCATGTCGGAAAGAAAGGGACATCATCACACCAACACATCATTAGCTAGAACGCAACTTCACGTCGGGCAGACTAGTTAAGACTCGCATCCGTGTAAAGAAAAATAACAGGGTTCTTGTTGTGACCTTGGCGATCATAGCAGCAGCCCTACCTGTGTTTTAAAATCCGATGACCCACATTATCCGACGGGAAGGCCATTTCCGTCGCGATGCTCAACACAGTTTGGAGAGGTTTCCAGTATTCTCCTCTGGGCGCTGTCCTCCGCGATTTCGCAGTTTTTTGTGTCTGCGGTCAAGTCAGCAGCAGTTCCCGAACAACATCCGGCCAGTAGCTTTCAAAATAAAAGTTTATTTGCAGTTGACCAAGATGTGACTGAAATCCAGACTATGCTGAGCCTGGTTAAAAGTAAAGTTATGGCATTGCAAAAGAATTCAAATCAAAACATAAATATATCATTTAGTTAGTCTAAATAGACTAGTCTACTCATCTAGTTAACTATTAGAAACATGCAATTATGAGGATTATACAGCCCATCCATTGCTGGGCAAATGTGTAAATACACAAAATTTAGATAAAAAAAAAAGTATCTTTATTTCACCATTTCAGTGTATTTTGTATGCTTTATTTTTTAAATGTTGCATGTAAATAATTCTAAAATGTACACATTTGGTATGGCTGAATGTTCTTCCATCTGTACATCTTATAAGCAGTGTTGGGAGTAACTAGTTACTGTACTAGTTAGTAAGTACTTCTACTTTTTGCAGTAATTACTGCCAAAACTACTAGTTACTTACTAGTTTACTACTATTACTAGTTAACTAGTAATCTAACTAATTACTTTTCAAATTTAGTAACTCAATTACAATGATTTAAATGGTAACTGGGCTAGTTACTTTAGGACAGTGATACTCAACTTGTGGCCCGGGGGCAGATGCGGCCCACGATAGGGTGCCAAGTGGCCCCCTGGCCATTTCCTAATTCACAATGAAAACTATAAAGTTTGACTGAGCTCCAGCTAAATTCTCAAATATCGCCACCTGCTCACCACCCAGGTACTTATATGTACTAACTAACTTAACCTATCCTGTGTGCACAAAATTGTCAGACTAAACTCTGACTGACACCCTAAATACAATCCGCTACAGAAAAATTAATATGATTAATGTGTGTTTATTAACTGGCACCTGGCCTCCTGTCATTTTGCAAAAGTGGCCTCCAGGCAAAGCAAGTTGAGTATCCCTGCTTTAGGACATGAAAAGAGCAGACAACTTCAGAGGATTATCCAGCTTCTGATCCTCAGACCTAGTCTGGGGAGAGACTAGGTCTGAGTGGAGGGATGCATACGGTCTCTTATAAGGGGGTCCCTGTGTACAACGTTTGGCCATTTGTTACACAAGAGAGAGAAAGGGTTGATGAGGGGATTTGGGGTAATTATGAGCTGAAGCGGGGCGAAAAGAGGAGATTCTCTGTGCTGGAAGCATGCTTGGTTCTACTGGGTGTTGGTCCCCTATTGGGAAGAGCTCTGTGGTTTGTTCCTTCTTGTCTTAGGCGGTCCCAGCAGTGTTTGGTGCAGAGTTGTTGTTTGGTGGGATCATCTTCATGGTATTGAAAAATGCCACCACCTGACTGGGAACTTCTGCCAACACGTTATGTGCAAGTGCTTCTCGATGAGCCCCTATGAAGCAATAGGCTCGTGGGGAGGCTTCAGTTTGAATAAACTAAAGAAGGAGGCCACTTGCAGAGGTAACTCGGCCAATACACGTTGGGCAAGAGTCTGGCTTGGTGCATTCTGGAACCGCCCCCACCCCAATTATGATGATGGACATGGGCAGGTGGGAGGCATTGACGATGGCATCACGGGTGTGGTCCATGTCTGTGATGATGAGCAGTACATAGTATTGTGATGCAGTGGTCTGCTGGAGGGCTTGCTTGGCAAAGCAGCCAAGCAGGCTACATGACTGATGGGGGAGAAGCTGGTTGGACCGCAGAGTTTGACCTGGGGTAAACACACCCTATAGGCCTCCACCACCCCTTCAATCCCTGCACAAAATGGATTTGCTGGGTTGAAATTGAGAGGAAACTCATGGGAAACCTTCCAGGTGCGTGGGATCTGGGCTCCAAAGCCAAAGGCGGGGAACATCTTGTCACTGTCATAGTCTTGGATGACGTTGCACACAGCCCAGATAGCAGTAATGTATTCATTGATGCCCTGCGGACTGATGTAGTGTAGATACTGGGGAGACCTGGGATATCCCCGTTGGAGCTTGTGAAGTCAACTGCCACAGTGAAGTTGAGCTGACAGCCCCCCATGATGTAATTGCTTGTTGTATAATTATCTCTCTTTGTCTTATTCTTGCCTATATCTAAGTGTGGTGGTGGTGCTGCTGCTGCTACATCAACGAGCTAATCTAAAAACATCACTATGCTTTTATTTTGAGAGCAAATCTGCAAACCGGAAGACATGTTGTTGCTAGTTGCTGGGGCAACCAGGATGTCTCTGGCTCTGTCATTGTGTTTTCTCCGTTGCTTTTGCTGCTGCGCTGGCGACGCCACGGTGAAGCCAACGGAAAAAAACGACAGGCATGTTGTGTTCCGAAACGGAGGAAGGAGCAAACAGCAGGTCACCCATGGGTGCTCAGTTTAAAGTGTATATGTGAATTTCAGTCTGAATGTTTAGTTTAAATCTATCACGTGCAGGCACAGAGGACAGTTTGTTCACACTTTACAGAAAGCGGTGGGGAAGATAAGCATGTGGCGCATTTTCCTAAACAAAAGTTAAACAGGAAGTTACAGGTGTCAAAACAGAGGATGCTGCCGTTCATCTTCTCAATTAAATAACTGCTCGTTTCTGGTGCCGTGTGTACCTCTGCCTCTGTGTGGCCCGCGACTGAACTCTCCAAGACATGCAAGTTATAATATGAAATGCAGAAAGACTCACTGGTAAGAGACTGGTTATAATACTTTTGTGTCTATAAACAGCTATCTTTTTATGTTATTCTGATCTCCACATGGTAGCCAAATCCTGTCAAAGTGGCTGGCAGAACAAGCTAACTTTTACACTCTGGTTTAGCAGGAATTCCCAGAAACCAGTGCAAATCCTGGAGTTTCTTCACAGAGAATCGGATGAGGAAAAATTGTACTGTATAGCCTACTAGTATTCACCTTATATAGTCACATCTGATTCTGAACATAAGGTGAATAGGTGACATGGGGAGATGGAAGAGCACCCTGGGGTTCTCGAGGCCCTCAGATGGTTGTAAAAACGAAAATATTGTTTGGATCTTCTTTGTTACTGTCTTTTCTGACTTTGGCAGAGAATAATTGTTCATATTCACAAAATTTGCATAGGCTCTCCCATAGTATACAGCCCTTAAGTAACTGAAAAAGCCATCATAGCATTCTAAACAATGAGTCCCTTTTTGTTTAGATGAAAAGGTTTTGAGGACTAGTGTCAGTGGAGGATGGATCTGCTTTGTTGAAAGAGTTTTGAGGATAAGCTACACTGTAGCTTAAGCTCCATGAGCTATGATGGATGTACTGTAGCTGTAGCTGCTACAGCTACACCCATCATAGCCCATGGCTCAGTGTGGAAGAAAAGGCATGTGATTGCACATGCATTCTAGCATCAAGGTCAAAATTAGACATTTATTGAGCAACTTAGATGAATGACCCATTTTGCAAACTCTAAATATTGGTTATGACTTCAAGGTTTCAAAAACATAGGAGTGAAACATTGGCTTGTAATGGCAACAGCCTAAAAATAATAGTTTTATTTTATAACTAGGAATCTCATGTGCTCGGTTCCTAGTGGGGAGACTCTGGAGATGATGCGCCACTTGTCCTCTTCTCCCTACTTATACACCCACCACTTATTCTCAGCCAGGAAGAATGTATATCATTGATGACATCACAATTGCTCAAGTGACATCATGGTGACAACACAATCGTGACACACACTGCCGCCACCACTCACTTAGCCAATTTTAAGATAATAATCATGCTCAAAACAATTTTTACACCTCTGGTAAAATAGTTGTAATCAAGTCCCCAGAAGCTAAACAAGATATCAAATCTTAATCAGTGGTGTCAGTATATCAGTTTCATATTTGAGCTAAAATTCTCTTAATGTATAAATGTGTGAACACCATAATATAAAAATGAGTCATTTTTATATGCAAAAAAAATTGAGTTATATAAAAATGAGTCATTTTTATATGCAAAAAAAAAATGCAAAAGTTGTGTGAACAGCCCCATACACAGCAGATTACCCCTGCTCCGTCATTACCATAGTAATCACAAACCCCCTTCCCCCAACGAGTACCTGGTTACTCGTTCATAATAGGAGAGTACTCGACTATTTAATTGCTTAAAATGCCCATCCCTAAAAATGACCCTGCACAATAAAATGCATTTCCATGCAATTTGACTTTTTTTAGAGCACTCATTCATTTCTCACCAAATGGACTACCGCAGGGATGACGTATTTTTTGTAGGCAGAAGTCAAGACATGTTGGATCTTCAGGGGAAAAGTGAAGGGTTTTAGAATGGGGATTTCACTTAAATGCATAAAATAAGGTATGTGGTTAACACAATTTTATGGAAGTGGTAATTTGCGTTCGGCAGGATAATCTTCACGAACATGAATCACTTTTATGCCTTTTGAAGAGTTTTCTGAAAATCGAGTTTTAAAATGAACACACTTACATTTCAAAAGTCACAAGTGATTCAAGTTTACAAAGATTAGCCTGCTGAACACAAATTACCACTCCCATAAACTTTTGTTAACCACAGACCATGCTACTTCTGGCTCATTTCTGTAGTGCTCTATTGTAGCGTTTCTCAAAGTGGGGTCCCCAGCAAAAGGGGGGTCATTTATTTTCACTATAATTCCATCCATAGTAACACAATGACAGAATATATATGGCTATTTTGGTCATTTGTTTCATACACTTTCTGTAATAAAACATCTAAAAGCAAAAACCGTATCAGATGGGGACCCTGGGACAAAGTCTTATCAAATGAGGGGCTGTGGTCTAATTTGCGTCAGTTTAGGGGTCCTTGATGTGAAACAGTTTGAGAACCACTGCTCTACTGTGATCAAACCTACTGTACCACAAAAATGTGAACGGCACAAGCCCATCACACATTGATTTTAAAAATAAATTATTCAACAAGAAAAGCATGACTGCAGAAACCTAAAACTTCAATGCGACTTTATTTTTATTGGTTGTACAGTCATACATCTGTTCTCATCTGCCATCCAGTAAGTCGTCATTCAAGCTGCTAGCATTTCACTGTCAGCGGTACAAAAAAGACTGACAAAAAAAACTAAATCATCAACTCCATGTGGAATGGTGACACGAGGGAGCTAAACATTCTTTCCTTGCACCTATCAATGACATGATGCTAGCACATCATATGCAGAATCAAGGGTGTACATCGGCAAGAAAGGAGCATAATATAAGCGGCGCAAAAGCTCTTAAAACTAGAAAAGGCTGATATCTAGGATACACCATCCACAGTAAAAGAAACCAAAAAATAATCTCACATTTAATTTTTTTTAAACCACCATTGAAGTGGATATATTGAACGGTCTTATCATTAGCCCCCTGAATGTTGCAATTATCTTGTTTCTGCTGTGGCTAGTAATTTTGTGACATTGATCAGGTTAATTCTGGTCTTTTTCAACCTGAGCCTCATCTTTTTGCCATCATGCATTGCAGACTGCTTCTGGTGAAAGGCACACAGCTCTCCAATACAATTCAACGGGGCAACACGAAAGGTCAACCCCCCTAAAAATATGGCCTTTTGTCAACTGTATAGGAGAGCAGTGCTCCCTGTCCACTGAGAGGCATCTAGAGCTCTTCAGTGAAATAAATGAAAAATAAATTGTAATCAAGTTATCGCTGGCTTCCCTGTGTGCTCTCCTCATCAGCATACAACCCTCCCCAGGCAAGATTTGTGAAAATTAATTTTCTAGGAGGGGGGGGGGGGGGGACGACAACTAATGACACTGTTCATCATAGCCACTCCAAACTCTGAGACATGATGTATTTTTCTGGTTGGTAAATCCTTGTTAAAAATCTTTGACTTAGCCAAGTCTTCATCAGCAACACGATTAAAAGTAAATCTTAACTTACAACAGGGATGTTCAATTCTGTGCAGGATGCATGTGTGTTTGTGAGCCTAAATACAGAGAATTAAACAAAGGTGTGTTCAAGGGTCTGTGTGTGTTTACAGAGTCGACCCTCCCATCACCGATCCATCATGCTGAGGATCATCTCCGGGGTCAGGTCTCCGTTGGGCGGGGCCTCCTGTGCCGGCTCTCCTACCTGGACCACCTGGACCAAGGCCTCCTCTGTCTGAGCGGCCCCTTCCGCTTCCCCCCCGGTAGCCTCTGCAGGGGTCTCCTCATTGCCGCCCTCCTCTTCCTCCTCCTCCTCCACCTCCAGCTCTTCTGGCTCAGCTTCAATCTCTTTCTTCACAATGATGTTATCCACCTGTCCGGTGGCCTCGTCCTCCACACGGATGATAGTAGTAGCAGCCACTATGAAGAGTTTCAGGTTAGTTATCAAAATGAGATCACATAGAATCCTATCCTAAACAGACCTATGTATTTGGTTGAGTCTGAAGTATGTCAAATAGCAATATCAGGCCATCTTGTCTCAATTGTTGAGTGTATATGGGATCAAATAATATAAGCATGGTCCAATAGGCATCCAGGAATTGAGAGAGGGGGCACCTTTTTCCAAGCTTTGTCTGGGGGAGGCCCACAGTCTCAGACTTTGAAAACCTCTACTTTAAAGGAATATTATTTTAAAATTTCAGGAGAAACTTTTTGTAGAAACTAAAAACATCAAATGCTGATAGACCTTCAGTAAACAGTTAAGAGTGTCTGAAGTCTGACACTTACTGTCTGGGACTGGTTTGATCTTAGGCGGCCGTCCACGTTTCCTCTTGGCTGGCGGCTCGATGGGGGCCGGGATCGGCACGACTGGTGGATCCTGTTCAACCTCAAGCTCAGGTAGGTCCTCATCCTCTTCCATTATCTCGTCCAGTTCATCATCCTCTACATGAGAGAGAGGAAGGAAAGTTAGGTGATATTATCCTTCATTCATTCTTAGGCTGGAAAGACAAAGACCTAAAACTGGAACATAATGAACAAACTTAACGAGTCTTTCCAAAAGCTACTACCACCACAAAAGGACGCAAAGCACAGCAATATGAAAGCGTCACACTCAGTGGCCACTTCATTCGGCTTGTTTACTAAACAGCTCACTCCTCTAGACAGTGAATCACACACACACCCGTGATTTATGAAAATAGTAGTGTGCTTGTACCCGAGTCGTCATCATCATCCTTTCTGGAACGCATCTTCTTCTTCCTGCCACGGCGGCCCTTTTTGGGCGGGGTTCCATTCTCATCACCGGTATCCTCGCCCGTGCAATTGTCAGTATGACGAAGCATTGTGTTCTGAAGGGCAGAAAAAACACGAATGACCATCACAACCCTGTGACATCAACTATCCTGAAGGATAGTCGTGGAGGGTACATTATGTGACATCGCGGCGCGCGGGCCTACCCTGCGAGTGAACGTCTTGCCGCACTTGTTGCAGACGAAGGCAGTGGGGATAAAGTTGGGATCATGGTACCGCTTGAAGTGCATGTCCAGCAGCTGCTTCTGCCTGAACGTTTTGTCACACTGGCTGCAGCCAAACGGCTTCTCCCCTGTGTGTGTTCGCTTGTGCATCGTCATGTGACGCTCCTACGAGGTCAGAGGACAGCAATTTAGCGTGAGATAAACAAAAAGAGAAATCCAGGTGTGATACGGAAACCTCTGCAACAGCCGATCCATACTCCACACGACACATACCTGTCTGCAACAGTAGTCGCAGTGTTCGCACTTGAAACGCTTCTCATTCTTGTGACTCTTCTGGTGTTGGATGAGAGCGTACCGTTCATGGAACACAGCATCACAATAACGACATTTCTTGCCTGTCTCAATGAATGAGTGTTGCTTCCGCAAGTGCACACCTAGGACAGAAAGAGTCAGTCAGTATAGATATAAGAACTTGAAGTGGGCCAACCCAACTCCCTCTTACAAGACCTGTTGAGAGGGAGTTGTTGGGAGCTAGATGTTTATTATCTTTTAAAATCCAACCGTTAACATGTATGTTTACATTCTGATGCCATGATAAAACACTCCCTTGTATACATTTTTTTTTTCTAAATTCTGAAATTTATCATTTAGAAAAATGAATAGTCAGATAGTCACAATAGACAATAGTCTGGAAACAAATATTTTTCCATACTCTTTTCCTTTTTCCATACTTTTCCAGACCTGGAAAACACTAAACATTTTAAAAATCAATTTCCATACTTCTGTAGGAACCTGACAGGTACTACATTTGACTGTTTGAACCAGTTGTATATGGATCAGAAAAAAAGTGGAGCCAGTTAATTTTGGTTCATGGCAGTTTCGCTTCGATATACATACACATTCATCCAAATCCCTGTTGAGTAGTTGAGTAGAACTACAGTGAGTACATTTACATACACACACCAATACTCCAAGGTACTGGGACTAATCAGCTTATGGCAATATTTCAATTACAATGTTTACATGGTTCAAAGTAATGTGATTTCTCCATAACCCGGTTATTAAGTAAAAAAGGAACCAACATCAAATACGGTTATCATTTAACTTCCCTAGTGTCAGAAAATGAGACAACTTTGCTATTTAGAAACGCTCTAGTAATAAAAACACAACGCACCGAGGTCACTCTTGCGGGCGATGACAGTATCACAGTGGGGGCAGTGGAACTTGGCCACATTCTCTGTGTGTTTCTGCAGAATGTGCATCTTCATGGTGCCGCTCTGTGTGAAGCGAGCATGGCAGATGTAGCACTCATACGGCTTCTCGCCTGCGACAGAGAGGAGACAGTATTACAGGCTTTTGAGTGACTTCTCTCAAACTGGTTGTGAACCAGGATCATCTTCTGACCGCTTAATGCTGCGAGCGTCTTACCCGAGTGTGTCCTCATATGTCTCTTCAGCTTGTAGGTGTCTCTGCTGGCATAGCTGCACAGACTGCATTGGAAAGGTCGCTCCCCTGTATGAGAGCGGATGTGCCTTTTCAACTTACTCACCTAGAAAACAGAGAAACCTTCAAAATATCAGCCCATCCCAGACGACAGGAAATTCACATGAGGTAAGTAATATCTACATAAACACACATCCATAGAAAACAAGAGAAAAGACAGAAAAAATCTGTGTGTGATTACTTGCCTCTACGCTGCAATAGTCACACATGGAGCACTTGAAGGGCTTCTCATGGGTATGCTTGTAGCGACGATGACGCACCAGCTCACCACTGGTCACAAACGCCATATCGCAGTCTTGGCATTTATGAGGGCGTGTGCCTAAGAGTGAAAGAAAGAAAAGGTTTTGTATTCCTATAAGAGGAAGCTGTAAAACCAAGAATACACCTGAAACAGGGATGAAAATTAACTTGTGGTGGTAAATGCCTCCTCCGTTTCATCTTGAATGGAGAAATTGCTGGTCTAACAACATTTTTAGCAGGAATCAGAGCAGTTTCGAAAGAGCAAAGTGTAATTTAACTCACCAAATGAGCCAAATCATTGCAAACGACACCAAATAATTTCCCCCACCATTATGTGGCTTCCTGAATAGCACACTTCTTGAAACAGCGGTGGAGATGCGTGTATTGAAGTACCTGTGTGCGTGTTGAGGTGGTTCCTCAGCAGTGTGACTGTTCTAAAGGCCCGTCCACACAAGTGACACTTATGTGGCCTCTCATCGGTGTGGCTCTTCATGTGCCGGTCCAGGTTGGAGCGCCGTGGACACGTGTAGCTACACAGCTCACACTGAAACGTCTTCTTCACACCTGGGGACAAAAAGCAGAGATACAGTAATGGGTTCCTAGAAAGCACCAGATACCTACTCCATTGATGACAAGGCTGTTTTAGGATCATTATTTTGTTGTTGTTGCATTTTTGAATAATGGAAATATCTGATGCGACTTGGGGATATACATACATACATACAAAGAAACAGGTTTGAATTCTAACCTTTCTTCTTGATCTTGGTGGGCTTTGGAGGCTTCATGTTGCCCACAACCTTCTCAGCATTGACCTCGGAGAGTAGCCCCTCCTGCTGCTCCTCCTCAAAGTCGTAGACCGAGGCACCAATGTCACGATCATCCTCTGCATAGCGCAGGCGGCTCTTCTTTCCTTTCTTTGACTTGCGGAAAGTGCCAAGGGGCTGGTAGTCTGTGTCATTGGTCCAGGTGGGGTCGACTTGCTGGGAATCAACAGGTTCGTCATCCTCCTCCACCGCCACTTCATCCTCCATCTGAGTCCCCTCAAGCTCCTCATGAGCAGCATGGAGCCCAAGAGGCTCTATAGTCTCCACCTCTCCATTGGCACCCACTTTCACCACCTGAGGATTAACAGGGTGCATCTTTCATGAGAAGACTTTCCTTCAACACCATGAAGTAGGCAGCACAACAGTTAACACAGAGTATGGTAGATTGTTTTCGGATGGCATAAGTACAAACTAAGGGAATTAATTTGGTTTCACGTGTTCAATGTGGTTTCGCACCTGGAAGCCCTCCGGCAAGGGAAGAGTGTGACAGATAACTGGGTCCATTCCGGAATTAGCGGAGGCATCAACAAAAGTGGCCTGGAGTCCCTCCACAGTTCCTGCCGTGACTGGTACCTGCACCAGCTGAAGCTGACCAAGACCTAGTCCACCACCCACCTGCTCCTCCATATTCACCACCTGCGTCGCAGAACAAGTCATTTCAACTTCAACAAATGCAAAAATGCAACCCTCCAACAATGGGGATAATAAATAATTATCCAGCATAATAATCCATTCTATATTCCATACCAACCTGCAAGGTTATGATTTGACCCTCGTCACCAACGGTCACCGTGCCGCCCCCCTCCAATACTTCAGTCTTCATTTGCAGCAGAGTCGGATCAAGAGCATCCATCACCATCATCCCCATGTCAGCGGACACCTCGCCTTGTGTATCCATGGCTGCCCCCTGCATCAAGGCCTCCCCGTCCTCTGGCAGAACCTCTGGACCCAAGGCAGCAGCTGAAGCGGCCTCCATGGAAACAACCTCACCCTCCATGGAAGCAGCCCAACCAACATACACTCTGCCAAATAGGGAAAACACATACAAATAGTCAAATAGAGATCATGGCATATGGGACTGATATGGTTTTCCTCTGTAAGTTTGTTTGTTTTGGTGGGGGGGGGGGTGTAGTAAGTTTGTACGTTTTAATGTAATTCTTCTGAGGTTGAGGGGATATGAGGACAGCTGGAAACTATACAACTCACAAACTCTTGCCCAGATACTAAGGTGGTAGTCATCGTAGTTAAGACGACATGACATCATTCTTTACATTGAGTGGTAACTTACTCCCTTTTAATTTAACGTCATGTGATTCGCTAAACGATTGCGATGTTACGGACGAACAGAATTTAGCGATATGTACTTCAAAGTCATAGAAACATTTTACAATACAACCTTTATACTCTGGACAACAATATATTCATCTGAAGACGATACAAAGTAACGTTATCAACTCGGATGTAGTTTGGTAACTCGGGAGGCGCGAGCAGTCTGAAAACAGGAAACAAAGGGCACGAGAAGATGGACGACAGGCCTAAACAAACTTAAAACCGTAACGCTGCTATTATATACATACATTTGCCTAAAAATGCTACAATATATAGACCTAAAGCACGACTGTGTTCAACTGAAACACGCAGCTGTATTTTACAGACTTATTTTCAACGTTTTGGATAACGATAGAGGGAGACAAACACCCCCCGCCAGCCCTGGACGGCAAGCCCTACCGTGACACCTAGAGGCCGCCGACAGCTCCTACAAAAACGTTTCCCGGTGCGGGGGTGAAGTCACTCTTTCACTTCTTCAGAGTCCTTGTTCTTCACGGTATGTTCTCCTGCACGCTCGATGTCTGTGTTTCCCCCCTCGGTCCCGATGCGGACGTCTTTATCTCTTGCGCGGAGCTACTTAATTCTCTCCCGCTTTAGAAGAGTTGGCCTAACACAAAATGGCGACCCGTAGTGCTGAACGGACATGCGCAAACAGAGGGCCGACGGGAAAAGGGGGGAGAGCAAAGCAGATCGCGCGGTTTTGAATTTAAGCGTGGGCGTGGTGTCCCAGACCAGTGAGTGAACCGAGATGATGAATGAAGATGATGAACAACTGTTGTTGTTGTTGTTGTTGTTGTGTAGTACTAGGCTAGCAGAAGAAGTAGGCCTAGAAGTATAAGTAGCCTACTAGTGTTGTAGCCTATGTATCATGCAACATTTTACCAATGGGAAACTATCTCTATAAATATGCTATCAGTCGTTTTTTACTTTATCCCAGTAACCGTCGTTAGCCTACATACTAACTAGCACACGTTTTAAAATTTGATATATACTAGGAATCTTGCACGCTATGCACGCTCGATTCCTAGGGTGGAGACTTCGGGGACTGACACCACCACAGAGCCCACTTGCACTGATGACATCACAGTCGCTTGAGTGACATCACTGATGACATCACAACAATTGCTCGAGTGACATCACTGATGACATCACAATTGCTCAAGTGACATCACTGATGACATCATCACTGATGACACATCACTGATGACATCAATTTGATCAAGTGACATCACTGATGACATCATCACTGACATCACAATTACTCATTTTAAATACGACTTTTTTACGTTCATGACTATAACCTACAGAAAGACATGCATTGTGAAATGAAGCAGTAAAAAAAGTCTTGAGAGGGCAATGTGGCTGTTGTAGGTGTAGGGCGGGCCTATCGCCGGCTTCTTGTCTCCTTCGTAGGGAGTTTGAATTGTATAATTGATGTGTAGATTGAATGAAACAAGTCTGTAGTTCATTTTTTACATCAAAACAATCATTACCAGATGCAGTCACGAAACGTTACAGGTGTGTAGTTCAGATCACAATGAAGGCAGAGTTAGAAGACGGTGTGATCCGAGCAAGGGGGCCAGAAGTAGCCCACTTTACGCCCATGGCCCACATTTGTGTGATCCCATCGCAAGATTATTGTAGTAGTAAAGTGCACAAGTAAGTTGTAGGTAGTAAACTGCACATCAAATATTTTGGTTAGTCATTGCACATTGGACTATTTAACAAAATACAGTATTGCAGTATTGAATCAGTATTGCACAGTTAAGATGTGTACTTCTATAAAATATAATGAGAGTTGTGAACCTGCTGATGGGTGAAATAAATCCGAGGGCCAGTCTATTGACTCAGACTCAGAGAGGAGTTGAAGAGTTTGATGGACACACCCAGGCTGTGCTTCTGGTGCATGTGAGTAGAATCAATCTTGCACTGAATGTGGTCCAGTGCTTGACCAGCACATCATGGACTGGATGGGAGACGTTGTCCAGGATGACACATACATAGCTTGGATCTCTCCTCTCTGAAACTGTTGTCAGAGAGCCCAGTTCCACCCCCACGTCACTGGCCTCACGGATCTGTTTGTTGAGTCTGTTGGCATCTGCTGCCTTCAGCCTGCTGCCCCAGCACACAACAGCAAACAGGAAGGCACTGGCCACCACAGACTCATAAAACATCCTCAGCATTGTCTGGCAGATGTTGAAGGACCTCACGCTCCTCAGAAAGTAGACGGCTTTACACGTTCTTGTAGAGGGCGTCAGTGTTCTTTGCCCAGTCCAGTTTATTGTCAATGTACTGTACTCCCAGGTACTTGTCCTCCACAATGCCTATAAAATGCCTCCATATTGCTCGTCCTGTGTAATCCAAGTCTCCAGAAGCTCTGAGATCATGCCAAGTTGACTTGAAAAGAAGTCATGTACACCCTGTTTTTAGCTGAAATCTTCACTCTAGCTGTGAGCTGAAAGTGCAGTGAAAATGGGACATGACGTATTTCAAGTCAAGTTGGCATCTCGGGGCTTCTGGAGACTTGGATTATGCCAGACGAGTAGTAAAGAGGCAGTTTATGTTTTTTTCTTCTTCTTTGTAATGTTTAAAAGTTGGTCACCATCCACTTCTATTCTTTAGGAGAATGCTTTAACTCTGTTTCCCCGGAAAACCCCACAAATGTTTTATGGACTGAAAAACTTCACCTGACCTTCCACTGGCATGGGTGAGTAGATAATTACTGAATTGTCATTGTTGAATGAACCTATCCTTTAAGTTAGTTCTTTAAAAAGTACAATATACATTGCCAAGTCTACATTCATTTATTTATCAATTTTGGGTACCTCAATATGGAATTAAACTCTTTATTTGTTTTCTGTATTTGTGCCTGTTCCCCTCTCACTGTTTGCCGGCCCAACTGTACTTTCATCAGAGGAGCTGCTGCTCATGAACCTAGCTCAGATTACAATGTCATCCGCTCTTCAATCTGGTCTTTCATCTTCTGCCTAATTCAGTTAAACTGACTTCATCTTATTTGTCTGTGCTATATCCACAAAAATAGAGAGGGCTTCTCACAAACACGTGGACAACTGAAAGTACGGGGTGGGATCTAACTAACCTGGAAGATGCACCCAAGCTTCACAGCCTGTCAAACAAGATCCAGAGAGTAGAAATAACGACGTCTATCTGACTCAGTCACCCTAAAATAACATTGGCTTGTAGGTTGTAATAATGTAGGCCTATTACATAGACCTGCAGTGTAGCCCTAAAATAACCAATGTCGCAATGCTCCATATGGAAAAGTTAATACAGACTCATAAATGGAAAAAAGCTATTGCTGGGCTGCTGTGTTGCTTTGGGAAGAGAACTAACCACTCAGAGAGGAAACAGCTTCTGGATGAGCTGCTCTCCTCCTCTCTTTGTGCCTGCATGGCCAGTTGGCTTATGAGGTTTCAGTTGAGCCACAGGAAATAGAGGTTACTGGAGCTCTTTGTAGTACTACAGTATTAAGTAGTTGATACTGTAGTTAATAACAACAGTATACGTGGTTATTAACTACTGGGTCATTTCAGGGTAGAGGCCATAAAACTGAGCAAAAGTATTTTTAAAACAGCTGTTTTCCACTTTTTAGTATGATGCTATCTTAACTTATCTCAGACTTATGAAGACTTTCATTCGCTTTTCAATATTGAATCCAACAAAGTCATCTACTGGAAATAGATTTATATTTCATATGATTAATAGGTTGTGAATACAATCATTTTATTCTGTTTTCTCAACAATCCTTTCAGCTGTTAATCCGGGGCACAAACCATTGTGTTCCTCTGCTATCGGTGTCTTTGGGGCGAGAGACGGCCCCCTTTGCATTTGATAAGAGAACCATTACTCATGTCATGTGCACTGTCCTCCAAATGCATTATTCCTCTCCAATCTACACAGATAACCCACCACTTCCAGCATTTCCGAGCATCTGCTCCACATAAAAGATTAATTATTAATTTGTTACATAATCATCAGAAGAACATTTTGTTCATTTCAGTTAGTGCCATTACAATAGCTTCAGGCCTACAGTTCTTCAGTGCATTTGCAGGGCTGGTACAAATATCACAGCACTGTCAGTTTAGCTCTTTCTCTCTGCCTCTCATTATTTTATCGCCATCTTTTGCTCATGGTTATTCTCTCGGAGGGGAGGGGAGGGGAGGGGAGGGGCGGGGAGGGGAGGGGAGGGGGAGCTGGGAAAGGCGAGGTTCTGTTGTCAAATCTGTCAGTCTAGCCAGCCTGGCCCCTCCCACTCCATTGGAGGCATTACATACTGCTGTGCTCGTGCTCTTAGCAACGGTGCCTCAGCAACAGAGCCAAGGCAAAAGAGCTCCACGGCAACAGCGTGCCGTGTCTCACCAATGGAGCTGCCTTTGGGCGGACCAGCGCTTAGGCACTACACCCAGAGCAGACCCAGACCTCACCGACAAAAACTCAACTACCGTCCCAGCAGACCGCAGGTACCGTGAAAGAGGAGAGGAAAGATAAAAAAAAAAGGGATGTGAGAGAAAGGTGGTGTGTGTGTGTGTCTGTGCGTGTGTGTGTGTGTGTGTGTGTGGGGGGGGGGGGGGGGGGGGGGGGGGACAAAATGGAAGGGAGGGAGAGAGCAGAGATCTAGTAGGGTACAGAGGGGCGAGGCAGGGGGAAGGGAGGGATGGAGGGAGAGCAGCACTGTGGAGGATGCCTGGTCCCTGCTTGAATGAGGCATTCCCATTGTACCGGCGACCAGCTGTTTGAAGCACCCAGACTTTGCAATTTATGTGTGTGTGTGTGTGTGTGTGTGTGTGTGTGTGTGTGCGCGCGCGCGTGCGTGCGTATAAGAGCGTGACTATGTATGATCATGGGTGTTTGGTCGGAATGTCTTCGAATAAAGCTAGTGTTTTTTGCTTTTCTTTTGCATAGGATTCTGTAGGAAAATCTACAATGCATAGTGTGTGTGGAGGGTGTGTGTGTGTGTGTGTGTGGAGGGTGTGTGTGTGTGTGATCATCTCCATTATTCATAGAGCTGAACATGTTGTCACAGTGCTACTAGGCTGTGGACATAGTCACTGCCGATGTCCAACGAGGCAAAATTCAAGCAATTCCCTTGACAGGATATCATGTAACAGCGACTCCTGCTAAATTTGTGTTTTGCAGTCAACCACCCCCCCCCCCCCCCCCCATATGGCTTTGTACTGCTACTTGTGGGCACAGATGTTACATGGTCAGATGTTACATGGTCAGATGTTACATGGTCAGGATGATGTATCGCTGTAGACCTGCAATTCTCTTCTTCACATTACCTTCCATTGGCAAAATGAGTTCTCAGGCTTTCCCCCTCGTCATGTGAAATCATGTCACCCCCTGCTGTACGTTACTGAGCAACCAGGCTCCCTCAGGTGGCATGTATGACAGACAGGCCGGAGGATCACTTAAACAAGGGAACACCTCTAGAGACAGTAGAGAAAGCTAGTGGCAGAGTGTGTGATATTTCTTTTGGGGCGGTGAGCGTTCTGTGTAATGCTTCTTATGTGACGTCAGCTGCTAATCATCCCTGGTTTCATTGATCTCTGGTGTCCCCGTGTTTGTGTCTTTGCGTTTGTGTACATGTGCCAATTAGGAACCAATCATTGAGAGTGAAAATGAGGCGCTTGAGCTCATGGGGCGAGTGGATGAAGGGGTTGAAGAGTTCTTTACCAAGAGAGTACTTCCCTCTGATACCCTGTGAGTATCCCTCCAGCTGACAAATAAGCCTTTCCTTATTTATACTTATATTTTATATTTATATTTTCATATGTATTGAACAAATCTACTGTAGATGCTACACTGATTGAATGCACATAGCGGCTCTTGAGGTATTGTGATCCTTCCTGTAGGAAGAAGCAAGATGAGGAGTCGCCCATCACCGTGCAGGAAGTGGCTCCTGCCAGCGCTGTATCTTGTCCGCCCCCGACCAAGACGCTCAGGAGGAAGCTCGGCGATTTCTTCACCCTCAGAAAGAGACGGGGTCTGAAATCAGAGGCGAGCCAGGAGGGCCGGCCCAAAAAGGCCTCCATCGCCGATCTCATCCGGCCTCTCCGGGAGGCGGCCAGGGCGGAAAAAGACAAAGACAGAGGGAAGGAGAACGACAAGGAAAATGAAAAGGAGAAAGGGAAAGAAGAGCAGAGTGGCGTCGCTGGGGAATCGGCCGTGCGCGAGACGCCCATCTCTGGGGCTCCGCCGCTGAGGGGTGAAGCAGTGCCTCCCCGCCGCGCGCTCCGAGAGGGGAAGTCCCAGTCACTCATCCTGCTATCTGGGTCAGCGGCAGCGGGGACGACTAACACCAGAAACACTGCAAAGGTGAGTGTTTGGACAATTAAACCCTCCTATCTTTAGAGCAGTAAAACAAATGGAGGCAATCGGGCACGCTTTGAAAAGCTCATCACTCTACTGTTGCTGTGATTTTTAGAAACCCTACGAGGGCCAACACAGCTTTGAGCAGAAACTCCATCTCATGCTCCAACGTATTGGAGTTTCCAAAGCTCAGCCAGGAGAGACACAGGTGTGTGACGGTGTGTGTGAAGTTAGAAGTGCATTTTCCTTATCGGCATGTAGAAGTCTTCAAAATGATTTAAACATCTCATTGATTCTTGTAGAACCAGGAGGGAGAGATGAAAAAGGCAGAATCTGAGGGTAAGTTATCTGTTTGAATTTAATACCATTAAACCCTAAGCTGTTGTTGTGGAACCCCATCCACATCTGCTACAGCCTGGTGTCCATGAGCAAGAAGCTAAATGAGTGTTGCAAGTTGTGGGATTTGTATCTAAAGAAGAAACTGATTGAAATGGAAGAATTTAAATTGAAAAGATTCACTATACTGGGAGCAAAAGTACAACTCTATTCATGTATTATTCAAAGCATTTCCTCTTGAATCTAGTAAAATAAGATGCAAATTAACTTTTTGCCTCAGGTACTATTATTGACAGTAAACCTGAGCCACCTCCTACTTTCACAAAACCCCGAACGATGTCCACCTCATCAGGTAACAACACACACACACACACACACACACACACACACACACACACACACACACACACACACACACACACACACACACACACACACACACACACACACACACACACGCACTCACACACAGTCTCACTCACTCTTTTATGCAGTTGATCATCTAAATAATGTGTGCACTTACTCTGTCTTTAGATACAAGGCATCAAATTCGGCAGAGTGCATCAGTACATGAGTCATCTGGGAAACCTGCTTTGCTCCCAAAGCCGATAATCAAGCCTGGTCCTCCCCCAGCAGCGCCCCCCACAGCATCAGGGCGCAACACGCCTGAGAACGAGCTGGCCCAAATACAGGAAGGGGAGACAACTAACGTGAGCCCCACTGCAACTTTGCCCACCCCGACTTCTTCCACCCTCAGTGCTACCGACACCCTGACTGGGTCGACAATCTCCACCTCAGTCCCTGACTCAACCAATGTTACAATCTCCTGTTCAAGTACCTTAACTCCCTCTGACACCGATATATGCACTGACTCTGTTAACCAGACTGCAGCTCCTGCACCCACCAATGTTACAGAGCTTGATGGCGAAGCCCCTGCAGCTAGTGCTACTCCCACTGACCCGCCCCCCTCCACCTCCCTCACAACCCTGACAAGCACCACCACGCCCACAGAAGGCCCCGCACCTGTCCCCGTCACCTCCGCCACCTCTGAGTCCATGACTCCAAACCTCTCTGTCACCTCCAGCTCAGCAACAGTAACTACGCCTTCCATTACCACCTCGACAAATGTTTCTGGACCCAGCGATGAAATCTCAGATTCCGCATTAACAAATGTGCCAGCTAAATCATCTGTCCCGATGCTAAATGGCACGATCTCAGCTGATACTGCCCCTACTGCCAATAGTGAAACAACTATTGCAGGCATAAGCACTGCAGATAGAACTTCTTCCATCTCTACCAACATATTGTCAAGTATGCCAACAGGCTGCTCTGACAATGCTAGTTCAACTAGCTTAGCTAACGACGATTCAGACTCCATCATCTCCACCAGTTCTGTGACTGCAGCTTCAGCGGTGACTAAAATTGCATCCCCACCCCCTAACTCTACTGATAATGTTGATATCCCTCCACTTACGACTACAGTTTCAACTGACAGCACCATCGCCAGTTCTCTTATGTTAGACGCCACCCAGATCTCCCCTGTCTCTGCTGCCCCACCTCCTGCTAACTCCACCTCTGACATTACCAGCCCAACATCCACTGATTGTGTGACATCCATATCTCCTTCCACACTCGCCCACCCAGCGACCCTTGCTGACATCTCTATTCCCACCTCTTCTACCAGTGCAACAAGCCATACATTTACTACATCCACCACCACCAACTCAACAACCCCAGACGAAATGAACTTCCCTCCCACGACTAACCCAGACCCAACTCATTCTAACAACGTCAACACTGTCCTTGCCCCGTCTGTCTCTGCCCTCCCCACTACTGATAACTCAAGTGCCACTTACCATCATTTGAGCAGTCCAGCGCCCTCTGTCTGTGACCGTCTGGGCCAAGATGGTGATTTACAAATGTCACCCGAAGAAAGGTCCAGTGTAGAGCCTGAAATAAAGGGCACAGGTAAGTTTCGGGTTCAACTTCTCTACATTTGTTATGTATTTGCATACAGGCATTCCCATGCTTTTACATAGCTTCATGTTGAAGGGTTTGTTTGTGATTCTCCTCTCCAACAGCAAATGAAGAGGATGGGATGGTTCAAAAGACCAAGCAAGGTGAGATGGATGACAGCAGGAAAGGTGGTGGTGGTGATGATGATGATGATGATGATGTCGGCAAGGAGGCCGAGAATGAAAAAGAGAAATCACCTCTGGTCAGCAGTGCGGTGGCAAGGAAAGAAGAGCAGGAAGTCAACATGAAGGCCGATGACGACACTGCAAGCAAAGAAACGGTATTGGATAAAGCTCCGTCAAACAAGGAGGGTGAACTATGTGGAAACGAGGGCGTGATAGAGGATGAAAAGCAAGAAGGAGCCAAGTCAGTGGATGAGAAATAAGTCGCATATCACGATCAAATTGCTGAAATATGGGACCAACTACTGTGACAGGGGCAAGGAAGGTCACAGTAGAAGTTAGGCGGGAGATCCATAGGACTTCCTGTAGGGACCACCACATCACAGCAGTACACCACAGAGGGTGGGCCACTGGACCAAAGAACTGAGATCCCCTTTGTGTGACATAATACACAAATCCAGCAGTGTCTTTGTCCTTTTTTAACTTTTGTTTGAATTTTTCATTGCACGTATGATTATGTACTATAAGACAACTACTGTGGTAAATACACTATGTTTACAATAGATGGTTAAGAGACATACTTATGACTATTAAATGGAATATTGCATTGACTGAGTCATTCCCTCTGTGTCCTAAGGGTAAATGAAACAAATTGTTTGATGTTCTATGAATTCAAAATGTCAAATATGGATATTGCTCTCGGTAAGCCATCTTCCTGCAGTGTCCACATTACAGAACAAAATCGATAAGGCCTATAGAGACAGTCTGCATGTCTGGGAACGCCCACAAAATGTTAAACGGCTGGCGCGCGAGTGGGGTAAAACCGCCCTTATATCTCATGGGCTGACCCACCAAAAGACGGTGCTGCGGCTCTAAACTACAGGTTTGGGTGTTCTAGAGCAGAACACAAGATGTCTGCTCGGATGTGCGTTTACTGCGGTGGTTAAATCCCTGATCGTGTCTGCCTGGGCTGGGCTATCAGCTAAATTCTAACTTTGCTGAATGGATAGAACGGGGGTTTTTACCCCACCCTGACCACGCCCCCAGCCAGGCTGAGCCAGCTAAACCAGCGTCTATGACGAGACGTGGCCTCAACCTATAGCGAATATCAAATAGACTAGTTGTCTTCCACATCTCACTACTATAATAAGGTGGCAGGGGGTTCTGCATGGCATGGCGGTGCACAATTGCTCAGCTGCGCGCAAAGCTAGAAATGAGCGCTTGCTTATAACATTCCAAACTTTCAATATAATAATAAAAAATACATGGCTAACAATAAAACGGACTGATGTCAGTGTGATACTAATTCATTTGAATCAGAAGATCGTTTGAAATGTTTTAAGTACAGTATATGATTTAGCATTACAATATTATCAGTAGAGCATGAGAGAATGTTATGTTAGCCTCCAAATGCAATGCTCCATCCATGCAGATTTATAAGGGCAAGTCAAGTTTATTTGTATAGCTCTAATTCACAAGCGTCTCAGAGGGCTTTACAGAAAATATGTCTACCTAAGCACTAATAAACAGGATTGAACAGTCTGTATATTGATGGTATTCTGTTACGTCACCACACGGCCATCATGGTAGGAAAATAATAGGTGATTGTAATCAATTAACATGTAATTACAATCAAGTGACACAAACAGCCAATGAGCTCTGTGTATTGCTTGTGAAATGGGGATATGAATTGGAGAGAATGGGGACGAAGAGAGGTGGGGGAGAACAGGAGTAGGGAGGGGAAAAGAGAGAGACCAAAACAAACGGTATAGGCCTACTGGGGCTGGGCGATTCCGTTAAATCAATATGACGATAATCATAGGTGTCATTCTTGATACCAATGTATATCACAATATGGTCATGTAAGCAAAGTCACGTTTAGTAATCCAATTATATCATCATTATCTTATAATTACCTGGCAATTATCATCACGATATGATATGTATTTATGGTATAACTATTTCCTTAATTACTACTTAAAAAATACTGGGTACACTAATATAATTAGGGGCACACAACAAATGTTTGCACTGGAAAAAGGCCATTCTAAAGTGCTACCCATGTTTCTATTAACTACAGGTTGACTTGATGCAGGTTGTTCTGGACAAAATAAATTCTACACATGAAAAGCTGAATTGAAGATAAATAAATGTTCTTTCCCCCCTATAGTATCTCCTCAGATATAATAGTAGGTAGTAGTAATAGGTAATAGTATAGTAGCAATAGTAGTAGTAGGTATAGTAGTATGATTGAGTGAGCGAACTTGTGGCTTAAAACAATGAAAGTGCAATGGGAATTAGCAATTTAATTGTTGATTTCTGCATAAAAAATAAGATTAAGATTTTTTTTTAAAATCATGTGTAGGCTAGATAAGTTAATAGAATTGAGAGTTTCAGTGTCAGACTCACCTGAAGACAGACTCAGACTCAGTTGGCTTTTCTGATTGGTGTTCACCTGCACATTGAGAAAGAAAACTCATGTTGCATTCACTTCACTTTGGAGAAGCATCAACAACTATCTTCTTGTTAGAAAGGAAAACATTGAGAGTGATTCCCAGCTTGGTAAGCCACATCTATTTAGAATTTTATTATTCAACATGGAAAGGTTGAGCACAGAGTATTTTGCTGAACAAACAAGAAACACAATCAGGATAGACTAGTTGTTTGTGTTGAAGGATTTGCATTTGTGTCCAGTTCTTCCTTAGTTTGATTTACATTGCAAATTCACAGTTAGATTTGTTGTTGAAACAAAACCATGATCAGATGAAGCTATGATGAAGCACGTTGACCTTTAATAAACCTACATCAGGTGGCCTTATGGTTTTTTGTTTCATTAAGATGTTTCCATTGCATTTCTTTCAGCATCCATGTAAAACGTTGATCAACTCAATGATTGACCGCCATGAAATCATGAACCGCATGTTTGTGAAAGTCCTGAATAAGGAGCAATCCCTTTATGCTGAAGCCTCTAGTTTCTCTGGAGTGACTGCTGAGCTTGACTGACCTTTCACCTCAGCCTGCTGTTGGTCTCGGCTCCAAACCTGCTGGTGGATTAGAACCGATAGTCAGCAGCACAGCTTCATCAGGATGTAAACTTCTCTTGGATATGGACAATGGTGACCTTTCTCCCACAGAGAAAGAGTCACCTCTCAGAACCGAAGTCACGGCATTCCTGTAAGCTTTTCTTACATTATTATTACTACTGAAAAACCAATGAGGGAATCATAAAATAATAATGTGCAGTCCCTAAATGGGGCCTGTTACAAAGAGGACAGGTCCTAACAACGGGGGGATGGGGCAGAGTCGGTTGTCCCGGGCATAGGGGGGTGCATAGGGGCCTAATTGTCTAATTTAATTGGATGGACGGTTGGGTCCATTTGGGATCATTTTGTCCCGGGCGCAGGAAAGATACACAACGGCCCATAAAGATTGCAGACTTCTGCATGCTCCCCAACTCTTTGTCGCTGTTGCTGTCCTCATGTTCCTACCACTCCCTCCCAGGAAAGATGAAGTGGGAAGGAGGGGGAGGCAAGGAGAAGAGGGGTAAAGTTTAAGTTATTGTGCTTCATCACCTTTTTAATTATGGCCACACACCAATGGATGTCCCCCAAATACCTTTTTTACCTAGTATATTGAAATAAAAAATGTTATTTCCTCTGCATAGTCCACTTTCTTTGAGTAAATTTCAGGGGATGTTTTAGGCAGCTTACGTCATCCTCTTCACCGAGACAGCATGGGGAACACAGTAGCAGTTTCCTAGGAAAGGAGGAGGCAGTGGAAGAAAGGAGGCAGTTAACTGTCCCCCCCCCCCCTTTTTTTTTGTTAACTTTTCTTGTAGGCATACGTGTTCCCATGGTGGACTGGGAAAGCCTTTATTAGTGATAATAGTAATTTATTACTAATAAAACAGGTTAAACATTTAACTAATTTGCAGTATTTTAGATACAATAGCACTATTGTAGCGTTGATTAGCTTGGAATGCCAAGGTGCTGAGGGGTTACGGTGCCTACACTTAGCCTGCTTGTAGGCCTACTGTAAAATGTAGCCTACTGTCCATGTATAGGCCTACTTGTATTGTTTTTTATGTTTTATATGTGTTACTATGTGGTTTTTATGCTTGCTGCAACACAAATCGCCCTTTTGGGACAATTAATAAACTTGTACTTGTAGCTACTTGGCCTACTACTGGATCTTTTGTGTTTCAGGTAAATTTTCTGATTATTCTTTCCTCCTTAAACATTACGTTTACACTAATCATGTTGCTGAAACCATGAGTCAAATGGCATTTTAGGCTTTTTGATTCATGGTTTAAAGTTTTAGTGAATATATATATTATATAGTAGTATTACTATTAGTATTAGTATTAGTATTAGTATTATAGTTATTTGTGACAATTTCAAATGACAAAACGACTTCACTCTTCACTCTGCTGTTCAGCTCCAGCTCCAGACCAGCAGGTGTCGCTAGTGAGGACACCGCGTGAACACAAATAACCCGGAAGAGGAGGCCTGAAGGAATGAAAACGACGGCAGACAATTTTGCGGATGCTGCGAGGGATTCTTTAAAACTTGCTTTGTTATTGTGATAAAGATAAAACAAGCTACGCGCATTTGCAGGGAGATTTAACAGCCTCGTGCAAACGTTAGAGAGATGTCGGTAGCGCCTCCCAATCGCTCCTCCGCCGGCTGGCCGCGCGGCGGGTCCGTGCAGTTTGGGAACAAATACATGAGCGGCGGCCCCGCGGCCCCCACCGCCAAACCGCTCACACTGGAGAGGACCATCAACCTGTGAGTGAATTCGAGTCTGTAGTAATAATTGATTAACCCCAAAATGTATTGATGAGCCAGGAAAACCCGCTGCGCCGACAACATTGCTTCCTTGTTCCACGGAAACTAGCGCATTGTATCGAGTTTTTCCTTTTACCTTGGATCGCCTTTTCAAATAGCCGATGCCATTGGCTTCTGCAGCCAATGATTGTAAGGTGTATTAGACAACTGTGTGTGAGAGAGACAGAGAGAGAGAGAGAGAGAGAAAATGAATATTTTATTTTTGTGTCTGGTCATTTACTTGACCCATCCCTCATGGAATTATTCAGAGACTTTGAGTAACAACAAACCAAAAACATGCTGGCATATTAACAGTACAATTAATAGATATTATCCAAATATAGAGATACCCCACAATGGAAAAATAAACACATAGCCATTATACAAACAGGAGCCCACTAAGCACAAGACTGAAGACACAAATCCAAACATAACCGAGTGTATTCTGCCCTGGAACTGAACTGCATCAAACATACAGTGCCTGGCACTAATGACCACACACTGTATATTTGGTCCAGCTCATAAACCTCTGTGTGTGTGTGTGTGTTTCAGATACCCCCTGACCAACTACACATTTGGCACCAAGGAGCCTCTGTATGAGAAGGACAGCTCGGTGGCAGCTCGGTTCCTGCGGATGAGGGAAGAGTTTGAAAAGATGGGGATGCGGAGGACGGTGGAGGGTGTGCTCATCGTCCACGAACACAGACTGCCTCACGTCTTATTGCTGCAGCTGGGCACCACGTTCTTCAAACTGTGAGTGTAAAGCCCCTGGGCGGTGCGTCTCGTCAGTGTGTGGTTGGTTTCTGCAGTTTTGTGACATGTCACATGATGATGCTGGCCTCTCTCTCCTGTAGGCCCGGCGGAGAGTTGAGTCCGGGAGAAGACGAAGTGGAGGGTCTGAAGCGCCTGATGACTGAGGTTAGCTAGCTACATCTCGCCCACTTTGAGCTTCTTGTTGCCGTGGTACGGTGCTGTGCAAGTTCACACTTCACAAGAGTTAGCTCACAGTTAGCTTGAAATCAAGTCCCAAAAATTAGCAGTTCACGTTCTTTAAAAAAAATTTTTTTTTTAATGAGCTGCTCTGAGCTATTCTTTTTCAATAGGATCAGCAATATTGCAGACGATTCCACAATTATTATAAATTCACTGATTGTCCCCAATAAAACGTTCACTTCTTCACGGCTGTGTATGTGTCTCTCTGCCGCCTGTGGTGAAACTCAGACAGCAGACGAGAGAAGCAGCGCGGCCAGAAATGACAGCTAAATGTGTCGCAGCGTAGTTTTTTCCTTATGTAAATACACTTATGTAAACACAACGGGAAATTATCGGGGTCAGAAAAGAGCGTTGTTAACTATCGCAGGAGTTAACGATGCTCACTTATCATCATGTTCTGTTCATTGCTTTGTGTTTGTATGTTAGATCCTTGGGCGACAGGATGGGGTGAAGCAGGACTGGGTGATTGACGACTGCATTGGCAACTGGTGGCGCCCCAACTTCGAGCCTCCACAGGTGAGTGTGCTCAAACACAGCAGACTGTACACAAAATTCAGGGTTGGGTGCAAAAGGCGCATGTGACTTGTATGTCATTGGGAAGCTCTTGTTGAGCTCTATCAGATGGTCAGAGTGAGGAACACATTGTAAATAGAATTACAGTAAAATAAATTTCAATGCTAAAGGACAAGTGAAAACACGTCCCTAGATTATTTTTTTTTAATAACTTTCTTATGCTGTTTTGAATAAAATGTTGGATTCATAGTTTTGGTTTTCCTCTTTGCTATAAAAATGTGAAACTTTCACTCTAAACTCCTGATATATAAATTGTGGTTTCCCACTAACTTGTCCCCAAACATGCTTGAATAGTTTGATTGGAGTAGTGAATAGTTTCGTACAGCCTGGCAGATAAGTTATTGTGTATGAATAAGGAAACACATTGGTTCACACTAATTACCAAATCAGTCTGATGTGGAACTGCCGTTCCTCGTTGCTATCCCTCTCACCAAATATGCCGGGAGTGGATGCAGACTCGACAGTGTCTTTGTTCTAAAAACGAAGAGTTCTTTCAGTTGGCAAGCTAGATTCTGAATGCCTGTCGATTGATCAGAATTCAGAACATCAGATATTTTGATATCTTTCCGCTTCTCTTCATCCAGCCATCATTCAGCCTTGGGATATACAGATATAGAGTTCATATAATTGTGCACGCTGTTCTGAACTCGTGTGAACCTGTTTGTCTTTTCAGTACCCTTACATTCCAGCCCACATCACCAAACCTAAGGAGCACAAGAAGCTATTCCTGGTTCAGTTGCAGGAAAAAGGTCACAACCCAAATTTCTTAATTATTTGTGGTTAAATAGATGGAAAAGTGTAAATTGAGATACAAAATTAAGAGGGAAAGAGGCAGATGATATCTTTGTACATAGCATAGTTTCCCTTTTTAAAATGTGTCTGTGATCTGTGTCCCACAGCCCTCTTTGCAGTCCCCAAAAACTATAAGCTGGTGGCTGCACCGCTCTTTGAACTATATGACAACGCTCCTGGATATGGACCAATCATTTCCAGTCTACCACAGCTACTGAGCAGGTATTGTTCATATTTTCTCATCTATGTGTTTTGGGGGAAAGTTGGTCTAATAGTGTCAATAGTAGTGTCAACATTTATTTGGGGGTTGGTCTCTTTTTCTTTGTCACATGTATGTATGCTGCATTTGAGAATGAATGTCCCAGATTCACTATCATTACAGATGAGGTTTTGAATGTTTACGTTGTGCAGTCCGTAGCTTCAAACAATGCAGTGTGCATACTTGAAACATGTCGGTTATGTAGAGAAACAAAGCGTTTCTGTCTTGACAAAACTGTTTGACAGGGGGGAAAGTAGTCTGCAAATCTCTCCTCTTGCCTCTGTCTGCCTAGTTACCAGACTGACTTCCGCCAACAATAAACACACTGCCTGCGTCATGCACGAGAGATTACCGTAAGTGACTGAATTCAGTCTGAGCGCAACACAAAAACATACATGGCTCAACGTTCTTCTCAAGCACTGCCCGCCCGCGGTTAAATTCATTTTTACCCGTGCCCGTGAATTTATAGAAGTATATTTCTTACCCGTTACACAAGCTTTTTGCGGGTACCCGACCCGGTGCAGGACTCTGAATCAGATTCCCCCCCCCAAACAGCTAAATGTTTTAATTCACGTTTGTCACAATGATTGCCATTATGAAGGCTAATGTGACTACACTGACAACAAAATTATTTGCCATGACGTGTATGTATGTATGCAGAATATCAGAGTCTTTGACTTGCCACTTGCATGAACTTTGGGAAATGTGAGATAGAAGATGGACATAACTTGATAAACCTATAATAATTCATGTTATTCATGAGACAATGGATCTGTTCACTTCACTCAAAGGGATTCCCCCCCTAATAATCTGTATTTCTTTGCACAGGTTCAACTTCATCTACAACTAAATAGTGTAATGGCGAGTATGACGTTTTGCTGTCTCTGTGAGTGCAGCCGTGTCTGGGTGAAGTTCAGAGACGAGAGAACCATGTGGACAAAATGCTGCTCATCTCTGACTCAACTTTCACATAAGCGCAGCTCATCACATCAGGAATATGGACAATTCGCTGGCTAGTTTACTCTTAATAGAAGAAAATGTCTTGTTTTTTTTGTTTTGTTTTTTATCTGAAAGTTTTTGTAGAATGCGAGTCCATATGCCAGTGTGTTGAAAATCTGATTTTATGCCCTTCAAAAGAGGGCAGTATGCGATTAAAAAAATACAGCATTGAGTTTCCTGTTTTAACCTGTATTCATGTATTGTTTTTCTGTTTTTTAAATAAAACTGTCCTTTTGAATATGCTTTTCTAAGTCCAGTGAGCGAACAAGTGATACTAAACTAATTTTCTGAACAAATAAGGCTTTTGAGAAGTGATTTTCAAGTTTGCTAATATTTACTGTGAGCCTATTGCTTAAAAAGTTGAAGATTTGTTGAAATGGATATTCTGTGACATTCAAGTCAATCAAGTGTCAATTCATTCCCAAGTTCCAAGTTGAGAATAAATAAATGTTATGTACATTCCACAGATGCTGCCAGTCATCCATACATTTCAGAATGGCACAAACTGAACAAATGGCAACACAAGTAGCAGATTAAAAAATACTTCAGATAGGAAAAATCACCAAGTGCTATTGGATGATGTGTTTTTGAAAGAAAATTTGATTTACAGCCAGGCAGCAACCTAAACGAATACATGTGTTTGTGAACTATAGAAATATTTCTGCATAATTTGATTAATTTCCCCCTAAATATTTCCAATGAAGCTTTATTTCCAACAGACCCATGCTAATATATTAACATAAGTGTGACGTTACAGACTGTATCTTTACTAACAAATAAAGCTTGATGCTAGAATGGATCAACCGGAGAGACCCTAACCCCAACCAATTAGTCTGGGGCCAAAATTGTAGCACTACATCATCCAGCACAACCACACTTAGTGTTTGTTTAATGTTTATTTGTATAGGGACAGATACATAAACATAGCAGGAAACAGTCATGTCATTTATCATAACATTTCTAGCCTAAGCTAATTTGCAATGTTTGTCCCTAGATGTTATAGGGTACATAAAACGTAAAAACAGATATACAATAAAATATACAGTAAACAAGGATGGAGCGCACACAAAAGATAATCGACATTGAAAACGGCATAACGTAAATAAATGTGACGCGCATTATCTAGCTATGTAGCTACAAAAATAAAATGAACTAACACCATATAAAACCATCCTATGGGGGACAAAGCAGAAAGAAAGACCACTGGAACACAGGGCAGGTCTTCCTGCCTGTAGTAATGGGTACCAGGCTTCTTTCTTTTTAAGCAATTTATTGGACCCTTGCTTGCTTTATTCAACTTTGATCAAACTTTGGCCATTCCTGTAGTGAGGCAATTTATTCTGTCTGAGGAAAGCATCTCAACATCAAGTCTTAGTTGGGAGGAGGGGAGTGGAAGAAAAGCATGTTAAGAGTTCAATATGGCTTGGGTTTAGATGTGCATGGATGGCATCCAGAAATTGAAAAAATGTAGGAAAAAAATTGATAGGAGTGTTCCTGACAGGTATTCCAGGGAAAAATGGAAACACGATTGAGGTAGCTTATGTCAAAGTATTGAAGTGGCTGTGATTCCTGCTGCCAATTTCTACCGTGTCATCGGTGTTCAAACTGGAACTAATAACATTTCCTGTTGTGACTTGATCACAACACAAGCACCGTCAGCTTGAAACGTCTTTTAGTCCAGGCATTTTACGCAAATATGTGGGTCAACCTCACACTAATTGCAACAAAACCAAACTCAACTGATTTTGTATCCTCAATATGTCCTCAATGAAGGAAAAAGAGTGTTAAGGAAATGTATGAAGGGAAAGTTTTGAAAATGACCTAAATATGATGGTAGCCTATGGAAGCCTTTTTTTTTTTTTTTAATGTGCCATAAATCTCATCACTTATATCCTGTATGTGTTTTTTGCTTCAAGGAGAAAATAAAAAAAATAAAAAATAAAAGAAAAAGAAAAAGAAATGTTAAAAAATAAATAAATAAACGTTTTTGGTAGCATCATATAGGTAATTTTCAAAAATTTCCCTTCATACATTTCCTTAACACTTTTTTTCCTTCATTGAGGACATATTGAGGATACAAAATCAGTTGAGTTTGGTTTTGTTGCAATTAGTGTGAGGTCAAGTTACATTTTTACTGGACTATTTCTGGTAGCAGCCGAAACGCAGAGGCACTATGTCAACTCGGGTGTGTTCTCAACATCATCACTCTGGGTGGCTGGTTCTGGCTGGCTGGTCCATTTGTAGTGAAAGTTGCAGAAGTGGCATGCCTGGTTTATCACCAGCTGTAGGCCGTAGACGCGTTTTCTCACAGCACACTGCTTCTTGCACTGCGGGCATTTCCTACTGAACAGCTGGAGGATGCGCTCGTCGTCGATGATGTGCTGAGATGGGCTCTCCAAATCCAACAGGCACTGGTCATCATCAACGTATGTTGAGGCGCCGAGGCCAACATACCTCTCCAAATTCTTTGCACTATTTTTACCTTTACTTCCCAAGACTGCAAGACTGGTTTGGCAAGCATTGTCTTTTTTTAGGTGGTCATCGAAGACACCGAAGACAACCATCCGTAATGGTAGCCCCGTTCCATTTTCAGATGGTCGGAAAGCATGGACAGCAGCAGCACGATGGATGGTGGAAACGGCCCCGGATCCAATCGACGCACCCAGTGTAACTGGGCGTGGATTAGAAATGGTTCCCCTGTCCTCTGAGTTGGTTTTTGGAGGTGCAGTTGTATCCTGACACGGTATGAGCTTAGGTCCCTCCTTCAGATGCACAAATTCCATGCTCACCTCCGGATTAACACCAAGACAACTTCTCAGTGTCGTCAGCTTGAGGTCTTCCAGTAACATCATCTCATTCACATTAGTGGCAACACGCCTACGGGGTGGCTTTACTTGAATGCCTTTACTTCTGTATGCACGTTTCTCCATTTGAATGCCCATATCCTTTGTTTTTGGTTGCAGAGGAGGCACTGGCTCTGTCATCAGAGGAGGCGGCACTGGCATTGTCATCAGAGACATCAGAGGAGGCAATGCCATTGTCACCAGAGGAGGCACTGACATCAGAGGAGGCAATGCCATTGTCACCAGAGGAGGCACTGACATCAGAGGAGGTAATGCCATTCTCATCAGAGGAGGCAATGCCATTGTCACCAGAGGAGGAAATGTCATTGTCATCAGAGGAGGCACTGTCATTGTCACCAGAGGAGACACTGTCATTGTTATCAGAGGAGGCACTGGCTCTGTCATCAGAGGAGGCACTGCCTCGGTCATCAGAGGAACTGGCTCTGTCATCAGAGGAACTGGCTCTATTGTCAGAGGAGGCACTGGCTCTGTCACCACTCACCAGAGGAGGCACTGGCACTGTCGTCAGAGGAGGTATTGGCTGTCACCAGAGGAGGACCTGTAGAAGTTGGAAACACATCTTCAGCAAGAATGGAGGCAAACTCTGTTTAACATGATCAGTCTCCATATAGATACAGTCGGTCTGTGTGGGAATGCCCACAAAATGTTACCACAGCTGGCACGCGAGTGGGGTAAAAAAACGATACATCTCAATGGGCTGACTCACCAAAGGACGGTGCTGCAGCTCTACACTACAGGATTGGGGATTCTAGAGCAGGTACATAGACGTCTGTTCAGATGTGCGTTTACTACGGTGGTTGAATCACCGATCCTGTCTGCCTGGGCTGGGCTAGCAGCTAAATGCTAACTATGCTGAATAAAGAGAATGGGATGATTACCCCACCCTGACCACGCCCCCAGCGTCCCCCCAATCGTTCGCATGATCGCATCAAGATGAGGTAACGTCAGGTAGACAGGCTCCAGGCGTAGCCGTTTAACCCACTTTTCTGGTCGAGATTGTTGAAGCTGTCTGGGGGGAAATGAGTGCTGCAGAAGCACAACACTACACCACGGCTTACCAAAAACGGCCCACTGTTTCTCCAAATCCACCGCAGATGGAAGACTACAATGTACAGAGCAGATGCGTTGAGGCTACACTACACGGACTAGTACTACACCGCTCACGAGTCATGGTTGGCTGCAGCATGCTCACTGGTGTCTGCTCTAAATGCGTCCCAGTGCAATTGCGCGGGACAACATGGACGCCTACAAACATGGACGGCTAGTAAATCAACTGTATGGGAATCGAAATGACAACTAAAAGTTGTTTCATAACACAAACACTACATCAAGTTAAACATTTGTGAAAAAGTAACTGCTTACTATCGCCATGTTGCGTGCGCTGCCATGTTGATTGTGACGTCAGAGTGTTTATCTCTGCAAACTCGTAGTGGATGCTGCCTCCCGTTTCCGACTCCTCTTGTCCTGTCGCCTTGGTGACGTACAACCAGTGTAATTTAGCTGCGACACACGTTTACGAAACTGTCCACCCCTGCCTGCCATTATACCCGGCTTTAGACAACACACCTTTTTCTTTTGCAATGAGCGCTAAACGAGAGCAAGACGAATGTGGCAACACGGACAAGAGAAAGAGGAGAAAGAAACGAGAAGAAATAGCGGAGGTTTCTTCCGTTGTAGATGACGAGGCGGTGAAGAGGGCAGTGAGGGAGGCATGGACCCGGAGAGCTCCCTACACCCACGGTGATGATGCTATTCTCTCTCTCTCTCTCTCTCTTCTCTCTCTCTCTCTTTCTCTCTCTCTCTCTCTCTCTCTCTTCTCTCTCTCTCTCTCTCTCTCTCTCTCTCTCTCTCTCTCTCTCTCTCTCTCTCTCTCTCTCTCTCTCTCTCTCTCTCATATCATCTTGACAGAAAGGGTCTGTGTTGCCAAAGGATAAAGTATGCATGTAATTTAGCCCCTAGAACTAAGCCACCGCTTTACATTTAATGTGAAAGTATAGTAGCATGTAAAAGCAATGCATCCAAGTCAGTGTATAAGAGGACACGGATTACAATGAGACAAAATGTCCAAATTCACTATTTACATTATTCTCCTGTATTTGGTGACATGTTTTACACAAAACTCATTGTTGTCATTCTGCAGAGAACCTGGAGTTGGACTGCCACCCTTTCCCCCACTGCATCATCCACAACTTCATCAGCAGCGAAACCTTTGTGGAGAACCTGCAAAGAGAACTGCTGGACCTCAACTTCCACGAGAAGTCCAATGATCTGTACAAATTCAAACAGGTAGCTTACTAGCTAGTGAACCAAACTGCTCTATTAATCCAGTGGGCTGGTGTTATTGTCTTATTTTAATGTTTACTTTGTTGTTTCCCTCACAGTCAGAGGACCTGAGGAAGAGAACTGAGCCACATATCTCAGGCTTGAGGTAAACACTGAGTAGAGCGTGTTCATATGTGACATCATTGAGTGCATGTAGGCATGTGCATGTTGTTGTTTTTTGGCAGTGGAGTTACTGAGGAGGACCGGTATGAGGAGTACATGATGAGAGAATCAAAGTATGGATAATGGCAGGCCCCTGGTGATGTATTGATTTTGACAGACTGCCATAGAAGAGAGCCATTACTTTGGGGTGAATATTCTCCCCTCCTTATTCACCGCAGGTCTTGGATTTCTCCTGTTTCCATTAATCTCAGTCTACATGCAATGTATGACTTCACTAATAATACATTTAACATCTAAATAGTTGTTGCTACTACGACCACAGCAAACAAGAAAAACCACCAACCAAAAATGTTACCACTGGATTTGCACAGCTTTGTAGCAAACTTTCTTTGCACATATTGCACACACAGGGGTGTTGATGTTTCGGTTGGTCTTCGTCGGCTCTGTATTGTGAACTGAAATAGTTCTACATTTCACTTCTGGCACCAGTTTAGGGGGATTGGGTTTCACTTCAAGCTTTGGTAGGCTGAGGCTCTTTGACACTTTTGCCGTGTTTTCACCTGTTTCACTCTGTTGAGTTCTGTGCAGCTAACTGTCAGCAGTCCGGCTGCGGCTCCATCTCTCTATCTACTCAACATTACATGTCGTTGGGGTAATCACCTGTGCAAGATATGCTGAGCATAATCCTACTTTTAGACCTTATGTTAAAGGAACACTCCGCCCATTTTCAACCAGCTTTGTATCATTAGAACATCAATAGTATATCAGAAAACTGTAAACTGTTTTGAAGTCTGTCATTTAATTTGACAGTTATTGAGTGTTAAAGTGGACTTAAATTAATAATTCAAATTAATAACTCATTAACTCAAATCAACTCTCAATAACTGTCAAACTATTCATCATTCATCTAGTTTGACAGTTATTGAGAGTTGATTTGAGTTAATGAGTTATTAATTTGAGTTAGTGTGGACCAGTGATGTCACTGGTCCACACTTTAACACTCAATAACTGTCAAATTAAATGACAGACTTCAAAACAGTTTACAGTTTTCTGATATACTACTGATGTTCTAATGATACAAAGCTGGTTGAAAATGGGCAGAGTGTTCCTTTAAGTGGAAAGGCCATTTCTTCTACACTCTAGTAGGTGTGCTGAACAGGGCAGTAAGCAAAAGCCAAAAGGCTTGTGTTGATTATTACAGCAGTACCAATGGTGGTAGAACAGAATATTATTAATTTATTGTGCATTATAGCAATACATTTGTTTCAAACTGGTTAGAGATTTGAGGGAGTCCCAATAATAAAAATGGACTCCGTTTTCCACCCTCAGTCCGCATAGGTGGCACCTTTAACGTAGCCGATTATTGCATCCAAGATTGTAGGTATTTTTGAACAAATACAAACTTAGAGCTATATACGTTATGGGTAACCTGCCTAGAATGGCCTTGTACATTAAAATATACAGTACCAGTGCTGTAGCCTGGGTAAACCCAGCCCCCAGTGACCTGCTCTCAGACAGACCCTGCTCACTAGTCACAAGGTAGTGACTGAGAGCAGGTCTGAGAGCAGGTCACGTGGCGGCTGGGTTTACCCAGGCTACCAGTGCTGCATCCTGCACGTAGCAAGTGAAGACCATCCGAGCAGATCGTACGGTGTGTAGTGACGAGTCGTGTAGCCTGAAAATATTGGATATTGATTGAACTGAAAGAGCTGCTGGACCTGCCAAGATTTTCAGTGCTGGAGATAAATAAAGACCAAGGCCAGTCGAGTCTGAATCACGCCCAACATCATCTGGGTGGCAAGTTTGACTCCAAGCCAGCACTGAGGCTGGAGCCAGAGCAGATTGAGTCTTTGAGACTCACAGATGATCCAGATGATAAAATAATAGACAAATCCTGTCTTATTATGTTTTAATTTTTAACAAAATATGACATGATATAATATAATGATATTTACCTCCGCCAAAGGAGTTGGCCGGGAGGTAATATTTTGCCCCTGTTTGTCTGACTGTTCTTCTTCGGCAGGATATCTCAAAAAGTTATGAGCGGATTTGCTTGAAACTTTGTTGAAAAGTAGGTCATGGAGCAACTTAGAACTGGCCAATCACAAAAAGGCGCCTAACTCCTGAACAGATTCACGTTCAAAACAAAACTTTGTGGAGATTTTGACGGAGGTATGCACTCTACCGAGTGCCCTCGATTTGGTGCGGTTTTTCACCAGAATAGGACACACTGAACAAAGACGTCAACATGCCATTTTGTCCAAAGACTCATTATTTTTGTAGCTAGTCCAACTGAAGCATTACAGCCCGGGTGAATTAAATTACATATTTAAATGCACTGTAAAGGCTCTCCTGTGACGGTCTATTACTTACACAGTATATAATGTCAACAGACAGACAGTCACAACAAGTGTGTCTGTGTGTGATGAGGAGGACATTCAGGACAACATTTCTCATGCTGGTACACATGTTTTCATATTGATTTCAGGGCAACGCTGTTTGGGCCGTTTCGTTCCTGGCTAGGAGAAGTGCTGGGTGTTGAACTGGAGGCCACAGTGGACATTTCCTGCGCTAAATACCAATACACTGGTGAGGTTAAGGTTTGTCTTCAAGCTGTTTTAGTGTGTGTGTGTGTGTGTGTGTGTGTGTGTGTGTGTGTGTGTGTGTGTGTGGTGTGTGTGTTTTATAACAAATCTAATCTCACGTAAAATAAATGTCCTTCATATTTTACATTCTTCCTTCCCTCTAGATGTTCTTCTATGTCATGATGATGAATTGGAGGGAAGGCGCGTTGCTTTTATACTGTACCTCGTCCCTCCGTGGCAGAGCAGCGACGGGGGAACCCTGGATCTGTTCGCCACAGACAGTGAGCATCCCACGTTGTGTGTGTGTGTGTTTGTGTGTGTGTGTGTGTGTGTGTGTGTGTGTGTGTGTGTGTGCGTCCCTGTGTGTTAGACTGACGCAGCCCTTCATCATTTCCCCCCCTTCTCACCAGGTCATTTCCAACCACAGAGTATAGCGAAGTCGCTTGTGCCTTCTCTCAACACGCTCGTCCTCTTTGAGGTTTCTCCGGTCTCCTTCCACCAGGTAGCCTTTGATCTTTGGAGAATAACTTTCCTTCCGTTGTTGTCATCTCTGTCCGTTAGACGTTAGGCTGTGATTTGTCTGTTAGACGTGGCTGTGACCTGTGTCTCTCCAGGTGTCGGAGGTTTTGTCCGAGGACAAGTGTCGTCTGTCCCTGAGTGGCTGGTTTCACGGGCCATCATTGGAGCGTCCTTCTCGCCATATAGAGCCTCCGATTCCAAGGAGCCCACACCTGCCAAGAGATGTGAGTTGGGACAAAAGCAGCATGAATACAAATGTGTACTAGGGTTAGGGTCAGAATGAATGAACTCATAAATAAATCAATCTCTGGTAGACACAAGTTGTGTATTCTCGGGGGGGGGATACTATAGCGGTGATGGCTGTGTGCGGCTGGAATACTGTATATCAGACAGCAGGCAGGCTGCTGCAGACTAACACTCACTGGCAGAAACACAGCACCCCAGTAAGCTTCGCTCATAACGGAGCTACTTCATAGAAGCAAACATGTACTCACATTGCGTTGAAAATAGGAAAACATGTATAGTCTCAGTGGTCGATGCCTGCTGTCCATTGGCCCAACTCTACTTTCAGGTGGTATTTGATGCATAACATGTAATCATAATACATACATTATGATTTAATGTATTTATTTGTTTAACTGTCTTTTATTCGATTCATAATTTTTTGATTTATAATGTTGAGTAAGTCAAGACAAGCTCTCTTAGAAGTGGAATTTAATGGTATTCAATTCTGTTTACTGTCATTCCAATTCAATTCCGTTTCCTTAGAGCTGGGTGACATTCCAATTCCAATTCTCAGTTCAGTTTCGCGAATGTCCCCAAACCCTGATATGTTAATTTTTTATTTGATTTTGATTTTGATTTGATTTGATTCTTTTTAAATGGTAAGGCACAGCCAGAGCTTACTTTCTGTGTCTGTGTTGTTCACACAGGAGACACTGCTGCTGGAGTGGGTGAATCCAGTTTACCTGGACATTTCCTATCAGGAGCAGGTTCAGGAGGAATTTGAGGACAGCTCTGAAATCCAGCTCAAAGATTTCCTCAAGGTAACTTTTGTCTTTCTTTCTTCTTTTCCCCCCAGTTTTCCGTCCGTCGTCTCTCTATCCGTCCGCTTCCCCTCGCTGACAGTGTTTCTGTTATCAGGAGGAGAAGTTCTTGGAGGTGAGTGAGTCACTGCGACTCGCTCAAGTCCAGTGGACGAGGAGAGGTCCTGCCAATAAGAGGTGGGGCATGTTTCACGGATGTTATTTCACTCATTGTACAACCATTCTAACCCATTCCACTACCACTGTAGCCCATTATCCAACATATTCCCCAACCATTCTAAATGATAACCATTGTAATCCATTCTAAACCCACCCTAACCTGTTGTCTATCTAACTAAATCTACAAACATTCAATAACCATTCTACAATTCTACAACCATTCCAACCCAGTCTACAATTTCAAGCCCATTCTAGAAGAACAACTGGACGGACAAATCCATCTTTATTTGTCATACGACAACCCATAACACACGCATGCAGCCAGCCACACACACACACACTCACTCATGCCGACAGTGAAATCATATTTCACTATATTATGGTCTCTGCATTTATCCCATCCAGGCTTGTCCTTCCTCCGGGGGGCAGGCCAGGAGCAGTGGGCATGCTTCAAACGTTGACGTCACTGGTCAGATGACGGCACGGTGGCTCAGTGGTTAACACTGTTGCCTCACAGCAAGAAGGTCCCCGGTTCGAACCCCGGTCCGTCCCAGGTCCTTTCTGTGTGGAGTTTGCATGTTCTCCCCGTGTCCGTGTGGGTTTTCTCCCGGTGCTCCGGTTTCCTCCCACCATCAAAGAAAGACATGTATGTTAGGGTTAATACTCCTGTCAGTGCCCCTGGCCAAAGTACTGGCAAAAAGAACTGGAGTTCGTCCCCGGGCGCTGCACAGTGGCTGCCCACTGCTCCTAGTTCTAGGAAGGTTCCTTCCTAGTAGAGGATGGGTCAAATGCAGAGGATGAATTTCCCCCAAGGGGATAAATAAAGGATAACTTAACTTAACTTATGACGAGCTTCAATTTCAAGCGCATTCTAACCAGTTGTCCAACCATTAAAACCCATTGTAAAACCATTAAAACCCATTCCACAACCATTTCAATAACTCAGTAGTTGACTGAATGAATGATTGTTATCGTACTGAATGATGGAACAGATTTGTTTGTGAGCGTACTACACTACAGTATGTGAGTACATGTCTTTGTGTTCCACTCAGATGCTATGAAGTGGCTTCTCTGGATACCTGGCCTCCATGTTTGAGCGCATGCTGGGAGCTGCTGCATTCAGAAGCGTTCTTCCTGCTTCTCTCCAACTTCACCGGCCTCAGATTGCACTACCTCTGTCCTAACAACGAAGACGACGAGGAAGGAGATGGAGCGAAAGAGGAGGAGGAGGAGGAGGAGGAGGAGCAAGAGCGCAGAAGGGACGGAGAAGCCACGGGGTCTTTAACAGACGCATCATCAACAAACAAAAGCAGAGAGAAAGGTGTGTGTGTGTGTGTGTGTGTGTGTGTGTGTGTGTGTGTGTGTGTGTGTGTGTGTGTGTGTGTGTGTGTGTGTGAGAGTGAGAGTGAGAGTGAGAGTGAGAGTGAGAGTGAGAGAGAGAGAGTGAGAGTTTGTGTGGGCAGAAGTGTTGGTATCTGTTGATGTCTGTGCTGACCTCTGTGAACTCCTTCAGAGCTGAGTACACCAGAGTGTGGTGGGGAGCTGCGGCGCTGGTCTCATGGGGACTACACTCTGCTGCACGATGGAGAAGCAGCAAGAGCCGAGTATGCTCTGGACCTGATTTTGCCGTTTGGCTGTTCTGGTGAGTGGGCACACACATGCAAACGCACACACAGTATAGGAAGAAATTGCCAATCGATAGTACTAGTGCAGTGCCCATTCGCCCCACTGCTTCACAGTGCGCTGTTCGCTTGTTTATTCGATGTTTATTAATATTGAATGTGTCGCATGTCCGAATTGCACCAAATCGTCCTTGGGTCCCCGGCAACACATCCGCCAAGTGTGAAGTAGATCGGAGGAACGGATATCTCGAGATATCCGAAGGACACACACTCAGTCACTCACTCACAGAGATTCCTTGCTTTATAGTATGATGATGACTGGACTGGAAAGTTATTATTATTATTTTTTTGTAGACTGGCAGTCAGAGTTTGGGGGCTTCACATCTTATATTGCTAATGAAGAGGATGAGGAGGTGAGTGCTGATGAAAGTATATATATAGATTGCAGCTCTAAATGTGTGGGCAGGATTTCTGTGATTGTCATATTTGCTGTGGTTTCCTCTTCTTCGTAGCTCCTGACCGTGCATCCAGAGGATAACTCTCTTGCCCTCATCTACAGAGACAAGGAAACACTCAAATTTGTCAAACACATCAATCACAAAGGCAGAACATTTTATGACTTCTCTTTTGTGTACTATGAATAAATGTGTGTGACATCTTTGTTTGGATTTCCTTATTGTTCCTTAAATTTTAAGCAGTGAATATAGATGAAGGCGTAATTCACAGGACAATATTGACTGTCGTCTCCACAACAACACTACTTACTTACACAGTACTTATTAGATTGCCACTGTGAAGGACTTGTCTTTACTGTGTGCTGGAAAAACAACTGCTGGATCCTATCCAATCATAAAATCAGATTTCCAGCTGAAAACAACTGTATGAGGCAATAGGTTACTGCTGACATCCCTACATTTTTATAAGTATAAATTGGTGATGCTGATAAATCAATGCCACACAAAAATTGAAAAATAGTAATTTGAGGATCACTTGTTATTCAGACTTCATATTAGTGGTATATTTAAGATTAACTTTTTTAAATAGCTACATAGAGAGCAGTTTCTTTTCAAGTTAGATCTATCATTAGTCAATACAGACAATCTCAAAACTTCCGGGGAAGAAGCATGATAATGATGACAGTCAAATCATTTCCTGGTAGTAATTCATTGTTGCTTTATCTGTTCTTGTCAATGCCAAATTATAAAGCAGATGGCCCCTTATTTGCGTTTCATGTGTTTTCAGCAATCTGAAATCATTAATTCACCCTGAATCATTCACAAATTTGATGACTAGATTTAGTTTTTGATACAGGTCCTGTCAAAGAAAATGAGCAAATCTGTCTAACCTGCTGATTTTGGGAGTATGGTACTCTTCATAAATTACAAGTACAACTTTTTGTGCCAAAACCATTGCCAAATCTCTAGAAGCAGCTCCACAGGCCAACCGCCTTTTCATGATATTGTGTGTATATTTATGACTGTTGGTAAAAACGTTGTTGTAGACTAATTTAAGAATATTGGCCATTATTTGTACATTTGAATTTGCTGCATACAAATAATATCACAAAAAATAATAAACATGAAAACAACCACTTCCTTCCCGTCACGAATGTTTCCCCGGGCGGCATGTTGATTTCCACCAATCACAATGTTTCTTGATGTCCAGTCGAGAAGTCAACCAATTGGACGCCAGGAAGTTATTACTGCGTCAGTGGGCGTGATCCTACAGGAGGAAGTGTCGAACAATATATAACAAAGTTTTGAGGTAAGTTCATGGCTATGAGAAATTCCACTAAAATCTGTTTTAAAACCCACACACAGTGATAAGTTAGAAAGCGTGTTCGCATCGTCCCACCATGCCTTCTCCTGTACAGTTAACACTTCAGCAGTGTAATTAACCGCGCCGTGTCCAAAGTAAAGTTGATATGCAGTCTGTGTGTGCGGTCTACCAACTCAGATTCGTGTCATGTTAAGGTGTTTATAGACCTCCAAACGTAAACTTTATAAAACGGATAGGGTTCCGGGTTACGTTATAATGCGGCCGAGAAAGAAAATACCCCCCCTATAAAGTCACACATCACATGTGACATGTTTGTGTTACTTCAATGCTAGCCGGAAACGGCCGGAAATCACTAGTCATAACATAACGTTAACTGTACTTCTTTACGTGTCGCTTAGCAACCACTTTGTTCAGCTACCGCTCAAGATCTAGCTAGTTTCATTGCTTGACAAAATAATACCGTTAACATTTATCACAGTTAAATATTGTGTAATAATTGTTGATTAAAAATAAGATTTACTGTACAATTTAGAAAAATACGATTTACTAGACCGTTTTGTTCTTTTTACGTCACTACTGTAAAAGCTAACGTTAGCTAAAAATCACTCCGCTTTGTGCCTATCAAGTCAACTCCTCAGAACTGCTCTAAAATGAGGTTGAAGGACGGCCTCTTGTGGCTCATCCATTGCTTGCAGTACTAATTTATGAAAGCATGCCGCTGTTCTGCGGGATGAATCAATATTTTCCACACAAACCGACGAGCTGTCCAGGGAATACTAGAGGTTGCCTTTTGGCAGCTGAAGCTAAATTATATTTTAAGCTCCTGGTGATCACATAATCCTCATACAGCTGGGGAACTAATCTCACCAGTACACTTCTAGACTGCCAGTAGATAGGATGGCATGATTACATACCGGCTAAATTGTGGAGATTCCTGTAGTAGGCCCAGGCAGCCAAACACACACTGTATTAGAGTGATATATGAGGAGATACATGTAATCCAGCTCAGATGATGCTCTTTCCATGTAGAGCTGTGTACATCCTGTGCATGGTGACAGACTGATCCCAAACAAGACCAAGTGTGAGCCAGCAGGCCTCATCCAGACTGCAGGAGATGCTAGCTGGAGTGGGGGAGGGAAGCAAGTGAGATTAAACATGTTTTTATGTAATGAAGGTTTCAAAGGGATGTTGGGGGTATAAAAGGGTAAGGTAGAGTAAAAGCCTGTTTTAACTGGACGACAAGCTGTTTGGTTTGTGTCCCCATAGACCACATCAAAAGTTTCAGTTTCACAGTTTATTATGGGTACCTTTTGATATTCTTTGATGAACTATTGCCTCGGCTATACCACGATAACAAATAGGATAGGTTACATAACAGTACTGCCAGATATGGTATCTCGAAACTGCACCTCAAACAGATAGACCTTTTATAAGTCCAAGCTCACTAAATATAGCATATCTTTTAGTGCAATCTATATGTGCTTTTCTCTCCTATGGAGACGATAGATGATGTGAGTACGTGGGAGAGGGAATCTTTCAGAAGCTCTAAAGGACCAAGCTCCTCTGGAACCGGCCCAGAGGAGCTCTGTCCTTCCTTTAGTTTAGTGGAGGAATCTGACAGAAGAGGAGTCTGGTGTCTTGGAGGAAATGTAGGAGCAGGAACCCTGAAGTCTCTGGGAGGAGAGTGGAGGGAAATCTGGGCATTTGTTAGTCGAGGGAGGAGAGCATCCTGGCCTCTGTTTGAGGGTAATGGAAGAAGAGTTTGTGGTGGTGAAGCCTTCTGCTTTCCTTGAGAAAGTGATCATGATGATTAGATACATGAACTTCTTGACCTTCACAGCTCCTAATCTTCTGTTGTTTTGGACACTTTCTTTGCACATCAGGCAAAATATCCTTTGCTTTTGAATGCTCACCACTGACTGGAGTCATGTAAAAAATATGTCTTTCACAATGTGTATTGCATCAGAGAATGGCAGACAGGACTGTGGGTCACGGGCCATGGACAGGATGTGCGGTTCTGTTTCTGCAGTCGCTGTGTCCCGAAGTGAACCTGCTGTCGCTCTACAAAGACAAACAGGGAAAGTTCCCTGTCTTCAAAGTCATCAAGCTGACACTCATAGGTGAGCACTGACGTTCTAGACAGCATGCATATAGCATTTTAATTCTGTGGATCGTAGATGTATGAATGAGAGCGCACGGTGCCTATTACGAGTAACATAGAACAACATCTTTCATCGCAAAAATGTGTTTGCTTGGACATCAAATTCAAATCTTTTCCATGGCCCAGATTCTGCAGGAGGCCTGGGTGGTTATGAGATACTAAAACTCCACGATGCCGATCCCCTGCTGGGGGTGGAGGTCAAGTTTGTGGATGAAATGGCGTGTCAGCAGTTCCTGGAGAGCTACGGGTCGGGGGCGGTGTGTCAGTCCCTCTCTCAACATGCCTGCCGGCTCCTCACGGCCACGCAAGAATTCACTGTGAAGACCCAGCTCAAAGCCAGCGCACACACACTGGATCTCTGTCTGGACGACCTGGAGCTCTGCCTACAGCACATCCACTTTTCACAGGTATAGTGTATGTTTACGCTTATAAATTATGCTGCTTTTTTGGGGGGGGGGCGGGGGGAGTGATCTGAAAAGGAGCCCCCCGTGATTTAAAATGTTCAAGTAGTCAGCACTCTCCTGTTGCAAAATCACTGTCTTTGCAGATTAAAAAAAAAGTCCACTATGAGTACTATTGGATGCAATTTATGGCTACATCCAGTATATATTAGGCTATTTTGCCATCTCATACACAAGTCACAGCTGATCTCTTTCAAAACAGCCTAGCCTACACTATATTACAATAGGGAATTGGAGGGAAAATAATAAGCTACCCTGTGGATTTATAAAGGTGAAATGCCCATAATTAATGCGTATAAGATAACCTTTGCAGATACACCCGTGTGCTTCAACTTCAACTTTTTAAAAAGAGTATGTTTCGTCCTAATTATTACTTTCAAGGACTTAGTAATCAATGGTTTATTATTTATTTGGAAACAGTTTAACCTGTCGTGTGGGTATAACAGTCTCCTCACAGAATGTCATATAGCTACACACACATTAAAAGTAAGTTCATCAATGTCCATGATGCTTGTATAAGACTCCTCAGATCTATTTGACTGGGTAAATACAGACCAGTCTGTGCACTCCAGACTGCCTTGTAGACACTGGATAGCACCCTTTGACCACACCTTCACAGATTTGGTGTGGACAACCTCCCTTTTTCATACGGCCTTGTAGACTGGTTCTAGATGTATGGCGGGGTGATCGGATTATCCTATGGGCGTCCTCATAGTTGATCTGTATGCTGTATAAACAAATGACTTGGCGATGTCTTCAATTTACAATGGTTATAATCTTCTAAAATAAAGTGGAGCATCAGGGGATAGAGACTGGAGTCTCTCGGTTGATTGGCTAATTATGTCGGCAGTGTTTTTGCCGTTGGCTTTAGGATGTATGAAGACAACAGTAATGAAACTCTGGGGAAATTAGCAAGGAAGGTAAGAAGGGCAGACAAACACAGACAACAGTCATGTGTCGGGGCGGGGTGCATAGTGTCTCTCTTGATGGTTCTGTTATTGTACCAATTTTTGTTGATGTAGACGGGGTTTCCACTGGTCTCGAAAGTGCTTTCAATTTAAAAAATGAAGATCAAGTACTTGAAAGTGCTTGGATTTATAAAGAGGTCTTTAAAAATGCTTGAATTTAGCCAGGAGTTTGAGCTTTGTGCACTCATCACGTCATCTCAACATTGCTGGGCTGAGCTTGTTACACTTTGACGTTCCTATCTACAGTATCACTCTCCGTGCTGCGCTGTATCTACAGTATCACTCTCTGTGCTGCGCTGTATCTACAGTATCACTCTCCGTGCTGCGCTGTATCTACAGTATCACTCTCCGTGCTGCGCTGTATCTACAGTATCACTCTCTGTGCTGCGCTGTATCTACAGTATCACTCTCTGTGCTGCGCTGTATCTACAGTATCACTCTCCGTGCTGCGCTGTATCTACAGTATCACTCTCCGTGCTGCGCTGTATCTACAGTATCACTCTCCGTGCTGCGCTGTATCTACAGTATCACTCTCCGTGCTGCGCTGTATCTACAGTATCACTCTCTGTGCTGCGCTGTGTCACTATCTACAGTATCACTCTCTGTGCTGCGCTGTGTCACTATCTACAGTATCACTCTCTGTGCTGCGCTGTGTCACTATCTAGTATCACTCTATGTGCTGCGCTGTATCTACAGTATCACTCTCCGTGCTGTGCTGTATCTACAGTATCACTCTCCGTGCTGCGATGTATCTACAGTATCACTCTCCGTGCTGCGCTGTATCTACAGTATCACTCTCCGTGCTGCGCTGTATCTACAGTATCACTCTCCGTGCTGCGCTGTATCTACAGTATCACTCCGTGCTGCGCTGTATCTACAGTATCACTCTCCGTGCTGCGCTGTATCTACAGTATCACTCTCCGTGCTGCGCTGTATCTACAGTATCACTCTCTGTGCTGCGCTGTATCTACAGTATCACTCTCTGTGCTGCGCTGTATCTACAGTATCACTCTCCGTGCTGCGCTGTATCTACAGTATCACTCTCTGTGCTGCGCTGTATCTACAGTATCACTCTCTGTGCTGCGCTGTATCTACAGTATCACTCCGTGCTGCGCTGTATCTACAGTATCACTCTCCGTGCTACGCTGTATGTACAGTATCACTCTCCGTGCTGCACTGTATCTACAGTATCACTCTCCGTGCTGCGCTGTATCTACAGTATCACTCCGTGCTGCACTGTATCTACAGTATCACTCTCCGTGCTGCGCTCCGTGCTGCGCTGTGTCACTATCTACAGTATCACTCTCCATGCTGCGCTGTGTCACTATCTACAGTATCACTCTCTGTGCTCCCCTTGGGATTTCCTTGTTGACTCTTATCTGTCCATAGGCACAGGGTTGCTCAGACACTAAATCTGGATTACAGGCATTGTTAGAAAACCAGGTTTGGGTCAGGGCCAGCACACAGGCCTTTCTGTACTCGTGTAGATGGAGTACCATGACCCGGAGCTCATCTGTTTCATTACTGGACATTCGCCAGTTTGATAGCGGGCACTGGTGGTTAAGCTCCTGCCGCCGTAACCTCGGATGAACCGCGCGCCTCTTTCCCCCGCTTCCATGTTCCCATATGCTTAGAGCTTCCATTATGTCTGTAGATTAAGTTATTTTGCAGGTGATGAACCAGCGAGTCCGATATCGGTGCAAGTTGATTAAATTGTAGAGTTCCCCAGAGTATTAGTCTGATGGAATGACGCGTGAGGAAGCCTCTTGGCACTGCACGCGCGGCAATATATTTATTTTATTTAGCTCAAGATTGAATAATTTGCCAACCTGTGTGCAGTGATAGATTATATATGCCACTAGCTATAAAGCATGTGTCGATGAGCTATTAACAGATGCATTGATTTGATTTCTCTGTGATTCAGCTGAAACACACACACGTACACACACACACACACACACACACACACACACACACTAAAAGTGAGTGTGTTTCGGGATGTTGTCTCAGGAAGCTGAGCTCGGCTCGCCCTAAAAGATTCTTCTCATTCTTTGATCTCATGTGTTTTTTGTCGTTCCCTGTCAGCCGGAGCGCCTGCGTGACGAGGAGATCGAGGCCCTGGAGCAGCAGCTGCAGAACCAGGCCCTGGGTCACGCCCCGCAGCCAGCCGCCCTCACAGCCGAAGAGCCTCCCGTGCCCAGCAACTGCTTCCGCTTCCAGAGGAGGCTGTTTGGTGAGTTCCTTAAATGTCAAGAGGAGCGTTTCTGACATCCAAGTCCCGTGCAGCTCTCACAGCCCTCGGGTACTGGGCTGCGTTTGGTTCCATGGAAAACACTTTCTTGTGGATGTTGTCTTTCCCTTCCAAGGTGGAGAAAATGGCTGACAAACAGAGGAATACGGTTCCCCTTTAAACAAGGGAGCACGTCCAGATATCTATCGAGAGTATCCATCTTCTGTATCGTGACATGTTTCCAAGTGAAACAGGATAGACAGGTGGGACATAACGTTGGGAGTAGTGATGCGCGGGGTCGACTCACAACCGTGGGTCGGGCGGGTTCGGGGTCAGCTTACTAGAAAATATCGCTGGGTCGGGCAGGCGGGTCAGAAATTGGACGGAATTGACACAAAACGTGTAAGCTGTCACGCGCCTCATTCTCGCCGTTGGTGCAGCTGAACACAACAACATTGGAAGACCATAATAAATTCAGATTTACTTGCAGTGCGCATCGTTTCCTGCAGGGCTGCTGGTTTTCGACGTGGCAAGCACCCTAGTGGCAGAGCGTGCGAGGGCGCTACCAGCGAGCGCGAGGCCGAGAAGAGCGCCTTTATCCTGGCGTGGGAAAACAGAGGAGCCGGGGAAACGGCCCTGGGGGCTGCTTTCAGGTCGAAATGAAGGATGGCATGTGTAGAGTGTTCAAGAGGGAGTCATTTGATGTGTCTATACCAACGCAGCTGGCGCTGTGCGGCTAAGCGGGAAGCAGGTGGCTGCGGGGTACGTTACCACAGCACCATGTTGTGTTGTAGCGCTCTCGTGGCAAAGCCATCGATTCCATAAGCCAATGTCTTATTAAGAGGCCATGTTTAAAGAAAGGACTGATGCAATGTATCTGATGCAATCTGGTCCTTCTGGATATGGAATGATGTCTCCACAGTGGTTTCCGCGCTGCCTTCATTACACTGGCCGCCAGGGCACGTCGCCGATCCAGCTCCAATATCAGGTTACCATTATTTGTAACGGTTGACCCTTGGTAGGTAAACGAGCTCACAAACTCCACTTCTTCCCCCGGCAATGCGAGGATCTGGTTCACCTCCTATGTACTGTACATGAGTTTAATTCTGTCCCACCTCACCTTTAGGCCCAATTTGCAGGCCTCCTCCGGGGAAATCATCGGGGAATCCTCCAGCTGGGCTGCTCTATTCTATTGTAGTGCAGAGTGGTGGTGGAATATCTTCCGGATATTCCAGGTCTGTGAGAAGATGGCTGACAAGGTGTAACCCAGGGGCCCAAGCACAGACCCTCAATCCATCAGGAAATCAATGATGCAGTTAAGAGGTCTGGGGCAGCCACGCACCCCTGCCTCACTCCTGTGTTGATCGAGAGACGTGGAGTTCTTATTATTGACGTGGACACAGTTTTCTGCATGGCTGTGTAGCTTTTGAAATTGTGTGGTAATTGTTTGGGCTCCAAGAATGGTGAGAATCTTCCAGGGGGATGCTTGGTCCACTGTGTCAATCCCGGAAGACAATGTAGAAGTGTCTGATGAGGCGAAGAGCAGAGATCTGATCGGTTTGGCAGGAAGCCCGCCTGTTGGGGGCGTCTTTTGCTTCTAATGGCCAGTAGGGCCCAGGAGACAAGTATTTCCTGGAATAGACAAATGTGATGCTCCTATGGTTACTGCAGACCAGTTTATCATCCTTTTGTTTTGAGTAAGGCAGTGCTCCAGGGGGTCGCTCTTTTATCCATACATGATCTCAAATGTGGGTAAGCCGCTCAGGGATGCAGATACCACCCAGTTGAGAGGATGATGCAGAAGGTGACTGAAATGCTCCTTACAGCGGTCAATACATCACCGATGACCTCACAGGGGGAACTCTGACATCATCGCCGATGACGTCATCGTTGGGTCACTGGCCCGAATCCGGTCCGTGGGCGTTCCCAGGCATGCTCTCATCAGTCGGCATGAGAGGGCCTTTCCTCCAGCCTTTTCTACATTCATCCTGTGAGTTAACGGTGTTACCCTGCATATCCTTCACCAGGACTATCCTCTGGTGTGGACCTGGTTTTGCTCGCCGCGCCATTCGAAATACCTGGGTGAAGTTAATGCCTTGCTTTCCGCTGCCGCCTCCAGATGGGCTGCTTCTCCTCACCAGAATCTCTCACTGTCTTCCGGTACAGCAGAGTTAGGCACACAATTCAGACGATGACAGAAGGATGGCTGATAGAAATTGTGCATATCCTATAAATACAGTATAAGCTGATTTGGCAGCTTCCACTTTTTTCTGCATTTCAATTTTTCCTAATGCTGCACTATTTAAAGGTAGAGAAACTCTGTGTTCAAACTGAGTCTGACTCTGAATCTAAAATATAGCGAGAATTTAACCCCAATTCTAAGATGGTTATGAAACTGCAAAGAGCAGGCAACGCATGCAATATTCATGCGTGCATATTTATTTACAGCTCCAATACCCCATAGCCAGGCAGAAAGCTGGGAAATTAAATTATATGTTTCCAATAGAATATGCCTTTTAACAAAAACATCAGTAATGGAAACGGATGTTGAGCAAAAGCATGTAACAACTCCCGTCGACATGAGAGCGATATAGGACCCCACATCTCAACAATCCTGTTACTGTCCTACAGGGGTCTATAGGCAGTCTGAAAGCTGTTTACTGTTGATGCACACATCGGTTTGTAGACTAACACTTATTTCCTTTATCCTTTGGCCTATCAGAGGACCGAATGCTGACAGCAGCAGATGTTCAGAGCTTCTCTAATGGAGTGGGCCGCCAGTGGAGGCACGTCGGGAGAGTCCTGGCCAAGAGCTGCCGCGCTCTTAAGGGCCCGGCCATAGACAACCTGGCCTACGAGTACGAGCGAGAAGGTCTGTACGAGCAAGCCTACCAGCTGCTCAGTCGCTTCATCCAGGCAGAGGGGCGCGCGGCCAAGCTCAGCCGGCTGGTCAGAGCGCTGGAGGACTGCAAGCTCACCAGCCTGGCCGAAAACATTCTGGACGGACAGCCGCGCGAGTGACACGCTGTCGCACAGCTGTGCTCCGTTTTGATATCTGTCTTCCTCACATTCAAAATCATTCTTGTGTGTGTCTGTGTGTATGTCTATCAGACTGGATGTGTAGACAAGTGCTAACCTGTGTGTGAGGACGAGTGTGTAGATTAATATTATGTGGGTACTATTGTGTTGTCGTTTTTTTATTATTGGTATGATTGAATATTGTTCCCATTTAGGTAAAAGGATCTGTCATTATTGTCGTAGTCACTTATTACATAGTCACCAATACACACTGCCTGTACTGTTTCTGTTGTGGAGGAGCAGACTGTTTTCACCATGTGCCTTCTCTCTTTCTCCTTTCTAAGTTAATTTAGAGATGGAACCTGTCGGATCTTGTCAATAATGAGTGCAAAAAGTGATGATTGATTTTGTTGTTGTTGTTGTTGTTGTTGTTGTTGTTTTTACAAAATACAGATATCAAATTAATTGTCATGTTTGTGTTTGATGCATTAGTGTAATTGAAAGTGAAAACATAATTTTGGAAAAATTCCCTCAGGTATAATTTAGTGTTGCATTAATCCCCCCTTATCTCTCTCTCTCCCACCACTCACTTTCATGAGAGATAGACTCTCATGCACACACACACACACACACACACACACACACACACACAGAGTGGGACACATGCACATGTTCATATGATTAAACTGCTGATTATTCATGTACTGTTATTATGTCTGTGTCTGTCTACATACGGGTTGAGGGGGGGGGCCGTTAGAGCAGAGAGGTGAGGTTTTTATCTCATCATGGCTGTTTGTCCCATCCATGATAGCAAACACAAATGTACTGATGAAGGAGGCAGGTTTAGCTCTGGTGGTTTCAGCGGATGCTCCACTGGAAAAGCCCAACCCCCTTACTCCACTTGGAGGTCCATCCAGATGTGATGTGAGGATTAGAAGCTTTTACCACACATGCCCTGGCTCACACACATTTACTGGCATGTTGCCCCCCCCCCCGATACACACAAACAAAGTTGTATATGTCATGACCTCACCCATCTCGCTCATCTCTCTCTGCCTCCGCTGTAACTGTAGCCTTCATGCCCTCCCCGGCTTACACACACACAAATCAAATGCTAAGGTTACACATTGGCATGTGCCAAGTCAAGTGTATTTTCAGAATACCTCAGGCTTTAACTTGTACGGCATTGTTCACCAACATGCTTGTTACTTGTACTTTTATATTTTATTCCTATTTCTGTTGACATGCTAGGAGGAGCAGCCTGGTCCCATCCCACCGAGAAAACAAGAATATCTGTCATAGGATGCTTTTTTATTTTATTTACCACAGCTAATTGTTCATTAATACCACGACAGAAACATTTGCCTTTTAAACGGCCCTTTCATAATAATCTTTCATAGGGACGTGTGTGTGATTAAAAGCTCTTGCCTCGGCTGCTCTGACGTAAGCGAGCTTGTCTGTGCTAGGTGAGTCTCGCGCAGCTTGCCTGCCATTGTGAAAAGATAGAACGATGAAATCGCTCGCGCTCGCTGTCATCAGCGCCGCCCTGTAGAGACAGACCCCCCTTCCCCAGCCCCGCAGGCTCGAGCCAGCACCACGACCCCACCCCCTCTCCCAGAGAGGGACGGAGCAAAGAGAGAGGCACCGAGAAAACACCCCTTTCCCCCGGATCCCGGCTCTTTTTAGCCCTCAACCCGCCCGGGCCTAATGCTGTAGCGGCCGGACAGTGCAAGAGAGAGAGAGAGAGAGAGAGAGAGATACGCACTGATTGAGAGGGCGAGGGACGAGTGAAGAAGGGCTTGTTCACGCGCCTGGAAACATGGGATGTACGCTGAGCGCCGAGGAGCGCCTGGCTCTGGACCGGAGCAAGGCCATCGAGAGGAACCTGAAAGAGGACGGCATGACCGCCGCCAAAGACGTCAAGCTGCTGCTCCTCGGTAAGAAAGGCAGAGAGCCAGCCTCCGCCCCGCTACCCAGCCTGTAACGTTAGCAGTGGGGCGGAGGGGAGATGGTGCTCTCCGTGGTACTGATTTACAGAAACACCGCCTGGCCACATACACTCACTCTGCTCCCTTCTTTGCAGGAGGGGGAGAATCCGGCAAGAGCACAATCGTCAAACAGATGAAGTGAGTGTATTTTTGGTGTGTGTGTGTGTGTGTGTGTGTGTGTGTGTGTGTGTGTGTGTGTGTGTCTTTTCTCGTTAAAGCGTCTTCTTCGTCACAGTCGAGGTGAGGCCTGTCTGAGATTGCGCCTCCCCTGCCTAGTGCCGCTGTAAGGCTTGAGCCGCCATGTTTCGAGAGAGGCCGTAGCCCCGGTGTTACACCGTATCTGGTGACCCATCAGATTATTTGTGTTGGTTTAGGTTGAACGTTAGGCATGGCGGAGTGAGATGGTTGGGGTTTAGGGTAAAAAATAGCAGGGCAGGATGTGAAGGGTCACCAAATACGGTGGCACCGAAATCTGTGACCACCGAAATGTGTGACTGACCGCAAAGGGTGCTTGTTGCTGGCTACAGTCAGTAGCCTATGTGTGGTCGCATTCTGATGGCTGTTGTCAGAGATGGTGAAATATAGTTAGATTATTTCCCCATAAGAAGCAATGCGGCGGTCACAGACACCGGTCAGTGTCTCGAGCACCTCCTGTAGTCAGACCGATGCGCCTCAGGGAGCTGTTCACTGCGAGGGTGCTGAAATCGACCTACAGTGCCTTATACTAGACAGTGCAGTAGAGAGGGAGTACGTGGGTGTTGTTCGTGTTCGTGTGTGTGTGTGCGCGTGCGTGCGGGCGCGCCGCGCGCGTGCGTGCGTGCGTGCGTGTGTGTGTGTGTGTGTGTGAGAGTGAGTGTGAGTGTGTGTGAGTGAGTGAGTGAATTATAGTGAGGTCACTACAGCTCCATTAGCGAATACCTCTGCTTTAATCTTAATGGCTTTAAGTGCCTGATATCGCTCAGAGTACTTTGCCTATAAAGCGGATTTACGCAGAAATGTGGCATCTAAAACCGCATCTAAACCTTCCCCCTTTCTAATCTAAATCACTCTTTCATATTCTAAATCACTGTTGTTGTTGTTGTTGTGTGTTTTTCTCCCTAAACCTCTTAGGTAAGTTTCTAGATGTTTCAATCTGGAAAAAGGCATAGTCCATTGTATATTTTATTCATACAAGGCGTCCTCTGAAACGTCTCATCATCATCTTTATGGTGTCAGTGTTTCCCCTGCTCGCAGCCTCCATACAGCCCAACACATCCTGCATTGCATTGCTCCCTCCCTCCCTCCCTCCCTCCCTCCTTCCTTCCTTCCCTTCCTCCACTTCATTGCTCCTCCTATTCTGGTTGCCCATAAAGTTGGGGGGGGGGGGGGGGAGCTGTAAGATTTGGTTTGCTCAGCTCAATTCATTGGATGTGCTGCTGTGCAGGTATACAGCAATCCAGATCTTTTTATATTTCCTGTGTGGTTTTTGTTTGACCCAGGATTGGTGAAATCATTATGGCTGCTTATGGCTGGGCAATATGGACCAAACAAAATAAATAATCAAGTGTCTGTATTTGTAGGCTGAATGACAGTACACAGTATCTTCTACTGTACGAACTGGGCTAAATGTTCAGTTGTAGTCTAAATCAAAGACACATGTGAGATGTCACAAGCACTTTAGTTTGATTAAAACAAGGCTGTGATCAAAATATAATGCAAAGACAGAGTTTTTGATAATAATGTAATATAATAAGTCAGTGGGTCAAGCAAATAATAGAACAGCTAGAACAGTCTTGTAAGTTCAGAAAATTACACCACTTTATTGTAATGCAACCTTTAAAACCAGGAAGATAACACTTTTACCGTATCACGATATTACGATCTAAAGAAAATCTAATATGATATCTAGTCTCATTCTCTCATATCACAATATCGATATATTGCCCAGCCCTTTGGCTGCTGGTGTTATGACGTTATGTGTCTTATGTATTCTCAACCTTTTTCATATCAATGACCCCTAATTTAGTCCACGGTCCCCCATTTGATGAGATCAAACCAAAGTCTGAGGATGTCTTTATCGTTAGATATGTCCAGATTTGGGTTAGGATTAGGAAATTCATCCAGAATTTCACAACTATCTTTAGGTAGAGATATATAACAGTGAAACTATGATCAAAACAGTCATTTTTCTACATTCTCGAACAGTTAACTTTTCTGTAAAAGAAACAATGATGACGTTTAGGACCCCTGGCGGTCCCTGGACCCAACGTTGAGAGACACTGTTATATGATGTAAGAATCAGGATGAGAAAGAGACCAAACCTGGACATTCACATTGTTACTGCTCACCATCAAGTGTGTATGAGAGAGAGAGAGAGAGAGAGAGAGAGAGAGAGACAGAGAGAGAGAGAGAGAGAGAAAAAATGAATGCCTGAAATAGAACTTTTCACACGCAACCGAAATGCAATGGTGAGATAGTTAAGCCTCATGATGAAGAGGATGTGGCCTACAAAGTCAGGTGAATGGATTCTACTCACCTCTGTTTTAGCCATATTATAGGAATTAAATTACTTTAATTGCTGGGTGAAATACCAGGAAGTTGGGTTGCAGAAATGTCAATTATGTCTTCTCTTTTACTTTTTTTTATTTTTTGACTAGTTGATTAGTTAGTTACCTTGTCTATTTGAATTCCTGGCCTTGGCTTATAGAGTATAGCCACCTATCATCCTAATCACCAACATTTTTACACACACTGAATGTAAAACATACATAATGACAATTACTCTTATCATGAAGTCCATGAGATGAGTCCAGGTAGAAGCCATCATCCCTTATTGATCTCCATCTCCTGATTAAATCTATACCAATCAATGATACATTAATGGATCTAGTAGATAAAGAAATGGGGCTCGAGAAGGATTGTTAAGCTTTAAGACAATTTAAGCATTGAGGCAATTGAGATGTGGATATAAGAAGGATATTGTACATTCAGTCTATAATGGAGGGTCACACAAATCATTACTTCAACCTCATCCATTATCACTACACCACTGAGCCTGTGTGTGTGTGTGTGTGTGTGTGTGTGTGTGTGTGTGTGTGTGTGTGTGTGTGTGTGTGTGTGTGTGTGTGTGTGTGTGTGTGTGTGTGTGTTTCCATGTGTGTGTTTCCATGTGCTTTTGGATACTACCGACAACATACAACAGTATAAGGAGTTTTACTGTATTGCAGTAGAGTCTTATGCAGTGTAATGGATTATTCATCTTAGAATGATTGATGCATTGCCATTGCACATCATATTCATTAAGAATGTCTTAATTGCCAGATTACGGTCTAATTACCAATCAAAAATCGAGAATGTTTATCCCCCCATTTATTATTAAGAGGTAATAATAGACATAAATATGTATTTGGGTCAGAATCGTTTCCTAGTGAGGCTGTGAGAGGGGACACCGAGCCTAGTGTGTTGTGGAGGGAGGAGCAGGAGTCACCTGGCTCTCACTTTGAGAACACTAAAAACACTAGAGTCTCACACTCTCACACACACACACACACACACACACACACACACACACACACACACACACACACACACACACACACACACACACACACACACACACACACACACACACACACACACACACACACACAACATAAAGAATCTACTAGGATAGGGGAATCATTTACATCTGAGGTGTAAACATAAGTGTGTGTGTGTGTGTGTGTGTGTGTGTGTGTGTGTGTGTGTGTGTGTGTGTGTGTGTGTGTGTGTGTGTGTGTGTGTGTGTGCGCGCGCGTGCGTGCTTGCATGAGCATTATGGGAACTAGGGGTGGGGGAAAAAATCGATTCACCTAAGTATCGCGATTTTTAATGTCACGATTTTTTGAATCGATCTTTTATTCCAGAATCGATAATCGCAAAATAAAAATAAATAAAAAAATTGGGTGCTTGCAGTCAGGCCACTCACTGAACAGCAGGCCAGGCGCCGCCTACTGGTTTACTAGTGGTTTTATTACTTTATTAGTTAGTCTGAAGTAATAATTACACTTCAGGGTTAAAGTGGGTGCATCTCATTGTAAAATTGGACTTCAAACGGCCCAAATCTGGCTTCAAACGGCCCAAATTGGGCTTCAAACGGCCCAAATTTCACGCGCGTCGGCCCATATCGGCCTGGCCTGCTTGGTATCTAATGCCCGGCCTGAATTATGATCCCAGTCCGCCCCTGTTTTTAACTATATCGCCCAGCCCTACTCATGATATATAATATACAGTCTCTAGTGTATGATTCAACTTTTCCCATGTTCTAATCTAGTGTAAAAAAGCAAACAAACTGAAAAAAGAAAAGAAAAAAATAAACAAAAATCGCAATAAATCGTAATATCGAATCGCAATACTTAAGAATCGCAATATAAATCGAATTGGCACCCAAGAATCGTGATAGTATCGAATCGGGAGATAAGTGAATCGCCACAGCCCTAATGGGAACGTGTGACTATTTTGTATTTAGCCCATGGTTGTTGTGTCTCTGCTAATATCTGTCTGCACATGCAGGATTATCCATGAAGATGGCTTTTCTGGGGATGACGTGAAGCAGTATAAGCCTGTGGTCTACAGTAACACCATCCAGAGCTTGTCAGCCATCCTCCGAGCCATGGACTCTCTGGGGATTGAGTTCGGAGACAAGGATAGAAAAGTTAGTTTACTCGTTTTTCTAGTGAGGACTGTTTCCCCAAGTGTTCCCCAATAGAAGAAACGGCTTCAAACTGCTTAGAAAATGACACTTCATTTTTACATCCATGAAGCTCAAGGTGTTAAATGTGATAGTGAAAAAAGAATTGAAAACATTAATTTAGTTTCCCCCGTTTCCTGACGTGAAATTTGTGTGTCCAGGGGGATTCTAAGCTGATCTGTGATGTGGTGACCCGTATGGAGGACACAGAGCCATACTCCCCAGAGCTTCTGACCGCTATGCAGCGTGTGTGGGCTGACGCCGGGACCCAGGAGTGCTTCAACCGCGCCCGGGAATACCAGCTCAATGACTCCGCCCAGTAGTGAGTAGCATACTAGGGTAGTATGAGAAGCCTGATGTGTGTAACATACAGTACAAAAGCACAAAAAGTCTCCTGATCCTCGTTCTTCTCCATCCTCTTCCCTGCGTCATCAGCTATCTGGACAGTCTTGACCGGATTGGGGCGCCAGATTACCAGCCCACAGAACAGGACATCCTGAGAACCCGAGTGAAGACCACCGGTATCGTCGAAACCCACTTCACCTTCAAGAACCTACATTTCAGGTACCGTTGCAGCTTTGTCAGCCCAGTCGCCTGATTAAAATGTTGGCATTGTATGTTTCTAGAATACACGGAAATGTAAAATATGAACATTTCTGAACGGAAATACATTGCATTTCACGTTTCTAGATACGTGAATAAGTAACATTATACATGTCCATTTTTAACCAGGTTAGTCGCATTGAGATAAAAGATCTCTTGAACAAGGGAGACCTGGCCAAGACAGCCACATAAAAAGTTACAGACAAAACAACAATAAACAGCAAGGAAACATAGAGGAGATCCGTTAGAATGCTGAAATAATTAAGATACCAACAGACATAGACAAGTACCAAACGATTAATTCACCATTGCATTTATAAGAGCCTTAAAATCAGCCAGAGAGAACAAGTCCCTCAGTTTCAAGCCTTTTTCAAGATTATTCCAAATGAGGGGAGCAGAGGACATAAAAGCTTTCTTTCCCAAAATCGATCCGTGCACTTGGAACAGACAACAAAACCACATCTTGCAACTAGAACTACAGTCAGTGCAATCAAAGTACAAATGTAAGATGAGAGTTTACCCAGAATAGCTTTATAAATGAACATGTACCAGTGGCTGAGCCTACGAAAGGTCAGAGATGGCCAACCAGCCCTGGTGTAAAGAGTAAAGAGCTTTACCGTTTTTAACAAATCTCAGTGCATTGTGGTATGCTGTATCTAACATGTGCAAGCAATGTACAGAAGCATTCATAATTCATATACAACAGGTCTCCGTAGTCAAGAACCGGTAAAAAGGTAGCAGAGAACAGTCTTCTTCTGGCCTCAAGGGAGAAGCAAAACTTATTTATAAAATAAAATCCCAACTAAAAGTGATAATCCGGAAGATTTTCATGTAAATAAATGTCTGTAAAGTCACTATATATCGCCAACTGAGTTAACACAATGGTGATTGAGCCTATGGCCCATTGATGAAAGCCCTTGCATCTCTTTGTATTGCAACATTTATGAACTTGTGTTTGTGGCAACACTTTCTCTGTCCCCCAAACTAAAAAAACAGAAAGATATCACAAGCGGCGCACAGTTCTTGACGTCTTTCCCATCACCCAGCAATGATTGGTCCGCCAGAGAGGGTAGGCGGAGTAGGAACAAGTTGCTGTTGTTTCCGCGTTATTATGATCCCACTGGAGATTTGGGCAGAACACACCCTGCGCCTGCCTATGCAGCAGTCAAGCCAGAAGCGAGCCTTTTGTTCCCTTTTGACAGCTCAAATCTCCCACACACACACACACACCCGGCCCAGCCGCCCACATGTCATAGCGATCTTCAGTGGGATTATAGACATAAATAATATGGACGTAGCTATCGCATTACATTTCTTCTACCTGGCGGAGTTCAAACATTGGCTGTCACCATCTTGATTTTTCGTCTGCAGAATGGGAGGGAATGGGTTGAGTCTCAGTGAGATGGGAGTTTCCCAGAGCCGCAGCTCCGCCTGCTATTGGTCCGTGAGATCTGCCTACTGCCCCCTCCACCAAGTGGCCATTCAAGGAATTACATCTTAAACAAAGACTTCCGAACCTTCCTGGGAAAGGGGGTGGGCTTGCCCACTGAGTGGGATCCATAATAACGCACTGCTGACCAACTTCTTCTTCTTTTGAGTTGTGTGGCAGTTGGCATCCAAGTGTTGCATTACCGCCCCCACTGACCAACTTTAATGCATTAAGGAGAGGGAAAAAAAACTTTATGTCACATATGCAACACTGTTTGAATCTCACATGCAATTACTGCTCATGGCTAATAGGTGGTGTCAGGGACAAGAAAACTGAAATCTTCCGGATTATAACTTAAAGTCTCAGCTTTTTAAGGAGATTTTCAACATGAGGTTTAAAAGAAAAGCGGGCATAACATCAAGCCAAATACCGAGATATTTATAACTGGAAACAACTTCTAACTTCTTACCCTGAGCAGTAATAATATCCACAATGTTCTCAGGCTTCTTCCTAGCATTTGAGAACTGCATTACTTGAGTTTTATCAGCATTTAAAACCAGCTTTAGTTGTGAAAAATAATATTAAAACCATCTTGCAATTTGGTAAGAGCCTCCACAATGGAGGAACCGGCACAATAGATCAGTTTCCTCTGCATAAAAATTTAAATTGGCGGCGCCATCCACATTGTGACCCAAACTATTAATACTAGCGGAATACCCATCATGTGTCACTGGCCATTTAGTCAGGCCTCTCTCACTAACTCACTTCCCTGGCTGATTCCAACCTACTCCAACTGTGCTCCTCCACTCAGGTGTCTGCCATCAGTAGCTAACGAATGGAGCTCTCCATGGTGCTGAACCTATTTTCACTCATTTTGGCCACTAATTAGCCATTTCTAATTACCTAATTCAAAAATCCGGACACTTCACATTCTTATAGATACAAAATAACAATGGGCCTAAAACAGATGCCTGGGGTACACCATTGTTTAGCCAGTTAGAGGTGAGCTCATCAAAATTGGACACCAATGCTAGTCAACCTCCATTTCAGAATAGCTGTAGCCCGAGCCCACATACAGCTAGCCATGATCTTACACAAGAAAACAACATTACACATTAACACATAACAACCCCCCTCCGCGATAGAACAGGCCCCGACATCATCGCTGACGTCACCGATCACACAAATAGATGCCAACTGCTGGGCAGCCCCCTCTTATGCAGTCGTTTTCCGCAACAGGTAAGGATACCTCAGAGAAGAAAATAAAATGTTACTGGGCAATTCTGAAACTTCTATAACCAAAATAACAATAAAGGCAAATTAAATAGAAACACTGTCTTTGATTATTGTGTTGAACTGCAGATATGTGATTATTGTGTTAAATTGAAGATATGGAGTTTAGGAATTTAAACAAAATGTAACGCTATGAACACAAACAGACCCGGGATAGATATGTGGATTTGCATTACCTTGTGAAATTACCGGTAAACTGTAGAGATGTGATTAACAGACAAACATGTAAAGATGTACTAATTGGCTTAAAGTATATAAAATAAATAAATATAAATAAACTTTATTTGTATAGCACCTTTCATACATAAAATGCAGCTCAAAGTGCTTTACATGCAAAAACATTCAAACAAGAGAAAATAAAACCACAGCCTAAAAAAGACATTACAACAAATAATTGAATTAAAAAAATTAAAGTATGAATAAACAAATAATGTTAACAAGTCGTAAATGATGCGGTCCTGCCCACTTTGTCACAGTCTAATGACGTGTATAACGTGAATATTCACGTTCATGTCAGTCTCATATTGAAGTGTAGTTGCGGGGCGGGGCATAAGGGAGTAGGGATGGGTTTGGACAGACCTGTAATGTCCCGTCTTACAAGCAAGAGACAGCGCCAGTTCAACTCCCAACCGAGGCATGTTGGGTTTCTACTTTTGGTTTTAACCCCAACCCCAGTAGCTTTGGTTGCCTAAACTAACCATGTTCCTTTGTTGCCTAAACCTAATCAAGTTGTTTTACTTGCCTAAACATAACCAAAGTGTTTTTGTTGTTGCCTAAACATAAGCAAAGTTGATTTATTTGTGTTTAACATTGGAAAGGCAGTGAGGTTTTCTAATGAACCAGCATTTGGTTTCAAATTTACATCGAGATTTTAGATCATTAGGTCATCTTTTATATTTCTGTGGATTCTAGAAACGTACCATGCCAAAATGTCATTATGGCGACTGGGTTGGCTTTGTAACTCATACAAGTCTGGTCTTTATTCATCATGTGTTTTGTCTGAGATTGAATGCTTGATCAAAACATCAATTTGACTGAGATTTAAGGGTTTCAGTTAGGTTCAGGGGTTATAAGTCTCCGCCTAAATTTATTTCTTGCTCTTTTTCAGGTTGTTTGATGTGGGAGGTCAGAGGTCAGAGAGGAAGAAGTGGATCCACTGCTTTGAAGATGTGACAGCCATTATCTTCTGTGTCGCTCTGAGTGGATACGACCAGGTGCTCCATGAAGACGAAACAACCGTAAGTGGAACTCAAACACAATCTGAATATCTCTCTTGTGCGGACTTCATACTGGGTTTCGACTTGTATGGCTTCTTGAATCTGATCATTTTTTTAATTTAGATACCAATATTCAGTATTTCATGCCCAAAAATTCCAAGGAATTTCAAAGTATTCAGTCTTTCTCTCAACCTGAAACCCAGGGCCTGTATTCACAGAACATGTCATCTTACCACTAGCACTAAAAGTTACTAGATAAGGGTTTCCTCTTAAAACTTATTCACAAAGCTGCTGAGACCAACTTTTACTAAGGAACAGGGAGAACTCCTAAGCTAAGAGAAAGGGCGGGGTGGGCCCCGTTGTTATCGGTGATGTCATTTTCATGAAACTGTGATTGGCTTTCTTGGGTCTTGGGCTGTTTTGGGTCTCTGTCAGTGAAGTCATCATAGAAATACTGTAGGAGGCAACGTTATTATAGTTAACTAAAACTTAACTGAAAAATAAAACTAGGTGTGACATCAATTTGACTTAACTTCAATAAAAAGATGTAGGAGCTGGTTTTAGCGCAAAAAGGCTTTATGAAATACTCTTAGTCCAAAACATTTAGGAGTCCTAAAATTAGGAGCTACTTTTAGCCTTAAGATGTTTTGTGAATACGGGCCCAGATTAGTAATATACTACTACTAATGAAACATACATAATAATGTTGTGTAGAAAACAATCATTAGACGCAGTTCAGGTTCTCATTGATGACCACTGGGTTGATCAATTATACATGTAACACAAAATAAACTGCACCATATCCTTTATATGAGATGACACTGATATTTAGTTTTTAATAAAAGGCCAATATCGACCCCATATATTCTCTAACCACTGGCCTTTCTATCCCAGGCTAACACGAATCTCATCGTTATATTTACCGGTATTCTTTATTCCTGCAGAACCGCATGCATGAATCGCTCATGCTCTTCGACTCTATCTGCAACAACAAGTTTTTCATCGACACCTCCATCATCCTTTTCCTTAACAAGAAGGATCTGTTCGCTGAGAAGATCAAGAAGTCTCCGTTGAATATCTGTTTTCCCGAATACACAGGTGAGCGCAGGCACGACTCTCTTCTTAAAGCAGAGCACCTTACTGTACGTACACAGAGAGACAGATGCCAGTTTCTCACACCCCGTTTTCTTTGCCTCTTCTTCCCCCTCCAGGTGCTAATAATTACGACGATGCTACTGCGTATATCCAGGTTCAGTTTGAGAGTAAGAGCCGCTCTCCCAATAAGGAGATCTACTGTCACCTGACCTGTGCCACAGACACAGGAAACATCCAGGTAGTGTTTGACGCTGTCACTGACATCATTATTGCAAACAACCTTAGAGGGTGTGGCTTATACTGAGGCCTGGCCATGCACAGAGGTTGCCATGGAGAGTATGAGGTGTTAATAATAATTTTGATGATACTAAAACGCATTCAATATGTAAATCTACACGTCCAAACGGACCCAAAGAGCTGCCGTCAGACACCACACTGGATTATTGCCATGATTTGTTCCCTTCTTCCTATTCTGATTTCAGTATACAACCCCAGTTTTGTCTTATAAAATGTGTTTTGAACTGAACGTTTCATGTCTGGTTGTTGATCCTGTCAACAACTTGGAAGGTCATAAAAACGGCAGCACCACAGGTCATTATTCAGCCGGCGCCGTGTTTTGCAAAGCTCAACCTAGAAATGCGATGCAAGGAGTGTGCAATGTCCTAATTTTTACCACAATATAGTGAATATTGTCCCATTCTTTACATGACATTTCTATCTGCAAGGCTGTATCGTGACTGAATATAACCACTGGTGCTCCGTTTGCAGCACTGCTCTATTTATGTTGGTGGTGATGCTGTACTAGTGGCTGAGGGTCATGGTTGGGATGAAGGAGGCTATTTAACTTGCAGAGGGACAAAGCTGCCCTCTCCTCTGGACCCACACATGACTGCTCCATTATGAGTAGCCTGCAGGTCTGTTCCACTCCTCTTTCTCTTTCACTGTAACATAATGGAAGAGGACGGCTGTCCGTCACCATTGGCTCCCTGTTGTGTGATGACATGCGCATCAGCCAATGATATCTGGAAAATGTCATATCGGTGCCAGCCATCGGAGAATGACAGATAGGGGATTAGCTCATGTTCATAGTCAACTGATATTTAAGTAACAGATACATTTTATTGTCATCGAATGATTTATTCATTTAAGCCTCATGCCCTACATGCTTCCTCCTACCTCCTAAAATCCCGTGCCACATATTTATTTCCTCTCATGTCAAACTGGGGTATATAACAATTATACCGGTCTACATTTCAGAGGGTAGAAAGCAGTTCTCTAATGACAGCTTGTTCTCTGTGTGGCGCTTTACCCCTCTATAGGAGTCTGTTTAGAAATAGAAGACTGCACGAGGAGAAAGATATCATTTGAGGCTACCTCTTTGTGGGGAGCTCGGGTTAACCCCCCTTTTCCCCTGAGAAGTAAACAGGGAACCATTATCCCCATCTGTCACGTTTCTCTTTTCACAGAGGAAAAAGTACAGCTCTCCATTTATTCACCTGTGCACCTGAAAATTCATCTTCTCATTCCTGTATACTCTTTACCTATCACATATCATTCCTCATAATCCTATATCCATTTTCACCTTTAAAAAAAACACACCGTACTGTATATATATATTATGATTATACCAGATTTTTTTTTTACTGTGAATGTTTTTGTGCTGCACCCCATCCTATTCTGTAGTTTATTGGTTGCTCTCATGTGGAATGTTTGTGCTGAGCCAATCGAATGTTGTGTTTACATTAAAGCCACACTTTTCCTAACTACTCCTGCATTCATGCTGTGTGTCTGTTCGAGTCTGAATTAATACTGTGCGACTACATTGACTTCTGACACACTGACCAGCCTCACTCCATTCCGGTGCACACAGAATTATTACGGTTAGACGCGGAAATTAGGCTGAACATTATGAGAATGGCCCTCTTTCAATGCTTCCTTGCCCGGCGAACACAGCTTTGTATTGGGTGTCACAAATATGTGCCGTATATAAAAGATTGGGAAGAGGTCTTGCATGGCAACAGGGCAGCGCTTCGTGCAATGGGGCCGATGGCAGGGATCAAGAGCGTGGTACAGCGGCTCTCAATTTATTAGGTTAAAAGTGTTCCATCGTCACAGACAAGGAGCTATTCATATATTGAATGACGAGGCTGGATCAGCTGTCTGACCTGCTTCTGTCAGTTTAATGGATATGATGTTCATTATTGCTCCGTTTCACTGACAGCCGCAGAGCTCCCCCCGGTCCCAGTGTGCCCTCGTTTCAGAGTTACAGGTTAAAAGGTTGGAAATCCCAGTATGACATAATGACACATTTCAGAGAATATTCTCTGAAATGTGTAGTTCTGTAATTACACACTTCAGAGAATATCTGAAATGTGTAATTCTGTACACATTTCAGAGACTATTCTCATATTTTACAGATAATTCACCTCAGTGTTCAGTTCACCATCACTACCGCATAACCACTAACATTACCCAATCTCATATTAGTATTAGCCTGCCCCTGAAAGCTCAGCTATAACTCTAATAGAGGCTGACAGCGGCAGAACACAGAAACAGGGAGTGTGGAGCAAAAGGCAGTAACTGAAAAGCCAACTGAAATCTCCTGGGTGCGCAATGAGACGAAAAGAAATCCCTAGCCATTTGCCCACGCCCTACCCACGTCCATTACCAGACAGGTGGATTAAACCTGGATTGTGCAGAGCTCCTCTTTAGTGAAACGCATCACAAGGTGGGTGCTACAGTCCAATCGCTGACGATCAGCACGCTAGTTCATGAGTTAGAGCCGCAGCCTCTTGATATCTTCACTTCGGAAGTCGATACGCAGAGCCAGAACCTGACGCACCTCTGCCGGGGTCAGCCGCCATGTCAGCGGGCCGGAGTTTGGGCCCCAGTAATCCAGGATCTCTGTTACCTACGTACACACAAATAGGTGCTAGTGAGTCTATGTCGAAAATAAAACCTGCAATTTAATTATATACGTGCTCTGTGTATGTGTGCTGAGGATTCTACAATGTAGATTACCCGCTCCAAGTTGAGGATGGTGGCCATCTGTGTGAGGCGAGCAAATTTATCCCGGATGGTCCAGGTGGTCACAGTGGTGAGGTAAGCCACCAAAGAGCGCAGCTCTTTGTCGAACTGCAGCCCTCCCAGCTAGGAGAAAATCAGCAGCATGTGAAGCAAACATCACAGACTGAATACATTTTGTTCAACAATATTTTCTTAGAGTAGAAAGTCTATATGTTGCTAAATGGAATGGATATGTATTTTTTAGGGGTGTTCATAGTATTCTGTTACATCACCACACAGCCATCTTGGTAGGAAAATAATGTTTTTTTTTACAGGTGATTACAATCAAATGACAAACAGAGCCAATGAGCTGTGTATATTATAAAGACATATTGGTACGAAATGCATTTGACATCATGGGAATACGGGTACTAGAATACTGGTTCTGCATTTCAGCAGATGCACTGCTTGAAATGGGTAGATGCCATCCTGTCAAAAGGAAACACCCATGTCTGGACTCATTAATAAATCATTGCTTAGGGCGGGCCTTTTCATCACATGTATGTCAGTGATGTAAGCGATGCACAACGTGCTTGGTGCCACCTTGTGGCCAAACCCGGCACCTCACCCTGCTGAATGAGCACTTCAGGACGGTCTTCTCCATTTCGATGGACACCAAGCTGGTCATCAGACTGGTCAGTGTGTCGTAGATAACTGGAGAGAGGGCCATCTGAGAGGAGCACAAGAGGAGGAGTGAGAGTGAAGACAGAAAATAGTCAATATGAAGGGGGGAATAACATGATCCTCCCAGGCGCTACGTCCTGCCGGTAAAACTCCTCGCTGCCAGGTGAAAAGAAGCGGCTGGCGACTGCACATGTATTGGATGAAGTATGTGCTAGTCTACGGGCTATCCCCAGATCAGCAGGTGGAGCAACGACAGGGACAACAGCGGGAATTGGCCAAGTACAACTGGGTTAAAATGGGAGAGACCTTTTTTTATATATAATGTATATCTAAAATAAAACTTGATAAAAAAATAAGAAAAGAGTAAATATATTCAGATGATACAAACTGAAGTGATATCAGTCGTATTGTATTTTGAACAATGCTGCAACCATTATTATGAATTAGATTTTAGATACATACCTTGAACTCTGCCATGAGTTGCTCCAAGTTAAGAATGAGCTGCTGTACCCACGGATCATTGGCTTCATACTCATTAAACTCCTCCTGTAAACAACACCACCAGTTATCCTCCCATGCTCTGTAACCTCAGAGTGTATCTGTGTGATGTAGAGAGCATGCTCTGTAACCTCAGAGTGTATCTGTGTGATGTGGAGAGCATGCTCTGTAACCTCAGAGTGTATCCATGTGATGTAGAGAGCATGCTCTGTAACCTCAGAGTGTATCTGTGTGATGTAGAGAGCATGCTCTGTAACCTCAGAGTGTATCTGTGTGATGTGGAGAGCATGCTCTGTAACCTCAGAGTGTATCCATGTGATGTAGAGAGCATGCTCTGTAACCTCAGAGTGTATCTGTGTGATGTAGAGAGCATGCTCTGTAACCTCAGAGTGTATCTGTGTGATGTGGAGAGCATGCTCTGTAACCTCAGAGTGTAATCTGTGTGATGTAGAGAGCATGCTCTGTAACCTCAGAGTGTATCTGTGTGATGTAGAGAGCATGCTCTGTAACCTCAGAGTGTATCCGTGTGATGTAGAGAGTAGGGATGTTCATTTTGAACAATTTCCATAATCGAAAATCGGGAAAAATTAACGATCAATTATCGATTATCGATATCAAAAAATTTGAAACATATTATTATTATTTTATTTATTTATTTTTTTACTCTGGCCTGGTAATAACGTTGCGCGTTCTCGGCCAGCTATAATGGCGATGCCACTGTGTAGTAAGAATATCAGACACTAGCGCTGTGGCCAGGGGAAAATAATAATAATAATAATAATAATAATAATAACAATAATCATCCAAATTCCACATGATCGATTCAATTCCTTAACGATCAATTATCGATTTTCGATAATTGATGAACATCCCTAGTAGAGAGAGCATGCTCTTTAACCTCAGAGTGTATCTGTGTGATGTAGAGAGCATGCTCTGTAACCTCAGAGTGTATCTGTGTGATGTAGAGAGCATTACCTCTTCTATGTTGTGCGAGATGGACAAGAAGCTGCTGATCCAGGGTTTCACCTGAGGCTTTATGGCTGTGGAGTTCAGCTCAGTCAGGCCCTCCTGTCAAACAAAACCCCATGAGCACAACAGTGTATGTAATATCCAAAGATCCTTACAGGACCAAATACCAAATGCCAAACCACAGTCTTCTACTCTTTTCTTGCCCTGATGAAGACCTTAAGATGGAAACACCAAGACAATAAAGACTTTTTAAATGTCAAACTTTTAGTCTCTCCTTTCCTTACAGCTTTAGCTTTCCTTGGACTTTGTGTACACAGCTTAATAGTTTACTTTCCCCCCTCACTGGAGGGTTTCAACCTTAGAGCTAATATCTGTTTTCTACAGTTTTTTTCAGTATTAGTATTGGCCACTAAATAGAACAGTTACAGTTATGTTCCTCGCTATAGTTTGCTACAGAAAACTAAAGGCTATAGAAAGAGGTTTATATCGCCCACCTACGAAAACGAGGACAGAGAATAATGATGTGACTAACCGGCACCAATTATCATATCTAGCAAAAATATTAAACATCGTATTAAAACTCAATTGTGCTCGTTACTAAGCCAATGACTTCCCTGTCTTAAATAAATAATTATTTTCCTCTGTTGTGTCTGTAAATCTAACCCTAATGACATGACTGGCTTAAGTAATGCTTTTCAACACACACTCACAGACTTTTCCCCACTGAGTGGCACCTGAATGAAGCAAGAGAGGGGAACATAATGCACAACTGATCTCTGTGTGTGTGTGTGTGTGTGTGTGTGTGTGTGTGTGTGTGTGTGTGTGTGTGTGTGTGTGTGTGTGTGTGTGTGAGATCTTCCAACCTGCAAGAGATCCTTGAACTTGCTCGATGTGTTGACAAGGTCTGACAAACAGCTGTCAATCTTGGCCTGTTCGCCGGCCCCATGCGTGAACAACTTGGAGCAATCGTTCTGTGGAAAAGGGACCAAGTTGTCAAGCTGTAAGAAAAACACAAAACTAGAGAAGCACTGATGTAGACCTTACCTCCAGGTTCCTCTTCAGAGTTGTGATGTTCTCACTGCACACGTCGACATTATTTAGAGTCACCTGCGATGGAGAAAAGAAAACGTTTGTCTAGGGTGAATTTGTCTTCTATTCAATTACGGGTGCATTCGTAAAATAGCCACTCCGAGCGCCAGAGCGCAATCCGGCACAAACTGGACCATTCGTACAATTGGGAGCGCTGTTGGAATACAGCGAACAGTGGCGCCCTCATTTTAGTGTAGAGCGTCAGATTGGATTTAAGAAACACACCGTAGATGTCACACTCAACGGCTGGCTTAAAAACATCATCACTATTGGTCTGGGTTTTTATTTAATCCGTTGACTTGCTTCGGTTAACGAAGGATGCAGACAAGCGGGATCGTCTCCATCCAAATGACAGGGATGTTTCTGTTCTTTGCTTGGAACTTTGAGGTTTTAATGAAGGACTGACAGTCGGTCAGTAACTGTCCTCTCTCCTCCCTCATCCCCAGACACTTCCCGTCCTTGTTCCTGGAAACACACCTACACCCACTACAACACTGCCAGCCTCTATTTCCAGGAACTCCATTACGGTCTATTCTTGCTGCCCCTGACCTAGTGCCTTTAAATATTGATGTATTCAATTTGACATCCCTCTCTCTAATAAGTCTGTTATCTACCTTGATTTTATCACTGCTAATCGTTTGGACTTTTGGGTCACAGAAAATGTATCGGTTGAGGCATGGAGATTTGATCGAGGCAGCGACTCCTGATTTATCTAATTTTCATCCGTCCCGCCTCTCTGATAGAAGTGGGGGGTCCGGTTTAGCGGTCTTATACAAATGTTATTTTAAATGGCTTATCTCCATGGTAACGTGTGTTTTGTTTACAGGCTTCCCAAGCTGAAATGTAAATTGATGCAAGAACTCCCAGAACAGGATATCACAATAAAGTCGTCAAACTTACGTCCATTGTGGTCCTGAGGTCTCGGCTGGGAGGCATGACACGTATGTGTACGATGTTGTGTGGGTTACAATGTGCTTTTTAAACATACTGTTTTACCTAAAGAATTACAAATAAAATCACTCTTGTTCCATTTTAATTGTAACGTCCTCATGGGGTGGGTGGGAGCTATGCAAACCCTTCAACTCTTGGAACACTCTTCACCCTCTCTGGTGAATTCCCAATAAGAATATGTTGTCTCAATGGCATCATTCACTCAATGTTTTGCCATTGAGGCCAGTATGTTCTGATATGTTGCATGTGATGTAATGCATGGACACAGACACTACAGACAGATCCACACAGTAGTACCCCGCTGTCTAACAGGTGTGAGTGTGTTTGTGCCAGCGTATACGTGTATGTGTCCATTCATGATTCTTACCAGGAAAGCAGCCTTGGCGTGTTCGGCACTCTCGATGCCAAGTGTGTTGAACTTGCCCTGCTGCAAGCTGCTCTGCATCAGACTGACGGCGCTGCTCACGCCCCGCTGGATGTCCTGCAGTGTGGTGGCAGGGAAGCCCTGCCGCAGCTTATTGTACAACACTTCTCTGGGACACGGAGAGAGACGGGCGAGGGGTGAAGGGAGAGTGTGAACCAAGGAGGTAAAGAGTATTTTTTCAAATGTGAATCGGAAAACGTGCGAGTGGGAGTACCTGAAGTCAGACTCCAGCGCTGAGTTTGCGTGGTTGATCATGGCACACAGGCAGTCGATGCTGGAGCTGGACAGAGCTCTGCTGATGCACTTCTTCACAATGTAGAAACAGTCGTCCACCATGCTGGACGTCAGCTGACCCTTTTCATATGTGTCCATTGCAACAGCCTGAGGAGAAAAGTTCAGTTTATTCTGCATGAGCCGGGCTCTGAGTGTTCATTGTCTGTTCCGTGTGTTAACGCTTTTGGCAATGCGCTCTGCTTGGGGGAATTACGGTATGTACTGTTAAGCTGTTAAGGCATGACAGAGCAGGAGTCCTGCATAAGGGAAATACAGTGTGCGCTCATACACAGGCAGTACGGTTCAAGTCAAACAGCGTCAATCAACTGGAGGCTGGTGGCTGTACATCTACATACGTACAGTACAAGGAACCTGGTGATCTTCTAACTGTAGTGGCAGAGTCAACGCATGAATTACATATTTTCAACAGCAATTGTCTTAGTTACAACACTGTGAAAACAGCACTTTGGTGTTAACTTGTGACGTCTTAACGTCTTTAAAGTCAATGCAGTTTCACTCTCTCTAATCATGAATTCTCCTCACCCCTCCACCCGTGCACCTAGAAAATGCTACACACTTTATCTTTATGAATTAAAAGTTTAATCGTTTTTTTTTAATCAAAGTGTATTGCAGCTAATGGGGTAAAAAATAATAATTTTGTTCTGGGCTTTTCTAAAAGTTGAACACTTGTTTCACTGCCATTACCTCCGCATGAAAATATAAGATTGAGTGATTTACCTTATTGACAGTCTCCCTCATGTAGTACTCCTCCATTGGAATGTAGTAGCCAATAACCTCCTGCATGGTCCGGCTCAGCAAGCAATGTTTCAGGAGCTTCTCCACATTCTGCTGATGCTCTGTGCGGTCGACGAGAACAATCACAGAAATTGTTTCTACCCTACATCACAAAGGGAGTCTTATTATATGTATTATCATGCATTCATATGCAGCTACCTTGAGTGATGTTCTGGGCGTCTGCAACTTCAAAATCGGACATCATACGACGACGCAAAAAGCGCAGGTAGAGCTCAGCCCTGGCATTCATCAGGGTGACTTCCATCAGCACGGGGTCCAGCTCTCTGTCCACACAAGATACACACATGAAGACAGACAGCAAGCAGCCAGACCGACTGGGGGACGCAAGATGCTGCTGAGACAAACACAAATACCTGGGCTCTATCCTCTCAGCTGGCATGGTCCTCATCATGCTGTTCTGCACAATCTGAAACTACAGGAGGGACTCGAGGTTACAGCGACTCCAGGTATGAACTCAAGGACATACACACACACTCATACACACAAACACACACACTCACACGCACAAACACACACCTTGTTGTGGTAGTCTCTTTGCTGGATGAACTTATCGACTATTTTCTGGGCCTGCCGGTCACACTCCTGCTGCAGGTGGGTGATGAGTGTGTACAGATGGCCATGACCGTAAAACGTTTCTACTATAGGTTGATGAGTCTCAACAACACGGGCAATGCCTGGGAACACACAAACACAAGCACGTTTTTTCTAAGTTGCCTCTCCAAACAAACAAGTGGAGACGTATACACAGTTTAATTTCTTTATTTGGATTTTCAATTCAGGACAATCGCATCAAAATCCAAATGCATCTCAGAGCCACAATGCAATGTAAAACCATGACCACCACTGTACACTGTAGGCTCACCAGCAAGCTATAAGACAGACGTTTTTACACTTCAGATCTACTTTCACGTTCTTCAACAGCACAAGATCTACCTGTCCACCCCCTCTCCCCCCCGTAACAGTAAACCTGATAATTAACCGTTGTTTGTACACACACAAAAACATAATTACAAAACAAACAAAAAATCACAAACTTGTATTCCATAGATAAGTGTGGGTAGACATGACCTAAATGAAATGCTGTTTATAATCTCAATAAGCAATTAGCAATAGACAGTATTTCTTAATGTATATTTAAATTGTACATTTGCAATAAACATGCACGGACAGACTTATTATCCAAAAATGATTTTGGAATCTACCAGTAAGCACCCTGAGATCTACCAGTGGTGGTGACCACTGCATAAGACAACTATGGATAGAGGTGGTAGCGTTTTTTCCAAATTTGGTAGCTGCCTATGAGGGCGGACACAGAACAGAAGTTACCTAGATGTTTTGCACTTATTTTTGTCTCACACACACACACACACACACACACACACACACACACACACACACACACACACACACACACGCTATATCAGGCTGATTAGCTCACCTTCTAGTAACAGTGTGAGAGTGTCAGCAAATACGAGTGGCGCTCTCTTCTCTCCCAGGTCTCCACCTGTCGCTAACAGCAGGTTCTCCTCAGCTTTAGAGGCCAGCTGCATGAAAGAGAGAAATACTGAAATATGACTATCGTAATAATAAGAGCACAATTAGTGATCAGACATCATATACCCATGACTATTTCTGGTGATTCTTTAACATTAGGTCAAGTGGTGAAAATGCCTTGTGCCTTAGGGGATGCTAAGGAGAAGAGGGTGCACTTACTCACATGGACTTATGGGGGCAGCATTTGTTTTTGACATTACCTGGTTTACCGACACCCCTAGGTTCCCTCCAGTTCCTGCAATAATGTACAGATTTCCTCGCTCCGCTGTCTCCTCATCTCCCAAGCTCCTAGCACTACTCTCTCCTGTAGGCCTCTTTCCTCTTTCTCAATCTGCAACTCTATCCCCTTAAGTTCCCACTCTGGTGCTCTCTCTTGCTCTCTGCCCTTTACAACACCTGGGAGCGCTGTCACACTGACCTGGCTGCAGAGGTATTGACCAAAGCGGGCGAGGCCCTGCTGGTGGAGGCCCAGCAGAGGGAAGATTTTGAAAAACCGCTCCACCTGCGCGAGGTCAACCGCTGCTACAGCCTCATCCAGTTTCTCAGAAACAATGACCTTCAGTTTCTGCTCTGCGTCCTGCAGCGTCGTCAGACTGGCGTCCACCACACTGCCTGGGCGGACAGAGAGGCATTGCATTATCTACATCTGCATTATCAGTGCTACGGTCTCTGTCTAGTGAGGGGAGCGCAGATGCAAAGTGAACGTGTTATCTCTCTTCTGTGGTGGCTTTACATGCTAGTTACAGTGATTTTGATATTCTGCATTTTTGCTCATTGTTCATGTTCAATTTGGCTAAATGTCTTTTTTGGGTTGCAGTAGCTAACAGAGGGAGTCTGAGGGGGGAAAAAAATCAAAAGTCTGGTGCTTTTCCGATTTGTTCAGAAAACTTTTGAGTCATTTTCCTCTCTCAGGCTTCCCCCATAAAATACCACAAACCAAAAATGATCTGACCAAATGTGAAAAATGATCAGATTGGTAGTACACATTGAGCTACAGCCCTCGTCTTACTTTCCTCTCCCTGCCGGCTGAGCTCAATAACCGACTGGTCCAGAGAGAGGTATCGGTGGATGTGGGCAGCAGCCTTTTCATAATCTTCATCTCTCAGAGCCGTCTGCACACCGTCGGTGCAGAACTTCAGATCAAGGATATCATCAGCCCGCTGGATGACGTTATAGAGCCGTGTCTGTAAAACAAAAATATATACATATAAACGCACAGTCAGAGAGCAGGAGTGACTGTATTATGTACAGTGATGTGGTGGTAAAAAAGGAAAGGGGTAAATAAATTTGACCCATCAAGTCAGTGATCATCATAAGGCAAAACAACCATAGGCACAAACATCAATACAATTTTGAAAAATACATTAATCTATGTTCTTTCTTAAAATACGCTTTCTTTATACACATCCATTTGATTCTACCCAATATGGTGTTTATTGAGTCTAGGGCTGCAGCTATTATTTTAATTATCGATTAATCTGTTGATTATTTTCTCGACTAATCGATTAGTCTATAAAATGCACACAAAATGGTGAAAAATGTCGATCTCTTTGTCCCCCAAAGCCCAAAGATGACGTCCTCAAATGTCTTCTTTTGGCCTCACCAACAGTCCACAACCCAAACATAATCAGTTTACCGTCATAGAAGATGAAAGAAACTAGAAAATATTCACATTTGAGAAGCTGGAGCAAGAGAATCGAGCTCTAATTGAGTGAGTCATCAGCATTTATGCGCAAAAAGATGGGTAAACCCTATTTTGTAACTAAAAGGTTTAGGTGGGTCCCCCTCCTCCACTGCATCCCTGACTCTGTAGAATGAATGTGTGTGACACCTAGATGTAAGGAGTGTGTGTGTGTGTGTGTGTGTGTGTGTGTGTGTGTGTGTGTGTGTGTGTGTGTGTGTGTGTGTGTGTGTGTGTGTGTGTGTGTGTGTGTGTGTGTGTGTGTGTGTGTGTGTGTGTGTGTTGTTGTACTTTTGCCAGGTCCAGCTGTCGGACTTTGCGGCTGACATTCTCCGCCAGGCTGCAGGTGAAGGTGATCATGCCCGACAGCTGACTGGCGTCTCCTCCAATCAGCTGCAGCTTGGGCCTGAGGGGCAAAGTGACAGGTTTTGCATATCATTATTATTATTAACAGATTGCTGGCTCAAACATCATAGATTATGGTGTAGCTGAAATTGGTGGTGCTGTATCTGATGATCATGCAATGTCAGAAGGTAGTGCATACTGGTATGTGTATGTGGTGTGCTTTTAAATAAATTATCTTAATCTTTTATTATTAATAACATGCATGTGGGTTTCATCTGCTGGTTTTGACGTGTCCTGTGAGCTACTGCATGTCTCCAGTGAGGATGTAAGTATGTATTCAAACCTGAGACAGTTTTTCCATGGAATTACCAGATATCACATCAAAACTTTATTTATATTTTAGCCCCAACTTTTTACATTTCCCAGTCAATTAGGATGGCATGACAATTTAACACATCAGGAAGTAGCATACACCATGTATAAGCTGTATTAATGTCGTATGCATAAAGTACAATAAACACATAGCAAGTCATATTGGGTCACATGGTTGTTCCACTATGCACCAACATCAAACTGTTATAGAAACTGTACTCTGCTCAAACTGTACCCCATCCTCTGTAGTGCCAGCATCTTTGTGTCGATGCTCCCCTGCTGCCCCGTCAGTTTGTCCAGCTCAGTTTCCACTTCTTTCTGCATTAGAACAGACAACGAAATATGTCATGCACAACAAGAATAAAGCTATAATAAATCGAAAATGTTTTTTTTGATAAATCACTTACTCCCCCTTCTAGTTGACATGCTCATTGGGGCTAAGCACAGTGAGCTATGGACTCTTCACTCTTCAGTTTGCACTACAGTATGTGGTCAGAAACCTTTTAACACCTCCATCTGGAATTTTACTTTGGCATCCCTGAGTCCTAGATGAGTTGCTGTCACTACATTTCTGCCTTTGCTTAAATTTTGATTTATGAGACATTTTCTTCTACCCTGAAATTGACTGAGCTCTTGCCTGAGCTTTTGATACAAAGAGAGATGGTAAACAGTAGACAACTAACCATTAATTGATTTTTTTCCCCCATTAAATTGTTTATTACACATGTATTGTTTGAAAAGATTCATGGAATTATACTTTGAGCTGCACTTCCTTGAACACATTGTCCTCCTATCCTTTGATAAAGGGCAGAATATGAGCATAATAAAGTGCAACCCTCATGGCAGCAGCATATCATTTTCGAATATAGCCCATCTTCTTTCCTTTTGGCAGGAAAACACCTTGTGCTGTATGGAGTCCCGGATCTGCCGTATCAACAAATAAATGAATAAATGTATAAATGAGCAGATAAATACATATATATGTATCATAAATATATGTAGAAATAAATGTAGATGACATAAATGTATATATATGTGTATTTTCCTATTTTTGTACGTTTTATATATTTATTTAATGATTTATTTGTGTATTTATACATTTATACATTTATTTATACATTTATACATTTATTTATACATTTATACATTTATTTATACATTTATACATTTATTTATACATTTATACATTTATTTATACATTTATACATTTATTTATACATTTATTTAGACATTTATACATTTATTTATGGCATTTATTTATGTGTGTTTTATTTTATTTATGTCTGTTTTATTTACCTCCCATTTATTTATGTGCCTTGTATTTAGTGATGTCTCCTTTGTATTTAGTGATGCGTCCTTGCTTCCTTTCCTTTTCTGTATGCATTTCTGCCTCACTCAATGCAAATTAGGGGGGCGGCCCGTGCATTTATGCCTGCTGCTCAATGCAGATTAGGGGGCTGGCCGTCATGGGCTCAAGTCTTTGCCTATTGGCTCGAATGCACATTGTCCTATCTGCTCCAAACTTGTCATGCATGATAAGTGTCCATGCCTGAAGATATCTGCACATCAATATCCATGGTATTTACACTCATAGCGCCACCTACTGGCAACAGGAAATGACATGTTTTACACTTACATGAACTGCTCAGAGTGGGTTGAACACATCCACCTCGGATGTGGTCAGAAAATCCTTTACCACCCAATGCAGCTTCATTGTGATGATTATGAGTGCTCATTGACTGGCGTGGGCGTGGCGCCATGGCGAAGGTTGATGTTTCGCCGTCACACAGGAAGTTGGAGTAACTTCATTGTAGATTGTCCAATCTGCTCCAAACTTGTCATGCATGATAACTGTACATGCCTGAACACATCTAGATGTCAATATCCATTTATAGTCATAGCGCCCCCTACTGGCAACACAGAAAGTGCTTTGTAACTTGGCCCTACATGCTCACACGTGCACCAAACTTCACATGTTTGATGAGCATCCCAGCCTGAAGACATCTAGATGACCATTTGGAGTTAGAGGCAGAGCGCCCCCTACTGGCCACACAGAAAGCGGTTTGTAACTCGGCCGTACATGGTCACACCCGCAACGAACTTCACATGTTTGATGAGCATTCCAGACTTCACACATGTACATGCCAATATAGCATTATAGGCAGAGCGCCCCCTACTGGCAACACATAAAGTTGATTGTAACTCAACTGAACGTTGTCCTATCTGCTCCAAACTTGTCGTGCATGATAAGTGTCCATGCCTGAAGATATCTGCAGATCAATATTCAGTGATAGTTACAGCGCCACCTACTGGCAAAAGGAAATGACAAGTTTTACACGTACATGAACTGCTCATAGTGGGTTGACCACATCCACCTCAGATGTGGTCAGAAAAGCTTCAAGCTCTCGATTAACCTTCATTGTGAGGATTATGAGTAAGACATTGATATGTCAATATCCATTTATAGTCATAGCGCCCCCTACTGCCAACACATAGATTGTTTTGTAACTCGGCAGTACATGGTCCCCCGTGCACCAACATACACATGTTTGATGACCATCCCAGCCTGAAGACATCTGGATGACCATTTGGAGTGATAGGCAGAGCGCCCCCTTCTGGCCACACAGGGAGTTGGAGTAACTCCATTGTTGATTGTCCAATCTGCTCCAAACTTGTCATGCATGATGAGTGTACATACCTGAAGACATCTAGATGTCAACATCCATTTATAGTCATAGCGCCCCCTACTGCCAACACAGACAGTGGTTTGTAACTCGGCCCTATATGCTCACACGCGCACCAAACGTCACATGTTTGATGAGCATCCCAGCCTGAAGACATCTATAGGACCATTTGGAGTTAGAGGCAGCGCGCCCCCTACTGGCCACACAGGAAGTTGGAGTAACTCCATTGTAGATTGTCCAATCTGCTCCAAACTTGTCATGCATGATCAGTGTACATACCTGAAGACATCTAGATGTCAACATCCATTTATAGTCATAGCGCCCCCTACTGCCAACACAGACAGTGGTTTTTGTAACTCGGTCCTATATGCTCACACGCGCACCAAACGTCACGTTTGATGAGCATCCCAGCCTGAAGACATCTATAGGACCATTTGGAGTTAGAGGCAGAGCGCCCCCTACTCGCCGCACAGGAAGTTAGAGTAACTCCATTGTAGATTGTCCAATCTGCTCCAAACTTGTCATGCATGATCAGTGTCCATGCCTCAAGCCATCTATATGTCAATATCCATTTATAGTCATAGCGCCCCCTACTGGCAACAAAGAAAGTGGTTTGTAACTTGGCCCTACATGCTCACACGTGCACCAAACATCACATGTTTTATGAGCATCCTAGCCTGAAGACATCTAGATGACCATTTGGAGTTATAGGCAGAGCGCCCCCTACTGGCCACACAGGAAGTTGGAGTAACTTTATTGTAGATTGTCCAATCTGCTCCAAACGTGTCATGCATGATAAGTGTCCATGCCTGTACACATCTATATGTCAATATCCATTCATAGTCATAGCGCCCCCTACTGGCAACACAGAAAGTGGTTTGTAACTCGCTCCTACATGCTCACATGCGCACCAAACTTCACATGTTTGATGACCATCCCAGCCTGAATACATCTAGATGACAATTTGGAGTGATAGGCACAGCGCCCCCTACTGGCCACACAGAAAGCGGTTTGTAACTCGGCCGTATGTGGTCACACCCACAACAAACTTCACATGTTTGATGACCATCCCAGACTTCACACATGTACACGCCAATATAGCATTATAGGCAGAGCGCCCCCTATTGGCAACAGGAAATTACATATTTTACACTTACATGAACTGCTCATTGTCCCAGCCTGAAGACATCTATATGTCAATATCCATTTATAGTCATAGCGCCCCCTACTGCCAACACAGAAAGTGGTTTGTAACTCGGCCCTACACAGTCCCACGCGCAACAAAATTCACATGTTTGATGACCATCCCAGCCTGAAAACATCTACATGACAATTTGGAGTGATAGGCAGAGCGCCCCCTAGTTGCCAGTAGGGGGCGCTATGACTCTAAATGGATATTGACATATAGATGTCTTCAGGCTGGGACACGTATGAAGCACGTGCAGTTTGGCAGAGATTGGACAATCTCCAATGGAGTTAATCCAACTTCCTGTGTGACGGCAAAACATCAACGTTCGCCATGCCCAAGCTGCATTGGGTGGTAAAGGATTTTCTGACCACATCCGAGGTGGATGTGTTCAACCCACTCTGAGCAGTTCATGTAAGTGTAAAACATGTAATTTCCTGTTGCCAGTAGGTGGCGCTATGACTGTAAATGGTTATTGACATATAGATGTCTTCAGGCATGGACAGTTATGCATGACAAGTTTGGAGCAGATAGGACAATGTGCATTCGAGTGACAGCGACTTCGTGTGTCATGGCGAGACATCGATCTTCGCCGCGTAGCTACACCCACGCCGTCCATGGTAAATGCAAACTTTTAATAACTATTCATCATTGGGGTCTCTTCTATCTGCTGTGCAAGTTTGAGGGTGATCTGATGAACCCCGTAGGAGGAGTTCGTTAAAGTCTGACCCCTGGAAATGGGTGAAATGTCTGAAATATTGCACAGTAAATTCAAAATGGCTGACTTCCGGTTGGGTGTGGATCCTGGCACCAAGAGACTTTTCCATCAGTCTGGCCATGATACATGTGCCCTGCAATTTTCGTAGCTGTAGGTGAAACTTAGTGCGAGGGCTATTCCGTTTATAGGAGGCACTATGGAGGCATTTAGCCACGCCCCTGGCCAAAAACCTTGAAATCTGAAAATTTTCGCCACTTGTGACGGATGTGCAAAGTTTGGCCACTTTTTGTGCATGTTTAGACCCTCAAAAATGCACGCAAAGTGTAAGTATAATAACAATAAATATAGCCGCAAGCGGCGATGCGGGGTCCAAGCATCCGGTGACATGGGGGATATATGAGACATAATAAACACAAAATAAGGCACATTTATTCAGAGTTGGTATGTGCACAAGTAAACAAAATTTGGTTGAGATCCGGTGACCTGACAGTTTCCAAGCAGTAGTAGTAGTAGCCTAGTAGTAGCAGTAGTAGGAATAGTAGTAATAGTAGTGTTGGTAGTAGTGGGACTGGTAGCAGTAGTAGCAGCAGTAGTTGTAATTGACCGGTTAATGAGTTGTGGGCAATTTAGTGTCGGGGTGTGTTTCATTAAACGTTTAGAGATTTATCATTTCAAAACTGTGTGATTTGGCCAAACGGTCTAGGAGGAGTTAGCAAAAGTAGGGTTTTGATCAAATTCAAAATGGTGGAAAATCTAGGCAGACGCAAATGGGCGCGGCCTACATAGATAGATGCATATTGATCCAAGGAATCCCTGAGAAGTGATTTGATTTGAAAGAAATTTTGAGTATAGGACACACGGTTCAGAAGATATGGAGCATAACGCGAAATGGTCTGTTATAGCGCCACCATCTGGCCGGTATGGGTCATTTTTTGTTTCTGAGTAGTGAGGCACATTTCCAATCTATGTGCCCAGTCTGGCTATGCTGAGCATTACAGTTTCTGCTGTACATACAGTTTTACCGGAGAAGAATAAAAAAATAAATAATAATAATCAGAACAGATACAACAGATACAATCCATGCACTTCGTGCTTGGACCCCTAATAACCGGAACAATTACAATAGGGATCCACGCACTTCGTGCTTGGACCCCTAATAATAATCCCTTGGAATACAATAGGTCCTTCGCCAACCGACCATGCCGGTGCTCGGGCTCTAATTAAAGCTGCAGGCAGCGTCGTGGGCCCTCGCACCCGCCGCGCGTCGGGGTTCGGAGCAGATAGGACAACGTTCGGTCGAGTTACAATCAACTCCCTGTGTTGCCGATAGGGGGCGCTCTGCCTCTAATGCTATATCGGTGACGGTGTGTACGTGCGTGAAGTCTGGGATGCTCACCAAACATGTGAAGTTGGGTGCGGGTGTGGCTGTGTATGGCCGAGTTACAAACCGCTTTCTGTGTGGCCAGAAGGGGGCGCTCTGCCTATCACTCCAATTTGTCATCTAGATGTGTTCAGGCTGGGATGGTCATCAAACATGTGGATGTAGGCGCGCGTGGGACCGTGTAGGGCCGAGTTACAAACCACTTTCTGTGTCGCCAGTAGGGGGTGCTATGCCTATAAATGGCTATTGACATAATAGATGTCTTACTCATAATCCTCACAATGAAGGTTAATCGAGGGGTTAAGGCTTTTCTGACCATATGTGAGGTGGAGGTGGTCAACCCACTATGAGCAGTTCATGTAAGTGTAAAAGATGTAATTTCCTGTTGCCAATAGGGGGCGCTCTGCCTATAATGCTATATTGGCGTGTACATGTGTGAAGTCTGGGATGGTCATCAAACATGTGAAGTTTGTTGCGGGTGTGACCACGTACGGCCGAGTTACAAACCGCTTTCTGTGTGGCCAGTAGGGGGCGCTGTGCCTATCACTCCAAATTGTCATCTAGATGTATTCAGGCTGGGATGGTCATCAAACATGTGAAGTTTGGTGCGCATGTGAGCATGTAGGAGCGAGTTACAAACCACTTTCTGTGTTGCCAGTAGGGGGCGCTATGACTATGAATGGATATTGACATATAGATGTGTACAGGCATGGACACTTATCATGCATGACACGTTTGGAGCAGATTGGACAATCTACAATAAAGTTACTCCAACTTCCTGTGTGGCCAGTAGGGGGCGCTCTGCCTATAACTCCAAATGGTCATCTAGATGTCTTCAGGCTGGGATGCTCATAAAACATGTGATGTTTGGTGCACGTGTGAGCATGTAGGGCCAAGTTACAAACCACTTTCTTTGTTGCCAGTAGGGGGCGCTATGACTATAAATGGATATTGACATATAGATGGCTTGAGGCATGGACACTGATCATGCATGACAAGTTTGGAGCAGATTGGACAATCTACAATGGAGTTACTCTAACTTCCTGTGCGGCGAGTAGGGGGCGCTCTGCCTCTAACTCCAAATGGTCCTATAGATGTCTTCAGGCTGGGATGCTCATCAAACGTGACGTTTGGTGCGCGTGTGAGCATATAGGGCCGAGTTACAAACCACTGTCTGTGTTGGCAGTAGGGGGCGCTATGACTATAAATGGATGTTGACATCTAGATGTCTTCAGGTATGTACACTCATCATGCATGACAAGTTTGGAGCAGATTGGACAATCTACAATGGAGTTACTCCAACTCCCTGTGTGGCCAGAAGGGGGCGCTCTGCCTATCACTCCAAATGGTCATCCAGATGTCTTCAGGCTGGGATGGTCATCAAACATGTGTATGTTGGTGCACGGGGGACCATGTACTGCCGAGTTACAAAACAATCTATGTGTTGGCAGTAGGGGGCGCTATGACTATAAATGGATATTGACATATCAATGTCTTACTCATAATCCTCACAATGAAGGTTAATCGAGAGCTTGAGGCTTTTCTGACCACATCTGAGGTGGATGTGGTCAACCCACTATGAGCAGTTCATGTACGTGTAAAACTTGTCATTTCCTTTTGCCAGTAGGTGGCGCTGTAACTATCACTGAATATTGATCTGCAGATATCTTCAGGCATGGACACTTATCATGCACGACAAGTTTGGAGCAGATAGGACAACGTTCAGTTGAGTTACAATCAACTTTATGTGTTGCCAGTAGGGGGTGCTCTGCCTATAATGCTATATTGGCATGTACATGTGTGAAGTCTGGAATGCTCATCAAACATGTGAAGTTCGTTGCGGGTGTGACCATGTACGGCCGAGTTACAAACCGCTTTCTGTGTGGCCAGTAGGGGGCGCTCTGCCTCTAACTCCAAATGGTCATCTAGATGTCTTCAGGCTGGGATGCTCATCAAACATGTGAAGTTTGGTGCACGTGTGAGCATGTAGGGCCAAGTTACAAAGCACTTTCTGTGTTGCCAGTAGGGGGCGCTATGACTATAAATGGATATTGACATCTAGATGTGTTCAGGCATGTACAGTTATCATGCATGACAAGTTTGGAGCAGATTGGACAATCTACAATGAAGTTACTCCAACTTCCTGTGTGACGGCGAAACATCAACCTTCGCCATGGCGCCACGCCCACGCCAGTCAATGAGCACTCATAATCATCACAATGAAGCTGCATTGGGTGGTAAAGGATTTTCTGACCACATCCGAGGTGGATGTGTTCAACCCACTCTGAGCAGTTCATGTAAGTGTAAAACATGTCATTTCCTGTTGCCAGTAGGTGGCGCTATGAGTGTAAATACCATGGATATTGATGTGCAGATATCTTCAGGCATGGACACTTATCATGCATGACAAGTTTGGAGCAGATAGGACAATGTGCATTCGAGCCAATAGGCAAAGACTTGAGCCCATGACGGCCAGCCCCCTAATCTGCATTGAGCAGCAGGCATAAATGCACGGGCCGCCCCCCTAATTTGCATTGAGTGAGGCAGAAATGCATACAGAAAAGGAAAGGAAGCAAGGACGCATCACTAAATACAAAGGAGACATCACTAAATACAAGGCACATAAATAAATGGGAGGTAAATAAAACAGACATAAATAAAATAAAACACACATAAATAAATGCCATAAATAAATGTATAAATGTCTAAATAAATGTATAAATGTATAAATAAATGTATAAATGTATAAATAAATGTATAAATGTATAAATGTATAAATAAATGTATAAATGTATAAATAAATGTATAAATGTATAAATAAATGTATAAATGTATAAATAAATGTATAAATACACAAATAAATCATTAAATAAATATATAAAACGTACAAAAATAGGAAAATACACATATATATACATTTATGTCATCTACATTTATTTCTACATATATTTATGATACATATATATGTATTTATCTGCTCATTTATACATTTATTCATTTATTTGTTGATACGGCAGATCCGGGACTCCATAGTGCTGCAACTGCAGGCTACGAGCGAATGTGACAGTGAACCAAATCTCTGTCAAACTGAACTGGGATGGGACCAGCTGATGGGGCTAGAGATCCACCACCAGCCAGCTGACCCGACCGGGATTCACGCTTCTGAACCTTTGCAGATTCCAACGCAACGTCCTCCTGGGACTACTCGACACCAAAACAAAGGGGTGTAACCATAGACGGTAAGAGTGTAACTCCATACGGCCAGAATGAAAGGTGTTGTTATGGTTTTGTATCCTGTCAACCTGATCAGGTTCTGCCCCCAACTTCCGCCTCACTGAGGACATGTAACTAATCTGCCTCTACGAGCTTTAAAAATAAAGGGGTGCGTTATTTTGACCGTGTTGCAGACGTGAAGGCCTTTGAATGCGCTCGGGACAGGCCAGCAACACGAAACATTTCATTTCAGCATTTTATGCCCCCCCTCACGCCGCCGACGTCATAAGTTTACGTGTGCAGACACTCGCACACCACCACAACCGCCTTTTCACCTAAACTAACGAGCTAACGGTACTCACCTCTCCTGCGCAGAGCTGCTGGTAAACTCTCTCCAGGTCTTCCAGCTCCGTCAGAGCCGAGATACTCTCCATACTCACACAGCCGAGAGAGTCGCATCTCTTCGCCGTGAGACAGGGACCGCTGTCAGCCATCTTCGGCCAGTTTGGGTTTACGAATCACGATTTACGACACCAGCGAGGTTTGCGACGGTTGCGCATGCGTGGTGCGATTTTGTATTCTGACTTGACCATTAATGAGCTTGACAGGGCCAGCCTTTTGACAGTTATTAACTTGTATTACGAGACTTATGTTATAAGGATGAATGAATTTGAACTGCATAATATGCCTATTTTATGTCCTCTGTACTTCATTGACCAACAGGTTTTGTTTTTGTCTCCACAGTGGTTTTCTTTTGGCTGTTCTCAATGTATTCTTTTAATGTTTGTTTTCATCTTTATTGACAATTCATATACTCATATATATTTTGTTTTTACCTTCTGTTGTACTCTTGACATAATTATGAATTGTGAATAATAATAAATAGATCAAAAGAAAGGAACGACAAAAAGCCTCAACCTTTGCTTTGTCCAACTTCATGCTGAATGGAGATTGCCGTTTACGCTGTATGAACAGATTTTCCACCCTGAGAAAACCAGTCTCCACTCAATCTTAGTTCTGTCGTTTTCTGGGTTTTGGACACAGACAAAGAAAAGAAAACAAAAGTGTGGCTGGTTGTTGCTGCCGCTTACTGGCAAATAGACATTCTTCCTTCTTCCTACTACATGCCTTAAGACCTTTGTTGAACCGCAGGGTCCACTGAATTCGGCAAATACATGTTATCTACCAAGCAACCATTTTAAAATAATTTTAACTTTTAGAGCTGATACCACTGTGTATTTTGGTAGAAGAGCACAAACTAAGAGCAGCTCTACGAGTAAAAAAAACACACAAAAAACAAATTGCTTTGGGGGATCAGCCCAAGTTCTTACAATGCCTGTTGTCCAAAGTCTACAGTATTCCCTTGTCTAAATCATTGTATCACATTTACTGGTCTATGCAGTACAGCAGCATATGGTGGAAAAAATAATAATAATGAAATTTATAAAAGTATAAAAAGACTGTCAGATATATTGTGTCATGACACCTATATGCATGTACAGTACGACCAGATAAACAGAGAGGTACCTTGACAACTCTACAGAGGCGAGAATAATTTATTACCTAGAACAATTACAAAAACATTTTTTAAACATTTTTGGGGATTGGTAGTTTGCAATTGTTCCCAAAGTTCAACAGTTACCCTGCACTGGGTGTCCCTGCTTGGAGACAGAAAGGGCAAATAGTTGGCTGGGAAATATTCTAGGAACAAATAACCATCGGCAGGCCATGTTTCGCCTTGGTTGCTGGGGACGGGTGTGTGACGCGGTTTGACGCGTTTGACGTATCCATGTGATTCCCCCTCCCTTGAGTGTGACAGAGCTCTCCCTTGAGAGGGAGAGCTGGCAAGAGGAAACGTGAAGCGAGTCATGCCGGCGGCTTAAGTTAGAAACAATGCGTGACAATTATACTCGAATGTTCGCGATATAGTCATTTCTACATCTCACGTAGCACAAGCCGCGATACATCGAGTATATTCGAGATATCGCCCAGCCCTATCTCAAATGACATTTCACTAAGAGAGGGGTTCATGTTTTCACACTTGCATGTCTTGGAATAAACCATGCATTCTGAACAAAGCTTGATGTCATGTGATGACTGTCCATCAAGAAGTACCGAGTCCAGTCGGGCCCCAAAACCGTAGGATCATGTTGTCACAGAGTCGTTCAGTCGGTCCTACTGGCCTCCAGACAATAAATGAAACTCGTCCCATTTCATCTGCAGCTCTGCTCGTTCTTTCTGCAGCTCCTCCCTCTGCTGGCTCAAGTCTCTGGCCTCCTCCTCCTGCGCCCGCCTCAGGCTCTCGACCCTCTCCCGCTCTGCGCCCGTCTCCCTGGCATTCGCCGTGCGCAGCAGCTCCAGCAGCTCCCTCTGGTGGTCCAGCGCCTGCGCCTCCTGCTTCTGGGCGCTCCTCAGAGCATCGATCAGCTCCCGCTCCCTCTCCAGCGCGCGCGCCTCTGCTTCAGACACACGGCTCTCTGTAAGGAGAGGGAAGGGAAGAACCAGATTCATTGTCGCTTCATAATCAAGGACGGGACTAGAATGTGAATACTTGGTTAGCAACAGCAACATTCATTTGATATTTAGCTGCGTGCAAAGTGCAGCAGATTCATTCACAATAACATCATGGTTTACATTGGGTGATTATGGCTGCTGAGATATGTTGTGACAAATCCAGGATGTTGTTTCTGCATGTATCTTGAAACTCTATAGACTCGTGATGATACACAGTCAAGTCAAGTCAAGTTTATTTATATAGCCCCTAAGCATGTCTCAGAGGGCTTCACAGAAAGTATGTCTAGCTGATTCTAGCTAACACACAGTAACAAGAATAGTTTGACAACTAATACTGCGCATAAGTAACTGCTCATTTGATGTGACTTCACCATCAAATTAAAGCGGACAATCTGAAGGTCAATTCTTCCCTCGAGTCCAACAGGAAACGTAATATGCAGGGAAGCCAAAACATCAGAAGGTGTGTCTGTCACTGTCCAAACAGCTGTAGAGCTCATCGAGTTGACTTTACATTTTCACAGTGCCAATAACTTGGGTGTAAAAACAAGAGGCTTTATGATGCTTAATTTCAACTTCCCCAGTCTGCGCATTTCATTTCCCTAATGATGATTTATTTGTGAAGATGCTTTTGAAAAATGTTATTTTTCACATTAACAATTAAACCACAGCAAACTGCCTACCTGAACATTTGTCTTTCACCACAATTATCTCTAGGTGGGTTTCCATCCACCTGTTTTTAATATGTGAATTTTCAATTTGCGTATAAAATACCTGAGTGGAAAATTAGGTCACCCGTTAATTTAATTTTGGACTAGGGAAAATGAAAAAATGTGAGAATAAATCATGAAAATAAATGAAACGTTCAAATAAATCTGCTCAGGAGGCACTAATTGCAACTCTTTCACTATATTTCTTATTTTGTAATGTTCTATTCTTAAAAAGGTGGGTTATCATTCATTCCTTGCGTCACATGCTCTAGTTTTCTCTCACAGTTTTCTAAGCAAAATGTTGTAGTCGGGTGTAGATAAATAATCCTGTTCATTACTACTCCAGGAAGATAGAGGGCGCTGTGAACTGCAGACACAGTGTCTGGGCGGAGCCTAGACCAAAGGTTATAAAGAAGTAAGACCTCCTTTGTTCGGGGTCATTTGCCATCTTAAGGAAGTAGTGAGAGCAGGCAGTGATCCGGATCCGTGTGTGGACTTTTGTTTTGTAAATAAACTATGTTACAATTTACTCTCTAGTAAATGGACTTATTAAAAGGTTAAACAGAAATATCTCACCACAGTTTGGTTGCCGAAACCCGTGTCGAGGGGGGAACTAGAGTGGGGCAGGCTTTGGGCCTGTGGTTTGGGCCATTGTTTCACGTCGGACCTGAATTCCTGTGGAGCGCGCAAATCAACAACAACACAGTCAGAGCAGGCCGGCGAGAAGCAAATGGGAAGCCAAGGTGAGTTGTAATTTGATTATTTAGAAATACAAAAGTCTAAGTGTGTTATGTGTGAATTGTGCCCAATAGATGATTGGTTACCGAATGATTAAAAGAGCATAAAGAATAGCGTGGAAGAAAGATCGCTATGTTGCTATTGGGAAATTTGATTAAGAGGCAAGTTGGAGCCTCAAGAATCCACTAGGTGGAAATCATTTAAACATTATAAGGTAACTGAGTTCGGTAACTAATCATATTATTGATGTAACAGATATTCTGCTGCAGATTGTGTAGGCCTACCAGTGAGAGAGAATTAAGAACCTAGGTAAATAAATAAAATCCTTAGAGGCTGTGCGGGAGGGGGGACGATCCTTTGTTCAGTAGTCTCTTAAAACAGACTGTTTCATCTACTTCTGGCGAATGCAGCTACACATATGGTGGAAGCATTTGACCGTTAGATGGGGTTTTTATCAGAAGCAGAATCGTTCACAATGTGTGTGAATGAGACCTTAGAGGCCTGTAAAGTTTATGCTCTAGAGATAAAGACCTGAGAAAATTAGAGACCCAACTTGTCTGTTCTGGGAGACTGTTTAGTACAATAGTTAGCAGTGGCTAATGTGCTAACAAGGAATCGGAAGTCGCATTGGCGACCCATGAGACCACAGTAAATCCTTAGAGGAAGCGGAGCATTAAGCTTTGAAAGTCGCCGGATTTCCCCCGGTTGGGAGATAATTAGCGCTATATAAATAAATAAGGAATAAACGTACGTTAGTCATCCAGTGACTGAATTAGCTAGCAAATAAAAAGTGTATGGTAAGGAATGTTGAAGGGAGTTTTATGTGAGAAACGGTAAGCTTAAAAGCTGGCCGCTCTGAGATAGTGGCACTCAGGAGATTTTGGATATTACTGAAATGAAAAGAGACGCAGTACCAGTTGTGGTTGCACAAATTTAATAAGACGATGCTTCTAAGTGTGAATGCTATTCAGTTGCTGGGATGAACAATGGTAGCAGAATTTGTTGCATGTGGCTGTGTTGTCTTACCGCGGTTGTTTGTTAAATCGGCTTGTATGAAAGAAAATCATTGACTATCACATCAATAGTTTCTATCCTCAGCTGGGGCTTAATAATTAGGGAATTAATTTCTAAGCCAGCAGCTGCTTTACGCCGGTTGTTTATTGTGGGAGTTTGGAAGCACATGGCTGTCGGCCATTTTGAGTGTTGTTCACAAGGACAATGGGACTTGTAGTTTGTGTGTGAATGAATGTACTGCATGTGTAAAACTACAAATATTTTACTCAAACGTGATTAGAAGTAAAGCACATGATTGTATAGTAAATAAGCAACTTGGTAAAATAAAGTAGAATTAGGGGAAACTTTGCTGTGTAATAACCTATTTGTGTAATTTTCAGAAATGGAGTTGAGAAATCAAGATAAGAAAATCCTGCCTATCCAAGAAATGATGAATCTGCATGGGCTCATGGCAGCAGAAAAGACAACTGAGTGGTCTTATTGGACACAGGGTTCATGGCCAGCTATGGGCACTTTTGAGAAAGCAAAATTAAATGCAGTGTTAGAACAATTATCTCTTAAACAATTGGATGACCAGGCCCGAAGGGAACATGAAATAGTATACAATTTATGGGCTGCTCAAATCGCCAAAAGACAAGCAGAGGAATTCTTAGTACAAGCTATGCGTCAATTACAGATAGTTAAACATGAGAGTGTAGAATTAGTGACAGGAGAGGAGAAAATAAGTATAACTGAGGCATTTGTAAATACAAAGCAAGCAGAAATCGAGCAAAAGGCAGAGCAGCAGCCATTTCGACCCAAAGGAAGGAGAGAAGGATTTCACAGGAAGCCACCTCACCCCCGCTCCCTTCAGGTAAATAGAGGGGGGAGGGGTGGGCAACAGGGCCAACATGAGATAGGAGGAGGCAGTGAATGTGCCGGCCTTTATATTCAGAGTCCGAATAGGGGAGTATGCAGAAAGCAAGATAGATGTTTTGTTTGTGGGAATCCTACACACTGGGCCCGAAATTGTCCAGATAATCCTTACAATGTGCAGGCTCCTTGAAGAAGAAGAGTACAGAATGACTCCAGTTGGGTAAAAGGACTTAGTTAATTAACATAGTGACAATGCATCTCATCCCTTCTTCCTAAACAGAGATAAGAAGAGTTGAAGTAGGGATGAGGGGGTAGGGAGCAATAACATTGAGTGAGACTTTGAGATGGTAAGATTTCAGGTGGAGAGCAAAATGAAAATTTGGTTGGGAATAAATAACACAGAATTGTCTAATTATGGTAATATCAATATCCATATTTTGAGTTGAATTTCGGATTCTTCCAATTTATGTTGCCAATTAGAATTAGAGACAAGGTGAAGGCTATAAATATAAACAACACGATGAACCTCATTTCAGATGAAGTCATTGTGGGTTAGAATTCCTTTGTTAGTATGTTATTGTGTTACACTGCTTTATGATGATCCATATTTAACTTTGCTGTAAGTTTGAGAAGAAGAGAAAATGAATTGTCTACCGCGATTAAGTCACAAGTAAATAAAGCACTATGTTCTTTTATTTCAGAAGGAGTCCAGCTGAACTGGAGAAAATGAGAGCACAGAAAATTAAGGAATAAATGAAAAGGGGATATCTATGCTAGGGTTTAACATATTTTGTGTGTGTTTCAGAGACGGAACCATGGGCTGCAGGAAGGGAATCAAGTTGTTCTGGAATGGGAGGAAGAGAGGAGGCAGTTGTTGTGTGCAGGAAAATTGTACATTATGAAGGGTATTAATGTTGGTTTTAACATTTCAGAAACAGGCCGAGATGAGATGGAGGTGCTGGAAAAAAAAAAAACCACAGTATGAAGAACTGATAAGTTTCAAGCAAATGTAGACATTTACACAATGTTGTCTTGTCATTTAAATCTCTGAGACTTAACAGGAAAATGGGAGGAGAACTTGGAATAATCTAAATGCTAATTTTCTTACAGGGGACTGTAGGCTGAGAGGTGATGTCATGTAAAACTCTGAGGTGAAGCATAACATTACTTTACTTGCAGGAAGGAAGAAAAGCTGTTATTCCTAATTTAATATTTTCCTTTAGGTCGGACATGTGGTGATTAACAAATCTATTAGTGGGGAAATTAAACATCTGAATTAAATTTTAATTTCACAGAATGAGCAAGAGCGCTCACTACAGGATGTGAAAGCAATTGTTCCCCAGTAGGTGTGAGTATGCAGGATGGCTTTGTTTCAAAGAAAAGGCCGCAGTGCAAGCTTTTGGTTACAGGAGAAGAACAACAGCAAGATGTTATATCAATGTAAAGTCGGTGTCATTTTAGAATGATGTAGTAGGGACCAGTAACTCTTATCTTTCAGATACCAAGGAGAGAGGAGAGCCTTTAGTCAGTGCTTCAGCATAATAAAGCGTGGAAAGAGGGTAATCATTCAAAACAACAGAATTTGGTACTAGTATTTTCCTTTCACAGGAAACAGTTGATAAAAGAATCGGAAGTCGTATTTAAAGGCTTTTATTGCAGCAAAAGTGATTGAAATGCTAATTTGAAGACCGAGAAGAGCCGTCTGTCTGTCATTGTAAACAGGGTTTGAAGAACAAAATTTGAATGTGAACTCCACATTGGGTAAACTCCAACTAAACTAAAGTGTATTGGTTAAGTAATATTCAGTCTAATTTTATTTCGTTATAAGGAAGGGTGGAGGTTTGCAGATGGAGAAAATAATCTTGCTTTTTAAAAGTGTAAATTGTCATTAATCTGTATGCTTGTCTGTTATACAGAGATGGACAATGAAGTGAAAATCTGGAAGCGATTTTCAGAGGGGGGAAGGAAGCGGAGAATAATGAGAATAATGAAGAATTAGGGAGTTCAGACTTGTGACTGTGTGTATGAGAGGGAAAGGGACGGACTTGACATTTTCGGACTGACTAGGAGAGAATTTTATTTGTTATAGAATCTAAGTGAGCTCAATACTGTAGATAGAGAATGGTTATTTGTGTTATTTGTTGTGGGATTAATTGTTTACAGGATCAGAAAGTAAGGTAAGTATGACGTGGAAATATGGGAACAGCTGAAATACTGCATGAATTAATACACTAACCAAACTAACTAATTCATAACTAACTATGAAAAGTTGATTGTTATAACCAAAGTTATTGGACAAATAGTCGTGGAGGGGACCGAATCCATGGCAGGTAATATTGAAGAGGAATCAATTTAAGAGGTGAGATGAATCATTCTTAATACAAATTATGCTGTTAATGACAATTGAACTGAAATGAGAACCTGTGTTTGTGTGTTGCCATGTAAATAAGTTGTTAGAATAGCAATTTAAGTGATCATTTCAATGTAGTGTGCATTGTGAGCAGATGAGATGCTCAGAGTTATATTTGTATAATGTTTCTTGTTGAATAATCTTCAGCTATTTGCAATTGTAGTAGTGTTATTGTTTTAGTTTAATGCTGAGATACTGTGTGATTTTAAGCGAAAATGTGCAATCTGGATTGTGCAGTATTTTGAGATGAATTGGCAAGTTGAAAATTCAATACAGGTTTCTAAAGCACGGGCCTGAGGCCGAATGAGGGTTGTGGACAGATTTTGAGTGGTCCTTGGTTTGTCTCTCAAAATATATTAAATATGGCCTCCCATTGATTAATAAGCCAGTTTACTTTGCAATTTTCCCTCACCTAATGCTAACCCTATCATCATACAGGTTGTTTAAGCAAAGTAGAAACAGCGTATGCAAAACAGAACCAAATAATGTGGAACGTAAGGAAAGAGGGGGTTTGATCTGATCACACAGAAGTTAAGCTTTTGTGTTGTTAGACCAATAAATTATCAAATACCCAATAAAATAAATTGTAAAATTGATGGCTTTTGAGCCAAACTTACATCTGCCATGAAGTCTTGGTTATGTGAAATCCTTGACAATGAAAATAGTATTATGGAAAGTACTGGAAAATCCTTGAATTTCATTTTGTAATGTCTGCATGAACGCTGGTTATAATGATGAAAAATGCAATCAAAATTAAACAATAGCAGGACTGTTGAGATAAACTGATGTATGTAAAAGGAGAACTAAGATTAGATTTTCTGTTTCAGGAAAACCAGGAACATCGAGGGAGACATCGAGTTCAAGACAAAGGAACATTTCAATAAAACAGACAGTTTAGCAGTGAGAAAGGATATTGATTTAATGATTGAAGTTGGAATGGATGGAGTGTGTATGAATAGCAAGTAGGTGGAGCCAATGAAGACGACCCAACGCGAGGACGAAGAAGAAATAAAACTGCCACAAGAATCCTGCACTCCCTAATTGAATTCAGAAACATATGCCAAATAATTGATAGTGAACTATAAACCTTGAAAGCTGTTAAGTGTAATAATATGTACTGTAAATGATTGAATTGAATGTATGTTGTGTCTAGTACTAGAGTATGTAACTAATTAATTCTAGAAGTATTGTATAAAAGGCCTATTATAATATAGTATAAACATTATCATTATATAATAAGCATCATCATAGACTTTTGGTATCGCTGGTAGGCTGGGTTATGCACAGGCTTTTTAAGTGAGTGGTTCTATAACAGTAGAAGCTCGCAGAGGCCTTTCCCTACTTCGAAGGAAAGCAAATGGAAAAAGTAGGTTTACCTCTGCATGTGAATAAGCTGTTAAAAGTCACCGCACTCAGTGCAGAGCTGTGTGCAGGGTGGTTCATGACATGGTTCCCGGGTCATTTGATTCATAGAAGTGGTTTGGACTTTGTGGATTATGTGATCTGGGAAAGGCTGCGTTGTGGACCTGCTTGTGCGCATCTCTGGATGGGGTGAGATGTCAAAATGCTGATGATGTATGCTGATAGACAAAAGTTGCAAAACCAAAAAGCAACTTTATAATAAATCCCTCAGTTAAGTTTTTCCTTATAAGGAAAAAAAGGAGGGAACTGTAGATAAATAATCCTGTTCATTACTACTCCAGGAAGATAGAGGGCGCTGTGAACTGCAGACACAGTGTCTGGGCGGAGCCTAGACCAAAGGTTATAAAGAAGTAAGACCTCCTTTGTTCGGGGTCATTTGCCATCTTAAGGAAGTAGTGAGAGCAGGCAGTGATCCGGATCCGTGTGTGGACTTTTGTTTTGTAAATAAACTATGTTACAATTTACTCTCTAGTAAATGGACTTATTAAAAGGTTAAACAGAAATATCTCACCACACGGGTAAAGGGGCTACTTGGATTAAAAAATCAGGGAAAGAGAGTACTAAAGCCAAAGAAGTTTGGGAACCACTGACTTACAGTAACTGCTCTGTGAATTACATGTATGCCGAATTGAAGAGTGGCGCCTGGTAATCCATTTCATAGTGCAGCTTTGTGGATAACCAAGAAACTTTAAAATAATAGATGTTTTCTTATAGAGCTCAGTCGCTGCCTGCAAGACAACGACACACGTAACATTATTTGGTGTAATCAGGAGAGGCAGACAGCACAACTGGTTGCGCCCTCATCACCAACTCCTAATATTCGCATAACAGTAGTGGATGGAAATGGGCATAACCTTACAATTGCATTTTGCCGGTTTTCTGAAAATGCAGTTAAAATGTGCAATATATTTGGATGAAAACCCAACTTCTGACAGTTTAGCCGTGTCTTTACCTTGAACAGACGAGTAGAGCTGTAATGCATTGTATGGCTTTGCTCTGCCCAGCTCCGTGACCTCGGGGTGCACCTTGGACAGGTGGCGGTGCAGGTTGCTGGTGTTGCTGTTGTGCTGAATCTTTTTCATGCAGAGCAGACACAGAGCGCACTTCTCACTCTCCTGCCGCTCAAAGTGCTTCCAGATCAAGCTGCGGGTGCGCGACGAGGAGCCGTCACTCTTGGCCTTTTGTTTCCTTTGTTTTACGATGACTTCTTCCGCGGCTTCGAGGATGCCGCTAATGGCACACGAGATCTCAGCTCCGTTCACCGTGGTGATGCAGTCGGATTCTCCGTCCTCCAGAGCCACCTCCACTATTTAAGAGGAAAACAGGAGTACCATAATATGAGAACATGCTTTTATCCCTGTATTCTTCTGATTCAAATGTGACGGGAGACAATCACTATGTTAAAGTACTGACCGTAATGGGAAATGCCACTCTCACGCACACACACAAAAATATATCATTGTTTATTACCTATGCCTACATCCATATTTGCTGTCTTCTGAGGAACAGGTCAAGTCATTTTAAACCTTTGAATCTGTTAAGTGGTTATCTTTCACAAACCTAGCTGGTGTGAGATAACAGGAAAGCAACAGTTAACTTGTCACCTGCGAACCGACCATTAGGAAAAACAAGATATGTGACATGATTCGGGACTCAGGAGGATAATGATATCGTTATCCAGTACAACCATACAGTATCTTCAACCCCAAAATCCAAACTATCCCTTTAGCAACTGAAATCAGTAAGGACCATTGTTTTTACCTAGAGCCATCGGTCCAGATTATGGAGAGGGGGGCACCAGCAGCTTCTATCACTCACTACTGCTATAGAATAAAGCTTATTAAAACATTTGGGTGGGTCCTCAAATCAGTCTGCCATTCATTGTCCAATGAGAACTGCTCATGCTGTAGTGATCGGATCTGACAGTCCTACACAGATCCATGGGAACATGTAGGAAGGGTAAGGGTCTCTAGACTAATGGTCCTCAGCGTGGGGTCCGGGAACCCCCAGGGGTCCTTGAGGAGATTCTAGGGTTGCCAAGCAAATCGATGAATTGTTGAATTTCAGCACATTATCTCATTTACAAAACAGGGATGCAAACTCATGGAGAGTGAAAAAGGTGACAGATACCGGGGCAGATATAAAGCTACTCAGAAATCGTCATATTTTGGGATGAAAAGGGTCACTCACCTAAGGTGACTAGTTTGCATCCCTGCAAGAAGTTAACACAATCAGTGAATGTAGAACTTAAGAATGACTGTTTTGATCATAGTTTCTCTATCTCTCTACCTACAATACAGATAGTCATGGAGTTAGGTCAGAATGTCATAGAATGGGGGTTTCTGGCTCTAGAGTAGACTATGGGTCCTTGATACATGTATGACAAAGGTTTACAATCAGGTCTAGACGATGTTCACCTATGTTTTGATGTAGCTATCACAAACAAAGTCCTCTAGTAACTTTGAACAAACTATTTAAAGAGGTGAAAACAATCGTGCGTTCCTTTATCGCAAAATAACTGGGATGTGGAGGCTAAATGACATCACATCCGTTTTGTTAGCGTTCCATTTGCAAAAAACTTGAGCTGGGAAGTTCACTGTTGATTGGTCAGATCCAGTCGCTAGCCAGGTTAGCCATTGTTAGCAATAACAATTGACAACATGGCATTTCGCGGCATTTTGCGCATACAAACACTGCAGCCTCATGTCCACACAGATAGAAGTTAGGCAGTGCTGTGTGTACAGCTGATTTAATGAGACACAAACAAAACAGAAGTGCTAAACAATATTACTACGATTACTACTACTGTTGTTGCGTGGCGCAGCCATCTTGGATTTTTGAGGTTGGGGCTGCTGAGACTCCTACGAGTTTGGAATGGGAAATACCAGCTCTGATGACGTCACCGCCCAGCTCATGACCTTTGAAGTCGTAAGATTACCAGTCCCCAGTTATAAAGGAATGCACGACAATACCAGTGCAGTACTCCCCGTCCGCCCCGGTCCCGATCATGTGTCGGACAACACAGTCAGTCATGTCCCTCTCCTCCTGCCTCTCTCTTGGTCTTAATAGTTCCGCGTTGGCGAACTCGAGCGGGTGTTCGGCCCGCAGGTGTCTGAGCATGCCGGTGGTACTGGTACGGCCTTTGTAGATCAGACCGCATTCACACAGCAGACACTGGACCCCATCTTCGTCTATAGCTTTAAAGAAATGCCAGACTACACTTCTCTTCCGAGTCGCCATCTTTAGCCCCGGTGTTGTTGTCACGTGCCACTCACCCTTACTGACTGTCTGTAACGTAAACTTAGTTTGGTAAAAGATGCTCAGTATGCTATTTTGACCTGCAAAGTGTGTAAAGTGCCATAAATTATTTATGTTCATTGAACAGGTTGAGGACTAGGTTTTAGGAGTGTTCGGCTCCAGCCCCATAATGCACTGCTGCTGCGTACTGTGGGGAAAGACCGAAGAAGACTCGATCAGCCATAATGGCTCCGTTCCTTTCTGAGAGCCGTTCAAAAATAACGGCTCATCGTTCTTTTATACTGCAAACATTAAACTGAAACTCACATGTACCTTCAGATGCACGTGCGCCGTCGTTATCTTGGTCATCGCGTCGTCGTCTCACCTCGGCCACGGCCACGGCCACTTGATGTTTGTTTTTTAAGTGGCGGTGAAGATTGGTTGTTGACCCTCCTTTATATGATAGCTTTGATCTGCAGATATTGCACTCCGCATTACCATTGCCTTTATTGTGGTAGTGCATCCAGATGCCGCTGCGTTTTCGAGTTTGGCTCATTTTTTCGTCTACTATCTCTTGTGACTGGCTGGTTTCTCACTGTTCAGTCCACGTAGTGGTAGGGGAGTGGATGGTCTCGCGAGATCACGATCACACTCGGTTCCCTTCGTTCGTACCTGGCTCGTACCAAAGAGCCGTTGAAAAGAATCGGATAGTTCAAATATGCAAAAGGGAACAATGAGGAAAACACACAATCATAATGCATGCAATTAAGATTATTCTGTGTGGGGGTTTAAACGACCACTGCCAAAAGTCAAGCTGGAAAAAGAATAGGCTACCACTGATGTACAAATTATGGACACACACACTGAAGGATAAGAAAAAAGAGCTGTGTGGATAGGCATGAAAACCGAATTCACCTGAAGGGGGCGGTGTTACAAAATTCTTGCAGAGTTCCAACCATTGATAAGACTGAAGATGAGATGTGCTAACTCTGAAAGCTATTAGCAGGCATCAGATCTGTTTATTGTAGTTCTAATCAAACAATGCATACAATTTAGAAATTATCTAACGGTTCTCGATCTCAACCTGTGGTGCGGGGCTCACTCCCTCTCATACTTTAATATGGTGGTAATTTCTGAGGTGGTACTTGGTGTAAAAAGGTTGAGAACCACTGATCTAACCTTTACTTGATGAATTAACTGGAATTGTCAACCAAAGAGACAAAATGAATAGAGCTGTATTTATTTGTTAAAGAAGCATCTATCAGGGAAATTAACAGTTTCCAGAGCTAACGGTTTCCCAACTTAAATGCAACACAAGTTGTGCTCACAAAGCGATATCAGTTAAAGCAATGCCAATTCTAAACAAGACAAATATTACAGCTTTAACAGAAATTCACAGGCTGAAAATACAAACACTGAACACAACAGTGGGAAACTATCCACACATTACACAAAACAATAATAAATACAATAAGTCTTCCCAAAACAGACACGTGATATTCATTTTTGCAGTGAGCTGGCTGGTACAAGCATTACACTGCATAAATATGTGGCATATTATCAGGTATCAGTGCAAAAAAAAAGATAGGAGGAATCTAACTGATAACTCAGCTGGCATGTAGTTTATTAGTGGTAAGTTTTATCATTAAACATTCTGCAGCAGGAATGTGTGATGTGCATTGTAAAGACGCTTAATGTAAACCATTTTTGTAAAGCACTGTTGGGATAGCGTGAGGTAAGCATGTAACATTGTGTATTTTTCCTTATCTGCACCTGTAAAAGTGCAACAAACCATGAGTCTTATACAGTATAACCCTCTACTAGGGTTTGGCATTTGCATGGGTCTCGGTGAAGGACAGACAGATCGAGTCCAACCAGTACGATCTACTACTGGTCTTTAATAGACATTTCGCTTCAATATATCTACCATCCTCTGAGAATTAACTATGGCCTGTGTCTGAGCGTTAAAAGGTTTCGCGAGGGCCAATAATATTCAGCAGAACTGTGAGACACAGTGAGTGACTACAGGTAAAGTGTTTAACGCTTCCTATTTTTTCAGTCGTCACTGAGCCCCTCGAGGACGCACACAAACTCTCAAATACGTCAAATCCAGTGGTTCTACTCCATCAAAAGGTTAGAAAGTAATGGCTCAAGCACGAGCAGGCTGCACCTTGTGTGAGGAGGGGAGAGGACATGCGGGGAGGAGTCTTCACAGATAGCGGGGGATTTGTTTAAAAAACCCCAGTCTTGGGATTTTTACATCAGTACATCAGTAATAGCTATGTATGCATAGATTGCATGAAACAAAACCTTGTAAAATATAAACTTACACCAATGGTTGTTATCACATGTAAACAAACGTTTTACAGTTTTAACACATTTAAAACTAATTTTGCATTGAAATACTCATTGTATCAAAAGCTCTGTCAATCAGTTCAGGAAATACAAAATGTCTTTCTAGGACAAGCTTTTGTTTTTGTTAATGTAAGAGACAAGAATTGGGACTTTTTTTGTTACTAAATTTGTTTCATAGCCAGGTATTTTACACAACCCTGGATGTCACATATTGTTTTTCTGTCTCCTAGTAAGTATCAAAGCAGATGCTAATGTCATCTAATTTGGTTGAGAGAAGATTTTGTTAGAATAAACTATATCCATATGATTATTAAACCAAAATGACAAAAAGAATAATCTATTAGCACCCCTTGCAATTTTATTCAACTGCTTAAACTTACATTCAAAACTAATATCAAACAAAACTTGAGATATCCACAGCTCCATTCTTCTTCTGTGTTTCACTGAGGAGAGGTCATTTGAATTCAGCCAGTGTCACCAACTACTGTACCAACAGTGGAAGTACTTTGCTAATCAAATCACTGGCACACCTTGATATTAATATGTATGTCTGAAGTGAACACTCCCTTTCAACCTAAGGTGCTGCTAGTGTCCGAAATGTAAACTTTAACATACAAATATTTTTGACAAAAAATATTAACATCTACATGTTCTATACAAGCATCAAAAACAATTCAGTTGGACTTTAAAGGTAAGCTTTTAAACTAAGAAAACTTTCTGAATAAATGGCTTGGACAATATTTCTGAAACCCCAACAGTTACAATAACAAAACCCAGTGGTTCTCAAATGGTTGGTTTATGACCCCAAAGTGGAGCATAGGGCTGTTACGAGAAGGTCCGTCCGTAAAAACTGTCACACTTGTGGTAGTGCAAATATCTAAACCAACTATAATTTTTGGGGCTATACAATTATGAGAACAGTTTACTGGGATCAGTACCATTGACGGTCAGGTGAACTTAACATTCAAAAAGCTGCTAAAAGGGGAAAATTCAAGTAGTAAGTAAGCTGGAGATTGGCCCCTCTCTCACGGCTAATCACATATTATTGGCTGATCCCAAGGATGAGGGAATCGGTTGCTTGGTTTGTCCATCTGTGACAATCAATATTGAAACAATGACTTTGTGCATTTAGCTTAAAAAGGAATACAATAAAATTAAGAAAATACATAACAGAAACTATTTCAAGTGGTAACTCTATGGCCAGACAGCCATCCAACTTTTTTTCTTACTCTGCCATTTCCTCTTGGACAATATTTGACGTAGGTGTGGCGCCTCACTGGCAGGTGACAAATCTGTTTCACTTCCCCAGTCTTTCAAAAACGTAGTGAGACAACCTGGGACCATTTCTATTTTTTCATGCGCCCATTTTTAAGAAATTAGAATTATGCAAAAACAAAAATAAGATTGTATGCTAATGCTATGTATGATACACACATCAAGGGGGCAGATAATGGCAGAGGTTGACAAACCAAGTAAAGATTTAAAAATTCATATATAATAACATCTTATACCCAATGATATGTTGCTAAATGCTATGAATATATTTTCTGCTGAGAATCAGAATAATGGAGCTGTGATTAACACAAAAATAAAACCTGTTGAACAAAACTGTAAGGGGAACAGCCAACCAGAACGTAGCTGGAGTAGCTGAGAATATTGTGCTAGGCTTTTCTCAAACAAAAATATTCTCTACAAAATGCAAACATACAGAAATAAGCAACTGAATTAATGGGCAAAACATTCAAACCCAGTTTTGTCAGTTTTAAGTTAACTGTCAGAGACATGTCGTAGTTGCACTGGGTGTTTATTTAGTTCTTGTTTCTTTGCAGAGCCTCACACAGGTTGTGGTTTGGATCTGGTTCCCGAGTCATTATCTCAACACACTCCCATTCTCCGCTGCAGCTCGACCGCTTCACTGCCTCCACCACCGTCTGCACATACAGCCCATCCTCGAACGTTGGGGCCATGGCGACCGGCCCAGGTGTCCACAACCTGCGCTCCTCATGGGCCTGAAAAGACTGTCTGAGTGCCGTCACCATGGAGTTAAGCCCCCGGAGGTGAGGCAAGGGCATGTCTCGCACCTCCGGCCCTGCCCACCCGCTGTCCCCGAGCAACAGCTCCTCGCCGTTCCCCCCGTTGCGTTGTCCGTACAGTTCTGTCCCCCTGGCGACCAGCCTCCCTGTGGATCCGACTATCATCACCTCGTGGACAAAAGAGCCCGGCATGTTGAAGTTGAGGGTCACGGTGCAGCACACGCCCCCTGAGCCCGTCCCAGAGCCAGACCCTCCCATCAACATCTGGAAGAAGCAGAAATCGTCGCTGGTGACGCGGCGGATGCCCCGGATCGACCCGTTCTGCTGCACAAAGGTGCGCAGCAAACCGTGCACGCGCTGGGCTCGCGCTCCAGTCAGGTGACTTAAAAGGTCGATGATGGCCGAGCCAACCGTGTGCAGCCCGCCGCCTCCCATCAGCTCCTCGCAGGTCCAGCCGTAAGACTGGTCGAGGAGGCTGGGCCCGTAGACTCGGACATCGCACACCTGCACTTCACCCACGTATCCCTCCAGAAGTAGCTGGCGCATCGCAACGAAAGCTGGCAGGAAGCGCAGCGTGTTGCCCACAATGCTGAGCAGCTGGGGGTAGTACCGCGCTGCAGTCACCATCTTGAAAGAATCCACAGCAGTTGCAGCTTTCTCACACACGACATTCTTACCTATTCCTGCAGAGAGAGGGGAAATGTACTGGGTTATTTCTCAAATGACAACAATATGTATTGTACTGTTGATGAATACATAGTTTCTCATTTTTCATAGTAAATTATGCTATTGCAAATTTTGAACTTCATACCCACTATTGCTGGCTTGTTTCATTTGGGCTGACTTGTATTACAACAAAAAATGTCTCAACATTTCATTTCATACAAGTATGTTACTTTGAATCACCTTCATGTTCTAGGTCAGGGGTGGGCAACTGGGGATGCGGCCCCCAACCCCACTCAGTGTGGCCCATGGGTCAATTTGGGGGGGGGGGGGCGGGGGGTTTTACAAGGCAGACGTTTTTGGTTAGGTTATGTTAGACCAGCCAAATCTGTGTTTTTGTTTTACTGTACATCCCAGAACATGGCACTAATGGTGTGTTAGGATTGTCCATCCACATACTGTTTAACGTTAGCATTTGAGCTAACGCTATTGTAACAAACTACCGTATATCCAGGATGCACATTGCACATGCAACATTACTAATCTGATTAATATGACATATTTGGGTGATGTACCCCATCAAATTGCTGTAGCGGGCTGTTTTAAAGCGAGAGCAAAGTTTCTGGTGTCATCTGAATGGAAGAACTACTAAAATTGAATATGAAAAATATAACCGTTGGTATAATAAACCTGGATTACCAGTCCTTTTCATCAAATTAGTAGCTATATTTGGGAGTGATGGTCTTACAGGAGGCTATTGGTGGAAGTGCACGGTCACAATCTGGCCCTCTGGTAGCGAGGTCCTTTTTTGTGGCCCTCTCTATCATCAAAGTTGCCCATCCCTGTTCTAGCTAAAGGTGGTGTGTGAACATCATTTTCCATTCAAAATGGTTTTACATACATTTGAATGTGATTTTAAGGTGTAGGGTGGACTTTGCTCAAGCACTATTCAAGCAGTGAAGTAGACGGTTTACTCACTTACAGATGGTATTTGAATCCAGTTTCTGGGATTTGTATGGATACATTTTATATTATGTGCTCTCTATAATATTATGTATGGCTATATATGGAGTGCTGCTGACTTCAGAGCCCGGTGGAAGCTGGTGCAGTGGGAGAGGACAAGTCTTTTGGTGGGGACACACTCAGGAAGTTGGAACTAAAACAGGAAGCTGAGGTCAACACTCAGGAATTCCACTAGATAAGTTAACCTCATAGACAGAGACATTGCAGCGCGCTGATCATGTCCGTTTCAAAAGTATTGCTAACAATGGTTTGATTGTGAGGGGGAGGCTATCACACTATCAGAGTAATTTGTTGTTAGGGAGGGGGTGTCGGAAGAGTCAGACAGAGCAGGGAATACACCCAGTGTGTCTTGACGAGGGGCTGCTCTCTTCAGAATTACTACTTGGACTGTGATCAACAATAATCAAAGGTCAAGGGTCAAACCTCAGAGATTATAGGGGAATGCCACCCATTTGTAGTAGTAAAATATTCCTGGCTCTTATAGGGAAAATGTTTGAATTGGTTCCACACATGGAGTTGCGAGACCCTGCTGGGTCGGGTCATATGAGTATCTTACATACTGTACATCAGATGCTAATTTGTCACGCCCTAAAAGCAAACAGAGCTTGAGTGTCTCTGAATGAGATGAAAAAGGTAAATTAACAGCCAGCCAAGTAAATTTTTTGTTGGCTTCACCGTGCGCGCCCTGACGCATTAAGCAGGCGGCTCTCTCTGAATGTGCATGAACTACAGTGATGAGTGGAGACAGACTGAAACATAACCTTGATAATCAGATGGAAGTTTAACAGTCGGCTAATGTTGCAATGCCAGTAGTTTATACTAGATTGAGAAACGTTAGTCTGAAAAGCATGAGAGTAACTGGGCGCTCGGCCGCTTGCTGAACGAAAGGTCAATAACCGGTCGTCAATAACCCCCCACACACACACACACACCCAAGTAAACTGGCAACCTGTGGGAAACACTGTTTTCACCTGTAGCAGTGAATAAAACCCATGAAGACACAACATGCTCACTGTCCTCTGAATGTCCTGCCTCTCCATTGGTTGTAGTAAAAGAAGGCCAAGGGAGACAGTGACTGTGTGTTTACATGCATCGACTAACAGGTCACACTGTTTACAGTACATTAACTTACTTTGATACTAATGATACTAAATAAGCCTACTGTTTAACCGATACGGCACAGTGTTTGGACAGCATTTGACATAGTGCTTTTAGTGAAGAGTGTATGTGTGTGTTTATGATCTGTTTTACCCAGTGCTTTGACAGCAATCTGCCGCGTCATCGAGGGTGGGATGTAGATGCAGACTAGGTCCACGTCTTGGTGCAGCAGGACATCGTCCGAGCGGCTGGTGTGAAACGGAATGCCGAGCTCCTTCGCCAGGCAACACGCTTCCTCCTCGCTTCGCCCCCAGAGCGCATGGACCTCAAATCCTTCTGCTTGCAACATGGGCACCAGCACTCGGGATGTGCTCCCTGTGCCGAACACACCGACTCCTGGCAGCATGGCAGTGTGCCACTCGCTCCGACCTCACGTCTGAACCATAGCCAGCCTCACCGACATCCCAACAGGCAGCCACTGTTTCGCCCGTCTCTCACAGCCTCTTGTTGTCTGTAAATCATGCAGTTTACCTGTAAAAACAAAGTGACCATAGTGACACAGGAGAAACATGTCGGGCAGCCCATACCAGTTTCCCTTATCAGCAGTCTGACAGGCTACTTCGATTGTCGCACCACCACATACTTAACATCCCATTCCTCAGATGTTCCACACCCAACACAACTCAAACACACTGCAAGTGTAATTTCTGTGTATGTATGATCTTGTTTTTCAAGTTAAACCGCCACTCATTTGGTGGCATATACTTTTCAAATACATGACGGAAGAATGCATCAATGTTTATCTACTCTACTGACATAAACATCTTGACTCAGAGCTGCCAGCCAAGTCAAATAAATATGAAATGGTGTATAGCTCGGCTCAGCAGAGACATTCACCCAACTTCCCTCTCTTACTTTTGGTTGAGTGATTTCTTCTTCTTTTTTACTGCCATGGAGCTGCACTTGTTGCTTGGAAATTCTCCTGCTGACATGCTTTGCGGTTTTAAAGGGTCTGTCAATTGAGGATTTCCGCTTCCCTGGCTGCTGCCATAAATGTTGCTCAAGTGAAAAATAGAATGCGTTCATCGCAAGATATTCAGGAATTGTTTCCACAATTGAGAGGGGAATGCGGTCTATGCTGCTGACAATGAATAGCATTTGTTGGCATAGCTTACGTTGTGGTTAAAGTAAGTGTAAGCTCCTGCAACTAGAAGTTAAGAAGTCATAATTTTCCCAATGCGTTTACTTTATACCTAATGCTGTACAACACTCTCCAGTCTCCTCTCATCTTGGGAGAGCATGTGGACAAGATACCATCTCAGTTTAGGGGCACAGCCCTTAAACATCACAAACAAGTTAAATTATCCCAAATTAGGTCGTTGCAGCCACAAATAGTAATAGGACACAGCAAAGAAAAATATAATCTAAATAAGATTATAATATAGACACAAATTTCAACACTATAACATATTTTGACATTTATAATTGGAAGGTACCAAATGAATATGATACAGTATGGAACACATGATGGCAGAGAGAGAGAGAGAGAGAGAGAGAGAGACAGAGAGACAGAGAGAGAGAGAGTGTGAGAGTGCACCTGCAACAGAGCCTGTGTCTCAGTTTGGGATTTTAAAGATGATGAAGTCTGCCTGCAGATGTTAACCCTGGCCTCAGTATAACTTCAGACATCGCAGCAAAACATTTACATTTACCCATTTACGTCGCATTTACCACACAGCAGCTAAAACCCTAGCAGTCTTGTATTGTTGTCGGCCTGGTCAGATAAAAGCTAACGTTAAGCCACCACTTTTTATGCTGTTGTCGATGTCAGGAACGGCTCTTTGTGACGCACAGCATTTACAACTTACTTAGCTATAGTCATAACACGTAATGAACGTTAGCGTCCATATGTCCATACAGTATAGTGTCAGCTAGCAAAGGTTAGCTGCTAACGTCACCGTCGGGGGCGACGCGAAAATCTAGAGAGAGCAGCGTGGAGGAAATTTAGCTTTCCCGTAAGTATAAAGAGGGACAACAAGTAAACATTCTCAAATCATAGTTTGAGTTGAAACAAATATATCCAGAATAACGTTAAATTACCTATTTCCCCAGCCAACATCAACGATACGACGAGGATAGGTGCTCCACGGGCGCTGCCCAGTTGCTAGTGGTAACTTCAGTATGATGTGTGAATCAGAGATAGTTGTAGTATGTAGAGAGAGGACACCGCCGGAAAATTACTTGAGGGGGACAGACTGACGCTATAGCTGTGCATTTCAGACGGAACTCGCTCCGTTAACGTACGAGTTCCATTTGAAATCCACAACCAAACTATTGCATGCAATAATAATAGCGCCCGACATGGATTTCAACTTGTTTAGAGGGTTAAATAAATCCTCCAGCAAGTTCCAGCCAGCATATACCCCGGTTCTCCCATGATTCATTGCGCGAAGACAATTGCTAGCCAGAGCACTGATGCTAGCTTAGGTTAATGCTAGCTAGCTAGTCGGGGCTTGTGCTTGTGCCGCATTCCATTCCAGAGAGTCTACCAAGGATAGAAGTGCAAAGTGATTATTATCTAAAGAAATTGTGTGTAGTTTCCCTCATGGAAAAGCACAGTTTACTGAAAGTCTAAATTTGGTAATGCAGACAAAGTGCCCAATTGCAAATGGGCTTTGATTATTATTTGCACTAAACCTTTTAGATGGACCTTGAACATTTATGTTTTAGATCTACTGGTGTAGGTCCTAAATCAACCAATAAATCAAATCAAGCAATCAATTTAACTTGATAGAAAATATTATTTTACTTTTACTTGATCAACACATCTAAATAAGAACATTGTAAATATGACGAATCTTTTATTTGTGTGTGGCAAATATTTCAGAAAAAAATAAAAAGCAAAAAAATAAAAGCCATTTTGTCCATACAAATTCTTAAAAAAAATAATGCAATGAATGGTAAAACAAGGGGAAACAATATGTTTATGAAGCCATATGAATTTCAATTTAATCATAGGCTACATAGTTATTGATTTGTGTGTGTGTGTGTGTGTGTGTGTGTGTGTGTTTATATTTCATAACTACATTAAAAAGTGGGGAAAAGGTAAAAACTTCCACCAATTTCTTTTAACTGAGGTCTGATTTCCGTTACCGACCAGCAGGGGCGGTAGTTCACTAACAAAAATAGACAGGCGGGACATTGGGGACAAAGGGGCAGTGAAAACAGCACCAGTGTGCGCACTCCAAGTTGAGTCAGGAGAAATGCCGCTGGGGTTAAGGAGGAAACATCTGATGGCTAATTATTGGATAAATTTAAGGGGACATGGAGTGAGTCATCCGACTAAGGGGGTCTTGGAGGATTGCTGGGAGAGGGGTAAAGGTCAGAAAGGAAGTTTTGGGTGGGTAGGTAGGAAGGTGGCAGAGCAAATGCATATTCATGAGGAAGAGTTTGGGCCAACGGTGTTGTGGCCAGTGAGACCGGTGTGGACTTTGAAGGAGGCGAGGGTGGACATGGGCATTTTGGTAATAAAGAGTAGGAGTAGACAGGTAGATCTAGTGCAGGAATTCTATACTCATATGAGTAGTCAGTATGGGAACTACTTACAGGTTTTCACAGATGGGTCTAAGGATCCACAGGTAACAGGTAACAGGGGCGGGGGTGGTGATTCCCAGTAAGAGGGTAGAGATCAGTAAAAGAACATCAGATTATTTAAGTGTTTATGCAGTTGAGTTAGTGGCAATTTTGTTAGCGTTAGAGTGGGTGGAGGAAGGGGGGGGAAATAAAGTAATAATTTGTAGTGATTCAGTGGCAGCGCTAGCAAGTATTAAAAATGGAGCAGGGAAAAGTCATCAGGATTTAGTATATGAACTGTTGTTTGTTAATTCAAGGTTAGTTAGGCAGGGGAAAACTATTAAGTTCATGTGGGTGCCAGCTCATGTAGGAATCGCAGGTAATGAGAAAGCAGACAGGGCAGCAAAGGAGGCGATCAGGAGAGAACAGGTGGACATTGACATCAAACTTTCAAAATCAGAGGGGAAGAGCATAGTATGGAGGGAAATAGTTACACAGTGGCAACAGCAGTGGGATAGGGCAATAAAAGGGAGACATCTGCATAGTATAAAAAATAAAGTGGGAGTGGTGGGGAATAGTGGGACTAATAGGATTGAACAGAGAGTTATAAGAAGATTGAGAATTGGGCACAGCAACTTAAATGGAACACTTAGTATAATAGGGAAGCACCCAACTGGGCATTGTAGTCAGTGTCAAGTAAGGGAGACGGTGGAGCATGTTCTGATCTCATGCAGGAGATATGAAGCAGAGAGGGTGATCATGATGACTGGACTGCAGAGACTGGGACAAATAGAGGCCAGTGTGAAGGGTATAATGGGTTGTGTGGGAGTAGTGGAGGGGAAGAAAATAGTGGTCAGTTTTTTGAGAGGAACTGGACTGTTAAAAAGACTGTAATGGAATAGGGGAACAGTGGATGTATTAGTCCAGAAGGAGGCGGTAATGCAACATTTTGGATGCCAACCGCCGTAAAACCAAACAGAAGAAGAAGAAGAATTGGGGACAAAGAATTCTGGGACTTGTAGTTCCCATTTGAGGCAATTGAGCTTGATATCATTGCGGAGAAGAACAAAAACAAAACATTCACCAGCGAAAATAAATCAAAAAATTATCTAGAATTAAACAAAACACACGCCTCGCAAGGTCCGTGTCCACATAAACACAAGTGGATTCAGTCGCCGTACCACGAATACCCAGCTCGCCGTTTGTAGAAAATAAACAGGAAGTCGTAAGCATTGTGGGACGTGTAGTTCCGCTTGCAGGCCGCTGAGCTTGATAACAACGCGGAGAAGAACGAAACAACAATAAAATAACCCAAACTTAATCAAAATAACAGATTTGCACGCTCCGTGCTGAACTAAACATGCCCGGGTTCACGTGCTGTGTTCCTGGCTGCTATAACAACTCGCACCGGGACCGCGAGCTGCGCTTCTACACCTTTCCTAAGGACAGCACGCAGAGGGAGATCTGGCTGAAGAACATCTCGCGGGCCGGGGTCAGCGGCTGCTTCAGCACCTTCCTGCCCACCACGGGACATCGGGTCTGCAGTGTGCACTTCACCGGCGGGAGGAAAACATACAACATCCGTGTCCCGACCCTGTTCCCGCTGCGGGGCGTGAACGAGCGCAGGAGCCGCCGGGGCAGGGGCAGGGGCAGGAAGGGCTCCACGGATAGATCCTCCGCGGCTGCTGCTGCTGCTGCTGCTGCTGCTGCTGCCACCGTTTCAAACCCCAGCTCCGGTTTTGTCATCACTGGAGAAGGCGCCGAGGGCAGCGAGGTGGGCGAGGAAGGCGGCATCACCATCGTGCAGATAGGACAGAACGGCGAGTACCTAGGCACCGCGCGCCTGCCCGTCGCAGCCGCACCGGTAGACCCGCCGGGGACCTGCTACACGGTCACCGCGAGCTCGGCCGAACCGACCGAGAACGACAGCACCGTGGCCGCCGAGCGCGAGGAGACCGTGCACTACCTCAGCGTGACCAGCAGCCCGCTGGACCACTCCTACTCGCTGACCACGGGCACCACGTCGGCCGAGCTGCTGCGGAAGCTCAACGAGCAGCGGGACATCATCGCGCTGATGGAGGTGAAGATGAAGGAGATGAAGGCGACCATCCGTCAGCTGCGCGTGACCGAGGCCAAGCTGCAGGAGGAGGTGCGCGAGCGGGACCGTATGCTGTACGGGGCCGCCGCCACCTCTTTGAAAGTCAAGAAAGTCTGACCGGCGATTAACTTTACAAAGACACGAAACTTCGGGAAATGAGATGACACCCAGAACCCTGGAGACAAAAGATCAAACCCTATTTTCTATAACAAAGCGACGAGCGATGACAATTTATTTTCAACAGTAGGCTAGAGATAGCTGATTTTTAGTAGGCCTAATGCCAGTTGGTTGGCTATAGTTATGTAGCTGATAGTAATAACCCAATTGCTAATCATTAGAAACATGCTCAGTCCACTTTTGCGCTACTGGCCTGGCTGCAACTAGTACCGAGGACAACAACTGTTTTATCCATTCAACTGAGAGTCAGAGTTTGCACAAAATTACAAATGACAGGCTTACGTTTTTATAACTGGACTGATGAGAAGACTGTCTGCCTCCTGGGTTGCTAAACAGCATTTGCCTGTTTGTTTCTGTGTGAATCATGTGCCAGCTCATATCTCACCACACAGAAGTTCAATGACTGCATCTCAGCTCTGTTCCTGAGTGTTTTATGCACAGAGAGAATGTTACGTTCATTTATGGATTTTTGAACTTGGCCTGACAGCTATGCCCTACTCTGAATTTGAAGTAAATTTCATTTTGAAATATAACTGGTTCATGTTGAATTATTTCTCAATTCTTCAAATGTGTCATGATGTGATGGTTTCAATAGATAGGCTGTGTTAGAGAGGATCCTGTGCGGACTGTGGCTAATCTTATCTAAAGGGTGAACTCAGCCCATCATGGTTAAACTGACAGTCATCTGGGTATCGGTGACAGGCTGTTGTGAGAAGAGGCAGAAAGTTGGGCTTACTCGTGCCTTTTCTTTGATGCCAAGTCGAGTGGCGAGTAATTATGTCCTTGGAGATATTCAGTTGTTTACTGCAGTGAGTTGTGGAAAAAGTGATGTTTATTCTGCATTGTATCAAACTAAATGCATCAGGAGTTGTGTGATGGCATCAAAACAGGAACCCCCTGATCAAAACTGAATCACCATGTTTCTGTCATACGTCCAAAAGGGTACCTGAGACCAGGCCACCGATATGATGAAAGTTATAATGAAGTACAACCTGCCATCTTAGCTGTTAGCTGCTATCTTAGCTGGCTGCCATGTAGGAAGAGGTTAGTCGTGAATGAAACGGAAGGGATTGATTTGAAGACACAATTTCAATTGAGTCTGTGAAACTGACACCAATATTGAGGTTTCAGAAAGTGAGAATGTATGCGTGTGTATAGCCACTATTGTTTATGTTGTGCCGGACTGTTACACAGAAGGTTGATGGTAGGAGCTACGAGCAGTAATTGCAGCGCCAGCCTCATTTTCAGTTGGCAGGATACTAGATGCCTGCATGTTGCAGCAAGTTTTACACCCTCTAGATGGCAGTGGGATAAAAGCTTCACAGGATTTAGCTTTCATTCATTCTATATGGCCTAATTTATACCTTATCTGTTCTGTTTGTGTCAGTAGCGTGGATGGTCATTTGCTTAATTGTGACATATTTAAAAAAAAAATGAAATGTTTGATTTTATGTGATGTCAGTGTCAGGAAATGATGTGATTCTTCACGCTGAGCGTTAACAGCATCGTTTTGATCAAATACAGTACATGGGATTCAATCATGTGTTTCATGAAACGCAGAAAAAGGGAGAGATGAATGAATTTATAGAGCATTGGAGAGAGGGAGGATCCAGATCCTAATCTCATCTGGGTTTATTTCTACTCCCAGCAGAGTTGCATAATGCCTTAATCCAGTGTTGTCAATCAAATTTACACAACTCAATCTCCCTTTCCCATTCTCATGACAGTCTTTACATTCAGACCCTACAGTAGCCTCATACTGACAACAACAGGTGTCACTCACCCTTCCAGAGTAATGATGTCGTGGTTATGATGTAAAACTAAAAGTACATGGTCCCAAAATACCATCCAATAATATCAGTGTCTGGCATCAGATTAAGAATGACATGTTTGATCCCAAATTGAGACCGCCATCAACTAAAAATATGACACCTGCTCATGTCAAAAGGTTTCTGGCCTGATATTTAAAACTCACTATGGATTATTATTGAAGGTATTATTTTGCTCACATAAGACCCTTGCCTACAAAAAGGCATATTAGGAGCCACAGAGAGCTGAGAGTCTGCAGGATTTCACTCCAACCAAACACTACAGAATCTGATTTCATTGATGAGCACAACTTCACCCAGAGAGGATGAGCCGATCATCACTGTGATCTGCTGCTGTGGTGTTTGGCTGCAGTGAAAACCATGCACACTGCCCATTTTGAGGGATGTTCTTGTTTGCAAGTATCTTGATACTGTTGTACATTTCATCTTTTCCCTATATACGGTGCACAAACATGCGTATTTCACTGGCTGGATGAAACTCCCAACTTTCCAAACAAAAAATAAAAAGCCTTTTATTTTTTAATTTTTGCTCCAAGTGAAATGTTTTATGGTCACTCAGTAGGTGGCTGGTTGGCTTGGTTCCAGCCTTAAAAAGGACTTTTGGAAATGTCTATGGAGAAAATGAATGGGAATTCTCACAGCCACAGATGACAATGTAGGTCAGAGAGAGAAAATCGTACCCTGAAGTCCAAGGAACTGTCAATTCATAGGAAGAAGTTTGAGGAGGCAGAGATCTGGGAAAGATATAAAACAATGTATTACGTGTTGGGAGTTCACAAGAGCACAGTAAGTTCCATCATTGGGAAATGGATCAGCCATGGAATTGACAAGATGTTTCTAGAGTTGGTCAAACAACCAAACATCACACATAGTTACAATATCAATGCTGAAATGGCTTCAGCACAAAACATGAAACATCCTTGAGTGGTCCGGCCAAAGCCCAGACTTGAATCCCATTGAAAATCTATGCGATCACTTGAAGGTCAACCTTATTGCTTGAGCAAATCTGCAAGAAGAATGGGGAGAATATTGAATCGCTGCCAAAGATGATTCTCCAGAATCTCCACAGTACTGACTCACACAATTTAATGGTTATCTCATATTTTTGCTTTGTCATTGGGTATTTTGTGCCAATTGTTGCCTCCAAAAAACATCAATTTAATACATTTTGTATTCAGGCTGCAAGATAGATAGATTTGTAGACAGGTAGCGGCTTCAGAAGCAGACAGATTACTCTGCAGTTAATGGCTGTTTTAAGCTGCAGATTAACAATGGGTTACCATTCCTCCTGTGTCAGTATACAGATGTGAAACAGGACTTAAACTAATGCATGCAGTGTGAGCCATCTGGGGGGCGTAGCAGAGGATTCGGATGGTGTGTGTGTGTGTGTGTGGGGGGGGGGGGGGGGGGGTGTAAGACAGCATTTCAGTGATGTGTGATGGGGGAATATGGTAAATATTTTGCGATTGGAGAGCCCAAAACTATTTTTTGTGCCTGATCTCACTGATCTCTAGTATCAATATGCAGCACTCTATCACTCCACCCTCACTCGTATGACATAAGAGAGCTGAGGTTGTGATCACTCTCAGAGGACTGCCACTCTCAGAGGACTCTCAGGTCATGCCACTGGGGGCATGCTCCATCTGGCAAGAAAAATCCTCAAACATCAGATTATTTCTCCTTGTACTGTGAATTGTAACAAACCCGTAGTGCAATAGTAATTGTGAAATAGTAGTGACTGGGGATGTTTCTGCACAATCTCAATTGTACTACTATGCTATGTTTTTTTTTTATTATCTCAAATACATGTTCTTCTTAACACTAAAGACCGGAAATGAGAATGCTCTAATCCAGATGTTGTGATGCTCTCGGCTCGGCTTGTGCCCCTCCCTAGTGCACATGCATGTCACACACACACACACACACACACACACACACACACACACACACACACACACACCCAGCATCCCCTTGTGCTCTGTGTTGCATCACTGTTTCACTGTTAATCCAGCCGTGGTTCTGTGCCTGTGTGCATTGCTGCACTTTTGCGGTCTGTTCTCAGCGGATGACGGGACACATCATCTTTTAAAAGCAGCAACATACTCTATGGAATCACAGCATCACATCGTCCTGACATCAGAGCCTGATCCAGAGGTGGGACTCTGGTCCACTGGACTCTGATGAGCCGACTGAGTATGAAGTCCCATCCAGCCACCGTCACCATGCTGCTGCCTTTTGCCCTTTGCCTCAGTAAGGACGTCTTTACTCTAGAACTGGTGTGTGTTTGTGTGTGTGTGGGTGTGTGTGTGTGTGTGTGTGTGTGTGGGGGGGGGGGGGGGGGGTGTATTTGTATCTCTTCACAAAAAAGTTTGTATATGGTATGTTGAATTTGACAAAAATATGACACAGGGGTCCTGTACTATTTTGTGCAATGTTACTGGTTTTCTCGTTTGTGCATGTTTGACCTGATATGTCTATTTATATACCTGTCTATTTCTGTACATTTGAACTTTTTGTTGAACTGGAGCCTGGTGGAAATTAACGTCGTGGAATTTCAGCAGGCTGGTCAGAAATAGCTCAAAGTAGTTCAGATGGATGATAAGGGATATTCTTTTGAGCTTGTTCTGAAATTGAGGAGGGAGAGGTTTTACAAATGCACTTAACCTAATGAAATGTTCACTGTCCCTTCATGTTCTCTGTGTGTGTGTGTGTGTGTGTGTGTGTGTGTGTGTGTGTGTGTGTGTGTGTGTGTGTGTGTGTGTGTGTGTGTGTGTGTGTGTGTGTGTGTGTGTGTCTAAAACTCACTTTTTCCCATTGAAAACTGTCAAAATTGTATTAGGGGAGTCATTCAAATCATTTCCATTTACTAATCAGATGTGTTAGAGAGGCGTACTATGAGTTTAATAAGAGGTTAATATAACTAATTTAGGAGAATCATCGCATGAGTGAGGTGGTACTATAGGCATGGCATGGCAAAACAGCTCAAGGGGTACAAAGGACAAACAAGGTTGGGAACCACTGCAGTAGAGCACCTGCTCTCCCCCGGCACTTACACCGGATCCTGTTTTAGGACTTCAGCTCCACATTCAATACCATCTCCTCAGCTCTTCTCCGGGACAAGCTGTCGCAGCTGAACGTACCTGAGGCCACCAGCAGGAGGATCATTGACTTCCTGACAGACAAGAAGCAGTACGTGTGTGGCTGGGCAAGCATGTCTCGGAGCGCAGGACCATCAGCACTGGAGCTCCACAAGTCCTCCTCCTCCACTCTTCCTCTACGACACAAATGGCTGCACCTCGAGGAGTCACCCGTCGGTCAAACTCCTGAAGTACGCAGATGACACAACCCTCGTTGGGTTAATCACCAATGGGGATGAGTCCGCCTGCCCTACAGGAAGGAAGTGGACCGCTTGACCTCCTGGTGCAGCCAGAATCATCTCGAGCTAAAGGCTCTAAAAACTGTAGAGATGGTTGTGGATTTCAGGAGGAGACGAGCCCCAACCGTACCCCTCATCACGTGTGACTCCCCAGTCAACACTGAGGAGTCATTCAGATTCTTAGGAACCATAATATCCCAGGACCTCAGGTGGGAGGGCAACACCACAGCCATCTTCCTAGATAAAATTGGCTAAGTGGTGTCTGTGGACGGTGGCGGTGTGTCATGATTGTGATGTCATCAGTGACACCCCTGAACCGCAGCAGTTAACTAGTATGAGTTGTGCCAAACAAATGTTAATATCTCAAAAACTCTACATCACATCGCTTATATTTTGACATTCTGAGTGAGAGCAGAAGTAGCTCAAGTGTATAATATATGTATGTTGTGTTAAAAGTTGTGTGAACTGTTGCAGTTTTTAAAATGAAGAGAATTTAGTAAAAAGCACAGCCTGCTAGCGTGAGACACACAAGGCTGGCTCCATAGGGTCCCATTATAAGCTGCCCTTTGTTTACCAACACTGATCCCTCGTATATAAGTGGTGGGAGTGTAAGTAGGGAGAAGAGGAGAGGACAAGTGGCGCATCATCTCCAGAGCCTCCACCCTAGGAATCGAGCACGCGTTCACTCAACATCAAATCGTGCGTGCGTGGCGCGCGAGATTCCTAGGGGCAAAAAAGGCCCACCAGAGGCTGTTCTTCCTGTGGCAGCTACAGAAAACGTTGGTCCAGTTGGATGTACAACAAGGGGGCACGGTGGCTCAGTGGTAGAGCTGTCGCCTCGCAGTCAGAAGGTCCTGAGTTCGATTCTCGCCTGGGACACTGTGGGCGCTCTGGTTGTGTTCCCCCCCATATCTTCAGTGCCTACTGCCCAGGTGGGGTATCTCGTCATAAGGGCCTTTCTGTCTGTGTGGAGTTTGCATGTTCTCCCCGTGCTCCCCCAGGGGGGTTCCTCCGTATATAACCCCCCCCCCCATTAAAAACATGCAGAAGATCAGATCGTCATCGTCATCCGACCAGTGACGACAACATCTGAAGTCGGTCCCCGGGCGCTGTACGAGAAAAGCGACCACTGCTCCTGGCCTGCCCCCCGGAGGAAAGGACAAAGCCAGGATGGGTTAAATGCAGAGGACAAATTTCACCGGCCACCGTCAGCATGTGTGTGTTGTGGCCCTCCGTGCATGTGTTGATTGTAATCGTGTGACAATAAAGACGGGCTTGTCCGTCTGAAAAAAAAAAAAATGTATGTACTGTGTAAAGTACACATGTATTGAGCCAGTGTTGATGGATGATGTGATGTTTTAAGATTCCTCCTTCTCCTCCTCTCTCCAACAGGTTTGGTCCCTGTGTGTCTGGGAGCTGCCATTCCTATGTCATGTGGTTCCATCTACAAGAGCTTTGCTCAGTGTCTGCTCACACTTGGGGACAGTTTGGTGGAAACGCAAAAAGGCCAGAGCACACAGGATATAGATGCAATCTGCAGGTGTGTGTACTGTGTGTACTGTGTGTACTGTGTGTGTGTGTGTGTGTGTGTGTGTGTGTGTGTGTGTGTGCGCGTGCGTGTGTGTGTGTGTGTGTGTGTGTGTGTGTGTGTGTGTGTGTGTGTGTGTGCGTCCGTGTGTGTGTGTGTGTGTGTGTCTCTCGCCCTCAGCATGGTATCCATTCAGTCACATCCGGCCTCCTTTGTTACTACTCTTGAACTGTTAATGTCCTCAGCTTGTTTGGACTCGCTTGACTGGTTTTTCTCCCAAATTCCTTCCTGGTGCTGCATGTGCATTAGAATAGTGGTTCTCAAATGGAGAGTCAGGATGCCCCAGGGGGTCACAAGATCATTTTGGGGAGCTGTGAGATGAGGCATAGGAAAACATTTGTGTATTTTTTTTATCGATTTTCCTATATATAAATGTAACCGAGGTGAATCAGCGTTGATTCCTCGTATGTCCAGTGTGGTAGCGAGTGTATTGGTTAAACTCACTCCCCAGTATACAGGCATGTTAATCAGTTCTGCCAAGGGAGCTAGCTCTCTTGGTGCAGTGGTTAGTGTCCTTGACTCCCAAGCCGAAGGTCGGCGGTTCGTATCCACCCCTGGGCAAGCCCTTAACATGGGTTGCTGCAAGTACCACCTACACAATGCCATATAGGTTTGAGCTATTTTCCTCCTCAGATGAAACAACCGGAAAAGGGAAAATCAATTATTTTATTTTTGTTCACTATTCTGCTAATGCAGCCTGTGACAGGGGTTGCAAGTTGTTACGGGTCACAAGTCAAAATGTTTGAGAAGTCTGTGTTAGAAGAGAAGTCCTTCGATACTTCAGATCCATCCAGACAGTTTCCCAGTCATTGCATTGCTCCACTTACACCGACGTGTGTTCCTGTCTTGGTCCTTGAAGGTCCTGGAATGCATTCCATGTGTGTGCCAACTCGGCGCTGGCTGGGTGTCCCGGAGACGCAGCAGCAGTATGGGAGTCTCTGAGAGAAGAGTCCAGGAAGACACAGTTTTCTGGAAACCTGTATGACATGTGTGCCAGCCGTACCACCGCTGCTGCACCCAGCACTGTGCCCCCGCCGACAAGCCCTCCCACCTCCGACCAGACCAACCAGGAGACACTGAAAGGACACACACACAAGCACGGCCCCACCTTCAATCTATTACTTTTCCCAGCATGCAGCACGCTACTCGCTCTGCTCAGGCTCTAGCTAGGGGATCTTTATCGTGCGTTCCTTTATCGCAAAATAACTGGGATGTGGAGGCTAAATGACATCACATCCGTTTTGTTAGCGTTCCATTTGCAAAAAACTTGAGCTGGGAAGTTCACTGTTGATTGGTCAGATCCAGTCGCTAGCCAGGCTAGCCATTGTTAGCCATTGTTAGCAATAACAATTGACAACATGGCATTTCGCTGCATTTTGCGCATACAAACACTGCAGCCTCATGTCCACACAGATAGAAGTTAGGCAGTGCTGTGTGTACAGCTGATTTAATGAGACACAAACAAAACAGAAGTGCTAAACAATATTACTACGATTACTACTACTGTTGTTGCGTGGCGCAGCCATCTTGGATTTTTGAGGTTGCGGCTGCTGAGACTCCTACGAGTTTGGAATGGGAAATACCAGCTCTGATGACGTCACCGCCCAGCTCATGACCTTTGAAGTCATAAGATTACCAGTCCCCAGTTATAAAGGAATGCACCCCCGAGTCGGGACTCGTTCTGTTAGCTTAGCAACCGCTTGCTGGCAGAAGAGTCCCGTGTACAGTACATACATAGACTAGCATGCGACTTTCGCTCCCAAGCTGTCTACATCAGCGATACGCACGTATTTACAAGTCCCACAGAAACATTTCAAAGCCACCTACTAGAGAACAAGGGTCCATTGCTTCTCGACGACGTGTTTAGAAAGCTCGACGCTGCTCATAAATGCCTCTTTTCATCCATAGTCTGTGCTGGTGATATTATTTTTTACCAAGCTTTCAACCAGAGTGAGGCTGTTGAGCGCTCTGACGGCTGGGAGCTGCAACCCAGAAAAAATAATATCACCAAGACAGACTTCGGATGAAAAGAGGCATTTATGAGCAGGGTCGAGCTTTCTAAACCCGTCGTCGAGAAGCTCTGAACCCTTGTTCTCTAGTAGGTGGCTTTGAAATGTTTCTGTGGGACTTGTAAATACGTGCGTATCGCTGATGTAGACAGCTTGGGAGCGAAAGTCGCATGCTAGTCTATGTATGTACACGGGACTCTTCTGCCAGCGAGCGGTGGCTAAGCTAACAGAACGAGTCCCGACTCGGGGCTAGGGGATCTTGAAGTCGAGAGAGATGACTGTTGGCTCTCAGAGATTCCCGCTCGCCCCGAAGCCTCCAAACACACAAGGGCAAACACTCTTCAGTAAGGGTCGTTATGACCACGTGACTTCAGAAACTGAAACAATGTGAAACATGCACAAGGTGGCATATTTGTTTTGGCATGATTGACTTGATCATTATCAATATAAGCTTTATCATTGTACATGCTTTGCCCTCAAACGGTGGGATAGTCCTTTCATGTTGACAACTTAGGGATAACCTGATTAATTGAATTTGAATGTAAATGAAGCAAATTGGTAATAGCTCATGTCACATCCTCAGATAACTGAACACCAACTGCTACTGTTTGAATAAATTCACACTATTTCATGTCCTACTATTTCAGGTAGTAGGGATGTGATTAATGCACTGAGAGTAAAAGACCTTCCTTGTCAGACAGCTTCGTTGAGGTCCTAGCTTTCCTTGTGTGCACTTTTATTTATTTGTTTGTTTATTATTATTATTTTTAGCCTACTACATCATCATTATCAGATGATGTTAGGACAGCAGACAGATAGAAGACACATGTTAATGCCAGGTGTTCCAATCTGCTTGTGATCCAATCAGGCTTCAGGCATGATGTGGAGGCAGGGTTTATTACAGGGGAGAAAAAAGTGTTTTGTGCAGGTTTATAAAGGGAGTTTAATTCCTCGTCCTGTATAACTGGTTTAGTGTGTGGAAAATTCAATTTTTGTGTGGAAACGTTCTCCACAGTGTGTACGTGTCCCAAAAATGTTAACAGTTGTTCAACAACACTGCATCATGTTAGATCACTCCGCCCAATCACGCTTCACTCTTTTTAAGCAGGTGTTCTTTGCTTTTTTTTATTGATTTTGAAGCGTTGTTTGAGGTGTCGTCTGCATAACATCGTACTTTTTCTGTAAAGTTATTTTGTCTGGTTTATCCTTGATGCTGGGCACCCTGTCTCATCATCACACATATTGTATCTTCACTGGTCTTCATGTTAGTTAGTGTTGGGGGCTTTTGTTAGAGAGCGAGAAAGAGAGAGAGAGTGCATGTGTGTGTGTGTGTGTGTGTGTGTGTGTGTGTGTGTGTGTGTGTGTGTGTGTGTGCGTGCGTGCGTGCGTGCGTGCACGCGCGCGCGTGTTTGTGTGCATTATTATGTGTGGGTGTGTGTAATCTTAACGTTTTTAAGCTGTTTCATAACTGCAGGATAATGAGTAGTAATCTCTTCTGTCTTTATTCGTCCACATGAATGGACTACATGAACAGCTAAAGAAAGATTTATGTTCCAATACTTCAGTCATGTTGGTTAGAATCCTGTGCCCAAAACAACTAATATACTATCATAGTGCTAGCTAACCTCTGACATCACAAAATTGTGTGCACCATCAATACAGAACATAGTCATTCAAAGATAATGCCACAAATCCTATTCCTATTTTTAAGCGGTGCAGCCGCTTCTAAGTGACTATGTGTGTTTATGGGCGAGATGTGTGTGGCAAGATGTGTGCGATGAGATTTAGCCTATAGGCCCACACAGAGACATAGGCGTAGAGAGACGAGAGAGAGGGAGAGGGAGTATTTTGTGGCGTCTCGTCTCCAGGATGATAGCGTTTGAAAGCTGGTAAAACACGCACTCACACAGCTTAAGAAATGAATGGAGAATTAATTTCCTCATTGCCGAGACTTTGGCACACTATATAGAGAGTGGCTCGAAACATTGCATGCACACACACACACACACACACACACACACACACACACACACACACACACACACACACACACACACACACACACACACACACACACACACACACAGTAGGCTATGTCAGAGAGAGGGGAGAGGGGGGTGGAGGAGAAGTGGAGAAGGCAGGATGGGACCTACTACAAACCTGGAACCTGCACACATGCACCGCTTCCTTCAACGCCTGGTTGTGATTTCTTTCCTGTTCGTTCTGTCATCACTGAAACCACAGATTATGACCCAGCACTGTTTGATCTACTGTTCAGTGCTTTTTCTCTCCAAAGAAATCACTCGTCATATCGTTGACTTGTAATGTAACAATAGGTGGAAAAGTTCACTAGCTTTATGACTGATAATAAGTCCAACAGACTGCATTTCAAAAGTCTATTTTTGTGTTAGATGGTGTATTTCTACCCAACACCAATAATGATAAAGAATCGTGTGTAAATTACAAAACACACAATTTTTATTGTTCTTTCTGCATAATGCATTTGTTCTGTTTTGTTTTTTTCATTAAAATATTTCTGAAAGACTACATGTTGCCATCCAATATCTGGTTTGTCCAGTTTTGCTCTGGATGTGGACTTAAGCAGTTGTCTTGTAATGGCTTTGTACGTTTTTACTGTAGGATATACACTGACTTACTGCATTGAAGTGATTAGCATTTTTCTTGCATTTCTATTTAGGGAAATCCAGGGCTGTTTCTGGATACTGTGCTGCAGCATACCTGGTGGATAAGCCACCAAATCTTTGAACTGTCCACAGAACACCTTGAGGTGCCTGCTCACGCTAATCCCCCTGTGTCCTGCATTTCACTTGAGAAAATCTGCAAGCAGCACA